>NC_033801.1:46324961-46366299 GCF_001876935.1 Asparagus officinalis
CTGTGAGAGAGGTTGAGTTCTGTATTAAGTTGTAGCCAGGCACAACCCCGATATCCTGCGCACCCTATCGCATGGCACCAGCTGAGATGAGAGAGCTTCAGACCCAGTTGGACGAGTTGTTAGCTCAGGGTTTTATTCGTCGGAGTCATTCTCCGTGGGGTGCACCGGTCCTCTTCGTGAAGAAGAAGGACGGTAGTATGAGATTATGCATAGATTATAGAGAGTTGAACAAGGTCACTATCCGGAATAGGTACCCACTACCTAGGATTGATGACTTGTTTGACCAGTTGCAGGGTGCGCAGTATTTCTCGAAGATTGATCTTCGTTCTGGCTATCATCAGTTGCGGGTTCGGGAGATGGATATTCCCAAGACCGCCTTTCTTACTAGATATGGATCTTTTGAGTTCTTGGTCATGCCATTTGGATTGACCAATGCACCCGCGGTATTCATGGACTTGATGAACCAGGTTTTCCGTCCCTTCTTGGATCAGTTTGTGATCGTCTTCATCGAAGATATACTCATTTACTCGAGGCGGATCATGAGGAGCATCTACGGATAGCATTGAGGACTCTTCAGGAGCATCAGCTGTATGCTAAGTTCAGCAAGTACGAGTTTTGGCTTTCAGAAGTCGGATTTCTTGGCCATGTTATCAGTCGAGAGGGTATAGCAGTGGACCCGGCTAAGGTCACGGCAGTTCTTGATTGGGAACCACCGAAGACGGTGTCAGAGATTCGCAGCTTTTTGGGTTTAGCTGGATATTACAGGAAGTTCATTCAGGACTTCTCGAAGATTGCGACGCCGATTACACGCCTTACGAAGAGGGTGTACAATTTATATGGAGTATGGAGTGCCAGCAGGCATTCGATATTTTGAAGACTAAATTGACTACGGCGCCAGTTCTGACTATCCCGACCAGTGACAGGACATTCGTTGTCTATACAGATGCATCGTTGGCAGGCTTAGGAGGTGTATTGATGCAGACTCAGAGGGTAGTAGCTTATATCTCACGGCAGTTGAGGGTGCATGAGCAGAACTATCCCACTCATGACTTGGAGTTAGCAGCGGTGGTGTTTGCATTGAAGTCATGGAGGCACTACTTATATGGAGTGCAGTTTGAGCTATTCATAGACCATCAGAGTCTGAAGTACCTCTTTTCTCAGAAGGAACTCAATCAGAGGCAGAGGAGGTGGATTGAGTTTATCAAGGACTACGAGTTCGCGATTCAGTATCATCCAGGGAAGGCGAACGTCGTAGCAGATGCTTTGAGTAGGAAGCGTCGGCATCGGGTTGCGGCTTTGGGGTGTTCCTTGTACAGAGATCTTATCACTCTTAGCCAGTTTGATATTAAACCCGAGATTGGAGGAACCAGTGCATTCTTGGGAGCTATGTCAGTGCAGCCATCTTGGAGTGACAGGGTTGTCAGAGCTCAGTTAGAGGACTCTTGGATTCAAACCCGTAAGGGGGAGATTTCCAAAGAGCCTAAGGTGGACTGGACCATTGGAGCAGATGGAGGATTACGGATGAAGGGTAGATTGGTCATGCCAGCCAGTGCAGAGTTGAAGAGGGAGTTATTGGATGAGGCGCACCGTACTCGGTACACAGTACATCCAGGGACTACCAAGATGTACAAGGACCTGAAGAGACATTTCTGGTGGAGTGGTATGCGGAGAGAGATTGCAGACTATGTGGCTAGATGTTTTACCTGTCAGCAGGTGAAGGCAGAGCATCAGAGACCGGCAGGGACACTGCAGCCTTTACCCATTCCAGAGTGGAAGTGGGCAGATATTTCCATGGATTTTATTGTAGGGTTGCCGAAGTCGAAGAAGGGGAATGATTCAGTTTGGGTGATAGTGGACCGGTTGACGAAGTCAGCATATTTTATTCCAGTGAAGAATACTTATACAGCCGAGGCTTATGCAAAAATCTTCATTCGGGAGATAGTTCGACTTCACGGAGTACCGGACACGATCGTGTCAGATCGAGGATCGGTTTTCACTTCACATTTTTGGAGGAGTTTTCAGGACTCATTTGGCAGCACACTATCTTATAGCAGTGTATTTCACCCCCAGACGGATGGCCAGACGGAGAGGGTGAATCAGGTGTTGGAGGACATGTTGCGGGCATGTGTCATTGACTTCCAAGGTAGTTGGGAGGATCACATTCCACTGGTAGAGTTCTCTTATAACAATAGTTATCAAGCGACGATCGGTATGGCCCCGTATGAAGCATTGTATGGGAGACCTTGTAGATCACCGATATGTTGGGCCGAGCCGGAGGATAGCTTGATGCTTGGGCCCAAACTAGTGAGGCGGATCACTGAGAAGGTAGCTTTGATCAGGGAGCGGATTTTAGCCGCTCAGAGTCGGCAGAAGAGCTATGCAGATAAGAGGCGAAGACCCCTAGAGTTTCAGGTGGGAGATTTGGTTATGCTTAAGGTATCGCCTATGAAAGGCGTACAGCGATTCGGAAGGCGAGGGAAGCTTGCACTGAGATATATTGGGCCTTTCCAGATCCTAGACCGCATTGGAGCTGTGTCATACAGACTAGATCTTCCAGCATCGATGTCTAGTATACACAACGTGTTCCATATTTCTATGCTAAAGAAGCACTTGCATGATGACGAGCAGTAGCGAGTATTAGATGCATCAGAGATCGAGCTTCAGGATGATGGATTAATCTCTCTGAGATTCTCTCTCTCTTTGCAGTCAAAAAGCTCACTTTTTGATGTTGTTCAAACCCTAAAATCGTTTGGGGTATTGTAAAACCCCAAAAATTTCTACAATAAATATATGTGAGTTATTAATAGTAAATATTTTCCTTGTGATGAATAATCATATATATACACATATATATGTCATATGAATGTAATTATCTGTGTTTGAGAACCCAAAACAAGTGATTAAGTGAGAGAAATCGAGTGTTATGGCCAGCGTGTGAAATGCCCAGCAGCAGGCATTTTTGTGCTGCGCGGTCGACCGACACAGTCGACCGCACCGCAGTCAGAGAGCTTCCAGGTTTTGTTTTCTTTGCGGTTTTATTTCGGGTCTTTTGGGTTTCGGGTCGGGTTGTGAGTGGGTATATATGCTACTGTTCACGAGAGAGCCTCTTTGAGCTCTGAAATCAAAACCCTAGCCCCCTCTCTCTTCCCTTAAACCCTAATCCTCTCTTTTGGTGACCTGAGAGCACTTTAGAGGATTGTCAGCAGGTCTGTGGGATTTCAACGAAGTGGATCAACCTCCTGCAGATCTAGGGCTTTCGTCAACACCCAAAGGCGAGTAATTTCTCGCCCAACCCCTACCCCTTTCATTTTCATGTCAAGAACTGAGTTTTTATTGGTTTTGATGGAGCCAAATTCGTATTTTAAAATAGCTAATAGAGTATTGTGGTATAGAACATGGATTCGGGATTTTATCTGTTTTAAAAACTCACCAACGTATTCTGTTAAAGAGATCTAGATCTGAAAATTTTTAAACAAGAGTTAAATAATGTTTTACCGTCATTTAAAAGTTTCAATTTGTTTTCTCATGTAAATTTGAAATATTAGGAATATGGATTTCATGCTTGAGACTAGTTATTCTTCTTCCAGAACTTTAGAACACTTGATGTTGTAGAAATTTGTCAATTTTATTTCAGGTTTCGAGCTGACAGAAACCCTGATTGGGGTTTCTGTCCGCTCGGCGCTCGACCGACGGTTCAATAATGTTTTACTGTCATTAAAACGTTTCAATTTGTTTTTCTCATGTATTTTGAAACATTAGGAATATGGATTTCATGCTTGAGACTAGTTATTCTTCTTCCAGAACTTTAGAACACTTGATGTTGTAGAAATTTGTTAATTTTATTTTAGGTTTCGAGCTGACAGAAACCCTGATTGGGGTTTCTGTCCGCTCGGCGGTCGACCGACGCGGTCGACCGCTGAGCTCGTTTTGAGGCTTCGGTCGACCGCAAATTTATTTCGGTTGACCGCGGCGTTCTTTCGGTCGACCGCGATGTTATTTCGGTCGACCGCAGAGCTCTTTCGGTCGACCGCGACGTTTGTTCGGTCGACCGCGACATTTATCCAGTCGACCGCGACGTCTGGTCGGTCGACCGAGATGCCTAGCGGTCGACCGCCAGGCTCAGTACCCAGGCACAACAGATGACCTGAGGGTACCAGTTATGGATATATATACTGATTTGACTATGAATTGATATAGGTAGATCTCACTATGTACCCCAGTAATGTTTTCACTATTTCACAGTCCTCGTGTTGGACTATAATCTATAGAAGTCCTCGTGTTGGACTATAATCCATGGAAGTCCTCGTGTTGGACTATAAATTCATTCCAGTCCTCGTGTTGGACATTTGCCACTTAATCTATGAGTTTGGAAAAAAACTACGACATAAATAGTTCCTGATTTGGACATAGTTCTTAACCCTGCATATGACTTCTTCACAGAAGTTCACGACATGATGTTGACATGACACTTATGTAAGTAATAACATGACATTCATGTTAGCTATGGTATGACACTGTAATTTGTTCTGAGATTAGCTGTATTTCTTGATTTATTGTTTCTGTACTAGAACATCGGGTTTGGTGTTTAGAGATTTACAATTTGAGATACAAGGTATATACATGAGGGTTTCCTTGTTTGGATTATTTCGCTCGACGTACCTATGCTCGTGTTGTAAATTTCTAAATACTAAAAACCTCTTTAGTAGGATCAATGATTTTAGATCTATTATATATATTATCTGTATTTTCTTATATACAACGAGCCCTGTTCCCTTGGGGTTGGTTGTGATGTTACTCGCTAGCGCTTTGACGCTCGTTGTCCCTCCCCCTTTCAGGTCACGAGCCAGGAGCACGGAGAGCCGCAGGTTGATAGCGGACCACATTAGTGTTCAGCTTTACTTTCTAGCTATGTATTATTTTCTTTGGGCTCCACTGTAGTGAGGTTAGACATTTGAGGGTATTATTCTAGAAATTGTAAAGGCTGTGAGCCTTATCTCTTTATCGTCAGATATTTGTATTAGAGACTTGTTGAGTATTTTCGTTTATCTACTCAGATCTTGACTATGTATTTCTGTATTGTTGGATGATGAGATATTTATGTGACTATTATCATTTCATCAGTATTCCCTGTATTATCTTTTACCTGTTTTGTACCTACACCAGTTGTTGATTCTACTAGATAGATGTTAATGGTGATGGTGAAACATGTTATTGCACAGTGTGGTGCATAGCAGGTTTGACATTCTTGGTTTCACCTTGGACTGCAGCCTTGTGTGAACCCAGGGGCGTCACAATTCTGTCATATGATCTTCATTAAACTCATTTGGTTTTATAAAATCCGTAGCTTCTATAGTAGAGGGATGTATATTTTTAAGATAAATAAGATCGATTGGTGGATTTACCGATCTAATAATTTTTTCCAGTAGTGGTTTTCCATTGTTTTAAATGTTCTTCTAAAACTCCTATTTGAGTTTCTTGACTTTGAATATAATTCTTTAAAAACCATGGAATGAAGAACTTAATATCTTGTTTTAATTTTAATTCAGTGACTTTGAATATAATTCTTTAAAAACCATGGAATGAAGAACTTAATATCTTGTTTTAATTTTAATTCAGTATAATATTTATCTACCCAGTTGAACCGATCTTTTTTAGAAATATATTAAACAAACCATTTTCTAAAAGGTTTATGTTTTTCTAGGTAAAATTCTTTATTTAGAATTTCCCTTACTAAACTTCCTTTTTCAAAATTTATCATTTCATACGAAAGCTCATTTCTGTATTAGGAGGAGAAATTTATTCCTTATATAAAGGATGAGGAATATTATTATCTGAGATATTAATTCTTTGAACAGAACTGGTTTTATAAGATCCAGATCTTGATAATAAATTTCTGGCAGATGTTGCCTCGTCAGATATTCTGATTGTTCTAGATGGATTAAAAGTTATTTCTACTTCTCTATCTGTTGTTTGTACAATCCGATCAATATCTTGATTAATAATAGGTAAAGGTTGTACAACGTTGAGTATAACCCAATTTTCAGGGAAGTTTATTTCATCCCATTTTATCTGTCTATTAACAATAATATTTGAAGATAAAACATTTGTTTCAACCAGTACTGTTTTACTTAGAGAATGAATTTTAGCCTTAGGGACTAAAGTATTTAATACTTTGTAATGGAGCCTATAAATTATAGCAATAGGTTTGGATCCATGTATATAATTATAATCATGAATCTTTATATTAAGACTTATTGCATCAAGAATATTTGGATCAGTCAAAGATAGACTTAAATTTGGATAAACATTAAAATATACTGGTCCGTTACACAGGCTAGTTTCCATTATACCCATTAAAGATTGGGTCCAATTTAAACATCTTGAGTCTCTGAGGCAGACTAATAAAGACGCATTAAGGCCTGATAAGGTCAAAGGTCTAAAGATAATTTGTATTAAACCAACATGTATATATTTGTACTTGTCCATATATGGATTTACATCTGCTACTCCTAGTAGTTGAATAGTCTGTTCTTCCCTATCGACTGTAGTAGTCCTTTCTAGGGTTTTGATATTGATTAAAGATTTATAATCTAAAAAGCCAATTTTGTAGATGTCTCTATTAGGAACATCAGGTATGGTCCACTTATTAAGTGACTCTATGTCAGTTTCATATTTAGTTAACTGAGCATTTTTTACTTTTTATTCTAGTATAACTGGAGTTACGAGCCGAATTACTTTCTATGATGTTTGACATGATTTTTCTTACAGATTTATCTTCTGATTATTTAACAAGTAAGGGTGAAAATTTTCTATTTTCCTTTTTATTCTCTATAAAAACCTAGCAGAAAGCTTACACGTCCGTCAACGACTTATACTACCCTAAACAACAATTACAGTAATAATGAGCTTACACTGCGCGACTTAGATGACGTCCCATAAGCATGCAAACTAAGTTCTTAAACAGAGAATGAAAAGAATTACACTGCGCGACTTAGATGACGTCCCATAAGCATGCAAACTAAGTTCTTAAACAGAGAATGAAAAGAACATATAGAAATTCTACATTCTTATAAGTTCTTAAACAGAGAATGAAAAGAACATATAGAAATTCTACATTCTTACAAGTAAATAATCAAAAAAATAATCTGTAAGAGCAAACTTAAGCAGACATGAAGTAGTTTAACATGGCTCTGATACCATAAGTATAAGTAAGCGGAAACAAAACAAAACTAGAAAGAAGTAAGAAAATAAAATCTGTAAGAGAGAAGTGCGTCTGTAAAATATAAGTCGTTTGTAATCTAAGTGTCCTCTTGTAAAATATTCTGGATAATAAAGATATTATTTTTTTGAGTATCGGCCATCTACCATTGTAATCTGCCTGTAGATAGGAATCATTTTCTTCAAATAAAACATCTGTTGGAGTAGGTCTTTTATAATAGTATCTTTCCAGTCCTTTTCTAGGATGGTTCTTAATTTTATTTATTTCTGTAAAGTTATTCTCTAGAGCTAATAATTCTGTTGGAGGTATATCTCCAGAGCTGTTTGTATCAGACGAATTGTCTTCTTCAGATATGACTGTAGAAGTTGATGGTAACACTGTGTTAAGTGTATGAATTTTAGCATTAGTTAATTTCTTAGTTAGAATATCTATGATTTCAGGTGTTGTTTCACTATCTTTTTTAAACCCTGATATGTCTATTGGTGGTTTAATATTAGTTTTTTTCTAATTTTTCATAGGAGACTTATGTTTCTCCAATAGTCTTAAAGAAGGTATTACCTCATTAATTTTATTTAACAATTTATCTAAAGCATCTTCAACTCTAATAAGTTGATCTCCTATTGTTTTTAGATGAATATTAGTATAATTATTTTGTTTAATGATTTTACTTAATTCTCTCATATGATCTTTATTAAACTCATTTGGTTTTATAAAAGCCATAGCCTCTATAGTAGAGGGATGTATATTTTTAAGATAAATAGGATCTATTGGTAGATTTACCGATCTAATAACTTTTCCTGTAGTGGTTTTCCATTGTTTTAAATGTTCTTCTAAAACTCCTATTTGAGTTTCTTGACTTTGAATATAATTCTTTAAAAACCATGGAATGAAGAACTTAATATCTTGTTTTAATTTTAATTCAATATAATATTTATCTACCCGGTTTAACTGGTCTTTTTTACAAATATTTAAAAAAAAAACATTTTCTAAAAGGTTTATGTTTTTCTAGGTAAAATTCTTTATTTAGAATTTACCTTACTAAATTTCCTTTTTCAAAATTTATCATTTCATACGAAAGCTTATTTCCGTATTAGGAGGAGAAATTTATTCCTTATATAAAGGATGAGGAATATTATCATCTGAGATATTAATTCCTTGAACAGAACTGGTTCTATAAGATCTAGATCTTGATAATGAATTTCTGGCAGATGTTGCCTCGTCAGATATTCTGATTATTCTAGATGGATTAAAAGTTATTTCTACTTCTCCATCTGTTGTTTGTACAATCCGATCAATATCTTGATTAATAATAGGTAAAGGTTGTACAGCGTTGGGTATAACCTAATTTTCGGGGAAGTTTATTTCATCTTATTTTATCTGTCTATTAACAACAATATTTGAAGATAAAACATTTGTTTCAACCAGTACAGTTTTACCTGGTTTAGAATGGATTTTAGCCTTAGGGACTAAAGTATTTAATACTTTGTAATGGAGCCTATAAATTATAGCAATAGTTTCGGATCCAGGTATATAATTATAACCATGAGTCTTTATATTAAGACTTATTGCATCAAGAATATTTGAATTAGTCAAAGATAGACTTAAATTTGGATAAACATTAAAATATACTGGTCTGTTACACAGACTAGTTTCCATTATACCCATTAAAGATTGGGTCTAATTTAAACATCTTAAGTCTCTGAGGCAGACTAATAAAGACGCATTAAGGCCTGATAAGGTCAAAGGTCTAAAGGCAATTTGTATTCTGAGGCAGACTAATAAAGACGCATTAAGGCCTGATAAGGTCAAAGGTCTAAAGGCAATTTGTATTAAACCAACATGTATATATTTAAGACGCATTAAGGCCTGATAAGGTCAAAGGTCTAAAGGCAATTTGTATTAAACCAACATGTATATATTTATACTTATCCATATATAGATTTACATCTGCTACTCCTAGCAGTTGAATAGTATGTTCTTCCCTATCGACTGTAGTAGTCCTTTCTAGGGTTTTGATATTGATTAAAGATTTATAATCTAAAAAGTTAATTTTGTATATGTCTCTATTAGGAACATTAGGTATGGTTCACTTATTAAGTGATTCTATGTCAGTTTCATATTCAGTTAACTTAGCATTTTTTACTTTTTTCATTCCAGTCTAACTGGAGTTACAAGCCGAATTACTTTTTATGATGTCTGACATGATTTTTTCTTACAGATTTATCTTCTGATTATTTAACTAGTAAGGGTGAATAATTTCTATTTTTCTTTTTATTCTCTATAAAACAACCTAGCAGAAAGCTTACACGTCTGTCAACGACTTACACTACCCTAAACAGCCATCTCGGCAACAATGGGCTTTACACTGCACGACTTAGATGACGTCCCATAAGCATGCAAACTAAGTTCTTAAACAAAGAATGAAAAGAACATATAGAAATTCTACATTCTTACAAGTAAATAATCAAAAAGAAAATCTGTAAGAGCAAACTTAAGCAGACATGAAGTAGTTTATACACTGCGCGACTTTTTTGACGTCCCATAAGCATTCAGACCAAGTTCATAATCAGAGAATTAAAAGAACATATAATATTCTGCATTCTTACAAGCTAACTAGTAAAAGATAAACTATAAGAAGAATTTTAATCAGACATGCAGAAACTTCAGCTCGTAAATCCAGCTATACTGGAATAAAAAAAGTAAAAAATGCTCAGTTGACTGAATACAAAACTGATATAGAATCACTTAATAAGTGGACAATACCCGACATCCCTAATAGAGACATATATAAAATTAGCTTTTTAGATTATAAATCTTTAATCAATATTAAAACCCTAGAAAGGACTAGTACAGTCGACAGGGAAGAACAGACTATTCAATTGCTAGGAGAAGCAGATGTAAATCCATATATGGATAAGTATAAATACATACATGTAGGTCTTATACAGATCGCTTTTTGACCATTGACTCTATCAGGGTAAACACATCTTTATTAGTCTGCCTTAGAGACTCAAGATGTTTGAACTGGACCCAATCTTTAATGGGTATTATGGAAACCAGTCTCTGTAATGGACATGTGTATTTTAATGTTTATCCTAATTTAAGTTTATCTTTAACTGATCCAAATATACTCGAATGTATTAGTCTTAATATAAAGACTCATGGTTATAACTTTATTCCTGGATCTGAAACGATTGCTATCATATATAGGATCCATTATAAAGTTCTTAATACTTTAGCCCCTAAGGCTAAAAATCATTTTAAACTAGGTAAAACTGTTCTCGTAGAATCTAATGCTTTATCTTCTAATGTTGCTGTTAACAGACAGGTAAAATGGGATGAAGTAAATTTTCCCGAAAACTGGGTTATACCCAATGCTGTACAACAATTGCCTATTATTAATCAAGATATTGATTAAATTGTGCAAACTACAGATGGAGAAGTAGAAATAACATTTAATCCATTTAGAACTGTCAGAATATCTGACATGGCAGTATCTGCCAGAAATTCATTGTTTTAATCTGAATCTTATAGAACCAGTTCTGTTCAAGGGATTAATATATCCGATAATAATATTCCTCATCCTTTATATAAGGATAAAATTTCTCCTCCTAATACTGAGATGAGTTTTCGAATGAACTAATGAATTTTGAAAAAGGAAGTTTAGAAAGAGAAATTCTAAATAAATAATTTTACCTATAAAAACATCAAGATTTCGAAAATGGTTTTTTAAAATTTTTTTGAAAAAAGACCAGTTAAACTGGGTTGATAAATATTATGCGAAACTTAAATTAAAACAAGAATTAAAATTTTTTGTTCCATGATTTTTTAAAAAATATCTGTTAGAACAAGAAACTCTAATAGGAGTTTTAGAAGACTACTTAAAACAGTGGAAAACAACTACTGGTAAAATTATCAGATGTATTAATCCTCCAATTGACCCGCTACAGCTAAAAGATGTTTATCCCTCTACTATAGAGGCTACAGCTTTTATAAAGCCTAATGAGTTTAATGAAGAACATATGAAAGAACTAAGTAAAATTATTAAACAAAATAATTATACAAATATCCATTTTCAAACTATAGAAGGTCAATTAATTAGAATTGAAGACGTTTTAGATAAATTGTTATCTAAAATGAATGAGGTTATACCATCATTGAGAATGTTAGAAAAGACAAAATTTTCTCAAAGAAAATTAGAACAAACTAATATTAAACCACCAATTGATATTTCAGGCTTCAAAAAAGACAGTGAAATAACCCCTAAAATTATAGATATTCTAGCTAAAAAATTAACTAATGCTAGAATTCATACACTTAATACAGTGTTACCATCAACTTCTGCAGTTATATCTGAAATAGAAGAAGAATCGTCTAATACAGACAGTTCTGACGATATACCGTCAACGGAATTATTAGCTGTAGAGAATAACTTTACAGAGATAAATAAAATTAAAAATCATCCTCGAAAAAGACTGGAAAGATATTATTATAAAAGACCTACTCCAGCAGACGTTTTATTTGAAGAAAATGATGTCTATCTACTGGCAGATTACAATGGTAGAAATATCTACGAATGGAATATAGATGGGTTATCCGACACCCAAATAAATTCTACTGTACATAGAATTCTTATGTATGGAACCATATGTAAACAAAATGGAAATAATTCAAGAATGATAGCTTCTTTCATAACTTGCGGTTTTACTGGCATCCTTAAAGGATGGTGGGACAACTATCTTTCTGCTGAAGCTTGAAGTGAAATCTTGGGAGCTACTAAAATAGAAAATGGCGTTCAGCAAGAAGATGTTGTCTATACTTTGATGCTAGCCATAACACACCATTTTACTGGTGCTTACCTTGATGAAGGTGAAAGAATAAAAACTTTATTATAAAATTTTAGATGTCCTTCTTTAATACATTTTAGGTGGTATAAAGATACTTATTTAAGCAGAGTTATGTCTCTAAGTGATGCTAATAGCTCACATTGGAAAGCCAAATTTATAGATGACTTACCTATATTATTTGCAGAAAAAGTTTAAAATAAAATTCGATCTGAATATGGGGGATATATTCCCTACGATAACCTATCATATGGGTACTTATTGAACGCCTCTATAAAGGAAAGCTTAGCATTATGCAATGACTTAAAGCTTAAAAACCAATTAAAGTCTCAAAGACTTACAAAAAGAAAAGAATTTGGAGAATTCTGTGAGCAATTTGCTTATGATCAATCATATAAGGTTGATAAAGAAAGCATTCCTAATAAAGAAAAAAATTCTTTAAGAAAAAGAAGAAAAAATTCTTCAAAGAAAAAGAAAAAGAAAAACCACAAAAGGCTAAAAAGAAAATTAAACAAGAGAAAAATAAAATTCATTGCTATAAATATGGCCGTATCGGACACTATGCAAACAAATGCTATACAAAGAAAAAGATTGATGATATAGAAGACGAAGGTCTTAAAAGAATGTTATATAACATTTTAATTAATAGTGATACTGAAGACGAATCATATTCGTCCACTTCAGAATCTGAAGAAGAAGAAGAAACTTGTCAGTGTGCAATTAATAATTGCAACGAAGAAGCTGACTATTGGAAAGCTATAGTTCAAATGAATGGATTTTTTATTAATATGATAAAATCCAATAAGGATTTATTATCAAAAATTTTATCGGAAGATATAGCTCCAGACTTAAAAATGAATTACTTAAAACTTTAGTAACTACAGAAAAAGTCCAAAAATAGATAATGTTTTTAAATTCTCTGAGGTACAGAGAAGAAGGCAAAATATTGCATCTACTTCTAAAGTTATATCTTTATCATCTCTTAATAAAGAGATACAAGAATTAAAAAGGAAGTAAAAGAATTAAAACAAGAGAATAAATATATTTTCTCACAACTTGATGAAGATAATGAAAGTAATAAAAATATAGTTCAACAAAATGAACAGAGTGAAAGTGAAAATAAAAATAATGCTCAATTGCAAATATTGCAACAAGTTACCTCTCAAAAGTTGTATATAAGAATTATTTTAGTAGTTACAGATCAAATGTATATATCAGATCTTATAGCTCTGGGTGATAGTGGTGCAGATATAAACTGTACAAATGAAGGTATAATCCCTTCAAAATTCTTTGAAAAAACTACTCAGACTTTAAGTAGTGCCAATTGTAATCAATTAGAAGTAAAATATAAATTACCACAAGCACATATATGTGTGCAAGAGACTTATATACCAACTCCCTGTATTTTAGTTAAAAATTTATCTCAACATATAATTCTGGGAACTCCATTTCTGCATACTATTATGCCTATTAGTCAAATTGACACTAATGGCATTCGAGCTACATATGAGGACAAAGAAATTATATTTGAATTTATTACTGATCCTCAAACTAAAATGTTAAATGAAGTCAAAAATATCATTTTAAAAGAAAATCAAATAAATTTTCTTAAAGAAGAAGTAGTATTTGTTCAAGTTGAAGAACAAATTAAAAAACAGAAAGACTTAATAAGTAAAATCGAAAATAAATTTAAACTCACTGTCTGCAGTGATGTTCCAAATACCTTTTGGAATAGAAAACAGCATATTGTTTCTTTACCCTATATAGAGGGATTCAACGAGAAAAATATTCCTACTAAATCTCGTCCATGCCAAATGAATCAAGAATACCTTGATTTATGCAAAAAAGAAATACAAACTCTTATAGAGAAAAATTAATAAGGAAATCATATTCTCCTTGGAGCTGTACTGCGTTCCATGTGAATAATGCAGCTGAAAGAGAACGAGGAGTTCCTCGATTAGTTATAAACTATAAACCCTTAAATTCTGTCCTTAAATGGATCAGATATCAAATTCCTAATAAAAGGGATTTGTTAAATCGCATTACTAATGCAAAAATCTTTTCAAAATTTGATTTAAAATCAGGCTATTGGCAGATTCAAATAGAAGAAAAAGATAAATATAAAACTACCTTTGTTGTCCCATTTGGACCTTATGAATAGAATGTTATGCCATTTGGGCTTAAAAATGCCCCTTCTGATTTTAGAATATTATGAATGACATATTTATTCTTTATATGGATTTTATATTGTCATATATAGATGACATCTTGATATTTTCTCATAGTTTTGATCAACATGTTAAGCATTTAGAAATTTTTAGAAACTTAGCTATTAAAAATGGGTTAGCTATATCTGCCCCAAAATGAAATTATTTAAAACTCAGATTAGATTTCTGGGTCACAATATATAAAAAGGAACTATTATTCCTATTGATAGAAGTATAGAATTTGCTTCTAAATTTCCCGATGAGATAACTGATATCAAACAGTTACAAAGATTTTTAGGATCATTAAATTATGTTGCAGATTATTATAAAGATCTGGCAAAAGATACAGTCCTTTTATATGATAGGCTTAAAAAGAATGCGAAGCCTTGGACTCAGCAACATACTACTATTGTAAGAAAAATTAAACTTAAAGTAAAAAATTTACCATGTATTCATCTTGCTAATATTCATTGGTTTAAAATAGTTGAAACTGATGCATCTAACATTGGTTATGGTGGTATATTAAAACAAGTTGACCCCCAAACCAATAAAGAACAATTAGTTCGTTTTACCTCTGGTAAATAGGATAAAGCCCAATTTAATTATTCTACAATTAAAAACAATGTTATCCATCATAAAATGTTTCTCTAAATTCAGAGATGATATTTTAAACCAAGAATTCTTATTAAGAATAGATTGTAGTTCTGCAAAGAGCATTATTGAAAAGGATGTGAAAAATCTAGTTTCTAAGCAAATCTTTGCTAGATAACAAGCTGAATTAGCCATGTATCAATTTAAAATTGAGTATATTAAAGGTGACTATAATCATCTTCCTGATTTTTTAGCTCGTGAATTTTTACAGGGTACAAATGAGACGGAGTAATCCCTCCTTTTCAGGGAAGGGGAGAGGAGGCCCAAGCCCATTTTCCAGTCAGACCTTATAGGCCAAACTAGTTCAGAAAGAAGTTATACTCCATCTCAGCCCAGTTCATGATGTACTATTTCGAAGAAACATAATTCTTCGCATCCATCTCAAGCATTTTATAAAGGCATAAATGATCTTATTACACAGGAACAAACTCCTGAACCCTTTACTTCTATAGTAAAGCAAGAGACAGAATGGGTTGAAAAACCTCAGCCTGATATTGTTCTGTATCTAGAACAAGAGGATGTTCCTTTGATGAATGATCCAGAAAAATTAAGGCAGAGATATCTGCATGATACATATTATCCAACTTTATCTTTTAAACCAAGAGCCTGGATGAAGACTCTATTGATGCAAAAGGGCTTAGAAATTACACATTTTTGGACGACAGATAATCATAATGTCCCTCCAAGCTTCAGTAAATGCATTACTCAGGAAGTTATACTTCCTAGAAATTGGGCACTAAATCCTAATCAGGAGTTGCCACTTGTTAGAGTTCAAAATACAAAAGAAGTTTATAACTTCAATTATTGGGACTATAAACAGGACTTTAATGAGATATTCTAATATCAGAATCCCAAACAGAAGCATACTTGGCTTATAAAAATTTGTCCTGAAGCTCTTCAAAAGGGCGTTCCTACTTGGTTCTATAAATGGTGGGAAGCTCTTCAAAAGGGCGTTCCTACTTGGTTCTATAAATGGTGGGAAACATATGGTATTGAAATTGGTATTATTCCAGAACCCTTAATGAAGTTATACTCTTCTTGGGTAGATTCTCATCCTATTCTTGCACGAATGGACAAAAGGCAGCTTATAGATGGCATGTGTTTAATACACTTTTTTGCTAAAGTTGAGATCCCATGGATCTGGAATTGGTCTATTATTTGTGATTGGACCCCTTCTCATATGCCCGTTCTGAGAAGAAAATATTACTGCAGATGGTGGAACGGAATGTGCCTTGATACTAAGGTAAAACAACTTGAAGAGATAATACAGAAAAATACTTCTGTACTGGAGTATCATATGACTAAAGAAATCAAACAAGATAATCCAATGATGAAGATTGCGAAAATGATGAGGAGAAAATACCCTCATAGCTCCGAATCAGAAATAAAACAAAAATGTTTGGAGCATTTTAAAAGGCAATTTTTTGAAGCCTTTGACACTAGTGAGACTCATAGTCATACGTCTTCAATGGAAGAAGACACACCAATTCAAGATGCCCAAGACCTTGATGATATCTGGGCAGAAATATTCAATAATCCACCAAACCTTAAAGGTAAAAGCTCAGCTTCATAAGCAGATAAAGATTCTAGATTGAGCCTCGGGGAGCCGTCTAGAATTCACTCATCTAAAGTTACTTTATAAAGTAGCTTTTCAAAAAGTCAAAGCATCTTACTGTTCATAATATGAACACTCATCTAAAGTTACTTTATAAAGTAGCTTTTCAAAAAGTCAAAGCATCTTACTGTTCATAATATGAACAAATGTCATTATATGCATGTCGCTGTCATCTTTTTGTGCTGCCACGTTAATAGAAAATAATGGAGAATCTTTCTTGAAGTTTCTTGGATGGTCTATATATATGTACAAAGTTTGAAGTGTGAAGCAGAGTTTGGAGAGAAGAGAATAAGTTTGTAAGAAAATTGTTGTGAGTTTGTAAAATCCTCTTATAATATTAAGAGGTAAGCTTTTTATATGTATGTATGTATGTATGTATATATATATATATATATGGGAGAAGTGTTCCTAAGGTGACGCCTTAGATAATCATCTAAGGATGCAGCCTAAAATCACATGATTGAGTTACATTGTGGATGATCCGCTCCGTTGAACTTGATCTATATAATTTAAAACCCTAACACACCAAGTTTGGGGTGAACCCATCGTCGTTTGACCCTTCATCCACTCGTATCAATTTTAATGGTTTAACACACCAAGTTTGGGGTGAACCCATCGTCGTTTGACCCTTCATCCACTCGTATCAATTTTAATGGTTTTGAATGAATAGAACTTTTCACATGGCGACCCTTCATCCACTCGTATCAATTTTAATGGTTTTGAATGAATAGAACTTTTCACATGGCTCGACGGATGGTCAAACGATGATGTGTTCAACCCAAACTTGGTGTGTTGTGGTTTTAGAAAATATAGATCAAGTTTATTAATGGAGCGGATCATCCACAATGTAGCTCAATCATGTGATTTTAGCCCGTGTCCTTAGATGATTATCTAAGGCGTTACCTTCGGAACACCTTTCCCTATATATATGTCAACATATCATTCCACCTTGGATAAGCCTTATCCAGATTTTAGCTTGATGGTCTCCATGACTTGTCAGCTGCCCACGTGCCTCTTGCCACGCTCTCAATCACTTTCCAAAAAATACAGAGACATCCCCTCTCACGCTGAAGTGACTTCTCCTCCAGTCGCCAGCCAACACCTGTAAAGCGAGTGATGATTCAGTATGTCATCGTACCTCCTGCCACTCTCTCAATCACTTCCTAGAAAATACAGAGACATCCCCTCCCATGCTGAAGTGACTTCCCTTCCAGTCGCCAGCCGACACCTGTAAAAGCGAGGGACTCTTCTAACATAAAAAGGAGAAAAAAGTTCAAGCAAAAGGAGACTCACTTCCTCTCACTCTGACCCTCGAAAGAGGAAGAACACATAGTTCTTCATCTAAACAAAGAAGCTCACTCTGACCCTCGAAAGAGGAAGAACACATAGTTCTTCATCTAAACAAAGAAGCTCACATAGATCCTCTTGGTATGCATATTGCCACTTCAAGAACCACATTGGTTCTTGACCTTTCCCTTCCTTACTCGAGTTTTACTAACTTGACCGTCGGAGGAACCACGGGGGAATCGGTCCCCACCCTCTCACTTGTCTTTCTTGTATGTGCAGCGTGGGCATTAAGCGGCCATTCAAGAACTAGGTATGAAGTCAGAGAAGAGAGCAGGCCCTCCATCTTCTTTCATCACTCCGCAACCATCCTCTTCTGGATTATTCTGTGTGATATTGAGCATTAACAGTTTGGCACCCACCGTGGGGTCACTCTTCTTTTTTGAGAAGACATGCCAAATACTAAACAAGGGTCTAATTCTACTCACCCTGAAGAACAACATCGGAGTTGCATCATCCAAGCTAAATGAAGTCAGGAGTTGTATCATTCAAGTTAAGGAGGGTTAGATTTGACTAAGAGGAACCAACATAGGTGTAGTCCTTGAAGGTCTCAACAACTTGTTTGGGGAGTGTTTGTCAACAATACCATTTGCTAGATGGTGGAGTGATCTGTAGCCCCTCTAAAAACCCTCCAGAAGAAGACACACCATAAGGGTGGTTATTTTTCTTGAAAAGAAAACCTAGCTTCTAATCGCCATCACAGAATAACTCTGGCCAAAACATAGGATCTGATCAGTCCAAATATCACTTAAACTCCAGCTGATAATAGCTCATATGAAGCAGAGAAGCAGTGATTAAGTCTGTGATAAGCGTCTTGGACCATGAGGACTCATTGAAGGGAACTCCCATATACTAGTGATGAGTTTGCAGGAAAAGCTTAGGGTATGTCAGCTGATTATCTTCTCAGGAAGAATGACATTGGCCCTTCAACTGGCGCTTGCACCACTAAAGTAACCTAAGCTCTGATGGTCGAAGCATGTGACCTGCATGATCCCCATAAGGGAGAGTTCTCCATTTACAACATGGTCTAACCCCCAGTGCTCCCGAAGCTCATTTGAGGAAACCGTTACGGTTTGTCATTTCCAGGGAGTACAATACCGACTGTTGGATTCTCTCTCCATGAGAATTTTTATCACAAAAGGTACCATGTAGATTTTGGTCGTGCCCTCAACCCTCATGAACCCGACCAGGAAAACACCATTCAACATGATTCGTGGCATCTGGCAGTTCCTTTTGCTAAAATCCGGCATGCTAACCATCTGCTTTCAAGGCCTTACTGAAGATTCATATTCAAAAGGAACCTTGGCTGATGAGATGATAAATAGAGTTTTGACTCATCTTCTTCTATCATTGAGTAGTCGGCTTTGAAAAAGAAGCAAAATCCAACTAAAGATGTTCTATACTGGCAGTCTCATCCGCTACAAAACTGCCTTTGAAACAGAGATAAAGCAGAATCACAAGTGGTTCAACCATCTTTGACTATCAGATGCCTACAATGGATATTTTTCATGATCATGTAAATATCTGAACTGGTGAAATCTTATTAGATATGAATTAACTCTTATCTCACAGAGATCAAGACTTCACTATGGCTGAAGACCTAGGTGCCACGTAAGACCTAGGCACCCCCAACAAGCCATTTGTACATTATCAGGAATAAACCCAAAGCCCAACCCTTCGGCCGACTCCAATAGTCGTCTCTCGGTCTTAGGGGAAGGAAAGTCCTAGTTGACTCTCTCGAGCGTAGGCATTCCACTTCCAAGTTGGATTACAAGCCCTTAGTAACTTATCAGGAATAAACCCAAGGCACAACCCTTTGACCGACTCCCACAGTCGTCTCTCGGTCTTAGGGGAAGAAAAACCCTAGTTGACTCTCTCGAGCCTAGGCATTCGACTTTCAAGTCGGATTACAAGCTCTTGGTACCTTATCAGGAATAAACCCAAGACACAACCTTTTGGCAACCTCCCACAGTCATCTCTCAGCTTTAGAGTAAGGAAAGACCTAGTCCACTCTCAAGAGTTCTAGGCATTCGATTCCTCAGTCAAATTTTAAGCCCTCCGTATCTTTCCAGGGTAAACTCAAGGCACAACATATGGTCGAATCCTCCAGGGTAACTCGACCATCATGGTTAATCAAAAACCCAGGCGTCCAAATAAGTCCTGGGTGACCTAACCTCAGGGTTAGTATGTCAACAAGTCATTGGTACCTTATTAGGAATAACCCAAGGCATAACGCTATGGTCGACTCCCACAGTCGTCATTCGACCATACATGGATTATGAAGACCTAGGCACCTACGTAAGACCTAGGCACCCATCCTCAGGGTTGCCAATCTGCCGGTTGCCACTCTGCCAAAAGGTATTCATAAGCCTAAGGTATGAATTTTAAGTGTATGGCCAATACTTAATTGATCTAAAAACTTAAGTAATTATCTGTTAAGTTCTAGTCAATTAAACGCTCAGCCAAGCTAAGGCATCAGGTAAACTAGTTGTCATAAGTCCCAAGTACGGGTCGACACATTACAACTAACTCACTTCAGCCAACATTTCAGACAAGAACAAAGCTACAGAGCTAAAAGAATATAAACAATGAAGGCAAGCTTAAGAATGGAGAAAAAAACTAATTTTCATTCAATAAGAGTAAACTTCATTACAAACTTCTCTAAAAAAAAAAGAGACATGCAGGTCTTCAAAGCTCTCGACTAGATTCAGGAGTCGGAATTAGCAGTTTCCTGGTGGTAGCAGTTGCAGAATATTCCCCAAGGACCCCAACAACGGGCTCAACCTCATCATCACTCGCTGATAAATCCAACCCGCCTCCACTTTTCTCGACATCTTTTAACAAATTGAGACAGCAAGAGATGTAGGAAGGATAGAAGCGATCTAGAGTAGGATTAGAGTTGCGAGGCACTAGAGAAGCAAAGTAATCAACCCCAGCTTTACATGCTAATGCCACCTCAGCTGTCCCTATAGAACCATGATGCCAATCGTAGACCATCTTCTTTTTATACTGCTCTGAATCTAGATGAACGAGTTTATACTCTAGTTTTTTGACGAGGACCATGGACGCCTGAAGCTTCGATTGCAGCTCTTCAAAGTCCCTCCTCATCTTCTCGAGAGATAGGCGACTTGATCGAGCCTCTGCCTCAGTCGTCATCCTACGACGCTTCTCGGACTCGACCTCTACCTGTAGACGAACCATCTCCCTTTGAAGGTCCTTGATGGTCCCCACCTGCTTGGAGAACTGGATTCGAAAGCTCTTGAGGAGATCTTCCTTCTCATCCAGACTCCGGCGCCAAGCACCTTCTTTGTGAGCCAATTCAGCTTCCAAGACAGTGATCCTCTTCTCTACCTCTTCCTTAGCCGACTTCTCCTTTGCCAGCCCTACTTGGTATTCAATAGAACACTCAAGTCGATTGAACAGGGCGTGCTCTAGTAAAGTCCCCTGAGCCAAACAAGCTTGGAGAGCTTGGTGTATGCCAACACTTGCATATCCTCCAAAATCCTCCCGTCAGCACTATTCTCCATCTGATCTAATGGAGTTTCAGCTCTCCCCTCAACGTCATCGTCCACCCCAATCGACTCTTTACCAGGATGACGAGATGCCTCAGGAATAGTACCAAGGCCAATAACATCCTCCTTGACCGCTAAAGCCGTTGTCTCCCTGCCAGGAGAATACTCATCTATACGCCTCACATTTTCTAAGCGATTAAGTTGATTTACCAGCGGACCCATCCCAGTTGGTTGGGGCCCCACAACCGGTCTGATTAGGTACCGCCTCTCGACCCTTGTCCTCCCCCTCAATTCAGAGATAATTTTAGCTGCTTGAGGCATCAAGACAGCCACTTCCTCAGCGCTGATGGCCCCCCTCAGCTTCTTATGGGGCCTAGCAGTGGAACTCAACACCTCGGTCCCTGCATTCCTCTTGTGACTTTCCGCCAACAGAACAACGGGGCTCGCCCTTGTCTGGAAGCCAATGGAGGACAAGATCATGAATATGCCTGTCATTTGGAGAGACACATCATCAAATAGAGCATCACTCTCCCGTGGCCTGACATAAGAACGAACCTTTTCTAGATCCATCATCTTGGAATCACTAAGGGTGACTTGCCTCAAAGCGTTTTCATTCGCCTCCGGCTAGCCCGAACAGACGAAGACACTGTCGCCACCATAGACCCACACGAATGGCCTCCTCTAATCCTCATCCAACTCCCAAGAATATGAGACAAGCTGAAACTCACCATGATAGTGGTAGGAGTAATGCAGGTCCTTCTCAACCGACCCCATGCTGATCAAATGCCCAAGCAATCTTAAGCTTGGTTGGACTCCAACATGGTGGCAAATGATGATGAAAGTCACCAGAAACCCTACTACGTTCGGATAGAACTAGGAAGGGGAGACTCCTAGAGTGGTGTGCACCTCTTTAACAAAAGAGTGTAAGGGCAGCTGTAAGCCATGCTCCAAGTGGGCTAAGTATAGCAGCACTCGACCCTCGCCATGGCAATACACTGACTTACTCATCTCTGGCGCCGCTAATGTGAGAGTCTGAGGGATATTGTATTGATCAGACAACCCCACTAAATTGTCCATATGGACATTCGAATGGATAAGTAGAAGAATAACGAGTCTCTCCTCAGTACTGCCAGAATTTGAAACTTGAGAGGCTATGGAAGACTTTTTCTTAAAAAAGCTTGGAGGAATATCAGGAATTTGTCAGAGCGAAGGTTCATAAAAAATTATCTTAACATCAAGAGGCCATTTATAAGCTTTCAAAGGAAGAGTATAGAAGTATTTCAAAGGACACGGTGATTTTCGAATCAACCAGGCCAGATCCGCTTTGGAACCTGAAGCGGTTCACTCGAAACACGAAGCACCACCATCATTTAATGCTCCATGTTCCAATACTCGAAAAGAGGAAGATCCTCCATTATGTCTATGACATTTCGTCTCCTAAAAAGACGATTCAAATCTTTGATGACGTCAGCCATGAAAAGTGGAGTTGACAATGGGTGCCGGATAATGACAGCCATGTCTCTAAGATAAAGACTTCTCATTTTTTCGTCCCCAACAGGCTTGTATTGATCAGAGCATATCTTATTTCTCTCGGAGCTGACTAAAAGTCGACTCCAAGCGAAAGGGCCAACTGTTATGGTGTTCACTCATCCAAGATACGGGTATTTGCAAAATAGCAAAATAACCTCAACCCACTTTAATTGGACCTATTGGTCTTCTTATTTTGATGATGTTTAACAAACAATTTACCACTAATGTTGTTTGTCTAGTATTTGTGTTTTCGTATTTATTGTAGACAAACAACGTAGTTGGAGGATAGATAGATTGCGCCATAACGATCATATCCAATGGAGGTTGGAGGAATTATGGAGTGAAGCAATGTTCCATTCAAGTTAAAGATCAAGTTCAAGCTTCATCCGCATGTGTACCAAGTTGAGCTACAATGAAGATCAAGATCAAGCTTGGGTAATCTAGTTTAGATTTTATATTATGTGTGTTAGTACTTTAAGCTTAATTATATACACACATACACGTTTTGGTTTTTGTATATATATATATAGTTATATATATACATGTATGTTTTGGTTTGATTTTTTAGATATGAAACAAATATATATATTCATATATATGTTCATATCTTTCATATTCTATCATATTTGAAAATATATTATGTTCTTGGTTTATGGACTTGATAATATGTTTTTATATCTTTTCCTAAGTCTATAAAGCCATACAAAAGTTTCCAAAAGTTGTGTTTATGTCAAAACATCAAAATTCATGTATATCAACTTTTCATGTTTTGGACATACTTGTAAAATAATGATTTTTCACAATTGAGAAATGAAAATTGAAAATATATTTTTGTAACATGTTTGGTTTCATGTTTATAAACATTTTGCAAAGTTTCATCAAGTTTGGAATTGATTTGTAATGTTTAATGGAATTAACAAAATCATATTTTTTTGTTCGTGCATGTTCGTGCATGTTTTACAAAACAGATGAGTTTTTATAAATGAGAAGTGATATTCAAGAAATTATTTCTTTGACATGTTTAAATATATGTTTAGAAACTTTCCTCAAAATTTTACTATTTTTGGAGTTGATTTACTGTGCCTAATTAATTTTACAAAATCGTGTATGTCTGCAGTTTTTTCAGAAACTGTAAATCTGTGTTTAAACATTTATTTCTCTCAACTGGGAAATATTTTTTCAGAATTTCTTTCTCTAACATGTCATTCTACATGTCTAGAACCTTTCCACAAAATTTTATAATTTTTGGAACTGGTTTATTATTTTTTACTGATTTTATAAAACCAGATATATCTGCTACAGTACCGCCGGTCGACCGCGCTACAGTGCCGGTCGACCGACGAACTGTCTGGAAAATTTCTCCGCTTCTGACCTTGTTCACGGTCGACCGCGATTTTCTTCGGTCGACAGCTGTAGTTCCAACGGCTCTTTTTAGAGCCGTTGCAGAATGGTTTTTTGGGGGTTTTTGGGGTTGGTTTCTTCAAGCCCCCTTTGTCATAACTATTTTCATCTAAGAGAGTTTTAAAAAACAAGTTTAAAGAGTTTTGTTTAAGGGTTTAGTGTTTGTTTAAAAAGCTTTTAAGCATTTACAAGAGTTTGGTTTGTGGAGCAAATTTCACAAGAGCAAGTGGAGATCATCCTTGGTGTTTGAGCATTCATTCTTCTCCCTCTCTCTTGTCATCTATAGAGAAGTTTCCTTAAACTCAATTCTAGCATTTTATAAGTTTGTTCTTAATTTCATAAGCTAGATTTCATTTTGAGTTTATATTGTTTTACCTCTTTGTTCACACACAACCTATTGAGCTTATTGTATTTACATTCATAGTATAATTTGGGGTTGTGGGTTTGTGACTAAGAGTTGTGCTTAATTGAGTTCTCACCTTGTTAGAGAGAATAATCATTTGTCATATTGTGCCTAATTGTGAGGATTCACTTGTAATACACTTGTACACCGAGAGAAGTGTGTGGTGAGAGACGGGGTCGAATCCAAGAGGAGTGACGTCGGGACGGGGTCGAATCCAAGAGGAGTGACGTCGGTTGACGTGCCTAGGGAGAGGTTGTAACCAAGCACTTGAGGAGGAGGACACGGGCTAGGACCAACACTTAGTGTATGAGGTGTGATTACATAGTGATTGTATTGTGAGGTGTAAACGTTGTTCGGGTGAACGTAGAAAACCCGGTTGTGATAGTGGAGATCTCCTCGAGGTGAGGAGCGGAGACGTAGGTCGTGGGGACCGAACTCCGTAATCATATTGCTTGTTTGTGATTGCATTGGCGCACTTCTTTTATGTTTATATCTTATATCGCCTTTGTATATTGCTTGTTGATTATATTGCCCACTATCTAGTTTAGATTGTTTACCCTTGAGTTTATATATCATTGCACATACATTGCATATACCTCTTTGTTAGGATATATCTTGTTGTTCATATTACTTATCCTAGCTCATATACATTGTTGTATTTCATACTTGCTAGGATAACTTATTAATTATTTTAATTGGCATAAAATCGGATTAGATTAGCATAAGGCCCTAATCCCCCCCCCCCCCTCTAGGGTCTAACAATTGGTATCAGAGCTTGGTGCTCTTTGATTTAAGGTCTAATCGCCTTGAGTTAAAGATCCAAGTTAGCTTAACAAATTTGTTCATTTTGATAGTGCTTACAAACTTTGGAACTTTATTGAAGCACATCAAGGGGACTTGGAGGCAATCCGACAAGCTTTGGAGGATTCTTCTTCAAGTTCATGTGGAGCATCATGCACATGGCCACAAGAGGATAACTCTTGTGTAGTAAGCGATTCCGATTCCGATAATGATTTATCTATTGATGAACTCGCTTGTGCATATGAAAGATTATCTCATGCCTATACTAAATTGCAAAATAATTTTATTGATCTTAAAAGCAAGCATGTAGATTTGAAATCCGATCATGAGTCGCTAGCTTCTAAACTTGATATTGTTGTTAAAGAGAATGCTATTTTGAAAGAAAACAATGAGTTATTAAGTTTGGAAAATAATAACATGTCTTCATCTATTGCTAGCTTAACTCATGCTAATAATGATGCCATGATAGAAGTAAAAACTATTAGAAATGAGTTTAGTTCTTTTAAAAATGATCATGTTTCATCTACTTCTATTTCCAATGCTTGTATGCCTAACAATGTGTTGGATCATGTTAAAGAACGCATATCATCTTTAGATTCAACCCTTAAAACATGCATTGTAGATAATAAGAAACTTATGGACTTGGGTGCAAAGTCTAGTACTACAATTTCTAAACCCGTACACTTTGCACACTTGTATAGTAAAACTTATAAGTGCTCCATTTGTGGTCGTAAAGGCCATTTAGCTAAGTTTTGCTATGATGCACAAAAACATAAGAATATTAATCCTTCTTGTGCATCTCATAAGGCTTCTTCTTCATCACAGCATGCTAATGTGTATCATTGTGATTTTTATGGTAGAGTTGGTCACTTAGCTAAATTTTGTTTTGATTTGCGAAAAGTTTCTAAATCGCAAAATATTTCAAGTAGACCAACATTATTTCAAAATGTTTCTCATTTGCAAAATAATCTTAAAAGACCATCTTTACTTGTAAATGTTCCTCATGCACATCCATATGGTCAACATAACCAAATGCATCCTCTTCATTGCACTTATTGCAATCGAATGAGTCATTTACATAATTATTGCTATGACCGGACCCGTGCACTAAATGCGCCCAAATGGGTTCATAACCCTAGGGCTTTGAGCTTGAATGATAGGGGTCATATCCCTAAATCTTTTGGTACCAAGAGTTCTTGGGTACTAAAACAAATTTAATTTTTATACCAAGATTTTTAGTGTTTTTTTTCCTTTTTCTTGGTTTTGAAAAATGTATTTTAAACTTTTATGAAAACAATTCCTTTTATTGGTCAAATTCTTTTGTTTTCATAATTCCTAGCTTTGATTTTGATGAGAGGTTTGTATTCATATAACCCTCCGGATTTATTGGGTGTTTATTCCTAAATCATGTTTACCGGATGCTAGAATGATTATATGGGTTAGAACAAGCTTAAGAGCTTGATATATTGTTGCCTCTCTTGAAATTCTTTTGTTAAAGATTTTGTTTTGATTTGTTGCTTTGAATTCATTATATTTCACTTATATGATGATATTTATGTGTTTGTGCTTATGGATCATCTATTCGTGCCTTATAATGTATTCCATATGTGGTTTGATCAAATCCCACAAAGAAAATTTTCTTGATTGATCAAACATCGTTTTTGGATTTAAACTTTGATTTATGATTTCTTTTGGTTGATTTGTTTTCAGTTGAAAACTTTTTGCATGATTCTCATGTTCCTATTCTTTTGATTTCATAAACTACAAATGGTTTTTATGCTCTTTGATATGAGACACTATTTTTCACCTTGACATTTTATATGTGTTCTCATTGTCTTTTTGTATGTGAGTGGTGTTTAACATATTTTTCATTTATGCTTGCTCACATATGTTTGCCATGATATTCATTTCATATATTCCATATGACATTTTGATAGGGGGAGCAATCCCTATATCATTCTATGTGTT
The DNA here is from genome assembly GCF_001876935.1 of Asparagus officinalis. Taxonomy (NCBI): domain Eukaryota; kingdom Viridiplantae; phylum Streptophyta; class Magnoliopsida; order Asparagales; family Asparagaceae; genus Asparagus; species Asparagus officinalis. Next base: position 46,352,457 of record NC_033801.1, read on the forward strand.
AATACTCACCCATGCTTATTGTTAGGGGGAGCTTTCGCTCTCTTATCTTTTTTGTCCTCTTTTTGATGTTGTCAAAGAGGGAGAAATATTGTGAGTATATTCTTTCTTGTTTATATGCATGTGAATTATAATTTATATATTCATTTCCTTTCATGTATATATCTTTTTTGTAAATTGTTTGTCATCATCAAAAAGGGGGAGATTGTTGGCCTTCATATTTTGATGATGTTTAACAAACAATTTACCACTAATATTGTTTTGTTTTGATGATGTTTAACAAACAATTTATCACTAATGTTGTTTGTCTAGTATTTGTATTTTCCTATGTATTGTAGACAAACAACGTTGTTAGAGGATGGATGGAATCGAGCCTTAACGATCATATCAAATGGAGGTTGGCGGAATGTCGGGTTGAAGCCTTGCAATTCAAAGTTAAAGATCAAGTTCAAGCTTCATCCGCATGTGTACCAAGTTGATCTACAATGAAGATCAAGACCAAGCTTGGGTAATCTAGTTTAGATTTTATATTATGTGTGTTAAGTACTCTAAGCTCAATATCATATACACACACAATATTGGATTTTCTCACAAAATGAGCTATTTTGAGAAAACTTTGTGATATTGTTTTATTGACCATGTTTACTTTATATTCATGTGTTATAATGTTTATGAAGACATTTCATAAAGTTTCAATATGCGTTTAAACTCTTTTTGTCAAAAACATGTTCTTAACAACTTCATATTCATGCATGTTTTTACAAAATAATGAGTTTTCACAATTGAGAAATGAAAATTGAAAATATATTTTTGTAACATGTTTTGTTTCATGTTTATAAACATTTTGCAAAGTTTCATCAAGTTTGGAATTGATTTGTAATGTTTAATGGAATTTACAAAATCATGTTTTTTTGTTCGTGCATGTTCGTGCATGTTCGTGCATGTTTTACAAAACAGATAAGTTTTTATAAATGGGAAGTGATATTCTAGAACTTATTTCTTTGACATGTTTAACTACATGTTTAGAAACTTTTCTAAAAATTTTACTATTTTTGGAGTTGATTTACTGTGCCTAATTAATTTTACAAAATCGTGTATGTCTGCAGTTTTTCAGAAACTGTAAATCTGTGTTCAAACATTTATTTCTCTCAACTGGGAAATTCTTTTTCAGAAATATTTTTTTTAACATGTCATTCTACATGTGTAGAACCTTCCCACAAAATTTTATAATTTTTGGAGCTATTTTACTATTGTTTACTGATTTTATAAAACCGGATATATCTGCTACAGTACCGCCGGTCGACCGCGCTACAGTGCCGGTCGACCGACGAACTGTCTGGAAAATTTCTCCGCTTCTGACCTTGTTCGCGGTCGACCGCGATTTTCTTCGGTCGACCGCTGTAGTTCCAACGGCTCTTTTTAGAGCCGTTGCAGAGTTGTGCTTAATTGAGTTCTCACCTTGTTAGAGAGAATAATCATTTGTTATATTGTGCCTAATTGTGAGGATTCACTTGTAATACACTTGTACACCGAGAGAAGTGTGTGATGAGAGACGGGATCGAATCCAAAAGGAGTGTCGTCGGTTGACGTGCCTAGGGAGAGGTTGTAACCGAGCACTTGAGGAGGAGGACACGGGCTAGGACCAACACTTAGTGTGTAAGGTGTGATTGCATAGTGATTGTATTGTGAAGTGTAAACGTTGTTCGGGTGAACGTAGAAAACCCGGTTGTGATAGTGTAGATCTCCTCGAGGTGAGGAGCGGAGACGTAGGTCGTGGGGACCGAACTCCGTAATCATATTGTTTGTTTGTGATTGCATTGGCGCACTTCCTTTTATGTTCATATCTTATATCGCCTTTGTATATTGCTTGTTGATTATATTGCCCACTATCTAGTTTAGATTGTTTACCATTGAGTTTATATATCCTTACACATACATTGCATATACCTTTTTGTTAGGATATATCTTGTTGTTCATATTGCTTATCCTAGCTCATATACATTATTGTATTTCATACTTGCTAGGATAACTTATTAATTATTTTAATTGGCATAAAATCGGATTAGATTAGCATAAGACCCTAATCACCCCCCCTCCCTCTAGGGTCTAACAATTGGTATCAGAGCTTGGTGCTCTTTGATTTAAAGGTCTAACCGCCTTGAGTTAAAGATCCAAGTATCTTTTTGTGCTAATCTCTAGTTATGATTACATTTGTCTTGCTTGCATATATTCACATATATATCATGAATATAAATGTATTTCGTTTAGGCTATGAATCAAATGTTGCTCCTAAATTCATTAGTTTTCCCTATGCACAATGGGCTTCTAGATTTAAACTATTTGTTGAATCTAGAAATATTGACTTATAGAAAGTTATTGATTGTGCTTATATTGTGCCCACATTGGAGAAATCCAAGTGGAGCAATCATGATAAGAAATTTTTTTCAATGAATAAGCTTTTGTTAGAATTTTTGCTTAATGCTTTTGACTCATCTTTTTCTAATAAATTTGTTCATTTTGATAGTGCTTACAAACTTTGGAAATTTATTGAAGCACATCAAGGGGACTTGGAGGCAATCCGACAAGCTTTGGTGGATTCTTCTTCAAGTTCATGTGGAGTATCATGCACACGGCCACAAGAGGATAACTCTTTGTAGGCGTATAAAACTGCCTATAGGTCCCTGAACACAGCTCGGCACGGTGATTCAACAAACCAACGAACCATCGGACGATGTATCTAAACACGAGCGTTAGTCCACCACATCGAAGCCAAGTGACACGTGACAAAGCGGATTAACAAAGCGACGAGGTTTACGAATCGCACGCAAACAACGGAATACACCCACTCGTGTGCGGAATCAAGCTAACGGTTCGGCGAGTCAACGAGTCATCCAACCGTGGAACGGATTCGAACTCGAACTCCAAGGCGGATTTATTGCCAAATCAGGATCCGGACTGCCAAATCAGGATCCGGACTGCCAAATCAGGATCCGGACTGCCAAATCAGGATCCGGACTGCCAAATCAGGATCCGGACTGCCAAATCAGGATGAACACCGAAGCGGATTTACTGCTAAATCAGGATCCGGACTGCCAAATCAGAGTTCAGATCAACAAATCAGAGTTCGGATAAACCGGAAAACAAAAAAACCAACATTTGGAGGACTCGGCCAAAACCGAGCCACCTCTTGGTGCCTCGACCACCTTTTGGTGGCTAGGTGCCTCGGCCACCTTTTGGTGGCTAGGTGCCTCGGCCACCTTTTGGTGCCTCGGCCACCTTTTGGTGGCTAGGTGCCTCGGCCACCTTTTGGTGGCTAGGTGCCTCGGCCACCTTTTGGTGGCTAGGTGCCTCGGCAACCTTTTGGTGGCTAGGTGCCTCGGCCACCTTTTGGTGGCTAGGTGCCCCGGCCACCTGTGCCCGGACACAGTTCTGAGTGCCTATAAATAGGACTTGTGGGCTCATTTTTTAGAGGTCTCTTCTCAATCCTCCAACAGGTGCATGAGGTTAAACTGCTCCTTTCTACACTCCGAAGAGTATACGAGTATAAACTACTTCTTAATCCTCCGACAAGTATAAGAGTATAAACTGCTTCTCAACACTCCGACAAGTATAAGAGTATAAACTGCTTCTCAATCCTCCGACCGGTATAAGAGGTTAAACTGCTCCCTGATACTCCAACATGTATATGAGTCTAAACTATTTCATTTCACGGGAAGTTCCTGAAGAATTTTTATATGTAATATTCTTAAGGATAACCCGGTCATGTAACTGAGTGCAATGTCAGACCCAATTCCACAAGGGAAGTTGGGGGTGGATTATTCATGTATCGGGAAGCTCCCGAAAGAATACCACGGGTGATATTCTTAGAGACGACCCAATCACTATAAAAGTGATAAGTAAAACAACCACATTTAAACTCTAAATGTCGGAATGTTTCCCATTATTGTTATCAAATTCACTAATTCTCATGAGTTATCTTGTTGAGACGAGATTCAATCCTTTTGACAGATTAATCTTTCCTCACAAAAATCCCCCACTGATCAAGTCAATTGACGGTGGGTCCACTAAATTTTCTGTCCGCCAATTCATGGCAATTTCCAAAGCTTGACGTGTTAAGTCCTGATTACTTAACGTCAAAACCCTTCATCGAGTGGCCAGTACAAACCAGTATTTCTACTGCTACTTGTATTCCACTCCCTGTCCGTTCGGTCAAACCTTCCTACAGTTAGGACCAAAACCACAATTCACTCTCGATAAACGAGAAATTCATCTTTAGTTCGGTAATCAAACCTTCCGACAGTTAGGGTTATCCGAATTGTTACGATTCTCGGAGTGGAGATCCACTTCTTCAGTGTCGGGAGATAGAATATAAAATTCTTCCTCTCCCATTTCGGGTTCGTCTTTGCCCCAAGAGAAGACACCACCTTTTCAAACTCCCAAAATCTGTGCCTCACAGGTACGGGGAATTTTATCCCGAATCCTAAGTAGGGATAAGTCAACGCCTAACACACGTTGCCGGTTTAAGTCTTTCACCGATTGAAGAAGACACTAGAATTCCAGTCTAGGAAGTTTATCCTGAATCCTAAGTAGGGATAAGTCTGCGCCTAACACGCGCTGCCGGTTTAGTCTTTTTCCATAGAAAAGACACCAGAGTTCGATTCTGGGGTATTCTATCCTGAAACCTAAGCAAGGATAAGTCTGCGCTTAACCCGTGCTGCCGGTTAGTTCTTAACCGTTAAAAAGAACACATGCCCACAAAATCCATGCCTTACACGCATGGGGAATTTCATCCTGAATCCTAAGAAAGGATATGCCGACGCCTAACACGCGTCGCCGGTTTAGTCTTTCCCCGTAAAAGAAGACACCAGAGTTCGATTCTGGGGTATTTTATCCCGAAGCCTAAGTAGGGATAAGTCAGTATCTAACACACGTTGCCGGGTAGCCTATTCCCGTGACAATGGTGAATCTATGTATTCGAAATCGTAGCACCAAGTCTAAGAGAATTCACTCTCTTAGCACAACGTCATATGCGGAACGGATTTAGACAATCTGCATGCTAGCCTGACTCAAACGGTAGTCGGTAAAGGCTAATCAAATCCGTTGAAGGCTGGGAGTTAGCCAAAAATCCTAAAGTCAACGCCTAACACGCGTTGCCGGGTAGTCTATTCCCGTGAAAAAGATGAAGTCTATGTATTCAATATCATAGCACTAAGAGCGTTAACTCTCTTAGCACAACGTCACATGCGGAACGGATTTAGAACAATCCGCATGTAAGCCCGATTCAAACGGTAATCGGTAAAAGCATGACAAATCCGTTGAGGGCTGAGGATTTGCCAAAAATCCTAAGTCAACGTCTCATACACGTTGCTGTTTAGTCTTTTCACAGGAGAAAGACGAAGTCTACGTCGTAACCCTAGGTCAACGCCAGTCAACGCGTTGCGATCAAAAAGTCAACGTACGACGTTCAAAACCCTACGGTCAACACCAGACAACGCGTAACCCTAGGTCAACGCCAGTCAACGCGTTGCGATTAAAAAGTCAACGTACGACGTTCAAAACCCTAAGGTCAACGCCGGTCAACGCGTAACCCTAAGTCAACACCAGTCAACGCGTTGCGATCAAACAGTCAACGTACGACGTTCGAAACCCTAGGGTCAACGCTGGTCAATGCGTAACCCTAGGTCAACGCCGATCAATGCGTTGCAATAAAAAAATCAATACTCCGAAAAGTATACGAGTATAAACTGCTCCTTAAAACTCCAAAAAGTATACGAGTATAAACTGCTCTTTAATACTCCAAAAAGTATACGAGGATAAATTGCTCCTTAATACTCCAAAAAGTATATGAGTATAAACTGCTCCTTAATACTCCAATAAGGTATACGAGTATAAACTATTTCCTATTTTTGGTTGAGAAGTTTCTGGAGAATATTTTTCTAAAAATATTCTTAAGGATAACTCAACAACACTACGCCGGACAACGCGTCGCAAATGAGAACGTAACGCCAACAATCGATGGTCAGTTCTATGTTGAACCAACAAACACGAGCTAAAGATCAGAAAATCAGGAATCGACTTCAAGGTCAAAATTCCGACAACGGTCAGACAATAAATGCAGCACTGGAACCCTTATAGACATTCGACAAAGCACCGAATAGCCTGAAGGATTGAAGGAATCAAGAACAGAAGCCATTCCAAGGTCCCGTTACACCAACTGAAGGTTGGGACAATCATATCCAAAGTATTCCAGACTCTTCTATAAAAGAACGAGGCTGAAATACTTTGGAGGGGGTATCTGTAGGCGTATAAAACTGCCTATAGGTCCCTGAACACAGCTCGACACGGTAATTCAACAAACCAACGAACCATCGGACGATGTATCTAAACACGAGCGTTAGTCCACCACATCGAAGCCAAGTGACACGCGACAAAACGGATTAACAAAGCGACGAGGTTAACGAATCGCATGCAAACAACGGAATACACCCACTCGTGTGCGGAATCAAGCTAACGGTTCAGCGAGTCAACGAGTTATCCAACCGTGGAACGGATTCGAACTCGAACTCCAAGGCGGATTTACTGCCAAATCAGGATCCGGACTGCCAAATCAGGATCCGAACTCAAACTCGAACACCGAAGCGGATTTACTGCTAAATCAGGATCCGGACTGCCAAATCAGAGTTCAGATCAACAAATCAGAGTTTGAATAAACCGAAAAATAAAAAAACCAACATTTGGAGGACTCGGCCAAAACCGAGCCACCTCTTGGTGCCTCGGCCACCTTTTGGTGGCTAGGTGCCTCGGCTACATTTTGGTGGCTAGGTGCCTCGGGCACCTTTTGGTGGCTAGGCCACCTTTTGGTGGCTAGGTGCCTCGGCCACCTTTTGGTGGCTAGGTGCCTCGGCCACCTTTTGGTGGCTCGATTCCCGGCCACCTGTGCCAAGGCACAGGTTTGAGTGCCTATAAATAGGCTAGGGGGGCTCATTTTCAAGAGGTTGGAATTTTGGAGCCGAAACTCTGCCGGATTGAGATTTGGACTTGAACTTTCGGAGCTTTGAAGACTCAACTTCCAGATCTGGTTCTTGGCGATCATCCACGCCAAATAAGACAGGAGTTCGAGAGAGATCAGATCTGAGATCTACACGGTTTCCCTCCGGATCAAAGCTTGGCCTTTGATCCCGAGAACTAAAGGCTATTATTTCCTTGGTGAAATAGTACCCCACGGCTGTTATTTCCTTCGTGAGATAACACCCTCTATACCGTGTAGATCCGACCGGATCTAGATCGCGTGGTGGTCTACGGATTAACCCCGGCGCAGGCGAAGAACCCACAAAAGCGAGCGACCGCAAAACAGGAGCTCGTGATTCGTTCGACGAAAAAGGAAAGTTGTAATCTTTTTATTTTTTCTTTGATTTTGTTGTAACCGGATCTTATAAAAAGACCGGATCTTTTGTAATCGATAAACTATTACTCAAGAGTGCAATGGAATCGAAGAACACAATTTTTCCCGCGAACACTCTTGTGTAGTAAGCGATTCCGATTCCGATAATGATTTATCTATTGATGAACTCGCTTGTGCATATGAAAGATTATCTCATGCCTATTCTAAATTGCAAAATAATTTTATTGATCTTAAAAGCAAGCATGTAGATTTGAAATCCGATCATGAGTCGCTAGCTTCTAAACTTGATATTGTTGTTAAAGAGAATGCTATTTTGAAAGACAATAAGTTATTAAGTTTGGAAAATAATAACATGTCTTCATCTATTGCTAGCTTAACTCATGCTAATAATGATGCCATGATAGAAGTAGAAACTATTAGAAATGAGTTTAGTTCTTTTAAAAATGATCATGTTTTATCTACTTCTATTCCTAATGCTTATATGCCTAACAATGTGTTGGATCATGTTAAAGAACGCATATCATCTTTAGATTCAACCCTTAAAACATGCATTGTAAATAATAAGAAACTTATGGACTTGGGTGCAAAGTCTAGTACTACAATTTCTAAACCCGTACACTTTGCACACTTGTATAGCAAAGCTTATAAATGTTCTATTTGCGGCCGTAAAGGCCATTTAGCTAAGTTTTGCTATATTAATCCTTCTTGTGCATCTCATCAAGTTTCTTCATCACATGTACACACACATGCACCTATTTCTCATCATAAGCATGCTCTTGTGTATCATTGTGATTTTTGTGGTAGAGTTGGTCACTTAGCCAAGTTTTGTTTTGATTTGCGAAAAGTTTCTAAATCGCAAAATATTTCAAGTAGACCAACATTATTTCAAAATGTTTCTCATTTGCAAAATAATCTTAAAAGACCATCTTTATTTGCAAATGTTCCTCGTGCACATCCACATGGTCAACATAACCAAATGCATCCTCTTCATTGCACTTATTGCAATCGAATGGGTCATTTGCATAATTATTGCTATGACCGGACCCGTGCACTAAATGCGTCCAAATGGGTTCATAACCCTAGGGCTTTGAGCTTGAATGATAGGGGTCATGTCCCTAAATCTTTTGGTACCAAGAGTTCTTGGGTTCCAAAACAAATTTAATTTTTATACCAAGATTTTTAGTGTTTTTTTTCATTTTTCTTGGTTTTGAAAAATGTATTTTAAACTTTTATGAAAACAATTCCTTTTATTGGTCAAATTCTTTTGTTTTCATAATTCCTAGCTTTGATTTTGATAAGAGGTTTGTATTCATATAACCCTCCGGATTTATTGGGTGTTTATTCCCAAATCATGTTTACCGGATGCTAGAATGATTATATGGGTTAGAACAAGCTTAAGAGCTTGATATATTGTTGCCTCTCTTAAAATTCTTTTGTCAAAGATTCTCTCTTAAAAATTGTGTTTTGATTTGTTTCTTTTGAATTCATTATAATTCACTTATATGATGATATTTATGTGTTTGTGCTTATGGATCATCTATTCGTGGTTTATAATGTATTCTATGAGTGGTTTGATCAAGTTATGTAAAGAAAAATTTTTCTTTATTGATCAAACATTGTTTTTGAATATAAACTTTGATTTATGAATTCTTTTGGTTGATTTGTTTTCATTTGAAAACTTTTTGCATGATTCTCATGTTTCCCTTCTTTTGATTTCATAAATCTACCTCTACAAATGGTTTTTATGCTCTTTGATAAGAGACACTATTTTTCACCTTGACATTCTATGTGTTCTCATTGTCTTTTTGTATGTGAGTGGTGTTTAGCATATTTTTCATTTATGCTTGCTCACATATGTTTGCCATGATATTCATTTCATATATTCCATATGATATTTTGATTGGGGGAGCAATCCCTATATCATTCTATGTGTTAATACTCACCCATGCTTATTGTTAGGGGGAGCTTTCGCTCTCTTATCCTTTTTGTCCCCTTTTTGATGTTGTCAAAGGGGGAGAAATATTGTGAGTATATTCTTTCTTGTTTATATGCATGTGAATTATAAGTTATATATTCATTTCCTTTCATGCATATATCTTTTTTGTAAATTGTTTGTCATCATAAAAAAAGGGGGAGATTGTTGGTCTTCTTGTTTTGATGATGTTTAACAAACAATTTACCACTAATGTTGTTTGTCTAGTATTTGTGTTTTCGTATTTATTATAGACAAACAACGTAGTTGGAGGATAGATAGATTGCGCCATAACGATCATATCCAATGGAGGTTGGAGGAATTGTGGAGTGAAGCAACGTATAATTCAAGTTAAAGAGTTTGGTTTTTGTATATATATATAGTTATATATATACATATATGTTTTGGTTTGATTTTTTAGATATGAAACAAATATATATTCATATATATGTTCATATGTTTCATATTCTATCATATTTGAAAATATATTGTGTTCTTGGTTTATGGACTTGATAATATGTTTTTATATCTTTTCCCAAGTCTACAAAGCCAAACAAAAGTTTCCAAAAGTTGTGTTTATGTCAAAACATCAAAATTCATGTATATCAACTTTTCATGTTTTGGACATACTTGCAAAATAATGAGTTTTCACAATTGAGAAATGAAAATTGAAAATATATTTTTGTAACATGTTTTGTTTCATGTTTATAAACATTTTGCAAAGTTTCATCAAGTTTGGAATTGATTTGTAATGTTTAATGGAATTTACAAAATCATGTTTTTTTGTTCATGCATGTTCGTGCATGTTTTACAAAACAGATGAGTTTTTATAAATGGAAAGTGATATTCAAGAAATTATTTCTTTGACATGTTTAACTACATGTTTAGAAACTTTCCTCAAAATTTTACTATTTTTGGAGTTGATTTACTTTGCCTAATTAATTTTACAAAATCGTGTATGTCTGCAGTTTTTTAGAAACTGTAAATCTGTGTTCAAACATTTATTTCTCTCAACTAGGAAATGGTTTTTCAGAAATTCTTTCTCTAACATGTCATTCTACATGTCTAGAACCTTCCCACAAAAGTTTATAATTTTTGGAGCTGTTTTACTATTTTTTACTGATTTTATAAAACCGGATATATCTGCTACAGTACCGCCGGTCGACCGCGCTACAGTGCCGGTCGACCGACGAACTGTCTGGAAAATTTCTCCGCTTCTGACCTTGTTCGCGGTCGACCGTGATTTTTTTGGCCGACCGCTGTAGTTCCAACAGCTCTTTTTAGAGCCGTTGCAGAATGGTTTTTTGGGGGTTGGTTTCTTCAAGCCTATATATACCCCTTTGTCATAACTATTTTCTATCATCTAAGAGAGTTTTAAAACAAGTTTAAGAAAGTTTTAATCAAGGTTTTAAGTTTATTTTTAGTGTTTGTTTAAAAAGCTTTTAAGCATTTACAAGAGTTTGGTTTGTGGAGCAAATTTTATAAGAGCAAGTGGAGATCATCCTTGGTGTTTGAGCATTCATTCTTCTCCCTCTCTCTTGTCATCTATAGAGAAGTTTCCTTAAACTCAATTCTAGCATTTTATAAGTTTGTTCTTAATTTCATAAGCTAGATTTCATATTGAGTTTATATTGTTTTATCTCTTTGTTCACACACAACCTATTGAGCTTATTGTATTTACATTCATAGTATAATTTGGGGTTGTGGGTTTGTGACTAAGAGTTGTGCTTAATTGAGTTCTCACCTTGTTAGAGAGAACAATCATTTGTCATATTATGCCTAATTATGAGGATTCACTTGTAATACACTTGTACACCGAGAGAAATGTATGGTGAGAGACGGGATCGAATCCAAGAGGAGTGGCGTCGGTTGACGTGCCTAGGGAGAGGTTGTAACCGAGCACTTGAGGAGGAGGACACGGGCTAGGACCAACACTTAGTGTGTGAGGTGTGATTACATAGTGATTGTATTGTGAGGTGTAAGCGTTGTTCGGGTGAACGTAGAAAACCCGGTTGTGATAGTGGAGATCTCCTCGAGGTGAGGAGCGGAGACGTAGGTCGTGGGGACCGAACTCCGTAATCATATTGTTTGTTTGTGATTGCATTGGCGCACTTACTTTTATGTTCATATCTTATATCGCCTTTGTATATTGCTTGTTGATTATATTGCCCACTATCTAGTTTAGATTGTTTACCCTTGAGTTTATATATCCTTGCACATACATTGCCTATATCTCTTTGTTAGGATATATCTTGTTGTTCATATTGCTTATCCTAGCTCATATACATTGTTGTATTTCATACTTGCTAGGATAACTTATTAATTAAGTTTATTGGCATAAAATCGGATTAAATTAGCATAAGACCCTAATCACCCCCCTCTAGGGTCTAATAGGCCCAAGCCTAATAGAGGCCTCGACCCCGTAGACTCCGCAAGCCGACATTCTTTTATGCCGACATGAAAGGCGGAATCAGTCGACCCTATTGTCGAGGACGACCCTTCTTAGGGCACTCGACCAGTCACTGGGCAATTCTTGGGGATGACTTGAGGGACATTCCCTGTTGTCGGTTAAGTTGAGGACTCGACCCCGTCCTCTAGCCTCTCCCCCAGAGCATATGTCAACATATCAGTCCACCTTGGACAAGCCTTATCCAGATTTTGGCCTGATGGTCTCCATAACTTGTTAGCTACCTACGTACCTCCTGCCACGCTCTCAATCACTTCCCAAAAAATGCGGAGACATCCCCTCTCATACGAAAATGACTTCCCCTCTAGTCACCAGCCGATACCTGTAAACCGAGGGATGATTCAGTATGCCAGCATGCCTCCTGTCATGCTCTCAATCACTTTCCAAAAAATGCAGAGACATCCTCTCCCATGCTGAAGTGACTTCCCCTCCAGTCACCGGCCGACACCTATAAAGCAATGGATGATTCAGTATGCCAGTGTGCCTCATGCCACGCTCTTAATCACTTCCTAGAAAATACGAAGACATCACCTCCCATGCTGAAGTTACTTCCCCTCCAGTCGCCAGCCAACACTTGTAAAGCGAGGGACTCTCCTAACATAAAAAGGAGAAAAAGCTCAAGCAAAGGGAGACTCACTTCCTCTCACTCTGACCCTCGAAAGAGGAAGAACACATAGTTCTTCGTCTAAATAGGGAAGCTCTCATAGATCCTCTAGGCATGCACATTGCCACTTCAAGAACCACATTGGTTCCTAACCTTCTCCTTCCCCACTCGAGTTTTACTAACTTGATCGTCGGAGGAATCATGGGGAACCGGTCTCCGCCCTCTCACAGGTCTTTCTTATCTGTGTAGCGTGGACATTAAGCCCCCGTTCAAGAACAAAGCATAAAGTCGGAGAAGGGAGCGGGCCCTCCATCTTCCTTCATCACTCCGTAACCATCCTCTTTTGGATTATTCTATGTGATAGCGAACATCAACACACACACACACACACACACACATATAGAGAAATATGGGTATGCTTGGTACCAAGCATAAATTTTTGCTTGGTAGTGAGGTGCCATAATCCCCTCCACTCATTCAAATAGAGGACCACATTCACATGGGTTGAGGAGTACATGTGGATATGTAACCATTTAAGTGAGTGGAGGAGATTATACCACCTCACTACTAAGCACAACTCTTTGTGCTTGGTACGAAGCATACCCATTTTTCTCATATATGGGTATACTTGGTACCAAACACAAATTTTGTGCTTGGTAGTGAGGTGACACAATCCCCTCCACTCATTCAAATAGGGAACCATATTCACATGGGTTAAGAAGTGCATGTGGATATGTAACCATTTGGGTGAGTGGATGGGATTATGCCACCTTACTACTAAGCATAACTTTTTGTGCTTGGTACCAAGCATACCCATTTTTCTCATATATATATATATATATATGAGAAAATTGGGAACCATATTCACATGGGTTAAGAAGTGCATGTGGATATGTAACCATTTGGGTGAGTGGATGGGATTATGCCACCTTACTACTAAGCATAACTTTTTGTGCTTGGTACCAAGCATACCCATTTTTCTCATATATATATATATATATATGAGAAAGAAATGGAGGAACTTAGTATCAAGCACAAACTTTTATGCTTGGTAGTGAGATGACTTATTTTCATCCACTCATTCCATTAGGGAGACCACATTCACATGTGTTGAATAATTAAAAAGTTATTATTTTCAAGTGAGGACCATTTGAATGAGTGGATGGGAATGAATCATCTCACTACCAAGCACAAAGTTTGTGTTTGGTACCAAATTCCTCCATATGCTTGGTAGTGAGATGACTTATTTTCATCCACTCATTCCATTAGGGAGACCACATTCACATGTGTTGAATAATTAAAAAGTTATTATTTTCAAGTGAGGACCATTTGAATGAGTGGATGGGAATGAATCATCTCACTACCAAGCACAAAGTTTGTGTTTGGTACCAAATTCCTCCA
>NC_033801.1:46366324-46377804 GCF_001876935.1 Asparagus officinalis
AATCTCTTTCCCAAACAAAACCCCATAATCAACCAAGAAATTAGGTTGGAAAGTGGGGAAAGCATAATAGTTTCATTTCTATGTCTGGGCTTATAAGGCCAACGGTCAAACAAAGAATTGAAAAAACAAACATACTGGGCAAAACTAGTGTTCGACAGAAAGCAAAAAACCCAGAAATTATCTTGCCCCACTTTACTAGGCGGGCACAATATTATTTTCTAATTAAAAAGACCAAGAAAAAATAAAAACAGGACAAATTTCAAAAAAAAAAGAAAAGGACCTTTTGACTTTTTATTTTTAAAAAAAAAAACTCTAAATTTCCAAAAATATTTGTAAAAAACCACCTGGTTTCAGCCTCACGGCTGAAAAAAACCAGGTGGTTTTTGAAAAAACAGTTTTTCGAAACTTTTCCCGGGGAAGGTTGGAAACCTCCGTGAACAGGTTAAGCAGTTTTTAAAAAAATTAAAGGCTTAAAACCTTCACGGGTTTAACCTCCGTGAGTTTCACCAGTTTAAACCAAGAAAAAATGAATGTGGAAAACTCAACGGGGGAGTTTGAACTCCCGTTAAAGGTTAAGGGCATAGCCTTTAATTAAAAATTGCTTACTTCAACGGAGTTCAAAAACCCCGTGAAGTTTCGAAATTTTTTTTCAAAACCGGAACCTGTTTTCAGGCGCTGAAAGGCTTGAAAAAAAACCCCCAGGTTCGTTTTTGGCAAAAATCCTAGAAAAACAGTCGTTTATTTAAATTAAAAACAGGTGGAAAATGACGGTTTTTTTGAAAATGTCAATACAATTTTAACTCCCAGGGTTCTGGATAATACTGACCCCTTAGAAATGGGGGCTTTATTCCAATCCTCCCCTTCTTCATGGAACCCCTTGTCCGAAGTAAAGTATAGGAAAGTGTTTTTCATTGCAAATAGTAAGAACCCCTAAGAGATTGTTAAAGGTCCATACATGGGAGGGAATTTTTCAAAATTTGGTGTTTGTTAACCCAAACAAAACCCTCAAATAAATCCTTTTCCGGATTTAAGCTACTTTCCCCCCAACGTAAAAATAAGATTTCCAAGGAAAAAATCTAAAAGGTTGATATAGTTTGGTTTTACCATAAGAAAAACCAAAAAACCCTACTAAATTCCCCTTTCTATGATTTAAGTTCAAAACCTTATCCTCCTCTTATTGAAAAAACAACTAAATACTGTGGCTAATATTGTTTGCGCGTTGTGTCGCGCCGGGGATAACCTTTGGATGTGGTTTTTTTGTACGTTGGCAAACACGTCCTCGTGTTTTCCATTCTGGGCCCAAACCAGATTTCTTTAAGGGTCTCATGTTGGGAAGCTTTATGTAGAGTCAAAACCTGTTAACTATAAAAAATAATTCTGGACATGCTTTTTGACTTTGTAATAAGTTACATGACCAAAGTTCATCAAAAATCTTATTTTTTTTCTTGTGTATTTTGTCTTCTTGGTATTCCTAATAACATATTCTTAAATATAGTATTATTCCTGCTTTATTGTGTATGTCTGGATAACCCAAGGGGGGGATTTTAAACGGAAACATGGTATGCCTTCTCAAAAGGGTCTTTAGTTTTCTTCCTGGATTTTGGGAACTACATATTTTATTCCATATCATTAGGGCTCATTTTCTTACAGCAAAGGTGGCATCCAATGAAGCTTTCAGTATTGTGGAGAAGGAACCTCAAATGAAAAATATCCAAAAATTAAATAAGCATCTGAAAAACTTTATGTACCACGTTAACAAACACAAATAAAGATACCTGTGTAAATATTTTTCTAACTTTAATTCTTATTAACATTACAAAACACGTGGGAAGTCGGCCAATAACCAATGTTTTTTCAATTCTAAAAGAAAATAAAATTTCCAAACCATTATAAAAACCCAATATATGTAATTGGGGTAAATTTAAAAAAAATGGAAATATATAAGAGAGTAGATCATTGTCTGGGGCTTGATGGTTCATTATGACGGTGAGAGTGCCCTCAGGAAAACAAGTAAAAAAAAACTCCCAAGTTTTTACTCTAGAGACGTAAACATAAAAACATAAGTATTTTTTTCTTAGTGGACCGAAAGTATCTCAGGGTGTCTATAACTTCCTTTTCTCTATCGCTTAATGAATGCTATTAATACGTAAGGTTGGCCTAAGTATTTCTTCAAAATAAGACAATTCCCCCTTTTCATGTCCGCCTATCGGCCCCCTTAAATTTTTCAAGTAACTCACGGCTTTAAATTTTTAGACAATAATTTCAATACATTTAACTGGTGGAAACTTTTTCTTCCAATTTTTTGCATTTATGGATTCGCCTTGTTAAAAACCTTTGCATTAGGTCCCAATGTTGTATCCCAATCCAATAGGAAACAGAATTAGAAGAAGCAAAAGAACCTATAAAAAATACGCACCTACTGTACAATAGAAGGAAAGGGTGCAATTCCAAAAACATTTATTAGTGAACATAAATCCCCTCAAAATAAATCCAACAAAGGGCTAGGATTGCAAGGATATTATTAAAGTTGATGTTATTTGTTAAAAAAATTTTCAAACATGGCGCATTTTCGCAAAAAATGACGTCTAACCCCTGATTAAAGACCAAATCATTAAATAATAAATGGTTAACAATTTCAATTCGAACTTGGGCCATTCTGGGGGACCTATGATGAATTTTTGGAGCTGTAGATATGCATTATACTACATTTAAAATTTTTATATAATTTTAATTAAGAGGAAGATAAAAATGCGTTGGAAGGATCCCAAACAGATCCTTAAACAGTCAATTGGAAAGGTTTCAACGGAAACTTATGTCCATTTTCTCCCTGCCATTCCCCAAAAAAAAGTAAGTTTTGGTTAAGGGGACCAAATCTACACTTCCTTTTTTGGGATGGATATAGTTCCATAAGAAGTATAATTTAACATAAACCACGGATTTCCTTTCCAAATGGATTCGTAAATCTTAAAGTCAAGTAACCTCGGGAGAATCCCCATTTCTAAGTAATCGAACCCGGATAACGTCGAGATGCACCGAGGACTAAACAATACTAGCCTTTTAAAAGAACCCCCCAATTGTCGAAAGATAATTGGTACCCAAACCTGTCACATTAAGTGTGGAAGGGACAAAGTTACCCATAAATGGGCTTAATTCTCAACTTAAATTAAACTACCAGGAATATTGGAAGCATTTATCATCTGGAACCACAGAAACAATATTTCTGGGCCAATATAACGGGGCCATGGTTCAAGAAAGAGAAGGATTTAAGTACAATTCTCTTTTTTCATCAAATCAGTCAAAATTGGGGAAATTTTGATCCTATAAACCTTTTCTTTGGCTTTGCCAAGGTTTTCAACAAAATCCGCTTAGG
This sequence comes from Asparagus officinalis, assembly GCF_001876935.1. NCBI lineage: Eukaryota > Viridiplantae > Streptophyta > Magnoliopsida > Asparagales > Asparagaceae > Asparagus > Asparagus officinalis. The sequence continues at coordinate 46,369,695 of NC_033801.1, forward strand.
GATTGTGGCCTTTTAAGGGAAGAGGAAATGTTAGTAAAAAAAACTTTCTCAAAAAAACAATGTTTATATCAGATGATAAAAAAACAAAATTGGACAATCAACACTATCTTGGTGGAATCTGCACCACTGTTATATTCCAACCCAAAAAGTATTTAATATCGTGGGCTATCTTGATATAATTTATATCCCTAGACGGTATGGGGATGAAATAATCCAATTTATAGGTGTGTGGTATCTTGGGTCATTTCTCTAATATTCTCCCAAAAGTATAGTGTGTCTATGGTGTTTCCATGTTGTGTCCTCTATTATGTAATCATATAATATACGATATATTTCTCCATATGCCCATGAGAAAAAAAAACATTCATATTAGAAGGTCCATAATTATTATATTTATATTTTAATATGTATAAATAAAGATTTCAAAATTTTTGGGGAAAAACAACCTTTACCTGAAGTAGAGACCTATCCATGAGGTGTTTTCAACCATCCGGTCCCCATGGAATTTCTAATCCCACTCGGACTCCGCATCCAAAAGGAGAATTGCTACTGTTAAAACAAAAAAATTATTCTTTATCATGAAAAAAAAATTAGGGCACTCGTCTCAACCTCATGGAAAAAACCCATTTGTGTGTGGTTGCCTCCTGCAAGAACTGGAGTTAATGTTTCTGGGCAACTTGAGCCAATACGAAGAAAAAAACAACAACCTTTTCCATTGACATTTTAAAAAGAAACTCCTCCAATGTAAAAAAAATTATCTTCGAAATAAAAAAATTAAACAAAAAACCCAAAAATCCCATTCAAAAGGTCCCATTTAGAAAAAAATAATACTCGGATTTTTGGGGGCAAAGCTCTTTTGCTGTTCATATTGGATATAATCTGTTTTAAGCGGAAAAACTTCAAGCAAAGAAGCCTTTCACTGGCTGCTTCTTTCATAAACAGGACCCTCATGGAAAAAAAGTCAAAACCCAAAACCAGCCTGTCGGGGAAAAGGGGGCTAGTTGAGTTTTCCATTTTCGGAAACAATATTTTTCAAAATTTGGAAACTGAAATAAAATACCACCCCCTTTTTTTTAGATAATAACAAGAACAAACGGCATATTAAAGTTAAAAAAAAGCTTCCAGGTTTATTTTGTGATCTTCCAAAACCATAATAAACACCATAAAAAGAAAAACCAAAGGTTCATCGGGGCATAAGAACCCTTTCCCAAAATGGAAAGCGCAAACAAAACCAGGAAAGAGATAAACTGAATACAGCATGTAAAAACAACATGTGGAGTTTAGGTAAAAGTGTCCTATTTTCCTATTTTCCCAAAACACCCAAAGAGAGTATAGAAAACCCCCAAATAATTCCAAGGCCCAAGCAACGGAATTAGGGCTAAGAGTTAAAAAAAAAGAAAATGAAAAAATAGGAAAAACAGCTAAAAAAATTGGGGAGCAGGCAACAATTGACTTGTCTTAATCTGACTAAAAACAGGATAGTATGACCCACAGGTCATGGTGAAAGGTTCGTAATACGTGACAATGTTGTGTAAGGTGACCAGTATTCGAAGCTTACCAAAAATGCTTTCTGGATCCTTTTTTAGCTTTGTCCATGTTCACTATTCTTCAATATCAATCTATAATCTTTTAAAATCGTTAAAACACATTCATAAGAACTCTAAGGTATTTGCAGAGCAGGTTGGTGCGATTCAAGTTTGATCCCATCTCATTTAACCACCAGCAGTAAGACTCCTGCAAATTTTGACTTAATCACATCTGAAAATGATAATATATAAAAGAACAAGGTTACGAAAGCAAACAATGCGGCCTGGGCACCAGAGACTAGGTAGACCTAGGCAGTTATCCCTTTTTTTAATGTTACAACAATTAAAACATAAAAACCAATATTATAGAAAGCATAGGCAGCTGCTAGGCACTTGGGACTGACACCTAAGGCGGATTTCTTTTCTTTGTTTTAAGTGGTGATGGGAGAGGTTTTTTTTTTTGAAGTCGCGGAGGTGGAAGCGCTCATATTATTTGAGGTCGGATGAGGTTTGGGAGGATGTGGAGGCTACAACAGAGGAAATATGATTAAGACCTAAGGCAGTCCTGCATAAGCAAGTCCATGCTTCCCTAGGCATCCCAAGACCTAGGCGGCCAGTCTAGGTGCTCCTAGGCCTACGGCGGCGCTAGCGAGCTATTGTGCCAAGCTGTTTTGAAAAACATTAACTGGAACGAAGCATAATCACTAATTCATACATCTTAGCACTATTTGCACTTCTCTTTAAAGGATAACAACTTAAAGAACATCACAGTCAGTCTTTGGCTTTGGACACAAATATTTTCATAAATGGGCTTGAATTAGTGTCACTTTCCTTTGTGATACTAGAACAAGCGTAAATTCATAACCTTAGGCCCTGTTTGCACTTTCTTGGCTGACAGCAACAAAAAAAGCATTTACCATGTCTTGGTTCTGGCCACGTAAATGTTAACACAAAATGGGCTATAATACGTGCCAGTGCCAATTTCTAACTTATTAATTGAATGCAGAATCTCTCTCTCAAATGACGAACAGTTTGTATAGCATCTCTTCTCTCTCTCTCTCTCTCTCTCTCTCTGACTGACAGCAACAAAAAAAACATTTACCATGTCTTGGATCTGGCCACGTAAATGTTTAAACACAAATGGCTATAATTAATTGTGCCAAGTGCCCAATTTTCGTACTATATATTGAATTGCAATCTCTCTCCCAATACGAATTGTTTGGTATTAGCATCTCTCTCTCTCTCTTCTTCAATCTACACCATACAGGTCTCCAGTTTTAGCACTTCAATACCAAGCTCCAATCACCTTAAGCAGCTCTGCACACCACACTTCTATGCACAACATAATCCAAAATCCACTCTCAATATTTGTTTCTTCATCTCACATTAGTTTTCAACCCCCCCCCCCCCCCTTTCAAATAAATAAAACTTGTTCTATTAATGAAACAACAGTCAACATTCTTCAGTACCATAATGATTATGTTTCTGTTACACACATTTTTTTTTTGAAAAAATCTGGAATTCTTTGTAGCTACTCTCATAAAATTGTACATATAACTTGAAGCTTATTCTAGTTTTGTTTAAACAAGTAAAAATCTTTCCATTTGTTAAGAAACATAAACTCACAGTGATCAAGACAATTTCTAATAAAAATCAATGTAGGTGAACAAGAGTACTAGGCAGCGAAGAAGAGAGATGCCATTCAAAGGATAGCGCAGAAGAGGATGACACTCACGTTCCTCTTCAACTTAAAGTCTCCGCTGTAAAAAATTAACCACAAACATCCAAATCAAGCGGCCCATAAGTTGAACCGACTTATTCCGGGGAACAAATCTGACAGCAGGAACAGCAGTTCCAAAATGTCATATGCCCAAGAATAGAACATAACCTGAAACATACCATGCAAAACAAAAAGAAAGTCGTTGCATGATGTCACACCCATCCTTTTAGAACAAATTCTGAATATCATTAGTGTATTAGAACATTACATCATTAATGAAGGAATCAAATGAACTGAAATTTTATAACCACATTGCCCACCACCATCATATGAATGCACATTCCTTCACAAAAAGGTTTATACTAGTCATGAAATGAAGCCACATGATCACTCTAAGAAAGCTGATCCTGAACATGGAAATACACTGGATATTCCTGTCAGAACTTATTTATTTCGTGCATAATATAAGATAACTATCCCGAAAGCCACAAAAACTCATAACAATCAAGTAATCACACATAGCGTTTACCTTATACTGACAACATTAGTCTTACCAAAGGCATGGACCTTCAGATGCAAATTGGAAACTATATTAACATATTGCAGTTAAATACCAGCTTGCATACTCAGAACAGGAATTAAGCTTTTGTAAACCCTCAAATGGACTGGAGGCAACTTGTTGCTCTCAATCTTTTATTTTTGTTTCTTCTTACTTTCCTCTACTATTTTCTCTTTCACATTATTAAAATGATCAATTTCTATCCATCTGATATAACTTCATCGCTTTGATGAATGTGTTTCCTTGAAACTCCTCCGATAATTCTGCAAGTTATTATGCACATGAATTTTTTTCAATAACTCAGGAAAATCATGTATTAGTATTCCTTGGGACAAATTATTTTACCATTTTATTTTGCAATGCAATTTAAGGGTCTTGATAATTATAAAACTTCTGTCATAGAAACAGACAAAATAACTTTGAGTGGGCACAAGTAACATGCATCTTCTATAAAGGGTTGGTTTAACGGGGGCAAACATGTTGAAGTTGCCAAATTCAACTTTTCAAAATATGAGACTTTGCCATAAACAGTTACAAGAAACGCAAGATAAGTGAAAATTATTGGGCCAAAAACCCCTTCATCAAATAATATGCAAGTGACCATTAGAAAATCTGTGCAAGGGCAATTACTCGAAGTGAAAAAATAATTTCAATTACAAAGAGTTTTTATGATTCATTACCAAAAAATGTGAGAAGGTCTTAGCACTATACTCATGAAATGTCTTTGGCACTAAAATAAATTGCGTAGTACATCATCCTGCACAAAATATATCTAAGTTGTTATAAGCTAAAAGAACAATGTGGCACGCAAAAAATATGTAGGAAAGAAAGGGCCCAGAATTTTCAAGTCAAAGAACCTGAGTATTAAAGAAAATGGTGCCAAATCATTATTCCTTGTCTTCGCACAAAAGAACTACACATGAATAAAATAAGCAAATAGCTTAGAACGGAAAATTAGTAAAAGAAAGAAACAAAGAAGCATATGAAAACAACACAATGTAAAATGTGTTGTATGAGGAGAGACTTGAGCTACTAATCTATAAATGAATGGGAAGATTTTTTTTTTTTCCACCCTAACTTTTCATCCTTTGGTTTTGTGATACACTTAATAATGTGATTCCAGATTGCGTGCGTGCCTTGATGTGTATTCCAACACATTAGTATCAATCTCAAAGTTAAAAACCAATGGATAAAAGTTAGGTTGAAAAGAGCTCATTTCACCTATGCGCCATTAACTCAACCCCCCCCCCAGCACACAACACATATGAAACTCGGACCAAGTACAAGTTTTTGCTTGATAGTTGAGGACTTATTCTCATGCACTCTCCAACCCTGGTGAATGTGATTCCTATTTGAAGTGATTTTGTTGTAAAAATATATAGAAGAGAGAGAGATGAGCTTATCGTCAACTTAAGTGGATATGCAAGTTTTGTTCCACAAAGTTTTTATCCACTCACTATATATACTATTATATATTTATTAGTATATGATACTGATAATAATACTATATATATATATAATATATATGGAAAATTGGGATCATCTCCGACAATCCAAGGATCCTTGGTAGTGATGTGGACACATCTTGTCCATACATCACACCTAGAAGATGGAGCCTCACCAACTACAAGGTGTGATGTATGGACAAGATGTGTCCACATCACTACCAAGGATCCTTGGCCCAAGTATACCCATATTCCTCATATATATATATATATATACAGAGAATTTCTCATACGCATAGATGCGTACGCATTGACGCAGATTTGGGCTTTTTTGAAAAATTGCCAGCGATGGGTAATAAAACCCCTCCGTCTCGTCACCTAACCCAACAACCCAGCTCTCTCAGATTGAAGAATCCCCAAATCGAGGAATCCCCCTCCGAAACCCTCCCTCTTCCCTCTCGCCGTCGACCCCCTCCTCCCTCTCGCGGTCGATCTCGCCGTCGACTATCATCATCCGAGTTCATCCCTCCTCCTCCGTGATCTCTTCGTCGACCTCCTCCTCCGCCTTCAGCCCTCCTCCTCCGCGAGCCAACTCCTCCTCCGTGAGATCTCCCAACTCCAGCCCTAACTCCAGCCCCTCCGCCGTGAGTTTTTGTTTTGGGTTTTCATTTTTATGTGTTTAATTTAATGGGTGTCTTTTAGGGCGAATATTAACATCCAAAACATACAACTAGACTTTTGAGTGGAAATTTGATTTTCCTTTTAACAACTTAGAATTTCTCATATTGTGATTTGGCTGTAGTTTATCTATTATGTGTAGTGTAACTGTATGATCTAGGATGTGTTTTTCTAAATATATTTTCCTAGTCGTTTTCGTTTACTTTGCTATATTGAAACTCCTATATTTTTTCTTGTGTTTTCTCTTTTTTCCTACATGATGAAATTTGCCGATCAATATCTGAAAATGGCGGAATAGATGCAATTTTCCAATTTATAGATGGCCGTGGCGAATATAACAACAAGGCTGTGGCTCGAGCTTGTTGTTCTTTGTTATCTAAGGTCTTAACAACTTCTCATTTTGATATTGAACTACAAATAAATTGATAGGTGTATTTATGTGTTAACCATTTTTTATTTGTACCTGGCAGGAAGTGATGATAACAAAACTGCTATAGTTCAGAAGGGTGGTCTTGATAGACTAATTAACTGCTATTTAATATTGCTCATTTTGTAAGCTTTCATGTTCAATATATTGCACCCCAACATTTGACAATGCGTCAAATTAACTTTTTCAGTCTTTTTTTTGTAAGCTGTTGAAACTAAATGGTGTTATTGGTGCAGAATGGAAACTCTGCTGCTGAAGAGCTGGCTACATCGACCCAAGTCCAGGAGACTACATGTCCATCGCTAGGGAGAAGCCTGTGGTTGGTCTTGTCAAGGTGACAAAGGAGATGAAGCCTGTGGAGGGGATACTGAGGCTGTGCAGCTTGGAGAGTCTGAGGGGGATGGAGGTGGACAGGGTTTAATGTTATTTGAACGATGTGTTTAATGTGTTGTCATTTGAACAATGTGTTATCATTTGAATGATGTGTTTAATGTGTTGTTATTTAATTGTGACATTAGTTGGAAAATGAAGAGAGTCTTAATCTGTGCCTGTATTCTTTTTACTCCATATTTCAAGGAATTTGGGAATCTGCATTAGTTTTCTGGGTATCTTGGCTCTTCTCTTGGTACTTTGGGGAAACTTTGAACGCTAAAAATTTCACCATCTGTTTGATGTTTATGAGATGTATATGGCTTTACAACAGTGAGCTAGCGGGTTATAATTGTGGTGAAAGAATTCAATGATGTTTTTTCCTAATGTTTGCTTGTTCCCAGAATGCGCAACTAGTTTTATTATAAATCGAGTGTTTATCTTAATGTTTGCTTGTTAAACCATCAAGTGTCACTTGGTTTGCAAATATCTACTAGTCTGAACTCATCAATATTCAATTTCTGAACAAGTTACATCCAAGCTTAAACTAAGCACAAATCATAATACAAACTAGCCATTGAGAGTTCGAACATGACTCCTGTTAACATGCTTTAGAGTACAGCAGCCACTGAGAGTCATGGTGAGCTCTGGTTCACTCTTCAACATTTCAATTACTTTTCATACCCATTTCTCTCCCTTTGCAACTAGCCCAAAGACTACTGGCCTTCTAATCTATAGAAAGAGATAGAAATATACACGAACAAAAAAAAAATTACAAAACCGGAGGAGAGGAGAGACGAGTGAAGGTGGGTCTCCACGCGTTACTCACTGCACAAATTCATCACCATCTTCACAAAATTTATTACGTAATCTAATAAATGCATCAAAAAATTACAAATATTACAAAATCTCTCATTTTCCTCGGAAAACCACTTCCACATCTTCTCCCACCCTTGTTCAGAGATCGGCTCCCTGACGAAATCCGACTTCGCCTTGAACGGCGCGAAGAAAGGGTCGACAACTCCCCTCTCCGTGAGGGCGCTCTCATTCTCCCCCTTGACAAGTAGCCTGAAAAGTACAGTACGCTCTTGATCCAACTCATCTCGGCGCAGTCCTCCTCCCGCAACCCGAGTTCATGGAAACTGACTTCCATCAAGGGAAGTAACTCAGCTTTCAAACTGAGGAACAAGGAATTGAAGGTGGCCTTCACTGTTTTGCTTCCCTTCTCGTCTTCATCGGGCACGAGCACAACCCTGATGAAGAGCCTGCGTTCAAGCTCGTGAGCGACATTTTGCCACTTCGTAACTAGCTTAGTCGCACCCTGATTCAGTGTTCTGCTCGCGCTAAAGACCGTAATACGAGGGTGGCTAATTACCAACGTGACCA
>NC_033801.1:46377817-46404883 GCF_001876935.1 Asparagus officinalis
GTATGTCACGCCCCGCTTCCCGAAATACGAGGGAATCGGGACGCGAGCAAGCCTGCGACATATTAGACTGAGGAGAAATAAATACTAAACCCTTTCTACTCAATCTAATAGCTAAGCATCAAGAAATGAATGCGAAGTCACTGGTCCTAGAGCACAGTTAGCAAGAATACAATAAACCATTGAGAACTAAATGATACATATCACAACAGAAACATCATCCCATACATAATATTCGGACCAAACTTTCCTTGATACAAATCCATCTAACTGAAAACTGGAGAGTCATAATAATACATCAACCACACAGAAATAAAAAGTGCTATAAAAGGAAACTGAGGACCATCGAATAACTAAAGGAAATAACTAAGCTTCAACTTGTTCTGCTCCGTCTGCAAGGCCTTCTTGTGGGGGATACTCTGGCTCCTGTACGTCTCCGAACTGAACCTGTCCGTCCTTTAAATCTGACGTACAACCCGAGAGAACAGGAGTACGTCAACGTGCATGACACACGACAAGATCTCACAAGGAAGAATAAAAACAGTCGAATGACCAATACAATAATAGTAATAACAATAGAGTGCAGCTAGAATTCTAACAATCTAGATGCAATCCACTACTACAGTATAACGATCAGAGTAATCATCTAAGTAACGAGGTCATGTAATTAGCCACCCTGTAACCGATCACTGGTTCACATCTCACACAGAGTCAACGCTCATATCATCGGATAACTGACTGTTCACACATCCCCTACGTGCATCCAATCCCGTGAAACAAACTGAGCAGAGTACTACACGCAATCCGATTTCAGCCTGATCCGAACTCAAGCTAAAATCGGGTGACGAAATGAAATCACGAACCACGTGAGGAAACAACACCACTGGCCCAACAGACCAACCCCAGGCCGAAAACCAGTGACATCAACAACCACATCCGATCACAAGAATCAAGACTTTCTCATCCCAACTTGTCCCATAAATTCATTAATATAATCAAAATAAAGTTTCTCATAATAATTTAATTTTTTGAAGTACTCTGTTTAGAGTGCCTCGGTCCGTCGAGAGTACCCCTGGCCGAAGACCGAGAGTTTGATGCCCATGAGATGGTCCTAAGCCCGGGACTTTTCCTCGCGAAATCGATATATATTGAAAAGTGAATAACGGAGCCTTCAATTTAACCAAAGCTTATATATAAGCCGTCGGTAGATCCGTTCTCCTCTGTCGCAGTTTTCGCTTTGTATCACCACAAAAACCCATTTTTACAGTCGTCCGTACCATCCGAGGGGTCAAATCTGGGCCCTCCTCCACACTACAAATCCCCCATCGACAGTGCGAGTCAATAGGCGGGCTTCGGCCACTCAGCCTTCGATGGGCACCGCTCCAACGCCGCAGCCTCTCCCGTCAAGAGAGACTCCGACGACTCCAAACCCTCTTCTCCCCCGACACTCCACGACGGCGGCAGCGGCAAGGCACGACGACGACGGCGACGCGGCCGCTCCTGCCACCGCGCCCGCCCCGACCCTAAAGATCTCTTCTTTCTCCACCGCCACTCGTCCTTCCTCTCCTCGATCCGATCCTTTCTCGACGATCCTCGGGGGTTCCCGGCCAGTAACAGAGCTTTTCTTGCGATTGGGGGGTTCTTGATCTTTCTGGGGATGGTGTTTCTGCCGTCGCTTTGGAGTCGGTTAAATGCGCCTTATTTGTGTTATAAGGACGGGATAGCTCTTCGTTGCCCTAGAGTGAGGGGCTTTTTTCTTCGTTGGATTTTAGATTTCATTTTTTTAGTTGATTGACTGTTTCCGATGTTGAACTGGGGGGTTTTAATGGCTGGATTTTAGGTGAAGGAGGCGCCTTCTCTCTGGGAGAACCCCCATGCTTCTACTACTTCTTGGAAACCATGCGCGGAGCGCCGGGAGAACGGGATATCAGGCAAGTTAAAACCCTAGAATTTGCACTGTTAGTAGTTTGCTAGGAAACATCAGTAAACTATAATCTTGACTAGATAAATGTTGTGGACAAAGACAAAGTTCTCAACTTTTTACGTTGGTTTGGTTTTCTGAATGTATCCGCAATTGCAATTTAAATGATTGTAAGCGTGGATTGGTGTTTCGGAGCAATGTGCATTTTGATACATGCTGAAAGATCATGTCTTCGTATTAAGAATCCATTCTTGGTCGCCCTTTGGATTTTAGATCATAGAGAACCCTACCTCAAAAGAGGGCTCATACAGATATTATTATTATTTTTGCATGATAGGCAATCATTTAAAGTTTTTGTCTTATGTGACAAACTGTGGTTTTGCATAGTTTTGCAAAACTTCATCGATGACTACCAAAGTGTAAAGGAATTTCTTTCTACTAGAATCTGTTGCGACTTGAGGACATTACATAAGATATTATATGCTTAAATTGTGGAATGGGGAAGTTCCAAAGGTAATTAAAGAAAACAGAGCATCTCGAAAGTGCTAAAAGTATGATACTTTGTCAGAGTATATTGTTCGTCTTGATGGCTGAAAAATACTATAAAGTAGCTGTTTTCCCACTTAAGATCAGATATTCGTCATAATGGAGAGATTAAGGAGTTTGTTCATATAGAAAAGGGGTGGCCAAAGTGATGAGATGCTTCTAGAGCATTGCTTGATCGTGTGATTACTATGAAATAGGAGGAAATAGTTTATAAGATGAATATAAAACAATTAATGCTTTTATGATTAAAATGTTGAGAAAATAAGGAACAACATTTCATGGGATGGGTGTTGCTGAAATGAAAACCTTAAAACAGATGAGCGCCAAAACATTATATGAAAGCCTCTACAAGAGTATAGATGTAGCTTCAGGTTGAGAATTAAATGGGTTGAAGTAGAACTGGTTATAGTTTGTGAATCTGAGTGGTGCTCATTTAGTGGGCCAACTAGGAGGAGAAATATTAATGGTAGATTTAAATGAAAATATATTGAGGAGGTAGGTAGGATACACTAGCTATTGATTAAGCAGTGCAAATGGCATTTAGTAGATGTGAAAGGAGAAAAAAGATTCTGTTGTTGTAATGATTATCTTTGATTAAAACACTACAGAGGAAAAAAATTCAATGAATTAATCTCTTAGTAACCTTTCTTATTACTTGTGAGGATGATTTTGTTGATCCTATACATGAGGTTCTATACTTCTTATAGCTCAAAATTTTGACATGTAGTATGGAATTGATTGGTCCATTGTTTGTTTATTTTAAGAAGTGAAAAGAACTCAGAATTGTTTGATGAAAATTACATGGATATGGATAAATTGTGACTCTCAAATTTTTTTAATTCCTGAAATAGACTACAATCATTGATTCACACACATGGTAGAAACTATTGGATAATTGAACTGGATGTTAAGAATAATTTGCTAAAATGAGTGTTAGCTGGTGAAAGAATATCCTCAATTTATGATTGGTCAATTGGCTTTGTACAATGAAAACATTTATCATGATTCATATGGAATTTGGTAGATTTAATTATGGGGTAAATGAAGTTGTTCTAGCTATTCTGTGTCTTACTAATTACACCTATGCAAGCTATATCTGTGATAATGTTTTGACAAATTACCTTGCAGCACCGATGAAGTCGGACAAATCACCTATGTCATTCAAACATTTTATTCTCAACCTGAAGCAATCTAAAAATTGGTTGTATGAAGAATGCTCTAAAGATCAAACTTACAAAAAAAAATTCCTGTCCAAAAAAGTATAAAAGATGAAAAGAAAGAAGTTTGCTTTTTTTTTGTCTGTCACTACAAGTCAGTGTTCGGTATGCTAGAATTGGTCTTTCAAACAAAATTTTCTTTATTTCTATAGGAATTTTCTTCATAACCACTTTCCAGTTTGCTTTCTGCTCAGATTTGTTATCTGTTTTCCTTTTTGTTAATACAACAACAAACCCTTTATCGCAAATTTTTCGTTTTTGTTAATATGAAGTTTATTTTCTTGTGCAGATCTTCCGCCTGAGAATGAAACTTCTGGCTATATATTTATTCATGCTGAAGGTGGTCTTAACCAGCAGCGTATAGCTGTATGTATGAACATCTTGGGCAGTTAGATCTAGTCCTATGGCCCTTCCTGATCTTTTTAATTTATTCATTCATGTTTCTTCTTCTAACTCTTGCTGACTGTTCCCTTAAGATACTAGGTGCAATCTTGGATCAACCATCTAATTAGCAGTCCATTTTATTTGATGAGATTTCCTCGAATCTCTCTTTTTTTTACTGTACTCCTCTGGAACTTCTGCTATATAATATTTTGCCTAGTTAGGATAATTTTTTGCGTGCCTGCTTACATGTACCGAATTACTTAAGCTTCTGGAAAATGGAAAGAGAAAAGTTTCTGTATGCAATCTTACATGTGTCTCCTCTTTAGTATATGCACATGGCACTTAGAAAATTGTTGATCAGCTATAGAAGCCCATCTTACACAGCGTGCTTCTTGTGTGTCTGTGCACAAAATGGAGTTAGATATATAAAAATTGCAATATAGATATGAGACAAAATTGCAAATCTTATCTTTTCTCTTGCAATTCTTGATTATACTTCAGAATATCAAATCATTGTTCCTGGTTAAACTTCTAATAGTCAACAAATCACAAAGCAGCAGAAATAAAAGCAGAGAAAGAAAACCAGGTTGCAGCAAGCAAAGAATATGAGAAGACAATCTTTGCTTGCTACCTGTGTAATATGAATAAACAGTTAGGAGGGGGCCACAATTAGGAGACTACAAGCTGAAGTATTCTGAGCTACATCTAAGCTTAATCAGAGGTACACTACCGCTATTCTTTTTTCTTGGCGACAGTTAGGAGCTGGCGATAAGGAACTAACCTATATCCAGAGGTTATATGTAAATTTGGTAGTTATAAACATTTTTTCTATTTTGAAAAGTCTTGTACTATTATTTCGATATTATAATTGATTCAGACTAATATTCGATAGATTCATATACCTATATTATTTTCATTAATCTGTGACTTTGGAAAACGATTCTGCCGGGAGGGGTTGACAATATATATGATCTATAGTTACTTTAAAAGTTCTCTTTTGCAAATTAGTTGCTTTTATCAGTTTTGAGCATTTGCTACTTTGAAAAGTTTTTTCTTATTATTTGGATATTTAAATGGATCCGGACAATATCCTTAGATTCACATACATTTATAATTTTCATTTATATGTTGGATATGAGAAGTAAATTCTGATAGCAAATAATAATTTTGGATTCACACATACGGGTATTGCTGCATTTTTTTTCTCCATCTACACCCCTACCTACATCCAACTTTTACTTTAAACCCTGTGTTTATTAAAGTTGCATGGAGAAGCCATTGGTCCTTTGATAGCATAACATAATATGATGATAAACTGATCAATTTTATTTTGCTTGTCAATTTTATTTCTTAAACTAATATTTTTGTTGTTTTGTTTTTCCATCAACCTTGTGGATTTGAAGAATATGATGATGGAGTCATTTTTTATAATGTCTATTTTAAGTCTTAATATTGTGTGTGATGGCTCATTAAACTTTCTGAGTTTAAACAATACTTGAGTTATATAGCCGAATCAATCAACTTATTCACTAGCATTCATATAATGCTTGGATCCATCATATTTATTTTGTCTATCCTTATCCACTCATTACTTTCACTTCTATATATTCTGTATGCAATTCTTCGAAATCAAAATTTCCACATAAGCTCTCAGTAGCAATGATTTATTATTGGAATATTAGATATAGACAGTTCATAGCGTATCACAACCACAAAAGTAAGAATAAACATGATTATTAATCTTCTGGAACAGCATAGCTTTAGCTTTCTGCCTTCAAGTCGTTCCTTTGTCCCCGTCCTGTCACGTCAAAGTTTGCTTTTATAGTTGCTCTTGAGGGTCATTCTGACATCTATTACAGCTAATATGTCATAAGATATAATTTTTAGTTTACAGATAGGTACTGAGTGTTGACATGAATGACTATTTGGTTGGAGGGAATAGCGCTACAGCAGCTCTTGTTGCACATTTACTTCTATTTATTGTATTTTTTATCAAAAGGGTAAAAAGAAATGGTAACTGGTCACAAATTGTAGGAAAAATACAGCAAATCCTGCAGCTACATACAGAAGAGAAGTAACTGCCATACCAGAAATACTTCCTTTTATTTTCTATTCCTCAAATCTTCATTTAGCCATAATTCCATCTTATGCTAATTACTTTTTTAATTGACAAAAGAACTCAATGCATAAAACACTGCATGGAGTATAGAAAACAAGGAATTTTGATCCCATTTCTTGCAACAAATTATGCGTCCATGCTACATTTCATTCAAACCAAGCAAATTCTTATTGACATCAAGACACAGTAGGTAAGCAGTAGTCAGCCACTACCCACTGGTGCTTATGTGCTTGGGCATTAGCGTGACAGGTGCATTAGCAGCTTAGCACTATTTTGTGCAACCTATGATTTGAAGTATTGGTTACCTCGTCAAGTTAATTTTTTAATTTTCTAGTATAATGCATGTGCTTTGCACTTGAATGTATATGTTTTAAGTTTTGAATTTTTTATTAAATAGTAAAACTATGTGTTAGTAACTAAAATTATATAATAAGATTGCTTAAAAAGAAATGTATGAATTAATTATTATTGTGTAGTTACTATAAGTCTATAATTGAATGTTTTTCTTATAATGATCACCCAGTGCTAATCTTTTCTTTAATAGGTCCCCTAAATCTAAAATTGTTCTTAAATAAAGCTATCAATTCTATAAGTTCTCTTAAATATGCCCCCTTGAACTCGAAAGTTGTTAACTCTGAATTAACCAAGCTACATTAATCTTGCTAGTTTTTTTCCTGATGTTTTCTAAATAGTTACACTTAATACCTGCAACATATTGTAATAGTTACTTCTCATTATACTTCTCTAAATTAAGTAAGCTGCATTAATCTTGCTAGCTTTTTTCCTGATGTTTCCTAGAGTATTGCAACAGTTACTTCTCATTATCATCATTATTTAATAGGGTAAATTATTCTAAACCCTTAGGAACTTTCAGCTCCTAGGGCTATGAACTTTCAAAATCAAACTAAACCCCTAATGACTTTGGTGTTTTAAAGAAAACACCCATTAAGTTTCTAACTTTTCTAGATAACCCCTATAAATTAGAACCAGAAAATGACATAAAAAGGCATTTTAAAGTTATTGGAGTTTGGTGTAATTTATCTAAAAGATTTTAGGGGCTTTCTACAAAAGTTATTAGGGATTTAGTGATTTTGAAAGTTCATAGGGTCTATTTATTGCAAAACATTAAAGTTCATGGGTGTTTATTGTAATTACCTTATTTAATATTATAATTCTTAGTTCAAGTAATACTATTAAATTAATTATATTGTCTATATACTATAAAATATTTATCTAATTTAATTTTTAAAAATATGCTCTTAAATAATTTAGTACTATAAATATTTTATAAATTTTTATTATACTATCATTAATAATTAATAGTACTATTATTAATATTAAATATTTATTTGGTAAAAAGATTAGTTTTCAATCATTACTAAATATAGATTATTCAGTATCATGTAATAATCTTTGAGAAAATACTCTTAAAAATAATATCAAATTATGTATTTAATTTATTTAATAATATAATATAAATAAAAAGTGTAATTCATAATTATGTGATTTTATTAAAATAATTACACTATTTATGTGATTAAATATTTATTCTATTTATTTTATTGCTCATTGAATTATAGTAGTATAATTCTTAATAGTATTTCGTAATATGTTATTCTATTTATACTATTATTTTAATTATTTTATCATATTATTTTTAAAATAATTAGTAGTTATAATATTATTGAGAATTATAATTATTTAGGAAGGTGAGGAGGTGCATAATTAATAAAAGGTTATATTTGTTTAATGAATGATCAATTAGAGATAATGACATAGTTAGAATTTATCAAAATTTGAGAGAGCAAAAAAGATTAGAAGTTTTAACATTCCAATCCTCTTTTTATAGCAGTATAGATTGTTATTCTAGTTAGTACTCCTAAAGATATGCAAGATGAAGTCCTATGGTTGATGTTATTTACTGATAACATAGTGTTATTAGATGAGACTAGAAAAGATATTACTTTTAACGTAGAAAGATGGAGAGAAGCTCTCAAGCTAAAGGATCTAGAATTAACAGAACAAGAATGGAATACATAAAATGTAATTTTCATAAAAGTGTGAAAATAGATTAGTATGTAATAAATACTAATGGCCAAGGAATATTTAAGAGTTACCATCTTCATTATTTAGGACTGGTCATTCTTTAAGATGGTAAAGTTGATGATTGACATGGTTCATAGGATTGAATACAGAGAATGAGATTAGGATGGTTAAAGTGGAGCTTCTAGGGTCCCATGTGATCCTAGAGGACCTATAAAATTGGAAGGAATTTTTTAGGGAAATTGTAAGTCCAATATTTTTTTACTCTGGGCAAGTAAGAAGCATGTGTCAATGACCATAGCAGAAATAAGAATGTTGCAATGGATGTGTGGATATGCGCTCACAGATAAGATAAGAAATGTGACAACATTGGCAGGAAGTTAGTGGTTGCTTTTATGAGAATAGCTTGAGATGGTTTGTCCATGTGCATTGGAGGTGACTAAATGCATCAGTTAGGAGAGTTCATAATATCATAATAATGGGGCAAAAGGGACAAGAGGCAGGCTTAAGAGAACATGTCGGAACTTGGAAGCAATTAAGAAGGATATAATAGTGATTAACTTAACAGAAGAGATGAGTTTCTGTAGCCAAACCAAAAATTTGGGATAAAGACTTTGTTGTTGTTGTTGTAATTCTAATTTGTATGTTTTAAGCTTACTAATCTTCTAATTGTACTTCTGTTCATTTCTCTACTATGCTAATGGTTCCAATAATTGCTCCATATACTATACTGATAACTCTACCATGATCAATCTGTTCTTCACTTTTAAAGTTGTCTTCGCTATAGCCAGGATTTTGCTTGACTAATATAATATTGGCCCCCATGCAGATATGTAATGCTGTTGCTGTGGCTAAGATATTGAATGCAACACTTATTTTGCCTGTGTTGAAGCAAGATCAAATATGGAAAGATAAAACGTAAGGTTCTCTTTAGCTTTCATTTGATGCGCATGCAGGTTCATTAATGATGCTGTTTCTACCGTTTGCATATGCACAATTTAGTAGGATAAGGAAATGACCTCCATGATCAATAGGTTAGTTATCAGCTACAACTAACTGTTTTAAGTAAAGTTCCTTTTCTTAGTTAACCCTGTAACATAAATTGGTCTTAAAAGCTGTAAGGCAAAAAAGTGATAATATAGATCAATGCATAACCAGTTGTCTAGAGTAATTTTTTCAAACCCAATGAGCCAGGACCTCTATTCACAAGATGCTTCTCTTTTTCTACTTAAACATTCCAGTTCGTTGGTTCTGGTCCCTTAAATTTTCTAGAACACACCAACATGATATTGAGGCCTGGCCTAATTGTAATGTGTGGAGTTTGTCTATGGAAGGTCCTAGGTTCATGTCTGAGCTATGACCTTTGTTGGCAGAAAAACTCTGCTATGGAAAACTTACTAAGTACACTTAATTACACAAATCCGAACCTCAAGCTTGGATTTCATCTCTTTCTATCCGGATGCGTTTATTACATTGTTAAAATTTCCCAACATGGAAGAATGGTAAAATATGATTTCATGTTGAATATAGGGATCAAACCTTTTATTTTCTTCTGAAGTTTCATTTTTGGTGCTGTTTGGCCTGTTTGGAAATAAGATGAGAAAGTTGTGTTTCTGAGGTCTTGCACTGGACATGGGAACACTATGGTTGAAAGTCAGAGAAAAAGGAAGATACATTTTTGACTTGTCAATAAGGAAGTAATCCTCTTATCAATTTAGGTTTCTGGAGCAATCTAGGATAGATCCCTTTAGTTTTGAGGTTTATTTGGAGAACTCAGAAGAACTTCAAAATGGCTTTTAACGCAAAGAGAAAAACCATCAACATGCTGGCATAAAGGATGCAGCATGTGAAAACTGGAATAGAGGGTCCCTTGACATGCTTTTTGGTTAAATACTTGTCACAGTTAGGAACTCCCTTCAGACCTTCTGACATCGATACAATGAGAATCTTTCGGTTCATAGATCACTCTAATATACTTGGTCCCTATTTCCCGTGGTTAAGCAAGGATTTCAACGGATCGGGCAGGGAAAGAATAATCAACACTTGTCTATGACCATACAATATTGCGTTATTGAATATATCTTGACTAATGTTTTTCACTTCAGCAATTCCCGTGTTATATTTATATACAGTTTTTTTAGTTTTCCAACTATTTATTTAAAAATTAGTTATTCCAGTTAAGGCAGTTATATATGTTATGCAAATTTTTTAATTACTAGTGGAGATATCCCTCATCATAATTGAATGAAAGAAGAGGATTCATGTAGTCAACCCCAAAGTTTTGAGATGAAGTCCACTTGCTACTATCGCACTACTTTGAAACTGTTGATCCATGTATTCTGATTTTTTTTTGTGAACTTTCTGATGCATAATTCATTCAATATGGCGATTCTTGGCTTTCGCTTCTCACTATCATGTTCAAACTATTAATATGGCTTACTATTAGTAACTTAAAAAAAAAAAATCATATTGTGTATATTGTCTTACTAATGGTTTCACATTCACTTCTTTGTAAATTTACTGTTACCTTTTTTTTTTTTTGGTGATTGAAGGGCATTGAACCTTTATAATTCTAGATGGTTCTACAGAAGTTTATCCTATAAATTCTTGTGTTCAGGATGCTATATGATTTTCATTCCTTTCAGTTCAGTCTAAGTTGCTGGATACCTGAGTCATGAATTTATTCAAGACATTTGTACTACATGCAGGAACTTTGAAGACATATTTGATGTTGATCATTTCATTGAGTATCTAAAGGATGATGTTCGCATTGTACGGGACATACCTGACTGGTTTACAGACAAAGCCGAGCTTTTCACCAGTATAAGGTCTTATAATAAATACAACCTTTATGTTCCTGCATTAAGATACTTGCCCACCATTTACGTCTTTATTTATTTATATTTTCTGCATCTACATTTCTATCAAGTAGCACTTGTTATGGGTTTATAAGGATATGTAAAAGCACATAACCTTTTGGATATGGGTAAAGTGCAGATTGTTGAGATCCGGGTAAGATCTGGTTACTTTTCCTATGTGCGTCCCTAACTTCAAGTTTGTCTGCATCTGAACTTGATGATGCGTTTTCTGGAATTTCTGTTCAGTATCTCCTCTATATCTTGAAAGATCTTCTTAGTTGAATATGATGTTTGTTTAATACATTCTATTGTTTACCTATTAATCTGTCATCGTGTTGGGATCTAAAGGAGGATCCTTTTGGTTGGCTAAAATCAACTGTGATCATTGCTTCTTAGTCACAAATTACTAAGATGAAGTTAAGTAACTTTTTGGTGCAAGAATTTATTTTCATTTATGTTTATTATTGACTGATTTTAATTTCTAGCCATGAGAAGAAAAAGGTGACAGAAAAAAGGTCATAAGAGGGAAAAAATAAAGTGGATGTGTACGGTACAGCATGGGAACTCTATTGTGAACATCACGCTCCCTCGAGCAGTGAGGAATACATGCTAAATAAGAGGGAAAAAACTTATAATAATTTCACCCAAATTTCTATTACACATTAGAACTTGAAGATATATGTATAATTGTGGGTTTATTAATCACTAAATCAAACACAGCAAGTTGGCTTGAAGTTTAAGGACCCTACTACCCAAAAAGTACTACGCACATATATGAAAATTGAGGTGTGCAAAAGCGCTTAATATTCCTATTCGAGTCAATCCTACTGTAAAATGAACTATCTGATTCTTATATAACTTCAGACCTGATCTTACCTTGAGATTCTATTATAAATTTATCATTCTAATTATAAGAAAACAGAAAGCCTGTGTTGTGAAATTATGCATGATAACCCAATGAGTAAGCTTAAACCCCCCTAATTTTAACGCTGGCTGATTTCACTCCTGATAAGAGCTTGATTGGTCCAAATACACCCAATGTGCAGCTGTCTTCATATAAGAATATACATGTTAACCCAGCTTACTGACCAGGATCCGGGACATAGGCATAACCGACAGCCATAGACATAAGGAGGAACACAAATAATGATTGGTCTTGATAAGATATAAAGGAATTTCTTCATGAATAGAGAGGAAGACATGCAGTTAATGAGATAACACGCTGAACAACAGCATATCAATAGCACTTTAGAATATTCATTTGAAACATCAAAGTTTGGGCCACATCAAGGAGATGATGATTTTTTCTTTTGCCACATCAAGGAGATGAACGCATGAAGTTTAACGAATAGTACCACTAGAGTTAGAAAGCATAGAAAGATACCTTATCATAAATTCTGATGATTATTAGCATACATCAAGTTCAGCTCTTACACCATGTTTTGATGGGAGAGTAACATACACCAGGCATATATTTTTTATAAGAGCGCGAATAATATTGCTACAAAAAGTTGTCAGCATGGGACTAAACAGCTTTCTCTAAGTTTCCTAATAAACACATGCCTAAATGTTACTCTATTTCTTCTTCTTGTTGAAATGACTTCCATTTTACGACCACTAAATGCATGATGAAGTCCTAATAATAATATATACATATTAGCCTAAGTGGAGTAGATCATCCATAATGGTCTGTAAAGTAATTTACTGACTGGGAACAAGCGTTATTGTGCCAGGAGGTCACAATACCTTTGTTGAAGTTTTAGGTTGAACACAAATGGAAAGATATATGATTGATAAATTCTGCTTGTGGGTTAATTTTCCATAATTTAAAATTAGAAATATATTCTAGTGAGCAATTCCTATGTTCTGATTTTTTGAATGATCTTCATGGCAGGCGTACTGTAAAAAATATACCCAAGTATGCTCCTGCACAGTTCTATATTGACAATGTACTTCCAAGGATAAAAGAAAAGAAGGTTATGGCCCTTAAACCCTTTGTTGATAGGTTGGGGTAAGTCATTTTACCCTCTTGCTTCTATCTAATTAAAATCCCTAGTAATGTACAAATAATGCATGCTTTATTTCTTTTATAACACATTTTGTGTATGGTCAGATCAGCTTCCATCTTTGTTACATCATTTTTCAATCTCTTGACATCCTTACCATTTTTATCTCAGGTACGACAATGTTCCACCTGAAATAAATAGGCTGAGGTGCAGGGTTAATTACCACGCCTTGAAATTTTTACCTGAGATCACACAAATGGCTGATCTTCTTGCATCAAGAATGAGGAACCGTACTACCGGTGGAAACCCTTATATGTAACCATTAGTCAACTCTCGTCCAGCTAATCCAACCAAACTTATTTATTGCTCTATTGTTGCCTAAATAATTGTCTCTTTTCCCATTAGGGCACTTCATCTGAGGTTTGAGAAGGGAATGGTGGGTCTTTCCTTCTGTGACTTTGTTGGGACAAGAGAGGAGAAAGCAATGATGGCAGTATATAGGCAGAAAGAATGGCCAAGGCGGTACAAGGTGGTTAAAAAATTCAACGTTCTTATGCATGCGCTTTACCAAGAGAAAAATAATATATGGTTGATTGCTCCTTTTTGTTAATGTATGTGCAGAATGGATCTCATCTTTGGCAATTAGCATTGCAAAAGAGAAAAGAAGGACGCTGCCCTCTTGAGCCAGGAGAGGTAGCTGTTATCTTACGTGCAATGGGATACCCTAAAGAAACACAGATATATGTTGCCTCTGGACAGGTTTATGGTGGCCAGAACAGAATGGCTCCTCTTAGAAATATGTTTCCAAATTTGGTAATATTTCATTTCTTGCTACGATAGTGTGATCAACATTACATAATGTCATCCCATGTGGTCTCTTCGTTATTTTATACCTTCTTTAGCACCATTCAATGCCTTCGGATTTGACCCTTCATAATTTGACATTTATCTTTCCAATCTTTTTTTTTTTGGGGGTGGGGGGGTGGGGGGGGGGGTGTTAGTCAAGTAGAACTCAAAGTTAGAACCAGGATAATTTATGGGGTAAAATTTTGTGGTTTTAGTCTATTTGGACTAGAACTAGGATAAATTTTAAATTGCTAGTCAATTAGAACTGTAACAAATGTAGAACGGCATAATTGTAAAATTTGTCCCACCTTTATCCTAGATGTATACAAAAGAGAGAGCTACAGTTCTGCTCTCTCAAATTACTAGCTTTAGTTAAGAACTAGGTGATAAAAAACTAGAACTGCATATATACACACCCTTTCTTTACCAAATATTATATTTGTATGGTTAATTTAAAGTGAGAAAGCCACAGATCCAAAATTTATTATAATTTTACTGAAAATTGAGAGATGACGGAAAAAGATTCACGGGGCGAAAAAGGAAGCAAATGGAAAAATGTTTAATTTTATGATATAATAATTATTATATTATTCTTATAGTCTAGGCAATAGTTATTTAAGATTAATTTATGTTATAATAAACAATTATTAATGAATAATGTATTTTATAAATAAAAGCTAGCAGTGCTATCATCACAGTAGATAGCTTATCTACTTCTTGATTATCTCAAATTATCCAACATCATTTTACCATAAGTTCCACTTTAAAAAATTATTTCCCACTTATCCTACTAAAATATTCCACTTTCAAAAAATATCCCATTTTAACTGTTATCCTGATTCTAATGAGCTATAGGATGTGTATTTTAGCTTGGTGTTTTTCTCAGTCAGGAATATGGTACTAGTTGAACAAGTTGAGATCAAGTCATAAATTTTGGTCAATATTTCCATGTAATACTGTGCAGTAGTCTACTCTTACTGGTGCCCCCACAAAAAAATTGAGACGATTGTTGGGGAAGTATTGCACTTTATGAAAGACCATTAGGCTTAAAACTCAGAATCTCTGATAACATGAACATGAACATTCCCATAGTCGTGGTGGTAATTTGCTCCCATTTTAACTGAATTGATTTGTGCACGCATGCACACATAAAAAGAATGGAAGTCTCGTGATGTAATCATATTGCGATACCTGTCTGCTTGTTTTTGCCTACCTTAATGGTGTCGCTGTACTCTGTTCTTCAACTCTTTAGTTTGTAGTTACTCCTTTATTGTCATTGCACTCAGGCCTTTAATATCCTTGTTTGCGAGCTGACTTCAGGTGACTAAAGAGGAGTTGGCCAGCAAAGCGGAGCTGGATGTTTTCCGGAAGCACGTAACAAGTCTTGCTGCCCTTGATTTCTTGGTGTGCTTGGAATCTGATGTCTTTGTTATGACCCATGGTGGCAATTTCGCCAAACTGATAATAGGGGCTCGTAGATATATGGGTCACCGGCATAAGTCTATAAAGCCGGACAAGGGGCTCATGTCGAAATCCTTTGGAGACCCTTATATGGGGTGGGCATCTTTTGTCGAGGATGTTGTCATCACCCATCAAACACGCACGGGTCTGCCCGAGGAGACATTTCCGAACTATGATTTGTGGGAGAATCCTCTAACACCATGCATGTGTAGAGCATGAGCTACTAATTCTTCTGTATATTTTGGCCCCTTTTTGTAGATTAAATCTTCCTTGTTTTTTGTCCACTTATTTTATTGTTACATGTCTATTTTCGGCATTTTTCTTGATCGGATTAATGATGATTTTTGTTGTGTAATCTGGCAAGATAGGAATGATGATGAGTACTTGTGTTCGGCGCTTGCGTGCTAGAAGTGACACGGTTTATTGCACATTTAATATTTACCAACTGAGGGTGTGGGTTAGTTTGGTGAAACAATTCAACGATGGTTTCCCAGCCTGAATCAATTTTCCTTTTACTTTTTCACACTTTTTGTTGTAGTTTTCACAGAAAGTAAGATACGAGAGCCGTGCGTGTTAGGGGAGCGAGTTATTTCCATTCTCTGGAGCAATGTTTGTCGTTCGCTCCAGACTTTTTTGGACTCAAAAAGTTCCCGAGTTGTTTGTATCGATCATCGAGCAGGGCCGCGTTCTACTTATCGTGATTCTCTGGATCGTAGATTCTTTTCTCATCGGTGCAACCGGTTTGTCTCTGATACGAAACATTTTTTTTTTATTTACGTAAGAAATCAGATCTTGCCGTTCACAAAATAAATTTATTTCTTAAAACATCTATTTAAACATCCAAATTCTGGATTAAAAAGAGGAGAAGCTGGCAAGCTGCGCCGCCCAGATGGAGGAGTACGTGGCGGAAGCAGAACACATCTGTCCGTCTCACTCCGACACGTACCCAGTATTATTCCACGATCACCTTCATGTCCATCTCCTCTTACTTACCTTTATCCGTGAACACGACATTAACTAACGCGATAGATTTCCCTCCCCGTAGCATGCAAGAACCCAAACCAACGAAGCAAGAGAAGGAAGAGGGAGAGGAGGATGCGCCAGAACTGAAACAGAGCAGGAGGAAGATGAGGAGAAGAGGATCATGCGCCTGGCTCCGCGGTCAGAGGGTCCAAGCTCTCGTGGCCCACAAGCGCCGGCTGGTGGAGGTGCCCTACACAGCCACCCTCTCCCACACAGTCAACGTCCTCGTCGCCAACAACATCGTGGCCGTGCCCGTTGCTGCTCCACCCGGCCGCTGGATCGGCGCCGGTGGGTCGATGATACTGGAGTCCGACCGGGCGACGGGTGCGGTGAGGAAGCAGTATATAGGGATGGTGACGATGCTGGATGTGCTTGTGCATGTTGCTGAGGTGGTGGAAGGGGGATCGGCATCGCCAAAGGAGCAGGATTTGGAGAAGAAGATGTCAGTGCTGGTGTGTGAGGTGATTGGGCACTCTCCTGAAGGGCTCAGCTTGTGGACCCTGCATCACAATACCAGGTGTGAATTATTATTTCTTTGATGTTGAGTCGGAACATGCGTGTTGCTTAATTTGAAATGTGGGACAAGTAAGCGCTGCGATCCGTTATTGTCTTCGCGTGAATAATTTGGGACGTACTGTCGTGTCTACATAGTGTTGCAGTTTCCTTTGCAAGTGATTCTCGAGTGATCTTGTAAGCTTGATTACCTGCATCTTTTTTTTTATGTGCCTATGTAAGTTTTTGAAGGCTTCTGATCGATTAAGATTACGAGAAGATTATGATAGATATTCCTTAAGTATATATTAATGCTTCTGAAGGGATGTTTGACTTCGCATCATATATATTCTGAAGTTATCAAATCGGTGGACCTTGTTGTTGGGCACACATAGACTTCCACTGCACAAAACTCTGATATCTTGACCAGGCTTCATGCTATAACTTATACTTAACAAGTCCTGCAAGTAGAATTGATACCTTTTTTCCTCAAAAAATCCGTTTAATTGCACATACAATGTGAAGCGAAGTTTCTCTTGATTGCTGTGGTCCCATTGCAACAAATATTAAGAAGTTGGACGAGGGTTTACAGCCATAATTTTTATACAGTAGCCTACATACATATTCCAAATTCAACTTATGTGCTGTTGATCAGTCGTTGACGGTAGCCGATTGAAGTATTGAAGTTTTACTGTATTATGTTCTTTTGCAGCATTCTGGACTGTATGGAGACATTCAGCAAAGGAGTACACCGTGCGTTGGTTCCACTTGAAAGCCATACAGAAAATGTCATAGCAACAGAACTAACAGAGGCATCACCTGGTTACAGAATGCTCACCCAAATGGACGTCTTAGCCTTCCTAGCAGAGCACGCTAATGAACTCAAGGACGTGATTTCAAGCAGCGTTCATGATCTGGGTGCAGTGAATGATAACGTTTTTGCTGTGACTAAGAATATGAAAGTCATAGAAGCCATCAAGTCCATGAGGGCTGGATAATTACGGTGACAGTGCTTCTATTGAATATACTATACAGCTGGTTTTCCCACTACTGGAAGTGGAATAGAATGATTTCTCTGGACCTTTGACTTGTAACAGCTAGTATCTGATTTACAGAATGACTTACAAGTACTTATTTCGTCTAAATGTATTAGTTTTTGAGGTTCTGCTTTATGAAACCTATGATGCTCCTTCTAATTTTTATATTATTAGTTTCATTTTAAAAACACAAAAACTACCGGAAAACTTGGCATTACCCACAGACGAATTCCTGGATAGAAGCTGCAAAATGGTGGGAAGTGGTCAATACCCACACAATTTCCTGGGTAAAAAGTCGGTGGATGACTGATACCTGATACCTGATATTTGGGAATGGTGGCGATGAAAGTCATTTTGAAGTTCCATTTTCTGCTAGGGCTTGCCGTGCGAGAGAAGAGGGCATGAGGGGTTACGTGCTGGGGATTGTGGGATGATTGGGGTTAAAATATATATATAAAGGTTAAAAATATATTTCATCCTTGCTCTCACTAAAATCTCTGTAAAAGTCTCTGGATAAAGGTCTTCTGCTACTAATTAAATATAGGAATCTTATGGTGATAAATATTGCAGATAGCTTGTTTGTGGGTACCGCATCAACTTCTCAAAAACGCAATACGTATGGCAGATTTCCTAGGTGGTGCTGGTAACAAAGGGATTTGCATTTCTGGGTGCTTAATGATCATAAGTCTGCCATTTTGTTCATCTATGAACTCTGTGACTGCAGAGTGAACCCCAGAACCTAAGCATATATGTTATTAATAGGGGTGCATTCGGTCCGGATAGGGCTCAGGTATAATGCTTATCATATTCATATTCGCTTACCCATCTCGAATACGGGTACGGATACAGATATACCTCTATAAGGAAAATTCATAACCATATCCGCTAAAATCGGTTACGGTTATGGATATACATGCGGATATATAAGCGGATATGCATTCGGATACAAAACGAATATGAGAAAACTAAATAGTATTGAGAAAAACATAGTTTATGTGATACAAAAGAGTTCGTCAATATGTTCATTATAACTGAAAAGTTAAGATTGGACATCTTGATCATCAAAATTAATCACAAATTCATAATCTAAGAATCGAAACTATCATAAGAGTATGATAAATATGCATTCGGATATTTCGGATATGGTTACGGATATTTCATTACAAAACCATATCCGTAACCATATCCTATCGGTTATAGATTTGAGTAACCATACCTGTATCCTAACGGATACGATACAGATATTTCCTCAGACACAGATATAGTTTAGCACTCCTAGTTAGTAATCACATCAAATGTCTATTAATACAGTGCACATTCAGTATTGCATGTTAGACGAAAGGAAAAATCTTGGTCTTGTGGTTTTAACGGCAATGATTTGTAATCTGTTCCTGATACTCATCCTATTTGGTTTATCTGTCCCAATACTCGTACTATTTGGTTTGTCTGTTCCCAATGCATGCGCTAACCATTTGTAATCGGTTAATCAAAGATTTTAAGCACGTGCAAAGAAATATGCATGTGGTGGCAGAGATTATAGCAATAATATACAAAAGAAAAGAAAAAAAATAGCAAACTGTTTCCATATTGGGAATATCCTATGCTGAATTCGGCATGTCATATGAAAAACAAGCAAAAGGTGCGGGTTATATCAAGTGATCAAATTGCGAATTTTGTGGTCACTTACAAATTACTGAATGTAACTTGTATAAACTATGTTGATATGTATTATATGTGAAGAAGTCCTGCTAAATAGCACCCACCAGGGTAAATAGCACCCACCAGGGTACACAAAGATTGTTCCGAGGGTATGCTTCCAGCTTAACGGTCTCAAGTTCGAATACCCTTCCGACTTTCTTAGAATTGGGATAGATTTGAGGTGGAACCCTATTCCTGGCGTTTTTTCTTGAAAGGGTTAGAGTTCTACAGATGGCATGTGGACCGATGACATGTGGTTTTTCTTGAAAGGATTGAGTCCTGATAGCATGAGGACTCGAACTCGTGCTCCCCTAGGGCATAGGAGTCCTTTGACCAAGACTCCCCTCCTACCAAAAAAATGTTGGAGTTGCGGAAGCTAGATGTGTAATTGATTTTAGTTTTAGAGGATTGAGAATGGAGGAATTAGAAGGGAAATGAAAAGTTAGAAGGGAAGAGGCTAACTTGAAGAAACTTTGTTTTAATTGCTTCAAAGCTTGTTTACAATGCTTACATCCATTGCCTATTTATAGGCACATACAGAACTGCCTAGAGCATAGACATTTTACATGAAATATTCTAGAGTATTGTATATTATTCCTATCTTCTTGATATATCTTATTTTTTATCATATTTCTAGTCCTAGTTATTTCTAGAAACTTTTCATGATACAAGATTATTGTAGAGTGTTATAGAGAATTACAAATTACTTCTAACACCCCTCCTTAATTTGTAATTCCTAACTCATTTCTGAATAGTATAAACTTTTTGGAGGGTAATGATTTTGTGAAGATGGCTGCTAGCTACTCATTTGTTGAGATAAACTCTAGCTTGATCTCCTTGTCTTCAATGAGCTTTCTAATGAAATGATGACGAATCTCAATATGTTTGGTTTTGACATGGAAGACTGGATTTTTTGTCATGGCTATCGTAGACTTGCTACCACAGTAGAGAGTAGTTGGTGACTCTTGTTTTTTTAGATCAGATAAAATCCTTCGAAGCCATACTGCTTCACATGCGACAATTGTAGCTGAGATATACTCTGCTTCTGCAGAAGATAGATCTATGATCTGTTGTTTCTTTGAGGTCCAGGATATTACCTTAGATCCAAGAGTGAAGACATATCCTGAAGTGCTTTTGCGATCATTAATACAACCAGTCTAGTCACTGAGTGTAGCCGGCTAATGCATTGCCTTCTTCTGTTGTGTATTTTATTCCTATACTCTTTGTACCTTGAAGATATTGAATCCGCTTCACTGCTCTATAGTGTAGTTTACTTGGATTGCTCATGAATCTGGGCACAATGCTTATAACATACAATATGCCTGGCCTTGTATTTGTTAGGTAGATTAGTGATTCGGTTAGGCTTCTGTAACTTGAGGCATTCACCCTCGGCGCTCCATCGTGCATTGATAGTTTTTCATTCAACAATACTGGTGTAGCTACTGGATGCAATTCTTCATGTTGAACCTCTTCAGAAAATCTTCGTAGTACTTTTCTTGATTGGTGAATATTTCTCCTTTAGTTTTTTTTACTTGTATTCCTGGAAAATATCTCATCAATCATAAATCTGTCATCTCAAAATCTTTTCTTTTTTTCAAATTCTTCAGTCATTATAGTGTTAGTGCCACAATAAATGAAATCATCAACATATAGGCAAACGATAAGGAAGTTTGTACCTCTTTTCTTCACATATATAGATTGTTCACTTGGGCTCCTTTGAAATCCATGCTCGTGGATTTAGTTATCAATTTTACTATTCCAAGCCCGCGGTGCTTGCTTCAATCCATATAGTGCTTTGTGCAGTTGATAAACTTTGTTTTCTTCTCTTTTGACTATGTAGACCTTGTTAGACCCTAGAGGGGGGGGGGGGGGGGGGCAACCGGGTTTTCTACGTTCACCCGAATAACGTTTACACCTCACAGTGTCGGTTTTCAACGCTCACCGAAAACCTCACTCCTCACACTCGGTTTCTAGCTCACCGAAAACCTCACTACACACTCGGTTTCTAGCTCACCGAAAACCTCACTACACACTCACAATGTAACAAATATAAATTTGTTCTCTACGATAGATGAGAACACAATGAAAGCACAACTCAAAGTTACAATCTCTCACCACCCAACTATACTATGTATGTAAATATTTGAAAAGACATCAGCAATGGGGTATATATACCCACTAGAAATCTCAGCAAAAACCCCAAAACAGAAAGACCAAAATGCCCCAGAAGAGTCAGCTCAGAAATAGCCGTTAGAAGTCCAACGGTCATATTGTCGGTCGACCGAAAATCCCGTCGGTCGACCGATGAGAGCAAAAACACGAAGAAAACTTTCTGGACTAACGTCGGTTGACCGGAAATTCTGTCGGTCGACCGATTTGAGCTCTCGGTCGACCGGACCGGTCGACCGACGACTCTCTGGAAAAATACTGACGAATGGTCAATTGACCGGTCGACCGTACCGGTCGACCGAAAACTGACATCCCAGAAAAACAAAGCTGATTTTAAAACACTGTTTAAAAATATCAAATAAATTCCAAAAAATGTAAAACTTTGGGGAATGATTGTAGACATGATAATAAACATGCTACAATGACTGGTTATCAAAAAGGACTTCCCAAATGAAAAATATCATCATTTTACAAACTAGTCCAAAACATGAAAATATGAGATACTTGAATTTTGATGTTTTGACATAAACCAACTTTTGAAACTTTGTGAAATGTTTTTGTAGACTTAGTAAAACATGTATAAACTGATATTGAAGTCTATAAACTAAGAATACAATATTTTCACAAAATTGCATATTCTATGCAATGTTTTCAAAAACATAATAGAAAATATGAAATATAGAATTTCATGTATATAACCATAAAAACTCAAAACATATGTATGTATATATATAACTATATATATGCATAGAAACCAAAACTTATATATATATATATATATGACTATATATATATATACGAAGAAACCAATAAATGTGTGTGTATAGATAATTGAGCTTAGAGTATATAACACACATAATATAAATCCTAAACTAAATTACCCAAGCTAGATCTTGATCTTCAATAAGCTCTTCTAGGTAATCTCGCGGATGAAGCTTTAACTTGGATCTTGAACTTTGAATAGCAAGGCTTCACCGACATTCCGCCAACCTCCATTGGATATCATCGTTGAAGCTCTATTCCATCCATCCTCCAACAACGTTGTTTGTCTACAATACATAGGAAAACACAAATACTAGACAAACAACATTAGTGGTAAATTGTTTGTTAAACATCATCAAAATAAGAAGGCCAACAGACCTGTGGTTGCTTGACATAGACTTCATCTTTAGGTTCTCCATTTAGGAATGCTAACTTGACATCTGGCTCTCCGTACAAGTAACTGAGCAAATGTCTCGTTGAAGTCGGCTCCTGATTGTTGAGGATAACCTTTTGCGACCAATCGAGCCTTGAGCTTTTGAATGGAGCCATCTTCATTGTGTTTGGTTTTGTATATCCACTTAAGGCCAATGCCCTCCTTTCTTTCCGGAAGATTGACCAGCTCCCATATATTGTTCTTCTCGATCGTATATATTTCTTCATCCATTGTTTTTATCCAACCTTCATCTTGAATAGCTTCTTTAAATTTCTGCGATCATAAGAGAAGAATGCTACATCATAGGAGTCATAAATATCTTGAAGTGAACGCTCCTTCCTCGGCAATGATTCTTTGTCTGAGATCTTAGACTTGGAGAATTTTGATGTGACATGACTCCCCTCCTTTCCTCTTAAATCTCAATGTTGAGATTTAATGTGATTCACCGTTGCATGTTCCTACTTCATCAAAGATAACATATCTAGAGACCACCAACTTATCAGTATCAGGATTGTATAGTTTATAGGCCTTGGATTCTTCACTGTAGCCAATAAAGATGATTTTTTCTCCTTTTTCATCAAACTTTTCCTTTCTTAACTGTGTTGGTTTGTGTGCATAGGTCATACAACCAAATACCTTAAATAAATTCACTTTTGCCTTTCGCCTTTCACCTATATTAAGCTTCATATGACGTTTTGTTTGGCACAACTTTTGTTGGTGATCTATTTAAGATGTAGACTGCTGTATATACCGCCTCAGCCCATAGCTTGCTTGGGAGATTTTTACCTTTTGACATGCTCCTCATCATATCCATAATTAATCTATTTCTTCTTTCTGCTACTTCATTTTGTTATGGAGTGTACCTTATTGTTAGCTTCTTTTTAATTCCGTAATTTTTACAGAAATTTTAAAATTCATTGGAGGTGAATTCTCCTTCACGATCAGTTCTTATAACTTTTAATTTGTCGCCACTTTGCTTTTCTACAAGAGCCTTAAACTCAATAAACTTCGAAAATAATTCTTATTTTACTTTTAAGAAATATACCCACATCATGCTGCTATAATCATCAACAAATAATAAGAAATATCTTTTTCTATTTAATGATAGGGTTTGTCTTGAGCCACAAACATCAGAATGCACCAATTCTAATTGGGGTTTTGCTCTCCAATATGTTTTAGTAAATGGTAAGCAATGCACTTTTTCGTAAATGCATCATTCACAAACTTTTTCTTATTTACTTATGTGTGAGAGTCCTATCACCATATTCTTCATTTTGAGCAAATTTAGACTCTTGAAGTTTTAGTGAACGTATCTTTGATGTCATAATAGAGAATCATTATTTTCTTCTAATTTGAGCGCAATATTCTCTATATATATTTTTAGGGGAAAACCTTTGTTAGGAGCTATTTTTATGCTGGCTACTATTTGCTTATTCTTATTATCTATTATCACTATTCATTCTTAAAGAAATTGATTGTATATCCTTTTTGGATTAATTGTCCCACACTAAGTAAATTCTGAGTTAGCCCCAGAACACAAAGAACATCTAAGATGTATTTAGTCTTAACTCCCTTAGTCTAGACTGTTATCATTCCCTTTCCTTCAATGTCTTTTAATTTTCCGTCTCTAAGCTTTATTTGAGAGCTTGCTCCATCCATCAGCTCTACGAAGCTGCTCTTATTTCTTGTCATATGATTGCTGCATCCACTATCCAAATACCAAGTATCTTTTTCTTCTGATTGTGGATTAAAACATGAATAAAATAGGTGAGTTGTTTCTACTTTTGAATAGTGGAATTCATTATGTTTCTGGTACCAACAATCTTTTTGGGAGTGATTAGCATTTTCATAGTTTTTGCATTTAAATTTACAGTTATATGTCTTATGTCCAGACTTACTATAGATTTGACAAGAGGATGTAGACTTACCTTTTGAGCAATCTTCCTCTCTCTCGTTCATTCTTCCTTGTCTCCCAAACTTTCTATCATGGTAGTTGTCTCTTCCATCTAGTGCTTTCTGAGAAAATATTCTTTCTTTATTTTCTTTAGTTCCATCCCGTCCTTTCCTTGAAAATGTTAGTTTTGACTGGAATGCTTGCTCCACCTCTTGGCTTGAGGATTTGCTTCGTCTAAGCTCATGTGACTCCAAAAAAGCCATTAGTTCATAAAAACTTAGTTTTGATAAATCTTTAGATTCTTCTATGGCAGCAACAATGTGAATGTAGGGGGAAGACCTTTTAATATCTTCTCAACAATCTTCTTATCCTTTTATTTTGTCGCCATAGCTTTTAATTTGATTAATAATTGAGTAATAATTGAGGTAACTCTATTAGAAAATTCTTTCACGGATTCATCATCTTTCATCTTTATGTTGTCAAAGTCTCTCCATAAAGATTGTAGTTTGATAGAGATTACCTTATCGGCTTTTCACTTTGGTGAAAAGCATAATCATTTCTTCTCTCAAAACTTAGGAAAAGTGCTCTGCTCCCTGTATAACATGGCAATCTAAACACATTTATCAGTCTTTGTATTACACAATATTAAGGTATTTCTGAACATCTTACGACCAAAATGTCGAAGATAAAGCCTTCAATAACATTCATAAGGTAAATTTTGACATTAAAAGTGCATTTAAGAAGTTCTGTAAAAGCCTTCCTGAGAATTCATGCATGAGTTGGATAACATTTGCCTCAGATTGAAACAGTGAAAATTCATGATAGCATTTGCCTCAAATGGATATGGAGAGATGAAAAAAGAAGGCACAGTTTCAAGTATATAATACACACAGTGGTCAAAGATCAATGAAATTGCTTTGAGAAGACCATTGGACATTTAGAATTTGTTACATCTATTTGCACATTTATGTTCCCTTCAATAACATATAGTCGGTTCATATACTTTTTGAAGATAAGAAAAATGTCTCTTTTTGAGCATTTAGTTCAGATGAGCTCTGACTTGTGAAATTCTGCAGGGGAAAGGAAAGAGGCTAGTAGACACGTTCTCGGCTACAGATCTGCGTGGATGCTCGGTAGCTGAACTGCAGACTTGGCTGCCTAAAAACGTCCTCCAATTCAAGCAGAAAGTGTCCAGTCCTGTTACTCCAAGGAAGCTTGTTACATGCTACCACGAGACGAGTCTTGGCGAGGTGATAGATGAGGCGGTACAAGCACGTGTACACCGAGTGTGGGTTGTGGATCAACAGGGAATGCTCAAAGGGATCGTCTCCCTTACCGATATGCTGCGTGTTATTAGGGAAGCAGTGCTGGATGCAGATCGGGAACTGCAGAGGGTTGTCAGTCCAAACGTTTCAGATAGGTAAGCCTGCTGTAATAATTGTTTATTTTCTTTGCTTGTAAATATGAAGATCGAAGAGCGGGCCAGTTTCATTTTGGAGGACACTAGCTAGTTTGAAATTGTTCTTGGGTTTGGCCTGTACCGTGCTATATATGATTGTTTACTTTGAGATGCGTGCCCTGACAGGGTCGCAATCCGCAGCTGAAGTGTGTGTAGGAAGTACCTGGCCGATGGCATTAATTGTGCACCGACGGGATATCACCTCTTGGATCAGTGCACACGAATCACACAGTCCTTTGGTGCACTATGAAATACCAGACAAATTAGTGATGGCAACTCAGAGTGGACAAAGGTCGGGGTAACTTGCCCTCCACTCGACCAGACCGTGAGGATCCTGAGTAGCATGAGGGATGAACGTGTCTCTATTCATTTTGGACTGTTTTCTCAGGTTTAGAGAACTTGTTGGGATTTCTGTCCACTGAAGTAATCAGTTCTAAACCTGACGGCATAAATATATAACGGCTATTGGATTACCGGATCTTTTCCCCCTAGCGGATGATGCTGCACTGTGTCCAATCTGCGTAACACCGATATATAATAATGGCTTTGATGAGAATATTTGAGCAACACGCTAGTTGATTGAACCACTGCTTTGAAGTACACGTCGAAGTTCTGTGGCCTAGGATACGCAATTCCATTTTATTAAATATTGATTGGCATGGCACGTCCCAATCGTGTGGCCTAAAAAAAATGTCCTATTC
>NC_033801.1:46404893-46439309 GCF_001876935.1 Asparagus officinalis
TGACGAACTCGGCGTTTGGGGCCCTCATGTTTCTTCTGGATTTCTCATGAACCCACACGGATATCTGCCCAATTCAACGGTAAACCATGAATGAATGTTCGCGGGGGGATACGATTCATCAGCCGTAGGAAAACACACAAAATCGGACACTGTAAATTTTTTTTTTAATGTAAAATTCTGACTAATTCTGTGGTCAGTTGCAAAGATGAGGGATACTGAGTCGTGGCAGAGCACTAGCTTCGTATTTAGCTGCGCAGAGCTCAAAATTCTGTCCACGGGGAGGTTTTGAATTCGAAGAATGGGCCGCAGATAGGGGGTTGATCCAAAAAGCCCGGAAGCGGACCCGGCCCGTCGTCGCCCGGGCCTGCCGCCGGGCCCGGAACCCGGCAAAACTCCGGGTCAGGCCGGGCCGGAGTCGCCGTTGGCAAACCTGTCCGGGCCCGGCCGCGAGCCCGGTGAAGCAG
This sequence comes from Asparagus officinalis, assembly GCF_001876935.1. Lineage (NCBI taxonomy): Eukaryota > Viridiplantae > Streptophyta > Magnoliopsida > Asparagales > Asparagaceae > Asparagus > Asparagus officinalis. The sequence continues at coordinate 46,405,358 of NC_033801.1, forward strand.
TGCCAAAAATGGCACTGTTCTTCGAATGCCGGCGCCGGCCCGGCCCGGCCCGCCATAACGGCACAAGCGTGACCGGTTGCCAGGGCCGGGCGGCGCCAGCCCGGCCGAACGGTCACGAGGTGACCGTTTGGCCGGGCCGGCCCGGGCGCCAAGCCGGCCCGGCCCGGCCATAACGGTCACAAAGGTGACCGTTGCCCAGCCCGGCCCGGGCCAAATCTGGCCTAACGGCCAGATTTGGTCTTTTGACCGTTTTGCCCCTTAAAACGGTCAAAAAACGGCTATTTTTCGAGGGTTTTTTGGTCATTTACCTAGGGGGCTGCTTCTATAAATAGAGGGGGGGTTTCAATTCATTTTCTCACAACAAAACTCATCTATTTCTCTCTCTACTACTCTCTTATACAATCTTATACTATCTCATACTAATATACTATCCTATAATCTTTTGTATTTTCTAATACTTCCAACAAATGGCTTCTGGGTCTGATTATGAAGAGCAACATGCAACTCCTACCGATCCAGAGATGAGTCCTCCTACAACAACTCCTCATCCTACCGGTGTTAATCCTGAATCTGGTGGCGACGAATCTACGGCACCAAGAGCTCCAAAAAGGCCGAGGTCTGATGTATGGAATTTTTTTGAGAAGATAGACGTCACCAAGGATGAACACGGTAGGATCATCTCTCAGAATGCGAAATGTGCGTTGTGCGGCCAGATATTCAAAGCTCATCATAAGAGCGGCACCAACCATCTCAAACGGCATATTGAAAAACACAACAAAGGCCAAAATCTACAAGGTGATATCCGGCAGTCTATGCTTTCCCAATCATCCTCTTCAGGTACCCTCGGCAGTTGGAATTATGACGCTGCCCGAGCCCGGAAATGCGTAATCAGGTTTATTGTTCTTAAAAACCTTCCTTTTAAATTAGTAGAAGATGATGAATTTGAAGATTTATTTAGAGATGGTTTTTATCCTGCATTTACAAAATTTTCTCGTCAAACCTGTCAACGTGATATTTTAAAATATTATGTTGAGGAACAGGGAAAAATAATTTCTTATTTTAAAAATTTAAACTGCAAATTTTCTTTAACTTCTGATATTTGGTCATCTAGAGTGCAAACTGGTTATTTATGTATAACAGCACACTGGATTGATGAAAGTTGGAAAATGTTTAAAAGAGTTGTTTCTTTTATTGCAATTGAAGAGTCACACACTGGTATTAATGTTGCAAATTTAATTGTTGAAGAACTTATGAAACTAGAAATTGATCAAAGAATATTTACTCTTTCACTAGATAATGCAAGTAATAATAATGTAGCTGTTGATTTTCTGAAAATAACTTTGTCATTGCCATGTCATGGTGAGCTTTTTCATGTTAGATGTATCTGTCATATTTTAAATTTAATTGTTCAAAGTGCATTTTCTGAAATTAAACCCATGATAGAAAAAGTTAGAACAGTTACTAATATGCATAATGCTTCTGAAATGAGAATTAAAAGATGGAAACAATGTTGTAAAAGAAAAAATTATAAGCCTAGACTAATTCCAAAAGATGTTGACCATAGGTGGAATTCCACCTATGCAATGTTATCTGTAGCAATAGAATATAAAGAAATTATAAATGATTTTATAAATTTTTATGCTTCTAGTTCTAGCTCTGGTAGTGCTTATGGAATAACTGAAGATGAATGGACAGTTATATGTAAATTAAATGAGATGTTACAAGTTTTTTATGATGCTACTATGTTATTATCTGGTTGTTATTATCCAACTATTACTTTAGCTGCTTTACAAATTTTAAATATTCAAAAAAATTTTACAAAATATCGTATGGATGATATTTTTGGAAGTATAATTTTTGAAATGGAGAGTAAATTTAATAAGTATTTTAGGCCTATTCCTCATATTTTTGGTATTGGTGTTCTTATTGATCCATGCTTGAAGGAAATTGGCCTTCGAAGTTTGTTACAATCATTGTATGGTGGACAGATTATAGACTTAGATGATGGATCCACCCTTACTGCTACTACTCATTATTTAGCTATTAGAAATTATTTTCAAACCTTATATGATGAGTATGCAGCTAGATATGGTGTAGCTACACAACAGTCTTCAGCTTCGGCACCTTCAGCTTCGAGCACAGGTCGAGGTAAAAGTGTAAGTTTTGATAGGTATGCAATGGTAGCTGAACTAACTGGTGGATCTGGAACTTCATCAGGATTAGATGTTTCTGAAATAGATGAATATTTTTCTGCTTCTTTAGTTAGATGTCAAGGAAATGCTTTAGATATTTTGCAATGGTGGAAAGTATATGGATCAGTTTCATATCCTATACTTTCCACCATGGTTCGTGACTTACTATCAGTGCAGGTTTCGACTGTAGCCTCGGAATCCGCTTTCAGCACAGCAGGACGTTTGATCGACGACCACAGGACATGCTTAGATCCGTATACTGTACAAGCGGTGATGTGCTTACAGGATTGGTGGAGATACGAGAAGCGAACACAAGGCATCGAACGGATTGCTATGATTGAAGATAAATTTGAAGAGTTGGGACTAGCAGATAGATATAATGATTAGATAATATTCATAAAATTGTAATTTTTATTTCTTAGCTTTAAATTTGAATTAAATTATTTCGAAAAAAGTTGCAAATGATAGTGATATGGGTGAGTAGGTGCCAACCTAGTTGGGATGTACTCATCTATTGTGATGCGACGAATTTCGAAATAAATTTATACTTGTAAAGGATTTACCGATTATTAATAAAGAAGTTATTTTTATCATTTTTTGTACTTGTAATTTATGTCATTTCATTTCAAGTTATTAATAAAATTTATGACATTTTTTATAATAATTTATAATTTATGGTTTTGTTAAAATTTAAAAAAAATAAAAAAAAACAAAATTTAAAAAAAAAAACAAACCGGGCCGGCCCGGTGTCCGGCCCGTTGTTGTTGTGTTAAATGATGATGATTGACTCATCGAATTTCCAATCAAAGCGCGAGACATCGTTAAGTGCTGTGCTCAAAAGTAGTGCTGATGGAATGGAATTAATATATTCACCGAGGCATCAACAGATTAAAAATTCATAGCGCCACGTAACTAATGGTTTTCCACCAAATAAACAAGAAAGAGAGGGGCTACTCAAAAAAACAAAAGAAGGGAGAGAGAGAGAGGGAAGGAAGGAAAGAGACGGTGCTCTTTCAGCGATCTCTACATATACATATTTAACAACAAAAGTTATCTCTACCCAGCGTGCTGAGTTCAACACGGTGTACATAATAATTAAACATCATACGACAATCCTTTCGACGCATTTACCAGCAAAAGAAAAGAAAACAGGGAGGGCATAAAATATCCAGTAGGCCATGACATACAGAGCCGCATGCGGAGGAGGAATTTTTAAAAGGGGGTAGGGGGGGGGGTTTAAGCAGTCTGAGAGGCTTTAAGCATGGGAGGAATAGAAGCTTTGTGGTTGAACAGCGCATCGAGTTAGTAACTGCCGAATCCATCCAGTCGACGGACACCTGAGACGGACTGGAAACAGATCAGAGCGGAAGGAGCTGATCGAAGATGAGGTAGTCGCGAGGAGAGCACTGCCCTTCGCTTTGGTGATGGTGAGGGCAGAGGTTCCTTCTTTGTAGAATCTCCCTTTGGGGAGGAGGCTGCTATGCTCACAGTAGGAGCCATCTCAGTGATGCTATGCGTTTTCTTCTTTCTTTTAACAGGTTCTCTATGCTTGTAGATATACATACATATATATACATGCGCACTAGGGACGGTGTGTTCTGGCTTTCTGGAAGAAGGATAATGCTCCTTTTTTTCTCTGTCCATATCCACCTAAACATTTATCTGATATTTGTTTAATCTTACTCTATTTCAAATTATTCCCTTTTTATTACTTTATAGTCAGGGAATACCATAAACTGGGGTCACTAACTCATATAAAGAACATGAAGAAAGAGGTGCTGAAAAAAAAAAACAAAAATGATTTCTCAAGTGAAGTGACAGATCAGTAATTATCTTCAGAGACGTTTTTTTGTAAATGTGGCCAATTGAGTTGGACCAAGTCTTAACCCCCAACAGGTGAAAATTCTATTCTCAATCGAAATGTATGAGGGGGCACTGCACATGAAGACAGAGACATCAAATTAGAGAATATCAATCATACGAGTTTAGGCCAACTTTAATATGAGGTGTAAAAAGCAGCAAAGAAGTGCATAAACACCCCTCAAAAGTTCTTTTTTTTTTTTTGAAAAGTTATTCTATTCTTTTTTTGGAAAAATTACTTCAAGCCCCTAAAAACAGAGTTTTCAAGTGGCTCAGCCCCATGTACTTTGACTCATAAGCTAAACCCCTTAAAAATCGGGAATAATGTGACCCGAGCCCTAAGAGAGCTTCTCTCATTCGTATTTACACTCAGAGACCCGAAAATACCCCTCGCTTTCTCTCCCAGCCTCGAAAACGAGATTCGATTGCTGGAGATCGCTTCCCGACGCAATTAAGGCGAAGTGATGGCGGTTTTGGGGGGGAAAGTTTGTCGGTTTCCCTCTAGTATATCTCCTCTTAACCCACTCTTCTTTGAATAGAGTTCATTTATGGTGGAAAGGGCACATTTATGAACTTAGGGCTTATGATCTTCAACTCCGCGCTTGTCTTAACGTTCGTTTCATTAGTCCTCTTAAATCCCCTTTATTTATGGTAGAGAAATCCCTGATTTGCATTGTGTCCTTGGGTGAGACAACAATGTTCTCAAGTGTAACGTGTGCAACCTCTTTTTTTGAGTTCAAGTTTGATGTGACTGAGAGGTTGAAGGTTCCATATGACATGTTATCAATGGTGTATAAATCTAAAAGGATCACTGATCTAAGTTTTGAGAATGAGGATGATACGAAGTGTATGGTGGAGCACAACTGTAATACCGGTTGTCTGGAGATCTATATCCAACCTATTATAGATGTAGATGTTTCTAAATGTCAGAACACCCTGAAGGAACCTCTTGAAATGTAAGTTATCTTTAAAATTTTGAGAAGTTGTGAATTGTGTGAGTAAAATGTGGAGAAATGAGTCGTATAGCAAATTGTTTTAGGTTAAATGTTATATATGAGTGATATATGTTAACAGTTTGGCACAGTTGTTAAGCTTTACGGTATATGTGTTAACTTTTAAAGATGCAGAATTTAACTACAAGCCCTGATCGTTATTTTAAAAAAAATATTTGTATGTGCAGCATTATGACTACATTGAAGCCACAGTTTATTGATAGCACTTTTGTCGCAAATCATAGTTCAGAAAGAATTCGCAATGATAATCCCACTGGTAGCATTGTAGTGTGATTTGATGATATTATTAACGACACAAAATGATTCTTGGTTGGTGACACAATGCATTAACTGAAGAGGGTCAAGAATTTGAAAGTACTGATGAATTAAGATTGGCTTTGACATACTATTCTATGGTCAAAATGTTTGATTATGAATTTAAAAAGAACGAACCAAAATGAATTCGTGTATATTACCGATATAAAGAAACTTACGAGTGCTCATGGATGTTGTTTGCTTCACTTGTTAAGAATAAAAAGAGACTTTCGATCAAGAAGATTGTGAATGAACACACTTGTGGACAGCACGGGCAAAATGCAAGTCGTTCAAGGGCATCCGGTAAATTCATCGCAACACAGTTGCAACCACTCCTAAAGGTCCGTCCAGAAATCCACCCCGTTGATGTGCAAAAGGAGTTCCTCACAAACTATGACCTTAGAATTGATTACACTAAGATATGGTGGGGGAAAGAGAGATCACAAGAGAAGCTGTACGGGGATATATATGAGTCGTATGATCAACTATGATGGTAAATTTTGAGCTTTATTGTTACAATGTTTGTTAACTTACACAGATAATATGTTAAGTCTGTTATTGATCATGTTAAGCTACAACCATAACATGTAAGTTTCATCGTATGCTTGTTAAAACACATTGATAACATGTTCATTATTAAGTTTCATTGATAACATGTTAACTTTCGTTGATAACATTGATAACGTGTTCTTTGTTAAGTTTTATTGATAACATTGATAACTTGTTAAGTTTTATCATTTGTTTGGTAAATATCATCAGAAACATGTTAACTTGTTTTGTTTGCTTGTTAAGTGTTCGCGGGGAAAATCGTAGCTTTCATTGAAGTCATTGTACACTCTTTACTAATAGTTTATCGATTACAAAGATCCGGTCTTTTTATAAGATCCGGTTACAACGAAATCAAAAGAAAAAGAAAAAGTTACAATCTTCCTTGTTTGTCGAACGAATCGCGAGCTCCTGTTTTGCGGTCACTCGCTTGTGTGGGTTCTTTGCCTGCACCGGGGTTTATCCGTGGACCACCGCGTGATCTAGATCCGGTCGGATCTACGCAGTATGACGGGTGTTATTTCACAAAGGAAATAACAGTCGAGGGTACTATTTCGCCAAGGAAATAATAGCCTTTAGTTCTCGGGATCAAAGGCCAAGTTTTGATCCGGAGGGAAACTACGTAGATCTCAGATCTGATCTCTCTCGAACTCTTACCTTATTTGGCGTGGATGATCGCCAAGAACCAGATCTGATATCTCCAAGTCCTCAAAGTTCTAAAGCTTCAATCTTTTTAAGTTTTGAACCTTCAATCCAGCAGAGCTTCGCCTTCAAAAGTTCCAACCCTTCACAAATGAGCCATGCCCCTCTATTTATAGGTACTCAGAACTGTGCCCGGGCACAGATCTGGCCGGCCACCTAGAGGTGGCTCGGTTTTGGCCGAGTCCTCCAGGTGTTGTGCCGTTTTGCCGTTTTCCGGTTTCGCTGTTGATTTGGACTCTGATTTGTTGATCTGAATCCTGATTTGACAGTAAATCCGCCTTGGCGTTCGAGTTCGAATCCGTTCTACGGTCGGATGACTCGTTGACTTCCTGAACCGTTGGCTTAATTCCGCACGCGAATGGATGCATTCTGTTGCTTGCGTGCGATTCGTTAACCTCGTCGCCTCATTAATCCACTTCGTTGTGTGTCACTTGGCTTCGGTGTTGTGGACTGACGCTCGTGTTTGGATACGTCGCCCGATGGTTCGTCGGTTTGTGCCGAGCTGTATTCAGGGACCTATAGGCAGTTTTATACGCCTACAGATACCCCCTCTAAAGTATTTCAGCCTCGTTCTTTTATAGAAGAGTCTGGAATACTTTGGATATGATTGTCCCACCCTTCAGTCGGTGTGACGGGACTTCGGAATGGCTTCTGTTCTTAATTCCTTCAATCCTTCAGGCTATTCGGTGCTTTGTCGAATGTCTGTAAGGGCTCCGGTGCTGCATTTATTGTCTGACCATTGTCAGAATTTTAAACTTGAAGCTGATTCCTGATTTTCTGATCTTTAGCTCGTGTTTGTTGGTTCAACATAGAACTGATTGTTGGCGTTGAGTCTTTATTTGCGACGCGTTGTCCGGCGTAGTGTTGTTGAGTTATCCTTAAGAATATTTTTAGAAAAATATTCTCCAGAAACTTCTCAACCAAACATAGGAAATAGTTTATACTCATATACCTTATTGGAGTATTAAGAAGCAGTTTATACTCGTATACTTTTCGGAGTATTGATTCTTTCATTAAAACGCATTGATAGGCGTTGACCTAGGGTTACGCGTTAACCGGCATTGACCCTAGGGTTTTGAACGTCGTACGTTGACTGTTTGATCGCAACGTGTTGACTGGCGTTGACCTAGGGTTATGCGTTGACCGGCGTTGACCCTAGGGTTTTGCATCGATATGCGTTGACTTTCATTGTCACGCGTTAACCTTGGGTCTACACAGTTTAAGCTCTTAAGGTGTTAGAGCGTGGCGGTCCCAAATGTTGGGGCTGCAGGACCAACTATAAAAGCTGATTCATGTGCGGATACAGATCTCATCCCGAAGTCGTTGGAACTTCGTCTTTCTCCTGTGAAAAGACTAAACAGCAACGTGTATCAGACGTTGACTTAGGATTTTTGGCAAATCCTCAGCCCTCAACGGATTTGTCATGCTTTTACCGATTACCGTTTGAATCGGGCTTACATGCGGATTGTCTTAAGTCCGTTCCGCATGTGACGTTGTGCTAAGAGAGTTAACGCTCTTAGTGCTACGATATTGAATACGTAGACTTCGTCTTTCTCACGGGAATAGACTACCCGGCGACGCGTGTTAGGCGTTGACTTTAGGATTTTTGGCTAACCCCCAGCCTTCAACGGATTTGATTAGCCTTTACCGACTACCGTTTGAGTCGGGCTAGCATGCGGATTATCTAAATCCGTCCCGCATGTAACGTTGTGCTAAGAGAGTGAATTCTTTGAGACTTTGTGCTATGATGTCGAATACATAGGCTTCGCCATTGTTACGGGAATAGGCTACCCGATAACGTGTATTAGACACTGACTTATCCCTACTTAGGTTTCGGGATAAAATACCCCAGAATCGAACTCTGGTGTCTTTTTCTATAGAAAAAGACTAAACCGGCGACGCGTGTTAGGCGTCGGCATATCCTTTCTTAGGATTCAGGATGAAATTCCCCATGCGTGTAAGGCATGGATTTTGGTGTTATTAATAACGACATGCCACAATGTTGAATATGTGGACGGGTGTTCTTTTTAACGGTTAAGAACTAACCGGCAGCGCGGGTTAAGCGCAGACTTATCCCTGCTTAGGTTTCAGGATAGGATACCCCAGAATCGAACTCTGGTGTCTTTTTTTACGAAGAAAGACTAAACCGGCGACGCGTGTTAGGCGTCGGCATATCCTTTCTTAGGATTCAGGATGAAATTCCCCATGCGTGTAAGGTATGGATTTTGGTGTTATTAATAACGACCTGTCATAATGTTGAATATGTGGACGAGTGTTCTTTTTAACGGTTAAGAACTAACCGGCAGCGCGGGTTAAGCGCAGATTTATCCCCGCTTAGGTTTCAGGATAGGATACCCCAGAATCGAACTCTGGTGTCTTTTTCTACGGAGAAAGACTAAACCGGCAGCGCGTGTTAGGCGCAGACTTATCCCTGCTTAGGATTCGGGATAAACTTCCCAGGATGAATCCTAAATTGATAAATTTCGGAAAAGATCGATGCGGGAAAGGCAGAATTTTATATTCTATTTCCCGGTCTTCTTTTAGGGTGAAGGCGAACCCGAAAACAAGGAAGGAAGAATTTTATATTCTATTCCCTGATTCTGGAAAGGAAGAATTTTATATTCTATTTCCAGCGAGGAAGAAACTAGAAGTGGGGTGTCCACTCCGAGAATCTGGAAAATTTAGATAAACTTGCCTTTTATAGGATGAGTTATCTAAACTGAAAATGGGTCCTTCGTTTATCGAATGTGGCCCTAACTTTTATAGGTTTGACCTGAAAGCAAAGGGAGTGGAATACAAGTAGCAGTAGAAATACTGGTTTGTACTGGCCACTCGATGAAGGGTTTTGACGTTAAGTAATCAGGACTTAACACGTCAAGCTTTGGAAATTGCCATGAATTGGCGGACAGAAAATTTAGTGGACCCACCGTCAATTGACTTGATCAGTGGGGGATTTTTGTGAGGAAAGATTAATCTGTCAAAAGGATCGAATCTCGTCTCAACAAGATAACTCATGAGAATTAATGAATTTGATAACAATAATGGAAAACATTCCGACATTTAGAGTTTAAATGTGGGTGTTTTACTTATCACTTTTATAGTGATTGGGTTATCCCTAAGAATATCACTCATGGTATTCTTTCGGGAACTTCCCGATACATGAATAATCCACCCCCAGCTTCCTTCTTGGAACTGGGTCTGACTTTGTACTCCGTTACATGACCGGGTTATCCTTAAGAATATTACATATAAAAATTCTCCAGGAACTTCCCGTGAAAGAAATGAAATAGTTTAGACTCATATACATGTTGGAGTATCAGGGAGCAGTTTAACCTCTTATACTGGTCGGAGGATTGAGAAGCAGTTTATACTCTTATACTTTTCGGAGTATAGAAAGGAGCAGTTTATACTCTTATACTTATCGGAGTGTTACCGTTCTCATTTGGCTTATCTCAGCATTATGACGCCGGCTTAAACCAAGGTTTGGATGCTATTCTTGAGAGCGAAGCAACCTTGGTGGGATGAAGGACCCTCCTGTGGTATGCACAGTACTTCGGATCCGTAGTATTGTCAGCTTCCTCCTGATTTGCGATAGGTGGTAGCTTGATCTTGTTGTTTTCAAGGAGGGATTCGAAGATGGCTGGAACGTCTTCGTCCTTGAAGGAATACTCTTTTTGGAGTCTCGGGTCCGAAGTCTTCTGTTGTCTCTGGAGCTGCTGTTGTGATGTTTGATTAGCACCACCAGTAGCTGCAGGTGCTTTGCCCTTCCCACGGGAGGCGAAGTTTGAGTTCAGATGACTAGCCGTCGGTAGGTTCCTCTCGGCCATCTTCTTTCGGAGGAAGCGTTCGGCTTGTTCACCGCGCACCTTCAAGTCTTTCCAAGTGTTAGACGGTGCTGTTCCCATTGCCTCCAATACGTCCAATGCGAGGTTGTTGTGGCAAGTCTGGAGGATGAACTCCTCAGTGATCGGGTCTCGACAGTTCATTGCCTTGTTCCGGAACCTCTTGACGAAGGTGTCGACCAACTCCCCGTCCTTTTGTTTCCCGTCGAGCAATGTTCCGATGGATATCTCAGTGTCGTCATCGAAGAAATTAGCGAGGAATTTTGTCTTCATGTCGTCCTAACTACTCACGCTTCCTGGCCTAAGGCGGCGATACCAATCGAAGGCGGCTCCACGAAGAGTGCCAATGAAGGACCGTACCATCAGAGGTTCGTTACCATAGATGACCCCTAGGTGCGATTTGAAGTAAATCAAATGCTGAGTAGGTGAACCTTTCCCGTCAAACGGCGTGAAGTTAATTAGGCTGAAATTCGCCGGGTAGGGGATTGATTCCTATTCTCTTGGGTATGGACAAGGAATGCCCTTCTTCTTCATCTCTTGAGCGAAAATCAACGTATTGATTTTGCTCTCGAGGTTTTTAATCTTCAAGATTTTACTTGAGTCTTCGTTAGAATTCTCGTTACCACCCCCTGCATTGACGGGAGGATTGTTGGCATTGTGAGCTTCATTCGCACCTGTGTCCTCATCTTCCAGATTAACCTGGTTACGACGACTTGGCTCGCCTTGCTGGTTCGTCAATGCTTGGATTTGTTGGTCATGTATTTCTCTCATATTCTGCATGGCCATCTGCATTTCGTGCTTGAAGCTCTCCTGCTGTTTAGCCATGGCTTCTTCGAGCATCTTGGCCACTTGTTCCGCACTTATCATGAGTGACTCGCGGGGTTGTCCCTCGCTGGATACTGCGTTATCTGATGCGACCGCAGAGCAAGCATCCGATTCTTCATCTTCTGAAGGTAATCTTGTCCGAATCCTACCATAAGTTGCTCGTATGATGGCTCTGGACTGTAGACGGGTTACACACCGGGGTACTTCCGGAATCGACTCGGGATTATCCTGTGTCGATGTCCCTTTGCTGGTCATATTCGTGGTGACCCTCGGAAATTCTCCATCCTTGACTACCATTCTTCTTTGTCGAAAACGCCTAGGCCTTGGTTTTGGCGTTTCGGTGCTGAGCCTTACGAAAACCGAAATTCTTTCGGGGACCGTCTTGATGCAGTTGCACTCAGACAATACTGCCCGAATGAGTTTGGAACAAGGGCATTGAGTTTCTAGTCCTCAAGGACTCCTCTTCCTGGTTTTTCTCGTACTCCCATCACGATAGTACAACTCGTCGGCTTGACGGTCGGAGTATTCTATCGTGTGTTGGCACGACTTCTCAGGTATAACGTCGTCATCATCAGACGACAATGTTTCCTTTTGAGGGCGAACTGCCTTCTTTGGGCTTTCAAGAGTCACGCGCCTCGAAACATGACTTTTTGGGCGTGAATTCTCAGCGGGCTCCCGGACTTCAATGCGCAAAGTGGCGCGCGCAGCTACCTTGAACTCGTTGTCATGTTGAAGGTGATGGCGACCCCCAGCATGTTGAGTCGTTCGGGGCTTCTTCATCGGGCTCAAACGTTCTTGAACTGGAGCTTTGTATCGGTCATCGGGAAGTGGACCGAGGCGTTCCAAAACGGACTTCCTTCTTTGGGATGGTCCTGCGGGATCTCCCAGAGTAGTTGTAGGAATCATCGGCGATTTAGGTTGGTTCGCCGGAGGTTGAACCTTTGTTGAAGGCTGCAATGGTTGCTTTTTAGCCTGAATCATCACTTCAGACTTCGGCCTCCATACTTGGCGGGTCGGTGGTGGCTTCCTGGCCACTTCATTCTGTAGTCTTCTACGGGCTTCCTGGACTTGAGCCCGTGCCTGCGCTGACAGTGCGCGACGCTTGCGAATGCGCTCCTCAAGTGTCGAACGATTCCGTTTGACACGGATCCATTCATTCGTTGGCGGCTTGGAGGAGCTGCCATTCATTGCTTGTTGAGGCTATTTGCCTCTCCTGTTCTTCAGATCCGCGTGATAGCGGACTCTTGGCCAAACGTTGGCGTCGCCTCTGACGGGCTCTCTTGGAAAGAGTAACGGAGGAATTGGCGTTAACAGGCTTAACCTGGTTGGAGGTTGGTGGAGCCTCACCTGATGCAACCATGGCATCAATCGGGGTGAGATCTTCGTTGGTATTCTTAACTTCTTCATACTAACGGATTTTTCTCCTGGAGGAGAACTTCTTGGACTTGAGGGGGGAGGTAGATCCGGACGAGGATGACAGATGCTCCTCGAACTTTTGCTGGTCGAATTCATACTCGACCTCCTCCTCGACCGGGATTGAGATCCGCGGCTGTACTCGACCTCCTCCTCGACCGGGATTGAGATCCGCGGCTGCGACGCGACGATCTCGGCAGCGAGATCGATGGCTCCCACTGTGGTAGCCAGATTGTTCGCGGGGAAAATCATAGCTTTCATTGAAGTCATTGTACACTCTTTAGTAATAGTTTATCGATTACAAAGATCTGGTCTTTTTATAAGATCCGGTTACAACAAGATCAAAAGAAAAAGAAAAAGTTACAATCTTCCTTGTTTGTCGAACGAATCGCGAGCTCCTGTTTTGCGGTCACTCGCTTGTGTGGGTTCTTTGCCTGCACCGGGGTTTATCCGTGGACCACCGCGCGATCTAGATCTGGTTGGATCTACGCAGTATGACAGGTGTTATTTCACAAAGGAAATAACAGCCGAGGGTACTATTTCGCCAAGGAAATAATAGCCTTTAGTTATCGGGATCAAAGGCCAAGCTTTGATCCGGAGGGAAACTGTGTAGATCTCAGATCTGATATCTCTCGAACTCCTGTCTTATTTGGCGTGGATGATCGCCAAGAACCAGATCTGATATCTCCAAGTCCTCAAAGTTCTAAAGCTTTAATCTTTTTAAGTTTTGAGCCTTCAATCTAGCAGAGCTTCGCCTCCAAAAGTTCTAATCCTTCACAAATGAGCCATGCCCCTCTATTTATAGGCACTCAGAACTGTGCCCGGGCACAGATCTGGCCGGCCACCTAGAGGTGGCTCGGCCACCTAGCCACCTCTAGGTGGCTCGGTTTTGGCCGAGTCCTCCAGGTGTTGTGCTGTTTTGCCGTTTTTCGGTTTCGCTGTTGATTTGGACTCTGATTTGTTGATCTGAATCCTGATTTGGCAGTAAATCCGCCTTGGCGTTCGAGTTCGAATCCGTTCTACGGTCGGATGACTCGTTGACTTCCCGAACCGTTGGCTTGATTCCGCACGCGAATGGATGCATTCTGTTGCTTGCGTGCGATTCGTTAACCTCGTCGCCTCGTTAATCCGCTTTGTTGCGTGTCACTTGGCTTCGGTGTTGTGGACTGACGCTCGTGTTTGGATACGTCGCCCGATGGTTCGTCGGTTTGTGCCGAGCTGCATTTAGGGACCTATAGGTAGTTTTATACACCTACATTAAGTTACACTGATAACATGTTAACTTTCAATGTTAGATTGTTAAGTTACATTGATAACATGTTAACTTTTTTGTATGCTTGTTAAGTTACACTGATAACATGTTAACTTTCGTTGTTCACTTGTTACGTTACACTGATAACATGTTAACTTTGGATGGTTACTTGTTACTTTTCTAGGTATGAGCGCATGGTAAAAGAGACAAATCCTAACAGCTATATACATGTTGAACAGAATGAGGGAATGTTTTCAAGACTCTTTGTTTGTTACGCTGCATGCATCAATGGTTTCTTGAATGGATGCAGACCCCTTCTATTTTTGGACGGTACATTTTTAAAGGATCGATATAAAGATATACTCATTTCCACCATAGCATACGATGAGGACCAAGGGATATTTTCCTTAGTGTACTGCATATGTGATTAGGAGAATTTGATGAATTGGAAGTGGTTCCTCCAAAGTCTATGGTCCATACTTTATGAGAGGGCTGACCCTTACAATCCAATTGGTTATAATTTCGGATGTGGACAAATGAATTAAAGAATCAATAAAAGAATATTTTTTAGAAGATCTACACTCGAGGTGTGTTCTACATCTTATTGAAAATTTCAGGTTAAAGCTTAAGGACTTGGGCATAAAATCGAAAGACACTCATGTTTTGGAGAACTTGCTCCAAGCTGCTTGTTATAATATACAATAGCAGAATGGAATGATTACATGAAAGAGAGATGACATTGATCCAAGGGCATACAACATTGTTGTGAACTACTCTCTTGATTAGTGGACAAATGCATTCTTTTCGAAAATAAGGTAACGTTATACAACACGTTTAGATTTGATGAATTAAGAATAAAGCTTTTTGTCACTGAATTTAAGTTTTGTTTCGTAATTGTTAACTTTCATATAGAAAATGATAATGTTTGTAATATAATTTTTAACATCCACTCTAGAACTGCTAACTTATAATATATAATTGTTAACTGTCAAAAGTTCTCTGTTAACTTATATGGTTTAACTGTTAATTGTTAACTATGTTTCTTTAAAGTATACTGTAAAATGCAGTTGTTCTATATCTACACTTATGTATGAACGTTCTCATTTACCATGTTAACTATGATATATAGCATGTTAATCTTAACTGGTAAATTGATAATAAAATTCAGTAAGCTGTTAACTATATTCAATTATTTGTTAACTGTTATATGTAACTTGCTAACCAACACAGTTATCCTGTTAACTATAAGACATTATCTGTTAACTGTTATATGTAAGCTGTTGACTAAAATTAATTATCTGTTAACTCTTATTTTTAAACTGTTAACTATAATCCCTTATCTGTCAACTGATATTTATAATTTGTTAACTGGCAACATTTAACGTCTATATGTCCTAAAATTGTTAGCTATATATATATGAACTGTTAATGTTATATATATGACTAGATATTATATAATTGTTAATGCTCTCCTAATATAATTTCAGGTATGGGCACTTAACATCTAATATCGTTGAGTCTTTTAATAATTGGATAAGGGAGACTAGAATGCTATGAATTCTACAAATGGTTGAGTATATTCGTAAACAAATAATGGTCCGAATGAGTAATCATCGAGTACTTGTAGATAAATGGGGTGGAAATCTCTGTGCAAAAGCAAAGATGGTGCTTAAAGAAACTATAGAGAAAGGTCGTCCATTGGATGTTAAACAAGCTGCAAATGACATATTTGAAGTGCAATCACATAAAACTACCTAGGTTGATTTGGAGAAGAAGACATGCACTTGCCGTGCTTGGGACATTATGCGAATTCCTTGTAAATATGCATGTGCAGTCATCTTGTACATGAAGAGTGACATTTACCAATATTGCGATTAGTTTATGTCTATAGAAGCATTTAAAAGGAGCTATGAGCCGATTCTCTATCCTATACCAAATTTTGAGAAGCGAAGTGTGCCAAGGGATGGGATTGAGCTACTTCCCCCACATACTACAAAAAGAAAGGGGAGAAATAAAACACGGTGTATCAACAATAGAACAGTTTACAAATGGCCTTTGAAATGCGCTCGATGCCAAGCTGAAGGTCACAACCGAGCAACTTACAACGAACCGATCGCCGATTGATATTAGGGATGTGAAACACTTTTGCACAATGAATAGATCGTTGCTTGATATTAGGGTTATGAAACACTTTTGTGCAACGAACCGATCGCTGCTTGATATTAGGGTTGTGAAACACTTTTGTATGTATTCAATAGCTGTGTATATGAACTGAAGTACTTTTGTATATATGTGAACTATAACCAGAATGTGATATAAAAATGATGTACAAATTTGCCCTATTAACTATGATAATACTTATGTATGTAATAGCTATGTATATGAATGTTCTCATTTACCATGTTAATAATGATAGATAGTATGTTAGCCTTAACTGGTAAATTGATACAAAGAGTCAGTAAGCTCTTAACTATAATCTATTACATGTTAACTGTTATTTATAATTTGTTAACTATAATATATTACCTGTTAACTGTGATATGTAATTTGTTAACTAAAATAGTTATCATGTTAACTATAAGTCATTTTCTATTAACTTATATATGTAGGCTGTTAACTAAAATTAATTATCTATTAACTCTTATCTTTATACTGTTAACATTAATACCTTAACTGTTAACTGTTAATTAACAAGCATCTCCTGTTAACAATGTCATTTTTTTAACTGATATCTGTAAGCTGTTAACTATAACCAATTAGCATGTTAACTCTAATTTGTAAAATGCATTGTATAATCAATTATGTTAATTGTGGATTTTTAAATTATAGTGTAAAAAAGCATTGTATATCACACTCATTATCTGTTAACTTTTATTAGTAAGTTGTTAACTAAAATAAATTATGTGTTAAACTCTTATTTTTTTTAAACTGTTAACTACAATCCCTTATTCGTTAAATCTTATATGTAATCTGTTAATTGTCAATATTTAACATGTATATGACAAGTAACATGTTAATCTATAATCCATAAGTTAACATGTTAATCATAAGTTAATGTCAATCTACAACGTCCATCCGTATAAGTATCACATTACACTACACAGATTTTGGATAATTTATACAAGCAAAAGGGTAAAGATTGGTTTTTTGTTGTCTAGCTAAGATTCTTCCTCGACCTTTACAATTATGGTTGGTGCACTCTCCTTTAATTCTGGGTCATCCGCGGCTAGTGTGCCCTTGAGTTTTTTCAATTCCTGACCTTCTATTATCAGCTCTGCTGCAAGGCTTTCACATACTGCCTCTGACGAATCATCAATAGGCGTAACATGCAGTACATCACCTTTTTGGAGAATAGCCCGTACATAAATGTAAATGTATATTCCACAGTCGTAGATACAAATCACAAAATATGAAACTTATTTATGGTTAGTTTTGTTGATGAAAATTCTTTAATAAAGTGATAGAGTTCATTTGCAACATACCTTTCCTTTTGAGGCTCGCATGAGATTTCCTTATATTGATATGTCCTCCAGACTTTTTCAGGATCAAATGAGGCCTTCATATGTTCCATGAAGTTAATAAGTTTATTAACATGCTTAAGGTAAGAACTATGAGTTACTGAGCTATAGTGCAAAGCTAAATTTTCACCCAATCTAACTTCGAGACGATGCCAATGGTCATGATGAACAATTGGGAAAATGATTATTGATCGGCCAACAACAATATGATGTTGCATATAAACTTCATATAGTTGTTACAGATGAGGACGGTCTCCATAGAGTGAATGATGTTTTACAAAAATAAGACAATAACCAGGAGCAATATTTATCATTCTAACTAATTAATTTGCAACGGTGCCCCTTAAGGTAATATGTAACATGTTATTCATAGTACATAACATGTTAACTATTATATATAATATGATAACTATAACCGCTTACATGTTAACTACTATATATAAACTGATAACTATAACCGCTTACATGTTAACTCCAATATGAACGGTGTTAACTGTAACTGTAACTGTAACACGTGAATTATAATGAGCATCATGTTAACTGTAACATGCAACATGTTAACTGTAACATGCAACATGTTAACTGTAACATGCAACATGTTAACTGTAACATGCAACATGTTAACTATAACATGCAACATGTTAACTATAAATGAACCATGATAACTATAACATGTAAAATGTTAAATGTAAAAGCCAACATGTTAACTATAATTTGTAACGTGCTATCCATAAGCTGTAACATATAAAGTTAAGGATTTTGAGTAACTATGACGCCCAGGGTTCACACAAGGCTTCAGTCCAAGGTGAAACCCGGATTGTCAAGCCTGCCAAATACCAACACCATGATACGACACCTTTCACCATCACAGTTACTATCTCCCTAGCATAGTCAACAAATATATGAAGGTATAAAATAGACAAATAATAAAAATAGTACAAGAATAGAATATGCACAGAAGAAGTATGAGAATGATCAACACATGAGCTCAACTAAAATAATATAAGAATATCTCTGAACTGTAATAAACATACCAAGTCTCCTAATCAAGAGTCAAAAGAAATCTCTCTAAGGCACACATCCTCTACAAAATAAAAATACAATCTCTAGAGTCTGAAAATAAACCATTACTATGGAGCTTTTTAAATAACTACTAATAAAATAACTAAGACGGATGCTAAAATGTGTCTCCATCAACCTGCGACACTTCGTACACTTGACTCATCACCTGAAAAGAGGAGAACAACGAGCGTCAAGTGCTAGCGAGTTCATCTCTACCACATCTAAGGGGAAGGGGTAGTAGTATATAAGAAAATACTAGTCAGTACATATAAATATAAAGTCATTAATAATACGCTAAATGGAAATTAGTATTTAGAGATTCATAACATGAGAATGGATACGTCGAGCAAAATAATCCAAATAAGAAAACCCTCATGTATATACCTCGTATCCCAAATTGTGAATCGCTAAATATCAATCCCAACGAAGAATAAAATGCAAGTGAAATTAGTAATTAGAAATCCACAATACAAGACTGGAACGTCGAGTAAAATAATCCAAACAAGGAAACCCTTATGTATATACCATATATCTCGAGCTATGAATCTCTAACTACTAACTTCAAACCTATATATGAACAATCATCACAAACAGAAATATTACAACTTCTACCCTCAATCATAATGAAACAATTTGTCAGAATCCTAGACTACCCTCAGGTAGCTGGCACCATCGTGAGGAAATATTACAATATATCATGTCATGTATGTCATATATCTAATGTATACCCTACTCATGGGTAAACTACATGGGATTATACTATAATTGTATATATATTTGCATCTCTACTTACAATAGTGATATTCTTGTAAGGTTTTTACTCAATCGTTCTGCGGTAATAGATTTTGTCTCCCTATTCTAGCTACATGAAATAACGATACTCTTGTAAGGTTCGCACAATGACATGTGAGTTTAACTTTCTTACTCAATCGTTCTACGACAATAGGTTTTATCTTTCTATTTTGGATATGCTTCCAGATGATCGTACAACGGTGAATAGGCACATCAGCCCAACCCGAAAAAATACATTGATCACCTTCGAGTATTTGGTACAACCGACGTCTTATTACGAGAAAAACAACCAAATACTCCTAGTGTGGTATAACCGATGTCTCATTATGGGATAAACAATCACACTGAGCATCCATAACTGATGAGTAATGTTTTATCATATGTTATTTCACTTTCATCAACTTAACGTGTGTCAAGTATCTCGACAATGCATGTTAATACAATATATACTAAGTGTACGTGCATAAATCTTGGTGTGCGTGTCAATATCTGGTGTTCACCAACATCCTAGCTATTAAACAACTCATAAGGTTCATAATACAACATAACAACATCGAGAAACATCTCCCGAAAATAGAAATAGCAAAGAAAAACATGCACATGCCAAATGTGTGATGGGCGGTCGACCGCATATATGTGGCGATCGACCGTGACGTGTTTCAGGAGTTTCCCAGGCCTTTACCTGGCACGCGGTCGGCCGCCGCTTAGGTGCAGTTGACCGAACACGATTCCAGAGTTCTGTTCTATACATGTTTTGCACCGTGTTGTGTTCGTGATATGTGTTTGTGATCTAAACTGGTTTAATTTATACTGAAACATGTGTAGAACATCGTGAACATCAGATTACCATCTCTGAGAAATATCAAACATATATAACATGATTAATTGCATAATGAAACATATTTAAACCCTTAAACATGCATGAAACATCAATATGACAATTAAAATTATCAAATCTCGGTTAAACAACTTTATTGGTTACTTTTAGATCTTAGAACACTTCTGAAATCTTGTTCTCCAATTGGTTATAATTTCGGATGTGGACAAATGAATTAAAGAATCAATAAAAGAATATTTTTTAGAAGATCTACACTCGAGGTGTGTTCTACATCTTATTGAAAATTTCAGGTTAAAGCTTAAGGACTTGGGCATAAAATCGAAAGACACTCATGTTTTGGAGAACTTGCTCCAAGCTGCTTGTTATAATATACAATAGCAGAATGGAATGATTACATGAAAGAGAGATGACATTGATCCAAGGGCATACAACATTGTTGTGAACTACTCTCTTGATTAGTGGACAAATGCATTCTTTTCGAAAATAAGGTAACGTTATACAACACGTTTAGATTTGATGAATTAAGAATAAAGCTTTTTGTCACTGAATTTAAGTTTTGTTTCGTAATTGTTAACTTTCATATAGAAAATGATAATGTTTGTAATATAATTTTTAACATCCACTCTAGAACTGCTAACTTATAATATATAATTGTTAACTGTCAAAAGTTCTCTGTTAACTTATATGGTTTAACTGTTAATTGTTAACTATGTTTCTTTAAAGTATACTGTAAAATGCAGTTGTTCTATATCTACACTTATGTATGAACGTTCTCATTTACCATGTTAACTATGATATATAGCATGTTAATCTTAACTGGTAAATTGATAATAAAATTCAGTAAGCTGTTAACTATATTCAATTATTTGTTAACTGTTATATGTAACTTGCTAACCAACACAGTTATCCTGTTAACTATAAGACATTATCTGTTAACTGTTATATGTAAGCTGTTGACTAAAATTAATTATCTGTTAACTCTTATTTTTAAACTGTTAACTATAATCCCTTATCTGTCAACTGATATTTATAATTTGTTAACTGGCAACATTTAACGTCTATATGTCCTAAAATTGTTAGCTATATATATATGAACTGTTAATGTTATATATATGACTAGATATTATATAATTGTTAATGCTCTCCTAATATAATTTCAGGTATGGGCACTTAACATCTAATATCGTTGAGTCTTTTAATAATTGGATAAGGGAGACTAGAATGCTATGAATTCTACAAATGGTTGAGTATATTCGTAAACAAATAATGGTCCGAATGAGTAATCATCGAGTACTTGTAGATAAATGGGGTGGAAATCTCTGTGCAAAAGCAAAGATGGTGCTTAAAGAAACTATAGAGAAAGGTCGTCCATTGGATGTTAAACAAGCTGCAAATGACATATTTGAAGTGCAATCACATAAAACTACCTAGGTTGATTTGGAGAAGAAGACATGCACTTGCCGTGCTTGGGACATTATGCGAATTCCTTGTAAATATGCATGTGCAGTCATCTTGTACATGAAGAGTGACATTTACCAATATTGCGATTAGTTTATGTCTATAGAAGCATTTAAAAGGAGCTATGAGCCGATTCTCTATCCTATACCAAATTTTGAGAAGCGAAGTGTGCCAAGGGATGGGATTGAGCTACTTCCCCCACATACTACAAAAAGAAAGGGGAGAAATAAAACACGGTGTATCAACAATAGAACAGTTTACAAATGGCCTTTGAAATGCGCTCGATGCCAAGCTGAAGGTCACAACCGAGCAACTTACAACGAACCGATCGCCGATTGATATTAGGGATGTGAAACACTTTTGCACAATGAATAGATCGTTGCTTGATATTAGGGTTATGAAACACTTTTGTGCAACGAACCGATCGCTGCTTGATATTAGGGTTGTGAAACACTTTTGTATGTATTCAATAGCTGTGTATATGAACTGAAGTACTTTTGTATATATGTGAACTATAACCAGAATGTGATATAAAAATGATGTACAAATTTGCCCTATTAACTATGATAATACTTATGTATGTAATAGCTATGTATATGAATGTTCTCATTTACCATGTTAATAATGATAGATAGTATGTTAGCCTTAACTGGTAAATTGATACAAAGAGTCAGTAAGCTCTTAACTATAATCTATTACATGTTAACTGTTATTTATAATTTGTTAACTATAATATATTACCTGTTAACTGTGATATGTAATTTGTTAACTAAAATAGTTATCATGTTAACTATAAGTCATTTTCTATTAACTTATATATGTAGGCTGTTAACTAAAATTAATTATCTATTAACTCTTATCTTTATACTGTTAACATTAATACCTTAACTGTTAACTGTTAATTAACAAGCATCTCCTGTTAACAATGTCATTTTTTTAACTGATATCTGTAAGCTGTTAACTATAACCAATTAGCATGTTAACTCTAATTTGTAAAATGCATTGTATAATCAATTATGTTAATTGTGGATTTTTAAATTATAGTGTAAAAAAGCATTGTATATCACACTCATTATCTGTTAACTTTTATTAGTAAGTTGTTAACTAAAATAAATTATGTGTTAAACTCTTATTTTTTTTAAACTGTTAACTACAATCCCTTATTCGTTAAATCTTATATGTAATCTGTTAATTGTCAATATTTAACATGTATATGACAAGTAACATGTTAATCTATAATCCATAAGTTAACATGTTAATCATAAGTTAATGTCAATCTACAACGTCCATCCGTATAAGTATCACATTACACTACACAGATTTTGGATAATTTATACAAGCAAAAGGGTAAAGATTGGTTTTTTGTTGTCTAGCTAAGATTCTTCCTCGACCTTTACAATTATGGTTGGTGCACTCTCCTTTAATTCTGGGTCATCCGCGGCTAGTGTGCCCTTGAGTTTTTTCAATTCCTGACCTTCTATTATCAGCTCTGCTGCAAGGCTTTCACATACTGCCTCTGACGAATCATCAATAGGCGTAACATGCAGTACATCACCTTTTTGGAGAATAGCCCGTACATAAATGTAAATGTATATTCCACAGTCGTAGATACAAATCACAAAATATGAAACTTATTTATGGTTAGTTTTGTTGATGAAAATTCTTTAATAAAGTGATAGAGTTCATTTGCAACATACCTTTCCTTTTGAGGCTCGCATGAGATTTCCTTATATTGATATGTCCTCCAGACTTTTTCAGGATCAAATGAGGCCTTCATATGTTCCATGAAGTTAATAAGTTTATTAACATGCTTAAGGTAAGAACTATGAGTTACTGAGCTATAGTGCAAAGCTAAATTTTCACCCAATCTAACTTCGAGACGATGCCAATGGTCATGATGAACAATTGGGAAAATGATTATTGATCGGCCAACAACAATATGATGTTGCATATAAACTTCATATAGTTGTTACAGATGAGGACGGTCTCCATAGAGTGAATGATGTTTTACAAAAATAAGACAATAACCAGGAGCAATATTTATCATTCTAACTAATTAATTTGCAACGGTGCCCCTTAAGGTAATATGTAACATGTTATTCATAGTACATAACATGTTAACTATTATATATAATATGATAACTATAACCGCTTACATGTTAACTACTATATATAAACTGATAACTATAACCGCTTACATGTTAACTCCAATATGAACGGTGTTAACTGTAACTGTAACTGTAACACGTGAATTATAATGAGCATCATGTTAACTGTAACATGCAACATGTTAACTGTAACATGCAACATGTTAACTATAACATGCAACATGTTAACTATAAATGAACCATGATAACTATAACATGTAAAATGTTAAATGTAAAAGCCAACATGTTAACTATAATTTGTAACGTGCTATCCATAAGCTGTAACATATAAAGTTAAGGATTTTGAGTAACTATGACGCCCAGGGTTCACACAAGGCTTCAGTCCAAGGTGAAACCCGGATTGTCAAGCCTGCCAAATACCAACACCATGATACGACACCTTTCACCATCACAGTTACTATCTCCCTAGCATAGTCAACAAATATATGAAGGTATAAAATAGACAAATAATAAAAATAGTACAAGAATAGAATATGCACAGAAGAAGTATGAGAATGATCAACACATGAGCTCAACTAAAATAATATAAGAATATCTCTGAACTGTAATAAACATACCAAGTCTCCTAATCAAGAGTCAAAAGAAATCTCTCTAAGGCACACATCCTCTACAAAATAAAAATACAATCTCTAGAGTCTGAAAATAAACCATTACTATGGAGCTTTTTAAATAACTACTAATAAAATAACTAAGACGGATGCTAAAATGTGTCTCCATCAACCTGCGACACTTCGTACACTTGACTCATCACCTGAAAAGAGGAGAACAACGAGCGTCAAGTGCTAGCGAGTTCATCTCTACCACATCTAAGGGGAAGGGGTAGTAGTATATAAGAAAATACTAGTCAGTACATATAAATATAAAGTCATTAATAATACGCTAAATGGAAATTAGTATTTAGAGATTCATAACATGAGAATGGATACGTCGAGCAAAATAATCCAAATAAGAAAACCCTCATGTATATACCTCGTATCCCAAATTGTGAATCGCTAAATATCAATCCCAACGAAGAATAAAATGCAAGTGAAATTAGTAATTAGAAATCCACAATACAAGACTGGAACGTCGAGTAAAATAATCCAAACAAGGAAACCCTTATGTATATACCATATATCTCGAGCTATGAATCTCTAACTACTAACTTCAAACCTATATATGAACAATCATCACAAACAGAAATATTACAACTTCTACCCTCAATCATAATGAAACAATTTGTCAGAATCCTAGACTACCCTCAGGTAGCTGGCACCATCGTGAGGAAATATTACAATATATCATGTCATGTATGTCATATATCTAATGTATACCCTACTCATGGGTAAACTACATGGGATTATACTATAATTGTATATATATTTGCATCTCTACTTACAATAGTGATATTCTTGTAAGGTTTTTACTCAATCGTTCTGCGGTAATAGATTTTGTCTCCCTATTCTAGCTACATGAAATAACGATACTCTTGTAAGGTTCGCACAATGACATGTGAGTTTAACTTTCTTACTCAATCGTTCTACGACAATAGGTTTTATCTTTCTATTTTGGATATGCTTCCAGATGATCGTACAACGGTGAATAGGCACATCAGCCCAACCCGAAAAAATACATTGATCACCTTCGAGTATTTGGTACAACCGACGTCTTATTACGAGAAAAACAACCAAATACTCCTAGTGTGGTATAACCGATGTCTCATTATGGGATAAACAATCACACTGAGCATCCATAACTGATGAGTAATGTTTTATCATATGTTATTTCACTTTCATCAACTTAACGTGTGTCAAGTATCTCGACAATGCATGTTAATACAATATATACTAAGTGTACGTGCATAAATCTTGGTGTGCGTGTCAATATCTGGTGTTCACCAACATCCTAGCTATTAAACAACTCATAAGGTTCATAATACAACATAACAACATCGAGAAACATCTCCCGAAAATAGAAATAGCAAAGAAAAACATGCACATGCCAAATGTGTGATGGGCGGTCGACCGCATATATGTGGCGATCGACCGTGACGTGTTTCAGGAGTTTCCCAGGCCTTTACCTGGCACGCGGTCGGCCGCCGCTTAGGTGCAGTTGACCGAACACGATTCCAGAGTTCTGTTCTATACATGTTTTGCACCGTGTTGTGTTCGTGATATGTGTTTGTGATCTAAACTGGTTTAATTTATACTGAAACATGTGTAGAACATCGTGAACATCAGATTACCATCTCTGAGAAATATCAAACATATATAACATGATTAATTGCATAATGAAACATATTTAAACCCTTAAACATGCATGAAACATCAATATGACAATTAAAATTATCAAATCTCGGTTAAACAACTTTATTGGTTACTTTTAGATCTTAGAACACTTCTGAAATCTTGTTCTTAAGCTCTTAAACATGAAAAATATCTGGTCTTTATACATATAATATAAAGATTTGCTTTTTATTCATAAATTAGTCAATTAGGCTCTATAAAACATATTTAAATATTATTAAAAACTTTTTAAAATAGGGGAGAGGGATTAGTAGAGAAGAAACTCGCCTGAGACTTGATCTAAAACGTGAGAGATGAAATTCCAATACAGATCTCCAAGTTGCAAACCAAAAATCCCGCCTTAAAGCCCTTAATCTCTTTCTCAAAATCAAACTAGGGTTTGTAAAATTGTTTGGTGGCTGCTAGGGTTTCAAAAGTATGAAAGAATACCAAAAATCTTGTGAACAATGTGTATATATAGCAGAGAAAATGAATATGGTCTTTAAATACCCGAAACCAACTCAGATTATGAAACCTGATTTTCGATCGGCGGTCGACCGCACATGGCACAACGGTCAACCGACTCGCAATTCTCCAGATGCCTAGGACTTTAGCCATTGTGCATGTTTTGACTCGTTTCTTTCACATATACTGACTTGCTTACACTCAAAATACTTGATATCATACTCATATACCATTTAATGATATGTATCACAATAAATATTCACTTATAATAATTAATCACATATTAATTCAATTTATCAACCATTAACTCAAATTTTCAAGGTTTTACATTCACCCCCCAAAAGAATTTCATCCTCTGTGATCGTATCTTAAAGATTAATAACACGAGAAAAACACTAATAGGGGATAATCCAGACAAGAAAATTCTCCCGTACACAGTTCGTGTTAATAATCCCCAGATATGAAACATAAGCAAACATTTAAACTTAACAATCTAGAATGTGTGCACTCCCACTTAACCCCTAATTAGACGGAACTAGTATGTCGGGCGAAAAATCCAATCAAGGAACCCCCTATATATATACCATATGTTCCGAGTGATTATGAGCTAAGTGTTAGTGCATCATTCAATGTTAAATATAAATGTGGCATAAAAACAAAATATAGTTACTAATGCATTAAAGCATACTTAATATTAACATCTTATCTACTTAAACGGATGTGAGTAGTCGCGACTTATATCCTTTTTGCGCTTTCAATAAACTTCTTTGGCTCATTGCTGATTCCATTGAACTTTCACTAAAGAAATCATTTTCTTTCTAAGCCTTTTGTTTTCTCTAACAGTATTGCAAACTGGTATCTCTACGGTAATCAAATCATCCTAAATCTCAATACTTGGTGTATCAATCACACTCCGTTGCTCCTCATCACGCAAGTGCCTCTTGAGCATTAAAACATAAAATATATTGTGTATACTCGACCTCAATACTGGAAAATCAAATCTAAATGATGTAACTCCAACATTCTCAAAATTTCTGAACAGATTAACATATCTTGGGGTACGTTTTCCCACATCTACTGAATCGATGAACGCCCTTTATTGGTGATACTTTTATTATTATAAAATCTTCAACATGAAACTTTAGAGGTTGTCACCTCTGATCTTTATTACTCTTTTGCCGACTATGAGTGGTAATAATATGTTCTCAAATCAATATTAGACTCCTCCTTAATGTGCTCTCACAACTTTTGGTCTAAGTAATAATCATTCTCCGGTTCTACCCACTAATAAGCGGTCTACAAAATCTCCCGTACAACGCCTCATACGGTGCAATAGCTGATGCGGCATAATTATGTACCAAAATTACAAGTGCACAATTGATCAAGTTATAGTATAAAAAGTTATCGATCCCACGAGGATGGTGATTTTTAAGAGATTATTAGAATTGGTTCTTATGTTGTGTGCGTGATAAAATAGAATTAAAGAATAAATGTGAAAGTTATGATGAGTGAGAGTGATTGTTTTGAATATATGCAAGTAACAATAAATTAAATTTGAGCGAAGAGAAGTAAGAATCAAAGAATAGAATAAAAAGCAAGAAAGAGAAAAATCAAGAAAATAAAAGGTGGAGGGTTCAATTAAAGATATGAGAAATCTAGAATTGAATCCACTAGCTAATCTCAATTATTAAATATAAATTATTCTCTTTTTATCATATTTCAATTTAGATTTATTAAGTATAGACTATCAAACCATTTAAGGAAAGTATAACCTATCAAATTATCATCTAAGTCAAAATAAAAATCATGATAAAAACAAGAACAAGATAGCAATCCTAAAATTCATAAGTATAACCTATCAAACTATTTAAAATAAGCATAGATTATCAAATTTTTCTTCTATCAATTAGTTCTCTAGTTGATTATCCTAAACATGGTCATTTTAAGTATAAGAGAATAATTCATATAATATAAAAGAAATTAGACTAGTTTCATACAATTCTAAGATTACTACAAAAATTAATTTTATATCTTAAGAAATAAAAGCAAGAAGAAAAAGAACTAATTACAAAAATAAAAAGAAAAAAAATCTAAACTACGAACAAGAAATAAATCTAACTACAAAGAATTAAAAATCTAAACTACAAAACAAATTGCAAAGTTTAAATGTAAGAAAATAAATCTACTCTACAAATTAAGGTGTAAAAAGAAATAAAACAAAGACAAGAAAATAAATCTACACTACAAGTATGAATGTAAATCTAACTAATAAGCAATAATAAAGAAATTACTAAAAAAAAATAAAAGAGAAAAAGAAAAAAAAAGCAAACCTTCAAACTTTTCTTCATCTCCATCATCATCATCCAACAAAGAGAAGAAGATTTGAAGTGGAGAAATTTTTTTTTATTAATTGTAACAAAAGTTACAAATTTAGAAGGTCTTCTCAATTAAGAGTAACACTCCTCTCCAAATAGAGTTACAAAAATTTTCACACCCTAACCCCTCACTCTCTACCCCTATTTATAGTAAACATCAGTGAATGAAAACCCTTAAATTTAAATCTTATCCAAAACAAGCAAATTTTAGCCATTAATCTGTAACAGAACGTCGATGGTATCGATACCAGCATCGATAGGGGTATCGATGCTGGCATCGATACTGGCATCGATGCTGGCATCGATGCTCCAGCATCGATAGGGGTATCGATGCTGGCATCGATACTGGCATCGATGCTGGCATCGATGCTGGCATCGATACCCCCATCGATGCTGGCATCGATGCCGTGTCCTCTCTGGTTGCTATCCGCTGAATTTGTTGTATTTGACTTTGGGCTTTTGGCTTTTAGGCTTCATACTTGTTTTCTTCATTAAATCAATGGGCTTTTGTTGAGAGATGAGATTTTTGAGATTTATTCTTCATTAACCTACAATTAAAGATAAAAAAAATTATTAGTAGTATATTTATTCCTATAAAATAGATAATAAGGGTATAAAATTATAATAAAATGTGATTATCACTAACTAGCTTACACCCCCATACCTAGAATTTGTATTGTCCTCAAGGCAAATACTGACAATAATATCATAGTTTATAAGAATTGCAAAATTATGTACTAAAATTGCAAGTGCACAATTGATCAAGTTATAGTATAAAAAGTTATCAATCCCACGAGAAAGGTGATTTTAAGAGATTATTAGAATTGGTTCTTATGTTGTGTGCGTGACAAAATAGAATTAAAGAATAAGTATGAAAGTTATATGATGAGTGAGAGTGATTGTTTTGAATATATGCAAGTAACAATAAATTAAATTTTAGTGAAGAGAAGTAAGAATCAAAGAATAGAATAAAAAGCAAGAAAGAGAAAAATCAAGAAAATAAAAGTTGAAGGGTTCAATTAAAGATATGAGAAATCTAGAATTGAATCCACTAGCTAATCTCAATTATTAAATACGAACTATTCTCTTTTTTATCATATTTCAATTTATATTTATTAAGTATAAACTATCAACCCATTTAAGGGAAGTATAACCTATCAAATTATCATCTAAGTCAAAATAAAAATCATGATAAAAACAACAACAAGATAGTAATCCTAGAATTCATAAGTATAACCTATCAAACCATTTAAGATAAGCATAGATTATCAAATTCTTCTTCTATCAATTAGTTCTCTAGTTGATTATCCTAAACATGATCATTTTAAGTGTAAGAGAATAATTCATATAATATAAAAAAAATTAGACTAGTTTCATATAATTCTAAGATTACTACAAGAATTAATTTCACATCTTAAGAAATAAAAGCAAGAAGAAAAAGAACTAATTACAAAAAGAAAAAGAAAAAAAATCTAAACTATGAATAAGAAATAAATCTAACTACAAAGAATTAAAATCTAAACTACAAAATAAATTACAAAAATTAAATGTAAAAAATAAATCTACTCTACAAATTAAGGTGCAAAAAAAAAGACAAGAAAATAAATCTACACTACAAGCATGAATGTAAATCTAACTAATAAGTAATAATAAAGAAATTACTAAAAAGAAATAAAAGAGAAAAGAAATGCTAAATCTACACTACAAGCATGAATGTAAATCTAACTAATAAGCAATAATAAAGAAATTACTAAAAAGAAATAAAAGAGAAAAATAAAAGAAAAGCAAACCTTCAAACTTTTCTTCATCTCCATCATCATCATCCCACAAAGAGAAGAAGATTTGAAGTGGAGAAATTTTTTTATTAATTGTAACAAAAGTTACAAATTTGAAAGGTCTTCTCAATTAAGAGTAATCCTCCTCTCCAAATGGAGTTACAAAAATTTTCACACTCTAACCCCTCACTCTCTACCCCTATTTATAGTAAACATCAGTGAATGAGCGTCCTTGGATTAAAATCTTATCCAAAACAAGCAAATTTTAGCCATTAATCTGTAACAGAACGCCGATGGTATCGATACCAGCATCGATAGGGGTATCGAAGCTGGCATCGATACTGGCATTGATGCCCCCATCGATGCTGGCATCGATGCCCCCATCGATGCTGGCATCGATGCCGTGTCCTCTCTGGTTGCTATCCGCTGAATTTGTTGTATTTGACTTTGGGCTTTTGGCTTTTGGCTTTTGGGCTTTTGAGCTTCATACCTGTTTTCTTCATTAAATCAATGGGCTTTTGTTGAGAGATGAGATTTTTAAGATTTATTCTTCATTAACCTATAATTAAAGATAAAAATAATTATTAGTGACATATTTATTCCTATAAAATAGATAATAAGGTATAAAATTATATTTAAATGTGATTATCAATAGCCATTAAATAACTGTTGTTATAAATGAATTCCATCAATGAGGTTGTAGTCATCTTGTTTGTCCTGGTAATCCATATCGCATACTTGCAATATATTCTTCAAAAGTGTAAAGTAAACACCAATCCTTGGTTTGATGTAATCATCTTTGGAACTTCATGAAATCTCACTATTTCCTAAATAATTATCTTTGCATACATTTCTGTTGTATAAGTCGTTTTAAAGGTAAGAAATGCGCTAGTTTCGTCAACCAATCAACTATCATCCAAATAGATTCTGTTTCTTTCTTTGATCTTGGCATCCCTTCAATGAAATCTATAGAAATATTTGCACACTTTCACTCTGGAATGGGTAAAGGCTATAGGGTTCCAGCTGGTCTCTGACGTACTGCCTTCACTTATTGGCAGGTAGAACATTCAGCTACATACTTCAAAATATCATTACGCACGCCGCTCTGTAAACATGTCTTTTCAAGTCTTTGTACATTTCTGATGTGTTTAGATGTACTGTATACTTAGTACGATATGCTTCATCTGATAAATCCTTCTAAAGTTGTAGATAACCCGGCATCACCAGTCGACCTTCCATTTAGAAACCCCCGTCTGTTTCAATAGTTCATTTTGCTTAAATCTCTATAAAAGCTTCCTTCGTTC
Organism: Asparagus officinalis; assembly: GCF_001876935.1. NCBI lineage: Eukaryota > Viridiplantae > Streptophyta > Magnoliopsida > Asparagales > Asparagaceae > Asparagus > Asparagus officinalis. The sequence goes on from NC_033801.1 coordinate 46,437,316, forward strand.
GGATTTTTAATCTAAGAATCTTTTAACTGTGTACTAATCTTTCCATAACTCCAAGATGACTTCCTTGATAAAACTCCTAAGGAAAAGCTATTTTTTTAATCTTCTGTCTAAAGCTAATTTGGCTGAGAGTGTAAAGTTCTTGATGCAATAAACATTAAACATTTCAAAACTATATATTCACATCAACACTTACACTCAACGTGTCTGCGATAACACTCGTCTTTCCTTAAGGATACTAAATTACAAACTCATAATCTTTAATAAACTCGACTCTTTGCCGCTACCTCTGGTTAAATTTCTTATGGGAAGAAGGTACTTCCAAGCTCTAATAATCCGTATATAGTTTCCTTTGTACTCCATACAAATGATGTCTTTACTTCTTTAATACGAAAACCACTACTGTCAGCTTTAAATCATGTGTGAGAAAATTTTGCTCACGAGTCCTCAATTGCCTTAAAATATAAGTCATTACTCCCTGGGTCTGTGTCAAAACACCTCTAGGACCCGATAACTAGTCTTTTGTGTAAACAAACTGAAAATCTTATCACTGCTCAAAATAACCAACACTGGTGTTGTAATAAGTTCAGCCTTCAAACCCCAAATGTTTTCTGACACTCTGTGCTTCGAATAACTGTACATCTTTCTTCATAAGGTGTGTAAGTGATGTCAAAATCTTAAAAAAAAATCTTGAAGTATCTTTCTATAATAGCCGATCCAAAACTAAGAAGTTATGAATCTCTGAAACGATCTATACCATAGCTGGATTTTACTGCAATGCCCTCTCGGCTGATAACATGTTTCAAAATTCAGATCTTAGATAACTAGAATTCATACTTGCTAAAAATTAGCGTAGAGCTGGTGCTCCCGCAACGTCTGTAATGCTAACCTCAAATGTTGTTCACGCTCCACCTCCGATCCCGAGTAGATAGGAATATCATCGACGAATGCTATAACGAATTGGTCCAAGTATGAATGGAAAACCCGATTCATCAATCCTATAAATACTGTGGGTGCAATGGTCAGTCCAAATGGCATGATAAGAAACTCAAAAGACTCATATCGAGTCAGAAAGACGATTTTGGGGATACCTATCTCCCAAATCCGCAACAATTGATAACTAGAATGAAGATTAATCTTTGAGAAACTGTGCCCAGGCGCGTTCTACCAATCATAAATCCTCTATAGCAGATACCTAACTGGATCTAAAGCTTCCTCATTTCAACAAGTGTCATATGATAAGGTGCTCGGGGTATCGGTGCGGTGCCTAGCTACAACTCCACGTAAAATTTGACCTCTCTCACTAGAAGTAAACTTGGTATGTCCTACAAGACATCATGATACTCTAAGACCACTCATGTCTCACTCAAATCTGTACCCCGATCCCATCTCATCACATCCTCAATGTATACCAGAAATAACTCTGTAAACTAGTTGCCTTTGGAGGTCGCTACAAACTATATAAATCTATCGAATATTCACAAACCATATGTCTTCAAAAGACAGTCAATACTAACATGGTAGGAAAATAACCAATCCATACCAGAACATCACATCAAGCTCGAATATGTATGCAAAACAAATAAACCAACTATGAACTTAGACTCATCTAAGCTGATAATGCATCTCATACAAATACTCTCTAAGAGGTTTGCCTCTCCCAAAGGAAAGAAGACTGAAAAGGATCGTCTAGAGAATGTGTAACTAACCGAAGGCTATCCATGGTAGCATATTGTGAAGTTTCCAAAAGATACGAATTTGGAAGGAGTTCATCGAGAACATACCTTCCACTATGACTCTGCTCATATCGAGATCACATAATATATCTCAAAAACTTGGTTGATCGTTATGTCCTGTTGTACTGAAGGCTCTGTAGCATGAGTATCTCTCTGACTCGGAGGTAGCTGTTGATTGTATACATCTAATCTTCAATTCTCAAAGTTGACAGAGGTGACTCCATCCTTTGTTGTTGGCCATTCTCGCGATTCTGTGGTTAC
>NC_033801.1:46440014-46465219 GCF_001876935.1 Asparagus officinalis
TGCTTTGCGACAATCTCTCGCTCTATGTCCAATCGTATGGCATTTATAACTTGCACCTTGCATTTTGTGGTGTTCCCGCGCTCTCTGTACCTTTTGTGAGTTTTGACTCTTGCTTTGTTGGCCTCTCAATTATTCACCGCTATACTCGGCGGCTCTATGACCGAATTTGTTACAGTTATAACAAAATCCTAAAAATTTGCGCTGCTTTGATGTTGTTTGATTCGGTTGTCCCCTCGGACTAGTATTATTATGTTGCTTCTGATTGTCTTGTTGAGGCCCTTCTGGTCCTGTAAATGTCCGCTTGTTCTTGCCCTTGTCTCTGGTTTCTCTCGTCTTAGGCATCTCTTCTTTTCTTGCAGCTTCAATGTTAGTTGGGGTTTGCGTAACTTCTGATGTCACCTCTATAGTAGACTTAGCTAATGAGACTGGTGGAGGATCTTCAAATGATGATGCTACTGGCAACATCTGGTTGTCCAAATGCTCTTCTAGGGCTGCTATTCTAGCTGTAAATGATGTTAGGATGTCGATTAAATACTGTGGAGCCTGCTGCGATTCATGCTCTGAATCAGCTTGCTTTGTTCATCCTGACATCTACGATTTCCGAAAGAGAGCTTATAAGACACAATAAATGGAATCCTAGGTACAAACATAAAACGTATACCAATAGGAAAATAGTATCACTTATCATTCACCACATGTTTTATAATTCAACGCAAATAGTTCATAAAAAAATTTGGAACTTTTCACGTATATATATAATATGTCCTCACTCATACTAGGTATTCCTAGCGGACTCTATACATGATTCCTAGGAAACTCTATCCTAGCTCCATAATATGATACGAAAATGATCCTCAGGATATTGGAACTAGAGCTCTGATACCAACTGTGACGCCCCTGGGTTCACATAAGGCTACAATCTAAGGTAAAACCTAGATTGTTAAATCTGCCAAGTACCAACATACAACACGTTTCACCATCATAGTTACTATCTCTATAACAGAGTCAACAAATAGGTGAAGGTACAAAATAGGCAAATAATGAAAATAGTACAAGAATAGAATATGCACAAAAAAAGTATGAGAATGATCAACACATAAGCCTAACTGAAATAATATAAGAATATCTCTAAACTGTAATAAATGTACCAAGTCTCCTAATCAAGAGTCAAAAGAAATCTCTCTAAGGCACATAGCCTCTACAAAATAAAAATACAATCTCTAGAGTCCGAAAATGAACTATTACTGTGGAGCTTTGTAAATAACTACTAATAAAACAACTAAGACGGATGCTAAGATACATCTCCATCAACCAATGACACTCCGTACGCTTGACTCGTCGCGTGAAAAGAGGCGAACAACGAGCGTCAAGCGCTAGCGGAGATCATCTCTACCGCCGCAAGGGGAAGGGGTAGTAGTATATAAGAAAATACTGCTTAGTACATATAAATATAAAGGCATCGATACTGCGCTAAATGAAAATTGGTATTTAGAGATTCATAACATAAGAATGGATAGGTCAAGCGAAATAATCCAAACAAGGAGCCCCTCATGTATATACCTCGTATCCTAAATTGTAAATCGCTAAATATCAATCCCTACTAAGAATAAAAATGCTAGTTAAATTAATAATTAGAAATCCATAACACGAGACTGGTACGTCAAACGAAATAATACAAAGAAGAAAACCCTCATGTATATACCATATATCTCGAGCTATGAATCTCTAACTACTAACTTCAAACCTATATATGACCAATCATCACAAACAGAAATATTACAACTTCTACCCTCAATCATAATGAAACAATTTGTCACAATCTCAGACTACCCTCAGGTAGTTGGCACCATCGTAAGGAAATATTACAATATATTATGTCGTGTATATCATATATCCAATGTATACCCTACTCATGGGTAAACTACATGGTATTATACTACAACTGTATATTTGTTTAGTATATATGTTTGCATCTCTACTTGCAATAGCGATACTCTTGTAAGGTTCTTACTCAATCACTCTGCGGCAATAGGTTTTGTCTCCCTATTCTAGCTACATGAAATAACAATACTCTTGTAAGGTTCGCACAATAACATGTGTGTTCAACTTCCTTACTCAATCCTTCTACGGTAATAGGTTTTATCTCCCTATTCTAGATATGCTTTCAGATGATCGTACAACAGTGAATAGGCACATCAACCCAACCCGAAAAATACATCGATCACCTTTGAGTATTTGGTACAACCGATGTCTCATTATAGAAAAAACAACCAAATACTCCTAGTGTGATACAACTGGTGTCTCATTATAGGATAAACAACCACACTGAGCATCCATAACTGATGAGTAATATTTTATCATATGTTATTTTTCATTCATCAACTTAACGTGTGTCAAGTATCTCGACAATGCATGTCAATTCAATATATACTAAGTGTATGTGCACAAATCTTAGTGTGCATGTCAATATCTGGTGTTTACCAACAACCCAGGTGTTAAACAACTCATAAGGTTCGTAATACAACATAACAACATCGAGAAACATCTCTTGAAAAAGAAAAACAAGCACAGACCAAATGTGTGATGGACGGTCAACCGCATATATGCGGCGATCTACCGTGATGTGTTTCAGGAGTTGCCCAGGCCTCTGCCTGGCACGCGGTCGACCGCGCTGCAATTCTAGAGTTCTGTTCTGTACAGGTTTTGCACTGTGTTGTGTTCGTGACATGTGTTTGTGATCTAAACTGGTTTAATTTATACTGAAATATGTGTAGAACGTCGTGAACATCAAATTATCATCTCTGAGAAATATCAAATATATATATAACATGATTAATTGCATAATGAAACATATTTAAACCCTTAAACATGCATGAAACATCAATATGACGGTTAAAATTATCAAATCTCGGTTAAACAACTTTATTGATTACTTTTAGATCTTAGAACACTTCTGAAATCTCATTCTTAAACTCTTAAACATGAAAAGATCTGGTCTTTATACATATAATACAAAATATTTGTTTTTTATTCACAAATTAGTTAATTAGGCTCTATAAAACATATTTAAATCTCATTAAAAACTTTTTAAACCAGGGAGAGGGATTAACAGAGATGAAACTCGCCTGAGACTTGATCTAAAATGTGAGAGATGAAATTCCAATTCAGATCTCCAAGTTGCAAACCGAAAATCCCACCTTAAAGCCCTTAATCTCTTTCTCAAAATCAAACTAGGGTTTATAAAATTGTTTGGTGGCTGCTAGGGTTTCAAAAGTATGAAAGAATACTAAAAATCTCGTGAACAATGTGTATATATAGTAGAGAAAATGAATATAGGCCTCAAATACCTTAAACCAACTCAGATCAGGAAACCTGATTTTCGATCGGCGGTCGACCGGCCCGTAATTCTCCAGATACGTAGGACTTTGGCCATTGTGCATATTTCAACTCGTTTCTTTCACATATACTGACTTGCTTACACTCAAAATACTTGGTATCATACTTATATACTATTTAATGATATTTATCACAATAAATATCCACTTATAATAATTAATAACGTATTAATTCAATTTATCAATCATTAACTAAAATTTTTTGAGGTTTTATAGTAACAAGCTTACGTAGAAAAATGATGACATGATCTCATACTGCTTGTTTATTGCAGCGTTCTCAGACAAGTAAAATCATAACTGTAATCTATCTAATATCGCCTCTTTTACCTGCCATAAAAATACAAATGTTACTCTTTCAAATCACAATGACTCACTCAATATGTAATGTATTTAAAGATTTTGTTACTTTATATCGAGCTATCCTCCTCGGATCAAATAAAGTAGATCCGTCCTTATAATCGTGCTATTATCTGTTACGATGACATCCAAGTGCCTTAAAAGCAATAAACAATGGTTAGGCTACGGGTTAAAAGATAAATATTACAGGTTAACATCTAAAAACTAAAACATAACATATTACATTCAGAATAACAAATAATAGCAGAGAGTTAAAAGCTAAATCATAAAAGTTAACATCTAAACGCTAAAACATAACAAGCAGCTAGTAACGGTCACAACTTATTGAAGAAAGTTAACATTAAAATACTAAATGTTAACATATTAAACATGTAAAATAACATATATATATATATATATAGTACAAGGATTAACTTTGATTAGCACTTAATGGCTACATTTCTACTTGTAGTAATGCGTGAGCCATTTGTTCTCCTCAGCTGTGAGTTTAGCTATCACATTACTTGGTATTCTATAGTTATGTACAAAAGCCCCACTGCTATCTAACACTTATAAGCTAAACGTACCTACATCAGGAATACCCTCATTCGCCTCCTTTAAAGCAGCATGATTAACATCAGTCAAGTACGTGCTTTTTAACACGTCTCACTTGGCAACACTGTCATCATAGTAAACTACCATCTTTTCTATCTTGTCATTGACAACAATTGGTTCATCTTTGTGCTCCTCTTCCTTAGATTTTTGTTTCTTTTCCTCGGTGAATGGTGTCCTAGCCAGTTGACTTTTCTTGGTTTCTCTTGTGCTTGGAGCTCTACTCCTATAACCCACATAGTTTTTGCTCACCGCCTTCCTTACCCTCTTCATGAAATTGCTAAGTAGAATTCCTCAAGCCCACCTTCCCCTTGCTGTTGCTTATGCACATCCTCAGTCTAAAATAGTGTCTCCTCCGCCACATCAGATCTCTTCTCATCCAATTGCTCGTCCTCTTCATTCTTGTTTACTTCATCTCTCACTTCTTCATCTCCACTGAAATGCTCCTGGAGGTTACCCACTACATAATCAGGCACAAACTCATTATCAAGGATTTCTCTATCGGCATCATGTCGGTAGCTTCATCCACGGTTGGCTTTCCTTTCTTTTACTGTGCAATAAGCTTATTCACATTTTTCTTTAAAACTTCAAAATCCATTATGTCACCAGATCCCTCCAATCCCTTAACTTTTTCGTTAAGCCTAAGAATCTCATTCATGAAGGTTTGACAATAAAATTTCTTTGAGAGCCTTAGTGAACGACATATTCTCTGATTTAGTTTAGCAGCATTTCTCTAGAATTTGAGCTGCTCCTTAATTAGTAACTCATTAATCTCATCTTCCCTATGAAAAGCATCATCAATGGTGTTTGATATAATCTGTAGTTATGTAAAAAAGAAAACAGTTAACAATTGCTTATAAAGGTTAACAGGTAAAGGCCTACAGTTAACACATACAACTTAAATCCAGACAGTTCACATGTATGCGCTAATTATTAACATGCAATCAAGTAAGTTAACACATACAACTTAAATCCAGACAGTTCACATGTATGCGCTAATTATTAACATGCAATCAAGTATGTTTGCGTCAAAAGTTGGTCTTGTTGTGGAATTCATTATATCTTCGATCGGTTACAACAAATTCAAAAAGAAATAGCCTTTTTATAAGACTTCTTTTACACAACAAAAGGAAAATTATAACTTTTTAGAAACAAACGCAGGATCGTTGTTTGGATCGCTGCTTGCGTGGGATCTTTGCCTGTGCCGGGAGTGCTTTGACTCATGGACCACCAAATCACAGATTCTGATTGAACCGTGAGGGGGTTTAATGATTCTTCCTTCGTTTATCAAAGTAGGAATTTGAAGCGAATATCTTATCGATGTAAGATGTTCACTCTTCTAAAGATCAAGTCAGAGCTTAGATCTCTAGGAATGGCCAAAAGCTTCTTGAGGATGTTTGTGAAGAAGGAAGACTCTCTCTCTTGCTCTAATTCACTAAAAGCTCAAGTCTCTCTGCTCTAATCTGCTCCCCCCTTATTTCGTGCCTAGGGAGGTATTTATAGGGGTAGGAATGCACAATAGTTGAAATAGAAGCGAAATAACCGACCAAACAATCCATCTTTGGCCGCTGCAGTCGACACTGCCGCGGCTATTAGCGCGGCAGTATGGGCTGCCCGCCGCGACTATTGGCGCGGCAGTGTGGGCTGCCGCGGCCAAAGAGACGGTTACCAGCACGTTCCATCGTGCTTGAAAACGTTCTCCCACGACCTTTAACCACCTTTTTTTGTGGTTTAACTGCTTGTCTATGTCAGCACGCGTTCTATCTCTGATATGCTGCCACATGGACTTCAAATAATCATCGTACAACTGTCTTGTAACCACCGCAACACTCCCCTATAATAGCCGCGGTACCATAGGTTGTCGTGCTATAGTCCGGCACATAGCTGCCGGATTAGCCGTGTACCATGGGCTGCCGCCTTATAAAAAATAAACTAATTTTTTTAAAAAGAAAAAATAAGAAAAAAACCCGCGGCACCATGTCCTGCCGCTCCTCAGTCGCGCCGCTGTGTGCTGCCTGTTGGTGTGTATATTGTTCTTCTGTGTTGTCTCGCTTCCTTTGAATGATTCCCTTTGATTAAGAGAATGGCGTTTATCGTCTTCTCTTTGCCTTGGGTGGTATTTGGATGTCTATAAGTATTTTTTTGACGCCTACAGATACCCCCTCCAAAGTATTCCAGACTCATTCTTTTATAGAGGAGTCTGGGATACTTTGGATAAGACAGATCTTATCTATAATCCCTTCAATGCTTGATTGAGTAGATCGTGGAGAGGAGTCCATAAAATAGCTTCGGCTCTTGACCTCTTCATCCATTAGTCTATTCAGTTCTTTGTAGAATAGCTAATGCTTCTCCGGCACTGCGTTTATCGCATAACCGTTGTTGAGATTTTGAATCGAGGTTGGTATTTCCATATTGATGCTTGTTTGTCTCTCGAGAATTCGTCAGGTTATCCTTAAGAATATCAAAAGTAATATTCTCTAGAAACTTCTCATCGAATGTAGGAAAACAGTTTAGACTCGTGTACCCATTGGAGTATTTTGGTCTCTTTTTTTGTTGGTAGAGATGAACTCGAAATCGGAGAGGAAGAATTTTATATTCTATCTCCTGGTCTCTTGTTTGTTGGTAGAGATGAACCCAAAATCGGAGAGGAAGAATTTTATATTCTTTCTCTTGGTCTCTTGTTTGTTGGTAGAGATGAACCCAAAATCGTAGAGGAAGAATTTTATATTCTATCTTCTGGTCTCTTGTTTGTTGGTAGAGATGAACCCAAAATCGGAGAGGAAGAATTTTATATTCTATCTCCTGGTCTCTTGTTTGTTGGTAGAGATGAACCCAAAATTGGAGAGGAAGAATTTTATATTCTATCTCCTGGTGCAAAGGAAACTCGAAGTGGGATCTCCACTTAGAGAATCTAGATTGGTTTGAATAATCTTAAATGTCACAAGGTTTGATTATTCAACTAAAAGTGGACCTCTCGTTCATGGAAGGAATCGAGAGAGGATTTTGGTTGTGGTCCTAACTGTAGTAAGGTTTGACCAAGTGGGAGTTTTGAGACGATCCTAACTGTTTAAAGGTTTGATCGTTCAATTTGTGGATCTCTCGTTCATGAAACGAATCGAAAGGGGATTTTGGTTGTGGTCCTAACTGTAGTAAGGTTTGACCAAGTGGGAGTTTTGAGATGATCCTAACTGTTTAAAGGTTTGATCGTTCAATTTGTAGACCTCTCGTTCATGAAATGAATCGAAAGGGGATTTTGGTTGTGGTCCTAACTGTAGTAAGGTTTGACCAAGTGGGAGTTTTGAGACGATCCTAACTGCTTAAAGGTTTGATCGTTCAATTTGTGGACCTCTCGTTCATGAAATGAATTGAGAGGGGATTTTGGCTTTGGTTCTAACTGTTTAAAGGTTTGACCAAGATGGGAATTTGAGACGATCCTAACTGTTTAAAGGTTTGATCGTTCAGTTTGTGGACCTCTCGTTCATTGAAGGAATCGAGAGGGGATTTTGGCTTTGGTTCTAACTGTTTAAATGTTTGACCAAGATGGGAATTTGAGATGATCCTAACTGTTTAAAGGTTTGATCGTTCAGTTTGTGGACCTCTCGTTCATTGGAAATGGGAATTTTGTGAGGGAAGATTGATCTAAAGCGGTGATCGAATCTCATCTCAGCAAAAGAGTATTCAGAAATCACCATGGGGATGTAGTGTTTATCACTTTGTTTATAATGATCGGGTTATCCCTAAGAAAATTACATATAGCATTCTTCCGAGAACTTCCCATTACATGAACCATCCACCCCCAGCTTTTCTCATGAAAATGGGTTTATCATTATATTCAGCTGCATGATTGGGTTATCCTTAAGAGTACTATGCATGGCGCTCTCCAGGAACTTCCCATGAAAGAAAGGAAATAGTTTAGACTCATATACATGTTGGAGTATCGAGGAGCAGTTTATACTCGTAAAATAGTTTAGACTCATATACATGTTGGAGTATCGAGGAGCAGTTTATACTCGTATACTCTTCAGAGTGAGGGGAAACAGTTTATACTCGTGTACCCAATGGAGTTGGTGTCGTCTTTACTTGGCTTGTTTCGCCGTTATGACGCCGGAGTCAATTAATGCTTGGATTTTGTTTTTGAGTCCGAAGCAAATCTCGGTGGGATGAAGAACCCTTCTGTGGTACGCACAGTAGTTTGGATGAGAGGTTATTATGGCATGTTTGCAGGATGAACTCCTCTGTAATAGGATCTCTGCAATTCATCGCCATGTTACGGAAACGCTTGACAAAATTGTCGACTGACTCTCCGTCTTTTTGCTTCTCATCTAGAAGGGTTCCGATTGACACTTCGGTGTCATCATCAAAGAAATTGCTGAGGAACAAACTTTCCATGTCATCCCAGTAATTGATGCTCCCTGGCTTGAGCCGTCGGTACCAATCGAAGGCGGGCCCACGAAGGGTGCCAACGAATGACCGGACCATTAAAGCCTCGTTTCCAGAGATCATGCTCAAATGAGACTTGAAATAAATCAAATGCTGAATCGGTGAACTCTTCCCTTCAAACGGTGTGAAGTTAATCAGATTGAATTTTGATGGGTATGGTATTGAATCCCATTCTCTTGGGTAGGGACATGGAATACCCGTCTTTTTCACTTCTTGAGCCGTCATCAAAGCGTTGATTTTGTTTTCAAGCTCTTTCATTTTCTCGTCATCGTCTATGTCTTCATTTGAAGGATGTTGAGGAGAATGAGTTAGACCACCCCCTATAAGAGGTGCCATTGAACCACCCTCACTATCATTATTGGGAGGATGTATTAAACCACCCCCAGTGTTATTGCTATTGGGAGGTGTATCAGCCATAATGACTTCATCCACTTCTGGATCACTGTCATCTACAACATTTTGAGTGTGGTGGCTGGATTCAGCTCGCTGAATGAACTCAAGAAGTTGAGGATGTTGAGTTAGTAATTCTCTCATTTGTTGGATAGCTAACTCCATCTCTGTCTTCATCTCAGCTCTAATTTCTTCACGTTTCTTCGCTAGAGCTTCTTGAAGCATTTGAGCAAATTGATCAGAGGTGATCGTGAATACTTCTCTGTCATCAGAAGCGATTGCAGAATAAGTGTCCGAGAATTCATCCTCCGAGGACATTCCTTCTTGCATTCTTTTGTAATCTCTGTGTCCGATGGCTCCTAATTGGAGTCGAGACATCCTTTGAGCAATTCTTGGATTGACTTTTCCTCTCGGAGAAAAGTCGGGATTTGAGTCACTTGAATGCCGCTTAGACTTTCTTTTATCAGCCACGTTGATGGTGACTTCAGAGAATTTATCATCTTGGACAGCTGATTTTCTCTTGCGGAAATATCTCGGCTTAGGCTTCGACATTTCTGTGAAAAGTTTCGGGAGCACTAAGGCTCTTTGCGGGATGACTCCTCGTTTGAAACAGTCACATTCTGATAGCATTGCTCTAATGAGTCGCGCATAGGAACAATGAGAGCTCATTTCCCGAACAGATCTCTTTTGAGTTTTGTTCATACCTCCAGCTTGATAGTATGATTCATCGGTATGATTGCCGGAAAATCTTATCGTCTGTTGGTATGACCTCCCAGGTATGACGATGTCTTTTGGTGAACACGTCTTCTTCTGGGAGTGTAAAACCTTGTTGGCATTCTCAGGACAATTTATTATTGTCTTTGAGCGATCCAATGTTATGTCGGGAGTCACACGTTTAGGACCACCCCCTTGTGGGTATGGAGTCCTAACGGGCTTCGAATACTGATTTTGCTTAAGCCCAAACTTCGGAATCCAAACTTTGTAAAATTTTGGTGGTTCCTTGGCCACCGTTTTCTTGTTTCTTTCTCGTCTTTGTTGTGAAAGAGCACGGGCATAAGTAGCGTTTGCACAACGCTTTTGTATACGTTCTTTGAGGGTTAAGCGAGCCCTCTTGACCAAAGTCCATTCATCCGTCGTTAGTTTAGCAGAAATATGAGTGATTGGTTGTTGAGATAACTGAACCACTCGATGTCTCCTCGACTCTAGGTCCGCGTGATAACGAACCCCGTCGGTTTGTTCCAAGGCCTTAGCTATTTGACGAGCGCGGCGCTGACATTTTCTCTGACGAGCCCTCTTCGTCAGTGCCGTTGGGCTTTGATTCGATGACTTTCTAACTAGAGAAGAGTCATCGCGGGCAGAGATGTTGCGAGTAGAATTCTCAGCAACAATCAGGCGAGAGTCTTCATTTTGTGCCTTCTTTGGCATGTAAGTTTTCTTCAATGGTGAGATCCTCTTATACTTGCGAGACAATGAAGATCTTGAAGAGGATGATGAGAGATATTCCTCAAACTTGGTTTGGTCGAATTCATATTTGACCATGGATTCAACTGGAATCTTGATCGGCTGCGACACGACGGGCTCGGCAGCGAGACCGTTGGCTCCCACTGTGGTCGCCAGCTTGTTTGAAAGTTGGTTTTGTCATGGAATTCATTATATCTTCGGTCGATTACAACAAATTCAAAAGAGATAGTCTTTTTATAAGACTTCTTTTACACAACAAAAGGAAAATTATAACTTTTTAGAAACAAATGCAGGATCGTTGTTTGGATCGCTGCTTGCGTGGGATCTTTGCCTGTGCCGGGAGCGCTTTGACTCGTGGACCACCAAATCACAGATTCTGATTGAACGTGAGGGGGTTTAATGATTCTTCCTTCGTTTATCGAAGTAGGAATTTGAAGCGAATATCTTATCGATGTAAGATGTTCACTCTTCTAAAGATCAAGTCAGAGCTTAGATCTCTAGGAATGGCCAAAAGCTTCTTGAGGATATTTGTGAAGAAGGAAGACTCTCTCTTTCTTGCTCTAATTCACCAAAAGCTCAAGTCTCTCTGCTCTATTCTGCTCCCCCTCCCCCTTTATTTCGTGCCTAGGGAGGTATTTATAGGGGTAGGAATGCACAACAGTTGAAATGGAAGCGAAATAACCGACCAAACAATCCATCTTTGGCCGCTGTAGTCGACACTGCCGCGGCTATTGGCGCGGCAGTGTGGGCTGTCGCGGCCAAAGAGACGGTTACCAGCACGTTCCATCGTGCTTGAAACCGTTCTCCCACGACCTTTAACCATCTTTTTCGTGGTTTAACTGCTTGTCCACGTCAGCACACGTTCTATCTCTGATATGCTGCAATGTCCTGCCGCGCCTCAGCCGCGCCGCCGTGTGCTGCCTGTTGGTGTGTATATTGTTCTTCTGTGTTGTCTCGCTTCCTTTGAATGATTCCTTTTGATTAAGAGAATGGCGTTTATCGTCTTCTCTTTGTCTTGGGTGGTATTTGGATGTCTATAAGCATTTTTTGACGCCTACAAAGTACCAGACACATCCTTTCATCAAAGTTAATAGCTCATCTAATATACTTAATGTACACTGGTTTAGCTCTTAGATCTTACCAAACCTATTGGTGATCTCTTCTTTTCTTCCTTCCTTTTACCCTTCTTTTCTTCTCCAATCTTCCTCCCTCTATCTGCTTTCTTCTCCTTGATAAATTTTTTTGGAGAAGGTCGTGCCTGCTTCTTTGATAGGAGTGGTTGAATCCCTTTACTTCTAATCCTCATTGAATCATCTTTCCTCATATTTGGCCTTCTGAGTGGATATTTCTCTACCTATGGACCAAATTCAACTAGTGGCTTTTGTACAATAGAAATGCTAGCTTATCCAGCTTTTGTAACTATTGTGTACTTTCGGATAGATCCAGACTTCTCACCAATCATCACCTAGTTCGTGAGGGATGGCTTGAATCTATTGCTCAGGGCATATCTTTTAATCCCTATCATTTCGTAGTACCATAGCTGTAAACAAATTGTTCTAATTAATCAGTTAGTATGCACTAATAATCTTTTAAACATGAATATAGTTAACAGAACTGAACTGAAATATAGTTAAACATGAATATAGTTAACAAAACTAAACTGCAATAGTTAACACTAACCTCACAAACTTTAACACTGACCTTAATATAGTTAACATGAACCAGTTAACCTTAATTACTTTTAACTTAAGTTGACAGAATATAGGCAAACGTTCACATGCACAAGTTAACCATAACGATAAAAAAGTTAATACAATTTAAAGGGATCAGAGGCATGCATCCAGGCACATATGAAACTTCTGGTTTGTTTAGACCTTCCCTAGCAATCTTAATTCCTTTCTTCGTCTGGTCATAAATGTATTTCCCCCAGGCCACATTCCTCATTCTTTCAATGCAATCAACAAATTTCAACAAAGCCTAGGGATACCTTGGACACTGCTAGGGCACCAAATCATCGAGCATTAATAAAGAATCTGTAGTAACACAAAATTTTCAATATCATTCTTCTTTTTTTATTCAACAAGAGATTCCAGTAGCCCTTCCAGATATTACCGCATATTCTTCGGTGATTCTTTTTCACTTCTAGTAAATTACTTAGAAAAATACTCCAACAAATCCTAGGGTGAGGATCTCTATTATTGTAAATTATTTCCCCGCCAATTGGGAAACCATTGTGTTCATGAACCTAGTCCATATCAAAATTAACAATCTTTTCTCTCCCATTTTCGGCATCGGGCAGAGCAAACATCATGTCATTTCCTACATAGTGACTCAAAACTAGTTCAAGTGTGGGTCGATCTAGGGCTGGGGGACCAAACATTACAAAATGCTCAAATGCACACCCTTGGTATGCTTCATAGTGACACCACCTCATTCTTGGTTTGAGGACTTTCATAAAATCATGATACGTGCTGAAACTAGCTGTAGGTCTAATTTCAGTAACACCACCAAAAAAATTTTCCTGTATTAAAATTTAACATTTAATATCAACCTCTCTAAACTTAACATCCAACAACAATTAGTTAACATGCAACAATGAAATGTAACAGTTATGCTATACACCTTAACAAACAATCACCAGACTTGTTATTCACTAATAAAACTTAACGCATATTGTGTAAAGTCAGGTATCAAATACCAATACCTTCAACCAATGTCCAGAGTTAACAGTTTATAAGAAACGTTAGTAGCTTATAACAAAACGTAACAACCATTCATTCATTGCTAACATAAATATGTTACATTTCATAGATCTAGACATATAGTTCACAATACATCAACATTAATCTGTAACATCTATCTAAATTGGAAAATTTAACATCAACGTACTTCTTTATGGATTTCTTTAATGCCTTTTTTGAACTTGTAATTTTCCTTTTTCTCGGTAACCCCTTTTGCATGCCCAACAGGGTCTGGGTGGCTTCATCATTGCTGCCATTCCCTGATGATGACGCATGGGTGGATAAAGACTTGGGGAGGGGGAGGAGGAGGATGAGAGAGAAGAGGGTCCATGGTCGGTCTTAGATGGCAAAGGGAAATCTTCATTATTCTTGGAAGGCGAGGGGGGATTCTTTACCAGTCGACGCTAACGAGGGGAGGTCTTTAACCTCGGTCGAAGACGAGTCTTGTCGTTCGTCGTTCGTCGGGCGTAGGTTCCTGGCCTTGCAGCGGCGGAGGAGAATGGTGAACAACTTCGAATTCATTCGTCGATTTTTTGGCCATCTTCTACCGATTTTGACCAAACCCTAGAGTGGAGATTTGAGAGAGAGAGAGAGAGAGAGAGAGAGAGAGAGAGAGAGAGAGAGCCTTGATTTGAGTTACGGAGTGGGCGGGCGCTGCTACCAACACGCAGGCACTATAGCGCTGTGGGCGAGAGGGGTAGAATAGTGTTTTAGAAATTTTCCTCTCATTCTGCTAAGTTAGCGGGGCTGAAATGTAATTTTACATTATATTTTGGGTTTATATACAGGGGTAAAAGTACAGGGGGCTGATGCACATTATCTTCTAACTTTTGGGGCCTTGAAGTTTCCTTCTTCTTTTAGCTCAATTTTTTTTCTTTTTTAAATTTTTGGTAGATTAATATATATAGTTTAAAGAGGAAACATGTATTTCATCTTTTTATAAAGTCTAAACCTTATAACTTTATAATTGGTGATAGAGTTATCTCAAATGACAAAATATTCACAATAATTTGAGCATTTTTGGTGAATTAAGATGGCTACAAATATTCATTAAAATACTGAATAGAGCTTAGAAAATACCTACGACTAAAACTACAATTCAAACACCTGAAGGGTGTAATTTTTCATTTAGTTGCTTCTCATATCATGTCAAAACATCATACTCCCTTTAAAAGCACGAGTTCTGAAAATCTTCCGATAGACAAAAATAACCTTGGAATTCAAATATTATTCCATTAAGTAAGAGTAAGTTGATAAATTAAAGAATTCTTATTGAATATACATAGTATGAAGATAAGGATATAGTTTTTAAATCTAAATAAAATTATTAAACATCAAATTTACAAATGTCTACAAAATGAATGACATATATGCAAAAACTAAATAAATTAATGAGACAAATAATATCTATCTCAAAGGTCGAACTCAGGAACAATGTAGACCTACAAATCTACATAATGTGGATGAGATATTTATAAAATCTACCAAATAAATTAAAGAGACAAAAGTCGTTCTCAAAATTATAAAAAAGAAAAATTAAGGAAAACAAAAATCATACTCCCTTTAAAAGCATGAGTTCGAGAAAAGTTTTCTATAGTCAAATTTATCATGTGCTATTTTAAATATTTAATTTAATTTATAATTTATCCTAATCATACTTATATTCTATCCTAATACCCCATGAACTATCTATAAGTCAAAAATTTAAATAAGATTAATAAAATATATGAAACAACTCAGTAATATCAGCTTATTACATGAAGTATTACAAAAAAAAGTTTTAAAAATTAGACAAAATACTCTCAAAAGTTTAAAATTACACAAAATAAAAAACTAAAATTTAGAACTTGTTAAAGAAAAGAATAATTATGTGATGTTCTTTCATTAAGATATATAAATATAACTTATAATTTAAGGTTTACTATCCCTTTTCAGAATCTAAAAATAGTCAAGTTGATATTGGTAAAAAATTAGTAGTAATAATAGATTAAAAATATCCAGTCAAAGAATAAAATTTTTAAAAAATATATGATAGATAAAAAAATTAATGTTATTGTATAAATTAAAGTAACTTCATATAATTTTACCAATATGTTAGAGCAACAAAAATACATAAGTATTATTAATTGATAGAAGACTAGATCGTAAAAAAATAATAAAAGACTATAATATAATAGCTTAACAAAAAGTTTTAAAAATTAGACAAAATACTCTCAAAAGTTTAAAATTACACAAAATAAAAAACTAAAATTTAGAACTTGTTAAAGAAAAGAATAATTATGTGATGTTCTTTCATTAAGATATATAAATATAACTTATAATTTAAGGTTTACTATCCCTTTTCAGAATCTAAAAATAGTCAAGTTGATATTGGTAAAAAATTAGTAGTAATAATAGATTAAAAATATCCAGTCAAAGAATAAAATTTTTAAAAAATATATGATAGATAAAAAAATTAATGTTATTGTATAAATTAAAGTAACTTCATATAATTTTACCAATATGTTAGAGCAACAAAAATACATAAGTATTATTAATTGATAGAAGACTAGATCGTAAAAAAATAATAAAAGACTATAATATAATAGCTTAACATAAATTGATTATAATCTATAAATATTGATCTCTAATGGTAATAATATTTATAGGGTAAAAAATTATAAAGATTTATGTATGTAGGACTATTAGAAAATTTAGAGATATCATTCAAAAGAATCAAGTGGTTTTCATTTCAAATGGAATTCGGAATGTCCATGAATCACTTCAATTAACACTAGCATAAGTTATAGTTATCAAAGAAATACTGACTGAATACCCCCTGAAGAATATATTGAACAACTTTATTCCAATCAAAGAAACATTATTCATGGAAGATAAAAGAAAAATTACCATGTCATGACTCCGCGTAAGTAAAAAATATAAAATCGTTATTTTTTTTTCTTATATAGTGTCACGATCCTACTTGGGACTTTATTTAGGGGCATGACTACTAACGAATGATCAATTCTCAAAGACACAATCAAAGATAATGATGTAATAGCACTATTGAAATTCAAGATCTCTAAATATAAAGGTAGTATATTTCATTACTAAAATTCTTATTAAATGTCACTAAATATAAAATTCACCTTATATCAGTCTTAAATTTATAGAGAAGATATGCATGTCATCGTAAATTGCGTTAATAATATATATATCAATCCAAATATATAACTTACTGAAGAAATAAGAGATTAGTAAGCAAACCAAGCAAACATCTATATAACACTGTAAAGAAAAATATTACATTTTAAAGCTAATATGTAGTATTCTTTTAGAGTAAGCTGCCAAGACAAAAGCATCTACATTAAGTCTCTTTATAAATACAGCAAAAATTCAAATTACTAATATATACAACCATTATAATATTCGAAAGAGGTATGATCTTAGAAAACCTAATCCAAAATTTATACAATTAAAACCTAAGAATAATTTTCCAATATACAGACACACTATCACACCTTTAAGGCAATGATAACTACCATTTATAATAAAGTTGAGCAGTGGTTCTATGTTTGCAAAAGCTGTAACACGAAAGTGGATAGAGATGTTAATAATAAGTGTCCAGGTGATAAATAATGTAGAATCACCGATGATGTAGTACCAATGTTAAGTGATATTTCTTCTTCATGAAATAAATATATCAAAATTAAATATTAATATTATAATTTAAAACAAATTGATAATAAAAAATATAATATATTTGGTTCAGATCCTCGTGGAAAATGACACAGATAGGGCAAAGGTAACATTATGACATAGCAGAAATTCTTATTGGATGCACAATAGAAGAATTCATTGTAGAGAGAAAAAAATGTAGCTCCTAACCTTATTTAAGTAATAAATTAAAAGCACAAAATATTATATATATATATAGACGAGAAGACAAAAGATGAATGAGCTCAAGGAAAGATAACATGCTCCAGTCTCATATCACAATCGATGTACACAATGAAGATACTACTCTAGAATTGCCTAGGAAAAGATAAATATGAAGAATAATTGATCTCGACTCAATAAAAAATAAAATAAAAACAACAAAAGATAATATTTTATGAATTGTTATAGAATAGTTTTATTTTTTTAGTAAAATTAGGAATCTTTAGAAGAGATTTTCATAAACTATTTTTAGTACTTTCATATGTATATGTGGATGCTTTTATCATGTAAAAGTGTACTGGAGTTAGCATTAATCTTCAGTTTATGATTTTTGTCATTAACTATTTTCTATTATTTTAGCCCACTTTAAATCAATCATCTTGACTCGTTGGCTTTATTATTCATCTTCCTTTTATAATGTTATTTTTTCAAGTAATTTCACTTTCATAACACTATACTTCATCAGGTCAAGCACGGTTTCATGCCGATCCAAATGAAATGAAAATTTAAATTGACTTTAGATTATATTTATCTCCTGACAATTCAACTATCACCATAAAAATTTAAACTGGGTATAGCTAGACCGAGCTGGCCAAGCGCCCAGCTCGTGTGAACGTGGGGGGGGGGGCCCACCACGTGATGAACTTCATGCGGTTTTGAAAACCGCATGGAGAGAAGAAAAGCCAGGCCTCATTTCCGCGTGAAGAGAAGAAAGCTAGGCCCACCCGAATCTAAATAGGAATGTATGTATCAACATGATTTACCCTAGGGCTTTGTACGAGGAGATTTCGCTGCGGGAGAAAAAGTGCACGGATTTATTTTGGCTAGGGATTTTTTTTCGACTGGGAGCAAGTACAGAAGGGAAAAGTGGATGTGCTTGGTGAAGAATAGCGCCGATTTTGAGAGGGTTTTGGCATCCCCTTTGTGTGAGAGTTGAGAGTTTGTGTGAGGGTTTAATTTGTGAGATTGTAAACCCAATTTGTATTCTCTTTTCTCAAATAGTAGATCTCCCCCCTCATTACCCCGTGGACGTAGGCTATTTGCCGAACCATGTAAAATTAGTTTGTCTCGCTAGTTGTGTGATTTTTAATAGATTATTTAGGTTCCCTCGACAGGTCAGTCTTAGAACTGATGAGAGGAAGAGCTGATATCCCACTGTGACGCCCCTGGGTTCACACAAGGCTGCAGTCCGAGGTAAAACCAGAGATGTCAAACCTGTCATGCACCACACCGTGCAATAACATGTTTCACCATCATAATTACTATCTCTCTAGTAGAATCAACAACAGGTGTAGTACAAAGCAAGTAAAAGATTATACAAGAATTAACTGATGAAGTAATAGAGATCAAATTAATATTTTGACATTCTAAAATACTGGAATACAAGTAAATGTCTGAAATATATGAACTGGAGTTCTCAATAAGTCTCAAATACATAATGTTTGACAAGAGGAAATAAGGCACACAGCCTTTACAACTTCTAGAATAAGATTCTCACATGTCTATACAAAAATCTACAGTGGAGCTCAAAAGGAAATATAACAAAATAGACGGCTGAAGCTAAAGTACATCGCCATTAACCTGCGATTCTCCGGGCTCCTAGCTCGTTACCTGAAAGGGGGAGGGACAACGAGCGTCAAAGCGCTAGCGAGCAACATCACAACCAACCCCAAGGGATAGGCTCGTTATACATAAAAAATATAATTAATACATAATAATATAAATCATTTACACAAACATTAATGGGTTTTAGTACTTAGGAAAATACAACACGAGCATAGGTACGTCGAGCGAAATAATCCAAACAAGGAAACTCTCATGTATATACCTTGTATCTCAAATTGTAGATCCCTAAATATTAAACCCGAGGTTGGTCACAAGAAACAAATAAAGAAAAGAATACATACCCATCTATACCGATGAAAAGTAAACATGACAAAGCTACAATAGATGTCATGTACAACCTAAGTAGCTATCATGCCCCGGCCTAATACAATATGTCGTGAACCCAACTAGGATAAGTAACATGCTCAAAGTTTATCAAAAGTCTAAAACATGACTGTAATGGATTATAGTCCAACACGAGGACTTTAATGGATTATAGTCCAACACGAGGACTTTAATGGATTTATAGTCCAACACGAGGACTTTAGTGGATTATAGTCCAACACGAGGACTGCGTATAAGAAAAGTATGCATGTGTTATTCCCATACATACCCTACTGTATGGACTTAAACTCGTGTTCGAAGTGTCATCTCACACATACAGGTGAAATCATAATCACTATATGCATATATACTTATTTATACCCAACAGGTGATTTAAACAGAAGCACGAATGAAACAGAAAGAAAGTACTGCGATGAGTCGACTCGTGCTCAAATATGAGTCGACTCAACAGAACACATTTGATAACAGAAAAGGACTTTGTGAGTCGACTCATGACAGTCATGGGTCGACTCATGACTCATGGGTCGTCCATCCTTCCATTACACTGATCTACATCTTTATAGCTATCAATTCTAGACTATGATACAGTGAGAAAAACATATTTATCATGAGAAACGATTCTCTTGTAGGTTAAAACTCATATTTAACTCCTATACATGAAAGAAAGCATTAAATCAAAATAAAACTCATATTTTTATTCTTTAAATAAAACTCCAGATCTGGGTTTTTATCAAAAACTCGTTGGTGAGGTTTTCAAATCTGAAACACATGATTTCTAGCATTCACCCTAATAAGAGCATTAATTTATACTTGAAAATAAGTCTTAGGCTCAATAAAACTCATGAAAAACGTTTGTAAACTTTTAAAAACATGGGAGAGGATTGGGCGAGATGTTACTCGCTCCAAATCCCGCTGAAACCCTTCGAGACTCCTCAAAAATCACCAAGAACGGATCTAGGGTTTGGGAGAGAAGAGGGGGGGCTGCTAGGGTTTGTAAAACATAAGAAAAGATGTGATTTTCGTGATATAACATGTATATATATAGCAGCAAACCCGAAACCCAAAACCCGAAACCCGAAACTGGAAATTCAGTCTGACTAGGAACATTCTCTTCGGTAGTTTGGCTATAACTTTCTCATATGATCATGGAATAAGGTGATCTAAGATTTGTTGGAAAGCTATTGAAGAGACCTACAACTTTGGTATTATACACTTTTCCAGATTCTTAATGAATCAATGTGAAAAACATAGAAACTCTCAACTGGTCAAAATTCCCAGATTTTCACTCTTGGCCTTTGTGCATGTTTTGTTTATTTACACTCATATATTCACAAATATACATTAAATTGATCTCAAATAAATTCCTATCATACTAAAATATCAAAATACATTATTTTCACCATATAACATATTTATAATTATTTATCACACTATATTCAAATTTTCGGGGTTTTACATTCTTCCCCTCTTAAAAGAATTTCGTCCTTGAAATTCAGAAATTATACTCAAGCAATTAATAATACTAGAGAAGCACGTAGAGGGTCTAATTCAACCCGCAACCATAAACATAAACATCTCAGAATATTTACTCTTGATAAGCATACAGGGATATTTATATTTAACTGTCTAGGATGACTATATTCCCACTCAACCATTAATCGAATGGAACTAGTACGTCAGGCGAAAAATCCAAACAAGGAACCTCCCATATATATATCATGTGTTCCAAAAGATTAAGAATTAAGCGAAAATATCCTCATTCTAGCGTTAAATCTGAATATAACCACACAAATAATGGCACACATAAATCAATCCACTTCCTCAATAGGTGTAGGAAGTCACGCGGCATAACATCTTCACGCTCCCAAAAATCATCTTCGATGTCTACACTTAACCATAAAAAATGTAAATATCCCCACTTAACTCCTAATTAAATGGAACCAGTACATCGAGCGAAAAATCCAAACAAGGAACCCCTCATATATATACCATATGTTCCAAGTACTTAGGAGATAAGTGTTAATACCCTCATTTTAGTGTTAAGTATAAACATCACCATACAGGTAACCATAAGCCATAAACAAGTCATACAAAAATTTAATTTACTTGATCAAACAATTGTGGGTAGTCGCGATGTATATCCTCCTCGCGCTCCCGAGAAACCTCCTCAACTCCTTTCCGATTCCACTGAATTTTCACCAACGGAAAAATATCTTGTTTCTAAATTTCTTGTCTTCTCTAGCAAGTATACAAACTGAGATTTCAATCGTAATCAAATCATCCTAAAGCTAAATTTCTGATGTGTTCAACACTCACTGCTGCTCTTCATCATGTAATTGCTTCTTGAACATTAAAATATAAAATACTTTATGTACAATAGACATTAATGCTAGAAAGTCTAGTCTATATGAAACAGCCCCAATAAGCTCCAAAATCCGAAACGGTCCAATATATCTCAACTCAAGCTTTCTCCGCCTTCCGAATCACTGAACGTTTTTCATAAACGATACTTTCAGCATAACTAACTCTTCAAATCTAAAACTCTAAATGTCCTAATCTCTTATCTGCATAGCTCTTTTGCTGACTCTGAGTGGCTAGAATATGTTCTCTGCTCAATGTTACTTTCTCAGTAATCTGTCTCATAAGCTCTGGCCCAAGCATTAAACTATCATCCGGCTCTATCCAACATACAGGCGATCTGCAATGCCTCCCGTATGATGCTTCGTACGGGGTCACACCAATTATCGTTTGATAACTGTTGTTAAAAGTGAACTCTATCAGTAGAATATGATTCCTTCCATCTACCTTGAAAGTTAATGACATAAGCCCGCAACATGTCCTCCAACATCTGATTTACTCTTTCCGTCTGACCATCCGTCTCGATCCGATACAATTGTATCTGAAACTTCATGAAGTCAACTATCTCCCCAACAAATATCCTCGCATATGCCTCGGTGGTATAAGTAGTCCTCACTGGAATGAAATGTGCTGACTTTATTAGTCTATCCATTATCACCCAAACAGAATTTTTTTTTGACTCCGGCAACCCTACAATAAAGTTCATAAAAATGCCCGGCCACTTTTGTTCCGAAATGGGTAAAGACCGAAGTGTTCCTACCGGTCTCTGATGTTCCACCTTCACTTGCTGGTACGTACGACACTTAGTTATATACTCCGAAATCTTCCTACGCCTATCACTCCACCAAAAGTGTCTCTTTAAGTCCTTGTACATCTTAGTTGTTCCTGGATGTACTGAATCGCGAATTCATAGTCCTTAATAAACTCAATCCACTGTCGTTGTCTCTGGTTGAGTTCCTTCTGGGAGAAGAGATACTTCAAACTCTGGTGGTCGATGAACAACTCAAATTGCACTCCATACAAGAAATGTCTCATGACTTCAGTGCAAATATCACTGCTGCTAACACCAAATCACGAGTGGGGTAGTTCTGCTCGTGCACCCTAAATTGTCATGAGATATATGCTTCTATCCTCTGAGTCTGCATCAAGATGCCTCCTAAACCTGCCAATGATGCATCTGTGTAAACAACGTATGTCCTGTCGATGCTCGGAATAGTCAAAACCAGCGTTGTAGTCAACTTAGTCTTTAAAGTATCAAAGGCCTTCTAGCACTCTGTGTTCCAAATAAACTATACACCCTTCTTTGTAAGGCATGTAAGTGGCGCCGAAATCTTCAAGAAGTCTAGGATGAACTTCCTGTAATAACTGACTAACCCAAGAAGCTTCGAATCTCTGTCATCATCTTCGGCGGTTCCAAATTAAGAACTGTTGTAACCTTAGCCGGATCCACTGCTATGTCCTATCTGCTGATGACATGGCTGAAAAATCTGACTCCTGAAAGCCAAAACTCACACTTGCTGAATTTAGCATAAAACTGATGCTCCTGTAGAGTCCTCAAAGCTAACCGTAGATGCTGCTTGTGTTCTGCCTCCGATCTCGAATGAATGAGAATATCATTGATAAAGAAAATTACAAACTTGTCCAAGAAGGGATGAAAAAACCCCGTTCATCAAATCCATGAATACCACGGGAGCATTAGTCAACCCAAATGGTATGACCAGAAGCTCGAAAGGTTCATATCGAATCAGGAAAAATGGCTTTGGGGAAAATCCATCTCCCGGACCCGCAACTATGATAACCAGAATGAAGATCAAACTTCGAGAAATACTACGCTCTCTGCAACTAGTCGAACAAGTCATCAATCCTGGGAAATGAGTACTTATTCCGGATAGTGACCTTGTTCGGCTCTCTATAATCAATGCACAATCTCATATTACCGTCCTTCTTCACGAAGAGGACCGGTGCGCCCCACGGAGAAATAACTCCTACAAATAAAACCCTGAGCTAACAACTCGTCCAAATGGGTCTGAAACTCTCTCATCTCAGCTGGTGCCATACGATAGGGTGCGTGGGATATTGGGGCTGTGACCGACTGTAACTCAATACAAAACTTGACCTCTCACACAGGAGGTAACTCAGGTATGTCCTGAAAGACATCCTGATACTCTGAGACAACTCTAGTCTCCAATAAATCAATACTCAGATCCCGTCGCATTGCCTCCTCGATGTACGCCAGAAACAACTCCGCAAAACGGTAGCCCTGAGAGGTTGCTACAATAATCTCGGACCCATCGGACGCTCGCAAATTGACTGTCTTCATAAAGTAGTCAATACTAGCCTGGTAGGAGGATAACCAAACCTTACCAAGGATAACATCGAACCCGGACATATACAACGCTATCAAATCGACAACAAACTCTGACTCATCTAATCTGACGACATATCTCCTATAGATAGAGTGGACACCTCCCCTAGAGGAGTAGATACTGATAACGAAATATCTAAAGAATGTGCTACAAGTTGAAGCCTACCCACGGAGGTATGAAAGATAACAGAATTTTCTAAATTAAATTAGATCCGAGCTGAAAAAGAAATCACGAAGAAAGCTCCACTCGTACCCTAATCACGCGGTATTGCTGAATAAACTCTGCTGGCGATGCAACATATATGGGACCATTTGTCCTTCAAGAATCTCCTGGATAATGCAAATATGGCCTGCTGACCCTTAATCCTCGGATTAACACGTAATGCCTCTATTTCCCCACTGCTGGCTGTAATTACGACTCTGAGACTATCGTCCGTGACCTCTATCTTGCTGGCTCCCTGCAGGTGTACTGAGACAATTCTTTTGCTCTTTGTTCGATCTTGTTGTGATTGTAACATATACTCCAAATTCTGCGCTACTTCGGTGCTTTCGAATCATATTGTGCTCCTTTCTTATATTGTCATTATTGCTAGGTTAAAATCATTCTCCCGCTGCTAGAATTCTCCCAAATTGGTGATAATCGCTACCCTGTCAAAAATCTGGATGTTGTTGCGATTCTCCAGCGATGTCCTCAATGCTGAAATCATCTAACTTCTGCTTGGTATTAAGTCGACGTTTTCAAGAAATTTTTACATACATCTAACTACGCCTTAAAACTCTGTTGTTCTCATTGTCTGATATCTTTCTTATTCTTTCAGAACTAAACCTCCTGCTCTGCGGCTGTTGTTCTCATTGTCTGATATCTTTCTTATTCTTTCAGAACTAAACCTCCTGCTCTGCGGCTCTATCAATGGCTGATTGTGATGGTGGTGCCTTCATAAGTATTGCTTCTTTACTTTCATGACGGGTACAACCGGTGATGGAACTCCTGAAAGTAGTACTGCTGACGGTGACAGACACACTTCTAGATTCTCGAGTGTTGTAAGATCTTGTTGCTAACAGTGCCATAAAGTCAATCAAATACTATGAAACCTGCTGCGGCTCGGCTCTGCATGTCCAGCTCTCCAGGTACGAGTTTTACCTCGACCACATCCTCGTTTCGATATTTATAATACCAAAAGGAGAACATAATTATCACAGTAAATGAGATAGCAAATATACATACATATATATATATAA
>NC_033801.1:46466043-46481617 GCF_001876935.1 Asparagus officinalis
ACCGTTGTCCAACGCATGGACCGGATGATAATGCATATCCAACACGAGGATTTAATAGCAATGCATGTCCAACACGAGGACTAAGTGGGGAGGGTGTCCAACACGAGGACTAAAAGGTAATGCTTGTCCAACACGAGGACTTCTATGGATTATAGTCCAACACGAGGACTGTGTAACTGTGAAAAGTATATGCAGACAGATATACATAATCTATACTTACACGCATTCCGATGTACATGTCTAAACTTGTGTCAAAAGGTCATCTCACATGTATAGGTGAATTCATATTCACTGCAAATAAATACTCAATAAACCAGGCACTCCTCAAGTCCAAACATGGTAGATAGTACCCTTGAATATGTAAACACTGTATACATACATACTTATGTATATATATACAGCAGATGATTTAAACAGAAGCACGAACGACACAGAAAGAAAAATACTGCGATGAGTCGACTCGTGCTCAAATATGAGTCGACTCAACAGAACACATTTGATAACAGAAAAGGACTTTGTGAGTCGACTCATGACAGTCATGGGTCGACTCATGACTCATGGGTCGACTCGTATGCTGACGAGTCGACTCAGCAGAAGTAAAAAGACAACACAACTGGACTTCGTGAGTCGACTCATGACAATCATGGGTCGACTCAACCTGATGAGTCGACTCGTGATGAGTCGTGAGTCGACTTACGGGCTGAAATCTGCATATATCACAAGTTAAATTCGCTAAATCGATCCATCCTTCCATTACACTAATCTACATCTTTATAGCTATCAATTCTAGACTATGATACAGTGAGAAAAACATATTTATCATGAGATACGATTCTCTTGTAGGTTAAAACTCATATTTAACTCCTATACATGAAAGAAAGCATTAAATCAAAATAAAACTCATATTTTTATTCTTTAAATAAAACTCTAGATCTGGGTTTTTATCAAAAACTCGTTGGTGAGGTTTTCAAATCTGAAACACATGATTTCTAGCATTCACCCTAATAAGAGCATTAATTTATACTTGAAAATAAGTCTTAGGCTCAATAAAACTCATGAAAAACGTTTGTAAACTTTTAAAAACATGGGAGAGGATTGGGCGAGATGTTACTCGCTCCAAATCCCGCTGAAATCCTTCGAGACTCCTCAAAAATCACCAAGAACGGATCTAGGGTTTGGGAGAGAAGAGGGGGGGCTGCTAGGGTTTGTAAAACAGAAGAAAAGAGGTGATTTTCGTGATATAACATGTATATATATAGCAGCAAACCCGAAACCCAAAACCCAAAACCCGAAACTGGAAATTCAGTCTGACTAGGAACATTCTCTTCGGTATTTTGGCTATAACTTTTTCATACGATCTCGGAATAAGGTGATCTAAGATTTGTTGGAAAGATCTTGAAGAGACCTGCAACTTTGGTATTATACACCTTTCCAGATTCGTAATGAATTAATGTGAAAAATATAGAAACTCTCAACTGATCAAAATTCTCAGATTTTCGCTCTTGGCCTTTGTGCATGTTTTGTTTATTTACACTCATATATTCACAAATATACATTAAATTGATCTCAAATCAATTCCTATCATACTCAAATATAAAAATATATTATTTTCACCATATAACATATTTATAATTATATATCACACTATATTTAAATTTTCGGGGTTTTACACCCACTTTGTTGAGATATTTTGCTTAAAGTTCTTATTTTCTTTGTGAAACAGGAATTCCTATTGCGACCTGACTCTCTTGTTGTGCTGCCGAAGTGCTGCCAAAATTTTTGCTGCGCGTAACAAGTGGTATCAGAGCCCAGATTTCAGATCTAAGATTTTGGCTTTAGGTGGAGGAAGATTCGTCGTGGAAGCTTGGTTCTTGGAGTTCTAGGCTTCGGTGGAGATAGGATTTGAAGTTGCCGTTGGAGATCTCGCTTTCCTCGTGTAGTTTAGGAGCTCTATTTTGAATCCAATCTAGTGTTCAGCTGGGTAATTTCTTATTCCTTTCAAAGTTTGAATCTTTCTTTGCAATTTAGAGTTAGTTTGCAATGGGAGAAGAAGATGAAAGCAGCAAGTCGATGGTGAGTACAGTTCAAGTTGGTTTTCAGAACATCAAAATTAGTATGGTGAAGTATGACGGTAAAATCAACTTTGGTTTGTGGATGAGCAACGTACATGATGCGCTCAATGCTCAGAACTTGGAGGAGACCATCATGGTCTACGAGAGATCACCAAAATATGAAG
This sequence comes from Asparagus officinalis, assembly GCF_001876935.1. Lineage (NCBI taxonomy): Eukaryota > Viridiplantae > Streptophyta > Magnoliopsida > Asparagales > Asparagaceae > Asparagus > Asparagus officinalis. Next base: position 46,468,280 of record NC_033801.1, read on the forward strand.
ATGCGATATGGGAAAAGATGAATAGGAATGCTTGTGGGGTGATCAGGTCCTGTTTGGAACAGGAGCTGATGTATGATGTGATTGGGGTGATGTATGCAATGAAGATGCGAGAAATTCTCAATAATAAGTACCTTACGAAGAGTGTTGAGAACAGGTTGCATTTGCTGCGTAGATTATTCAGATTCCAGATGTCCAGAGGAACCTTACATGCGGCTTATGTGAACAACTATACGAAGTTGTTGTCGGACTTGGCGAATGTTGATGAGAAGATATCGGATGAGTACAAGGCTATTATCTTATTGGGCTCCTTACCGGATGAGGAGTATGACACCTTTGTGCTCTTATTGGGCTCCTTACCGGATGAGGAGTATGACACCTTTGTGCTCACTTTGTTGAACGGGAGATCTTCTACCAGCTATAGTGAAGTTACTAATGCATTGTCGAATTATGATTTGAGGAGGAAGGACAAGGAGACTTCCCGTGCTAGTACTTCAGGCGAGGTCTTGTCAACAAGAGGTAGAAGCCCATACCCAAAAGGTGGTAATAAAGGAAGGTCAAAGTCAAGAGGTCGTCACTAGCTTGGAAAGAACCAATGTGCATTCTGCAAGGAACATGGATATTAGAAAAGAAATTGTCCAAAGATCAAAGAGAATGAGAATAGCAAGAAAAAGGGCCTGAAGGCCAATGAGGTGAATGTTGCGAAAGGCGATGATTCCGACGATTCGAGCTTTTCTCTGCTGATTACTCCGGAGGTGAACCATTTGGATGGATCAGATTGGATGCTTAATTCCGGTGCTACCTATCATGTGACCCCTAGGCGAGATTGGTTTGCATCGTTCGAGAGACTCGATGGGGGTGTTGTTGTCATGGAAAATGATCAATCATGTGGTATTTGTGAGATAGGTACCGTACGGATTCGGATGCGATGGAGTAGTCCGTGAATTGAAAGATGTGAGATTCGCTCCTCAACTAAAGAAGAATCTTATCTCAGTTGGAGCTTTGGAGGCGAAGGAATTTAAGATGATCTTTGACGATGCTGTAGCAAAGGTTACTAAGAGATCTTTAGTGGTGATAAAGGGAGTCCGCAACCGAAACTTGTATTTGTTGGACCCTAGAGGAGGGTGATTAGGGTCTAGAGGCAATAATAGTGTAATAAAAATTATGACAAGCAATACACCATAAAATGAAAAGCAAGAGTAAAAGAGATAAGGTTAGGAATCGTTATCCACGTGATGCGTGATGTGTTCATGAGGTTCGGTCCGCTGACCTACGTCCCCGCTCCTCACTCTCGAAGAGAATCCACTATACAACCCGGTTTGGAAGTCGGAACTTCTTCTACACAACGATCTCTACGAGATCTCACAACCACACAATTGACCTCTACGAGATCACACTCACAACAGTAGCAATCACAGGAAAGACTCTCTCTTTACAATAGCCCTATGGCAAGAAGAGAGATTGCACTTGAAGCTATGGATGTGAAAACGAAACAATGAATAATAGGATGAAAGTTGAAGCTCTTTGAAAACAATAAACTTAAAAACAAGAGGTTTGCAATTAAGGCTTAAGTCTAAAGTGGTTGGGGTGTTGGGTATTTATGAGGAAAGAAAACATCAGCCAAAGCCCTAAAGAATCAGACAAAATCCCCTAAAAATAGGATTTCTGAAACTGTACAAAAATAGCTGTTATAGTGTTATGAGTCGACTCTGTACTGTTCATGAGTCGACTCATAAGTAGACGTTACAGGCTAAAAATCAACTTATGGGTCGACTCATAAAATTCATGAGTCGACTCATCATGCATGGGTCGACTCATGAAGTCATGAGTCGACTTAGCAGAAACAAAACATATTTTCCAGCACAGTTTATGAGTTGACTTATGACAGACATGGGTCGACTCATGATGTTGTGAGTCGACTCGTCAGAAACAATTGACAACTATATAGCAGTTTGTGAGTTGACTCAAAACTGTTCATGAGTCGACTCATAAACATGCACAGAGAAAATATCAACTTTGAACTTTGTTAAAAATTATCAAATAAATTCAGAAAAATGTAAAACTTTGAGAATAGTTTATAAAAATTGTGACAAACTTGTTTGAAAAGATATTTTACAAAACGGTCCTCGTATTTGTGAAAAACATTATTTTACCAAAATACGAGTTTTGAAACAGTGCAAGTGTGTGTGATATCCCAAATAGCTTTAAATAAAATCTACAACTACTTGCCTACATTTAAGTACTAGAGAGAAAATAAAATAGCAAATATCTCTTACATAACAATACATTTCTTGAGTCTTGATATTGTTTTAGAGTTGATGAAGCTTCTCATTACGTTAAGTGTTCTTGATAAACATTGCTTCATCACTTTGCCTCCACCTCCTTTAGATATAGACGTTGTAGCTCATATTCTATCCAATCCTCTATTTATGGTACTAACGAGCTTGATATTCATATTAACTACAATATCACTCAACAAGCAATTAGTACCGATAATGGTGATTGTAAATCATCATCAAAACATAAGGGCTAACAATCTCCCCCTTTTTGATGATGACAACCAACCATTATATAGGAGTGAATAAATATAGCTTATAGATATTATCTCCCCCTGTCTACGAGCTCCCCCTAACTATGTGCACAAATGAGGAAATTTCTCTCCCCCTTTATCACCATCAAAATGGTGTATAGGAAATAGTAATTATGCAAAAATACATATGAGATGCAACTAACCAAGCAAACAAGCAAAACTTTTTATAAAGAGCATAAACCCAAACGATTTCTTATGCGATAAAAATCTTCTTCACTAAGAGGCTTGGTAAAGATGTTTGCTAATTGAGATTTAGTGTCAATATAAACAAGGGATACATCTTACCTCTCTACATGATCACGTAAGAAATGATGACGCACATCAATATGCTTGGTTCTAGAGTGCAAAACGGAATTTTTTGAAATGTTTATAGCACTAGTGTTATCACAAAAAAAATTTGTATTTTGAAAATGCAAATCATAGTCAACTAAACATTGTTTCATCCATAAAAGTTAGGCACAACATAAGCCGGCGGTAATGTATTCCGCTTTCGTAGTGGACAAGACAACTTAATTTTGTTTCTTGGAGTCCCAAGAGACAAGAGAGTTACTCAAAAATTGACATGTACCACTCGTACTCTTACGATCTACCTTACATCCGGCAAAGTCGACATCACAAAAACCATAAAGATCAAAATAGGTGCTTTTGGATAAAATAAACCAAGATCAATTATATCATTGACATATTTAATAATTCTTTTAATCGAAATTAAATGGGACGTTTTAGGAGAGGCTTGAAAACGTGCACATGCACACACACTAAACATGATATCGGGTCTACTAGCGGTAAGGTAAAGAAGACTACCTATCATACCTCGGTATAGTTTTTTGTCTACATCCTCACAACTATCATCCGCATCAAGCTTGATACTTGTACTCATGGGGAGTTGGTGCATGCTTAGAATTTTTCAATCTGAATTTCTTCACCAATTCTTTAGCATACTTGCTTTGAGAAACGAATATCCTATCCTTAGTTTGCTTGACTTGGAGCCCGAGAAAGAAAGCATACTTGCTTTGAGAAACGAATATCCTATCCTTAGTTTGCTTGACTTGGAGCCCGAGAAAGAAAGTGAGCTCTCCCATCATGCTCATCTCAAAATGATCTTGCATAACTTTAGAAAATTCCTTGCATAAAGTTTCGTTAGTGGCACCAAATATGATATCATCAATATATATTTGAACTAAAATAAAATTATTTTTCCTTTTTCTCATAAAAAGTGTATTATCAAATTTTTCCTTTAGAAAAGCTATTTTCAAGAAGAAAACTAGAGAGGCGAGCATACCAAGCTCTAGAGTTTGTTTTAACCCATATAAAGCTTTTTAAACCCGCTAAACATGATTAGGAAATGAATGATCCTTAAAACCGGGGGGGTTGCTCGACATATACTTTCTCTTTTATAAAACCATATAAAAAGGCATTTTTTACATCTATTTGAAATAATTTAAAATCTTTAAAGCTAGCAAAGGCTAAAAACCTTCTAATGGATTCTAACCTTGTAACTGGTACAAATGTTTCATCATAGTCTATGTCGTCATCTTGATTGTATCCTTGGGCAACTAAACGAGCTTTGTTTCTCGTGACTATGTCATGTTCATCAAGTTTGTTTCTAAAAACCTATTTAGTTCCAATAACATGAACATTATTAGGTCTATGAACTAATTTCCAAACATTATTTCTTTGAAAATTGTTTAGTTCATCATGCATTGCTAGAACCCAAAACTCATCTTTTAAAGCATCATTTGTCTTTTTAGGTTCTATTTGAGATAGGAAGGCAACATTACCACACTCACTCAAAGCTTTTAAGCGAGTTAGAACCCCTTGTGAAGGATTTCCTATTATTTGCTCATTTGGATGATTTAGTACAAATTTCCATGCTTTGGAGAGTTCTTCTTGCTCTTGAATGTTGTTATTTTCTCCATCCTTTTGTGCATCTATTGAGGATGTTTTATTTAGTTGCAAAAGTTCCAATCCTCCCTCAACATCATCATCATCATCTTTCCTAGGTAAACCAACTTGTAAACCAATATTAGTCTTATCAAAAGTAACGTTTATAGATTCTTCAACAATAAGAGTTCGTTTGTTGAAGACCCTATAAGCCTTACTTCTAGGTGCATAACCTAAAAATATACCAACATCAATTTTTGAGTCAAATTTATCATGGTGATCTTTGGTATTCAAGATAAAACATTTACAACCAAAATATGAAAGTATCCAATAAAAGGGGTTTTGTCATAAAATAGTTCATAAGGAGTTTTCTTAAGCTTTGGTCTAATCAAAACATGATTCAAAACATGACAAGCCGTATTGACGGCTTCCGCCCAAAAATATTTTGGTAAATCAAAATTATTAATCATTGTTCGTGTCATCTCTTGTATGGTGCGATTTTTTCGTTCAACAACACCATTTTATTGTGGTGTTCTTAGAACGAAAAATACATGAGTTATGCCACGATGGGCACAAAAATCATTAAAAAATTATTTTGAAATTCACCACCACGATCACTTCTAATTTTAATAACTTTTAATTCTTTTTCATTTTTAATTCTTTTGACAAAATATGAAAAATCTTTAAAACATTCATCTTTACTACCAAGAAAGATTGTTCATGTAAAACGGGAGTAATCATCAATGATAACAAAAACATAGTATTTACCTCCTAGTGAGGTAACATGCATAGGACCAAAGAGATGAAGATGTAATAATTATAAGGGTTTAGAAGTTGATACCTCATTAATGGATTTGAAGGTAGACTTGGTTTGTAAGATGTAATAATTATAAGGGTTTAGAAGTTGATACCTCATTAATGGATTTGAAGGTAGACTTGGTTTGTTTACCTTTAGCACAAGAAGTTGATACCTCATTAATGGATTTGAAGGTAGACTTGGTTTGTTTACCTTTAGCACAATCTTCACAAACGGTATCTTTAATAAAATATAAGTTTGATAACCCTTTTACAAGATTATTTTTAGATAACTTGGATATCAATTGCATGTTGTCGTGACCAAGCCTCTTATGCCATATCCAAGGATTCTCATCGACTACCGTAAGGCATTTAACATCTTGATCTACTAGCTCATTCATCTCAAAAATGTACACATTAGATTTTTTATTATCAACAAAAATAATTTTTTTCATTTGATCTAACAATGCACTTATCCGGTTTGAAAAAATATCAAAACCTTTATCACTTAATTAGCTAATACTAAGAAGGTTATAATTTAAGCCTCTAACCAAATAAACATCCTCTATTACGGGAGAATGTATCTTACCAATATGTTCAATACCTATAATTTTACCTTTCTCACCGCCACCAAAGGAGACGTTACCTCCTTCAATTCTTGATAGAGTTGCAAATAGCTCTTTGTTACCCGTCATATGATGTGAGCAACCATTATCAATGTACCACATCTCTCTACGTCGTGTTTGTGATGTTCCCTACATAAGACGAAGACGTTGAAGCTTTAGGTACCCAAATCTTGGGTCCTTAGGTGTTACTGTTCTTGGTACCTTTGGGTACCCATGTCATTCCATAATAATCATTGTTATTTTTAATCCTACAATGAGTGGAGATATGACCATGTTTTATGCAATATGTGCACACAAAATTTCTCTTGTGTGTAGAAGCATAAGATCTATAAAACCTATTTCTTTCAATGCGATGATGATTGGAATATGCATGAGTAGGTTTAATTCTACCACTTTTAATTTCAAGTCTTTCTATTTTAGATCTCAATTGTTTGTTTTCAAAATAGAGATTCCCAAACAATTCATCTTTTAGAGCAAGTGAGGATTGTAATTGCTCAAGTTTGGAATCACAAGAAGTATGCAATTTTTTTGAAGTAAGAGTATTCTTTTGTCATTCTTTTAAACTCAATGTTTAACTTTTCTAATGTGATTGCTAGATCACATTGCATATAAAAGGATTCACTTTCGGTATCGGATATCACCTCCTTTTCATAAGCCATAAAGCAAATGTTGGGATCGTGAATAGCAATCTTTGCTCCTTCTTCATTGATATCTGAATCGCTTGGTTCGGATTCCTCCCATCCGGCATACATGACTTTCTTCTTCTTGTATTTCAAATATTTCTCCTTGAGCTTAGGGTAATCTTTGGCAATATAATCTGGTTCGTTGCATTCAAAACATTTTCCTGCACGCGAAGAAAATTTATTGTTAGATCGGGGATTGAACTTCTTATTCATTTTTATGAGTCTTGATATTCTTCTAGAGAGGTGAGACACTTCTCTAGAAAAATCAACTTCACTATTCGAAGATGAGCAGTTATCACTAGCTCCTTTAAGAGCTATGGTCTTCATTTTTGGGGATGGCTCCTCAATTTCTCGTGGGGGTACTTCCTCCTTCTCCTTTCCTTTAAGCTTCTTCTCATAAACCTTAAGCTTACCGATGAGGCCATCGAGAGCTAGAGTATTAAGATCATTAGCCTCATCTATGGCCGTAGCTTTGGGCTCCCACGCCAGAGTCAATGAGCGAAGGATCTTGTTGTTCATCTCGTGGATAGTCAATGTCTTCTCAAGACCATGCAATTCATTGATGATATTAGTAAAGTGAGAAAATATAACATCAATGGATTCATCGGGAAGCATTTTAAATAACTCATAGTCATGCATAAGCCCACTAATTTTGGACTCCTTAACTTGGGGGTTCCTTCATGTGTAATACATAATTTTACCCAAATTTCATGTGCTATTGGACACGCGGAGATCCTATTATACTCATTTGGGGAAAGACCATAAATAAAGGCATTCATGGCCTTTGCATTGAGATTAGCTTGGTGTCTTTCTCCATCGGTCATGGCACTAATCTTGGACTTTTCTACATACTCTTTTCTATGATATCCAAGATGTCAAGATCAATACAACGAAGGTAGATCCTCATTCTAGCTTTCCAATAGGCAAAATTGCTACTGGTGAAAAGTGGGGGTCTAGTGGTGGATTGTCCCTCAAGCATATGCATATTCAATGAAGCCTCCATAGGATATTTCCTCTAAGGTGGTTAGACCAAAAACTAATATAGAGACCAAACTCTGATACCAATTGTTGTATGATTAAGGTCTAGAGGCAATAATAGTGTAATAAAAATTATGACAAGCAATACACCACAAATAAAAAGCGAGAGTAAAAGAGATAAGGTTAGAAATCGTTATTGCATTGTTGTAGAGAAAATTTGCAAAGAAGAGAATAAAGAAAATTTGACTTGTATTTCTTTGATTCCGATTACAATTCGATTACAAAAGAGAGGAGAACGAAATTGGTTCTTCCTCTTTGTTTAAAACTGGGTTCTTCACGGTGGCGGTGGAGTGCCTCCCTCGAATGCTCGCGTCGAGTTTGCTCTCCGTTGACGATCCGCACGTCTTGATTCACTGGAACAATATCTTCTCCTCACGATTTGACGTTGTGGAGAACTTGCGTGGCAAGTTTAAAACTCTTGATGAGTTGATAACTCTGATCGAGTTTGAACTCTTGAAAAAGAGTTGATTTGAACCGAAGATCGGTTAATAGGCCAAGGATAAAAGCTGTTGCTGAAGTTGAAGATGATCTTCGTTGGAAGATGATGCCGATCTCCTCAAAAATCTCTCTCCAGTGGTCGATCCAAGCCCAGATAATTCAACCGAAAAAGGAGCCCCTGAACTGAATTGATCTTCAGTTATTTATAGAGGATTAAGGGGGTGAAACCGCCCCTTAAATCTCTCCTAAGTGTTTTGATGTTGTGACGCGGGGTTCGACCCTGGCGTTTTGATGTTGTGACGCGGGGTTCGACCCTGGCGTTTTGATGTTGTGACGCGGGGTTCGACCTTGGCGTTTTGATGTTGAAACGCGGGGTTCGACCCTGGCGTTTTGATGTTGTGACGCGGGGTTCGACCTTGCCGTTTTGATGTTGAAACGCGGGGTTCGACCCTGGCGTTTTGATGTTGTGACGCGGGGTTCGACCTTGGCGTTTTGATGTTGAAACGCGGGGTTCGACCCTGGCGTTTTGATGTTGTGACGCGGGGTTCGACCTTGGCGTTTTGATGTTGAAACGCGGGGTTCGACCCTGGCGTTTTGATGTTGTGACGCCGGGTTCGACCTTGGCGTTTTGATGTTGAAACGCGGGGTTCGACCCTGGCGTTTTGATGTTGTGACGCGGGGTTCGACCTTGGCGTTTTGATGTTGTGACGCGGGGTTCGACCTTGGCGTTTTGATGTTGAAACACGGGGAGGACCTCCGCGTCTTGCCTTGCAGAGATTATCACCAAGTAATCTCTTTTTGTCATAGCGTTGCAAAGATCATTGTCTTGTAATCTTCGTCTTGGCTCCTTGAGAATATGAGAGTCGTCAGATTGTAACTCCCGATGTTGATTGTGAAGGCTGTTGAAGTAGAGCTTCCATCAGTTGTCGTGAAGGTCGTCAGATTGTAACCTTCAGCGATCTACGTGAAAGCTTCAAATTGTAGTCTTCTGGAAGTCGTCAGATTGTAACTTCCATCATCGGTGTTTGATGGGGGATAAGCTATCTATTGTGATTTTTAGACAGCCTACAGTGATGTGTTCACGAGGTTCAGTCCGCTGACCTACGGCCCCACTCTCCATTCTCGAGGAGAATCCACTACACAACCCGGTTTGGAAGTCGAAACTTCTTCTACACAACGATCTCCACGAGATCTCACAACTACACAATTGACCTTCACGAGATCACACTCACAATAGTAGCAATCACAGGAAAGACTCTCTCTTTACAATAGCCTTATGGCAAGAAGAGAGATTGCACTTGAAGCTATGGATGTGAAAACGAAACAGTGAATAATAGGACGAAAGTTGAAGCTCTTTGAAAACAATAAACTTGAAAGCAAGAGTTTTACAATTAAGGCTTAAGTCTGAAGTGGTTGGGGTATTAGGTATTTATGAGGAAAGAAAACAGCAGCCAAAGCCCCAAAGAATCAGACAAAATCCCCTAAAAACAGGATTTCTGAAACTGTACAAAAATAGTCGTTACAATGTTATGTGTCGACTCGGTATTGTTCATGAGTCGATTCATAAGTAGCCGTTATAGGCTAAAAATCAACTTATGAGTCGACTCATAAAATTCATGAGTCGACTCATCATGCATGGGTCGACTCATGAAGTCATGAGTCGACTTAGCAAAAACAAAACATATTTTCCAGCACAGTTTATGAGTCGACTTATGACAGACATGAGTCGACTAAACCTGATGGGTCGACTCATGATGTTGTGAGTCAGACTCGTCAGAAACAATTGACAACTACGCAGTAGTTTGTGAGTCGACTCAAAATTGTTCATGAGTCGACTCGTAAACATGCACACAGAAAATATCAACTTTGAACTTTGTTAAAAATTATCAAATAAATTCAGAAAAATGTAAAACTTTGAGAATAGTTTATAAACATTTTGACAAACTTGTTTGAAAAGAGATTTTACAAAAAGGTCCTCGTATTTGTGAAAAACATCATTTTACCAAAATACGAGTTTTGAAACAATGCAAGTGTGTGTGATATCCCAAATAGCTTCAAATGAAATCTACAACTACTTGCCTACATTTAAGTACTAGAGAGAAAATAAAATAGCAAATATCTCTCACATAGAAATACATTTCTTGAGTCTTGATATTACTTTAGAGTTGATGAAGCTTCTCATTGCGTTAAGTGTTCTTGATAAACATTGCTTCATCACTTTGCCTCCACCTCCTTTAGATATAGACATTGTAGCTCATATTCCATCCAATCCTCCATTTATGGTACTAACGAGCTTGATATTCATATTAAGTATAATATCACTCAACAAGGAATTAGTACCGATAATGGTGGTTATAAATCATCATCAAAACATAAGGGCTGGTAGTATTATCTAAAGGGGAGCTTCGAGATTGGCTAGGTTGCTTCGGCTATTTTAGAGGCGGACATGAGCAGACTTTGGCATTACAGGTTAGGGCACACAGGAGAGAAGTCACTGTAGGCTTTGTGTAAGCAAGGGCTATTGAAGGGAGCCAAGAGTGGTAAAGTGAAGTTCTGTGAGCACTGTGTACTTGGCAAAAAGACGAAGGTGAAGTTCAGGACTGCTATTCATAGGACGAGGGGCATCCTGGACTACGTGCATACAGACGTTTAGGGTCCTACCAAGACTGCATCACTTGGTGGTCGACATTGGTTTATCACGTTCGTTGATGACTATTCTAGGTAATGTTTGGTGTACACCATGGCAAAGAAGAGTGAAGTCCTAGATATATTCATGGAGTGGAAGAAGAGATTGGTACTGCAGGCTGAGAGAAAGATCAAGACGTTGTGATCCGACAACGGTGGTGAATATACTTCAGACCCCTTTCTGTAGCTATGTCGAGACGAGGGCATAGAGAGACACTTCATGGTTAGTCATACATCGTAGCAGAATGGAGTGGCAGAGAGGCTGAATCGGTCTTTACTGGAGAAGGTCCGATGATTATTGTCACAAAGTGGTTTGGAGAAGATCTTTTGGGCTGATGCACTTACATATACGAGTTATCTCATTAATAGGCTGCCTTCATCTGCGATTGAGGAGAAAACCCCTATGGATAAGTGGTCGGGAGAGCCAGCACACAACTATGACCAGCTCAAGGTATTTGGGTGCCCTGCATTTTATCATGTGAGAACAGATAAATTAGAACCTCGAGCTAGGAAGGCTATATTTGTAGGATTCAAGCGTGGTGTCCAGGGATACAAGCTATGGGTTCCAATTGATAGAAAGATTATGCTGAGTAGGGACGTCACGTTCGATCAGGCTTCTATCTTGAAGCTTCCCAGCTCTCATCAAGTGGAGAGCGACCCGACGGAGGAGATATCGCAGGTGATGGAGATCGATGCAGCTCCACATTGTTCAAATGGTACAGTATCCATTAGAGTGCCGACTGAGGTGATGTCAGGTGAGCATGACGGTGACACAGAGGATACGAGTACTGATCTGCAGGATCAGGGACCGACGGCTCAGGTTCAGAATTCTACTATGGTTCGGAGACAGCAGAGAGATATACAGATGCCAACACGGTATGCCGACACAGTTACGTATACACTTCCGGTAGAGAGTATCAATGAGATGGTGTCTGCTACATTCAGAGAGCCGAGCAGAGTTCGAAGGCTGATTCGTGGCAGGTAGCTATGTAGGAGGAGATGGAGTCTCTTCACAAGAATGATATGTGGGAGATTGTTGAGCTTCCAAAGGGACGGAAGGCAATTGGTTGCAAGTGGGTATACACAAAGAAGGAGGGCATTGAGGGCACTCCATTAAGGTTCAAAATTAGGTTGGTTGTGAAGGGCTATGCACAGGAGGAAGGTATTGACTATAATGAGGTTTTCTCTTCGGTGGTGAAGCACTCTTCGATTCGGATTTTGTTAGCTTTAGTGGTACAGTATGGTTTGGAGTTAGATCACTTTGATGTGAAAATGGCATTTCATTATGGTGATCTTGATGAAGAAATATATATGACTCAGTCATTGGAATTCTGTGTTGCAAGAAAAGAAAAATTAGTTTGCAGATTGAAGAAATCGTTATACGATTTGAAGCAGTCTCCTCGACAGTGGTATATGTGATTCGATGGTTTTATGATTAGTCATTCATACACTCGGAGCCAGTTTGATCCTTACGTATATTTTTGCAAGTTAAAAGAATATGCGTACATCTATTTATTACTTTATGTCGATGACATGTTGGTTACCTCTATTTCCAGATATGCTATAGATGAGTTGAAGGCACAGCTTTCAAAGGAGTTTGAGATGAATGATTTGGGTGAGGCAAAGCGCATTTTAGGGATGAAAATCGGCAGAGACAAGAAGAATGACAGAATTTGTTTGACACATGTAGCTTATTTGAAGAAAGTTCTACAGCGATTCCATGTTAGCATAGATACGAAGCCAGTTGGTGTACCTTTGAGAGTCCATTTGAAGCTTTCAGCTGGTCTTTCACCAAAGTCAGTTAAAAACCGAGAGTTGATGTTGAAAATTCCATATGCGACCATGGTTGGGAGCTTGATGTATACGATGGTATGTACGAGGCCGGATTTGTCACAGGCGGTGAGCATGGTTTCAAGATACATGCACGATCTAGGAGTGGATCATTGGGACACCATGAGATGGATTTTGAGTTGTGTATTGGCTATGTTGATTCGGATTATGCCAGGGATTTGGATAAGCGTCGGTCTACGACGGGGTATGTGTTCACTTTGACCCGTACGCCGGTGTGTTAGAGATGCACCTTACAGTCTACGGTGGCTTTGTCTACGATGAAGGCAGAGTATATGGTGATTACGGAGGCTGTGAAGGAGGCTATTTGACTTCGGGGACTTTTGGAGGAACTTGGTATATCGCAGCGATCCGTCACTATTTATTGTGATAACATGAGTGCTATCTATTTGGTGAAGAATCAGATTTTTCATGCGAGGACGAAGCACATTGACGTTCGTTATCACTTCGTTCGAGATGTTCTTGAAGATGGCGATGTGGAGATTGTGAAAGTCCACACGAAGGATAATCCTGCGGATATGCTCACTAAGGTGGTTCTGAGCAACAAATTTGATCATTGTCGAAGCTTGTTGCATATTCGTGATTATTGAGGCCGTTGACGGCCATTTGGGTGAACTACGTAAAGGCTTGATTCCTTGGATAATGGGATACGTAGGCAGTCATTTATGATGCAGGCGATTTGAGAGTAGATACCGATATTTGGTTGTTTTGATGTCGGCTCAGTTTTGGGAAAACTTCACTGAGGTGGAAAATT
>NC_033801.1:46481627-46669775 GCF_001876935.1 Asparagus officinalis
ATTTTTTTCAGCTGGGAGCAAGTACATAAGGGAAAAGTGGCTGTGCTTGGTGAAGAATAGCGCTGATTTTGAGAGGGTTTTGGCATCCCCTTTGTGTGAGAGTTGAGAGTTTGTGTGGGGTTTAAATTGTGAGATTGTAAACCCAATTTGTATTCTCTTTTCTCAAATAGTAGATCTCCCCCCTCCTTGCCCCGTGGACATAGGCTATTTGCTGAACCACGTAAAATTAGTTTATCTCGCTGGTTGTGTGGTTTGTAATAGCTTATTTAGGTTCCCTCGACATGTCAGTCCTAGAACTGATGAGAGGAAGAGCTGATATCCCACTTTGTTGAGATATTTTGTTTAAAGTTTTTATTTCCTTTGTGAAACAGGAATTCCTATTGTGACCTGACTCTCTTATTGTGCTGCCAAAGTGCTGCTGAAATTTTCGCTGCGCGCAACAGTTCGACCATGGCGTGGGCCTATTCGGGCATTATCAGGGCCTACTTTTTTATTTACAGGTTAGAGCAAAACCCCATCCGGCTCACAGCTTGATATATCATGGGCTAGATTAGGCCTGACCCATTGTGGGCTGGGCGGGTCTTGACCTAGGGCGAGCTAGGCCGATTCGAAATACAATTTGAACCGGCCTACGCCCATCCCCGTTAGAGCATAAGATTTTAACTTCAAATCTTCTGTACGTAGATATTTTTTTAGGAAGGGAAATGAGTTGTTAGAGGATTTGAAAAAGTAAATTTTGAATAGTTACAATCTTATCTTTTTCGTATATATTAAATAGATTAGATCAAATGCAATTATTGATATAACTATCCTAGTATTATTTTTTTCTAGAAAAACCAAAAGTGTCACCTCAACCTTCAATTTCTGGCTACGCCACTAAAGATTTGTAAATAGAATCATGGAAAAGTACTTGAAACAATACTTTTCTCCAATTTTAATTTTTTTTCCTACTTTCTATTTATTTTCCCATTGCCGAGCAGCACAGGTCCGCTAGCTAGAGATGAATTGGAGCTCCAATAGTGAGGATGGAGCCTGCAGAAGAAGAGGTTGCGGATGCGTGCCGCAATCCAATTACAGACAAGAGAAGCTTATCGATATAGACAAGAGAAGGTTAGATATAGACAAGAAAGAGATAGGGTTCTTGAAAGCGAATGTTGTGGTGGAGGGGCCATGATGAGATTCTTCCGAACGAACCCCCAATTATGAAGTGCGGGAGCTACTTTCACACGTTTTATCATCATCATCGTCATCATCTCCTCACACCGATTCTCCATTTTCTGTCAAATCTTTTTCCTGGTGTTCATCAATGACAACAGCAGCGTTACCAATTTCCACCAGAGAAGTAGCAGATCCTTTTCGTGACGGACGGAAGTTTGGTTACTAGCTGGCATCTTCATACACGAGCGGAGTTAAAAGTGCGGTCGAAGATGTAGGGGCCACCGAAAAAGCTCCTCTATTAGGTTCCTTAGCATTGAGATACCCAAACTATTTTTTACATGAAAGAAAAGGAAGTCGAAAAGATGACGGAAACAGTACTTAGTTTAGTAGTTGATGATATTGAACAAACATCATGATAACAAATACAAGCATACTTAATAGGAGGGTTAAATGTTCATAAGCAAGTTACTAAAAAAAACAGAAAGCACGAGGTTGATAGGGAAACTCGCTGGAAATTGCAAGCAATTAGAACAGTGATTTTAGACATTAGCGGATGTCCATAAAAGTTATTTTTAGACGTTAATTCAAAGTAAAACGTCTGACAGCCTCAACATACGTGGCACTACGGATTTCAGAGGGCTCGTCAAAGAAGAAATGCAGTGTTTTTCCTTGTCAGTGAGAAGATTGTTACAATATCATCGATAACGCAATACAGCAGCTTGACGGCATCTCTTCCCGTCGATTCCTCGCACCGCACCGTATAAAGACTTCCACACAAGCAGGTTAAGAACATAAATATAACTCCATTGCCATAGTGATTGTGTCAGTACTTTGGAGTGAGGTTAAATGCATTGGTATATGTACAGTAATGACAGGCGCATCAAATGTGAAGTTCACATCCGTACATGAAATATCTTCCATAAAGAAAATGATCAGTTGCGCGCATGCAGAACCAAGGATCTACGAGATTCACCTGGCAGTAATTGTGATACTGTAACTTGAGGGGGGGTCTGCACCGAATGCAAATATAAGTCACAACTACTGCTTGTGTGCATTACACAGAACAACAAAACAACCATCTTCTGCTTCTGAGTGATCCATCATACAGAGTCATCCCAGCAGACCGTGAAGGTTGGTCTCTAACCAGCTTCTTTGCTGTAGATGAACTCAGAAACTTGATGATTAGAATACTGCAACAATGTCTTAAAGGTTGAAGGTAAAAGATATTATACTTTGAGAAAACCCACCTATCTCATAAAAGAGTTCATTGATATTCTGTGCAGTTTTAGCAGATGTTTCAATGAAAAATAGGCCATTCTCTTGAGCATATTGCATTCCTTCCTGATAAAACAAAACAAGTCTGAGAAATCATATATTACAAGGATGAAGATGCTGCTCGTACGATTAAAATGAAGGTATCAGAGGACAGACAGCTAATAATGCGTGATACTAAAAGGTGTCATAATGAGTTATCTCGATCAGGCTACAGGTTTAGAGTACCATGAGATATATTAAAAAAAACTAATTAGAAGATTATTGTCGGTAGCACACATTGCTTTAAATATCCCTGACATAGCCAATGAATATCAGCCAATATTTTTTTTATAAGGCTCGCCACAAACAATATGGTCTCAACATTCTTTCTTGCTTTTTGGAAATTTCTGGGTGATATATACCTGACATGGCTGATATGTCAGCCAACATGTTGACGATGTATTCTTTTATATGGCATGTCGCAAAACGATATAGTTTTCCAAAACCTTTTTAATGTTCTTAGCAAAAATTCTAGCCCTGTAAAGTGTAAAGATTTTTTAGCAGAATTCTAATAGGCTCTTTTTCCTAAGTAAGTTTCTATAATTGGTTAGTGA
This sequence comes from Asparagus officinalis, assembly GCF_001876935.1. Lineage (NCBI taxonomy): Eukaryota > Viridiplantae > Streptophyta > Magnoliopsida > Asparagales > Asparagaceae > Asparagus > Asparagus officinalis. The sequence goes on from NC_033801.1 coordinate 46,484,654, forward strand.
TCTAAAATACATATTATTTATATTTCCGTATGCTTAGATTTCATGAAGTATGTTTAGATTGCATTTTAGGACATTATATTATATCTATACATCACTTGAAATGACATTACAATATTTACTACATATGCTTGATATTTCCTGATATTCGCAATCCAAAATGGATTCTGGCAGTCCAATATTTTCTCGATATTTGATATTTAAGACCTTGGATAGCAATTTATCCATATCGTACTAATTTACAAGAAGAGCCCTCTGGGGGGGAGAACTGACAATAAGGAAAAGATTAAGGAGAGGGAAAAAAGAATGAATGTTGTGAGAAGGGAAGGGTCAGTAGAGAGCGCAAAGAAGATGAGAGATAGAAGAATGGAAAACAATCAGTTATGAGCAAAGAATTAGCTGATAAGATGAGATGGATACAATCAGTTATGAGACAAGATGAGATGGATACAATCAGTTAAGGAAGGATCTAGATGAGATGGATACAATCAGTTATGAGACAAGATGAGAGAGAAGAAAAGGAGAGCAAAGCATCATGCCGATAAGATAGGAAAAGTAAAATTTGTATGATGAATGTCCCTTGATGATCTGGCAAACTGATACTATAAATCTGTCTTATTAATAAATTTGGTATTACATGTTGATTATTATGTTTAGGTATTCACTAGTTGAATTTAGGATAATCATCCTAGATGTTGTTTGACAGAAGATCATATGTGAAAGATAACCCCAAAAAAACAGTGAACATGCAAACGTACATATAGGACAAGGAGAGAGATCTAGTACCATAAAAACTTAAGGATCTATGCAAAATGTAAAACATTTATTTAATCTTTCGATTACAATTGGAAGGAGGCAATTAATGAGATCATTCTTATTTACTAAGATAATATGTGTGTTTGCCAGTATTTGAAATGAGATCATTCTTAAATTGGACATTCACACCTATATTTTAATTGCTTGGATAGCTAGTCGTGTGATTAAACATTAATCGGATTGGTAATTACTTCTAATGCTTTCTATTAATTGACGTAATAGGTTTAGATGATGTGACATAAAAAACGTATTGATCATTTCCCATAAAAACATTTGGCAGTTCTTGAAAAGATTAAGTTGTGCATGTTGATTAAGTTGTATTGCTTAAAAATGAATAAAAATATACAACTTAAATTGACAAAAGACGTTAGAAATGATCAACAATCCAATTAGTATTTAATTGCATGACTAGTCATCCAAGCAATTAAGTATGAAGGCCCAATTAGAAGATAAATACAATGACAAACTATCCAATTAAACTAAAAAAGAACCATGCATCCCTCAATCTTAGATAGTTTTAATCCTTAGATTAATGGATTTGACGTTAATTTTGATGACTAGGAGATCTAATCTTAGCTTTTTAGATAACAAATGTATTAATGAATTCTCTTATATCACATGAACTATATATTTTTCAATATTATAAGCTATTCTCATATCTGTTTTCTGTATATGCTTAAATATCTGCATGTATATCTGTATCCATATTTGATTTTAACGGATATGGACATAATTTCTCCTTATCAAGGCATTTTCGTATCCGTATCTGTGATTGGTAAGCAGATACAGCTTTGATAATTGGTGAAGTTAAATGAATGATTATATAATGCATTGGAAATTTTTCTTCAAGGTTAGACTTAATTTCACTATTCATTTACCTTTCTAAGAGAATTTTGATTTTCCTGTTTAACTACCAATCAGTCTAGTTATGTCTTTCAGATCTCTAAGTACCAAAGAATAACTGCAGCAACAAGTTCAAAGATTAAATGTATAATGAATCAGCTAATGATATTTAGTTAATACCTCTGCGTCCACCATCCTCTTGGTTTCCAAATCAGATTTGTTAGCAACCAATGCCATGACCAAATAGGGATTACCTACATAAGTTGATATATATAATTTAGAATGATTTAACGTACAAAAATAATGTAGCAGGTGAACAATAACAGTGTACAGAAGACATATGCCCCAATATCCTTAATAGGCTTCAGTGCTCACAAGAAAAAGTATGTGAATAATTTATCTTATTCGTCTAACAAGATCATTAAACAGTAACAATGAACTATTGACACAAGCTACTTTATTACATATATTACTTTAAGATGATTCCTTACTTACTGGACCCATAGCTCATCCTGCAATAGGAGTTAAGGATTTTATGTGCATTGTTGGATATCATTCTGGAAATTCCAAGGTTTATCAGTTTCACTAGGCTTTAATAAAAAAAATCTGTTTTTTATTTTTGTATTTCGATTAGACGTTTTATCTTGTTTAGAGACCTGTATATTCATGAGCTTGCAAAACTATAGTTGCAACATAACATTTGTGTGTTAGACTAGATAATAAGCATAATGTGCATATATTAGACTAATTTGTTAGCATGTCACTAATAAATTTTGGATCTTCTATGAATATGATTGAGCTAGTTTGTGTATATTGAGACTACATGGGCTATTGAGTATTAATCATGAGCTGCCCAGAGATAAAGGAGTCATGAGGTCCACCTATGTCACTGTGACTAGAAGAATGGGTCTGACTTGTGGTACTTCATTTAGGAAAATGTGTTACCTTCTCATACCCAAATTTCCATGTATGATTGTGTATATTTACAGTTTAGCATTATTGTTTTCCTTAACTGGCAAGTCCTGCCAAGTTTGTTCCTCACATTGTTGGGGTGCAACAAGTTCATCACCCCAGGGACTGTTTGGTTCGATTTCTATAAAAAAAAGGAAAATTATCAAGAAATTAGTTTCCTTGTATTTCCATAAAAATTTGCGGGAGAAGTTTATAGAACTCAAAAAGTACTATTTTTCTCGTTTGTTACTATTTCTTTGTTTGGTTCAAAATATGAAAATGAGTTTCTAACTTTAAGGAAAATAGGTTTTTTTTTTCCTTTTTCTTTTGTTCGTTTGGATAAGAAAATTTTATGGAAAAGTAAAACTCATACAAGAATGTAGGCAATTTTAAATTTCTAGGCAATTTCAAATTTTATGGAAAAGAGGTACGGGTATACTTTATTACTATTTTAACATAAATGACATATTTCCTTACAATTTCCGCCCAATTAGGGAGGAAGTTGATTTCTATAAAATAATACATTTTTCCCTACTTTATAGAATACATTTCAACAATTTCTTTGGAACCAAACACAGTTTATAAAAATCTACAGAAATCTATTATTCACGATAATGGCATTGTTAGGTGTTTTTCCAAAACTTTTCTATAAAGTAGGTGAACCAAACACCCCCTTATACACGGATAATCTGCTTGAAACAATCTGTTTCACAGGAAAAGGACTTTATTGCTAGCTCTTCCTAAAGCAATGAATACATGCAGAAAGATTCATTGCAATAGCAATAATTAGCAAGGTATAAGATAGGGCATATTATAGATTACTGCACATTCAAAAAAAGTAGATGTATTCATCTGATAATGACTCACCTTGTCTCTGAAGTTCTTGAACCCATTTTTTTGCTCGAATAAATGATTCCTGAAAGAAAAATATCATATGATACGTATTAGATGTCACCAATAACCATCATAGTGAACAATATAAATATTATGAAGAAAGTGAACTTTTACTAAGAACAATAAGCTATTAACAGCTTATTGCACAAGGTAAATGGGGAAAAAACACTCTGCGAGGCTCAATCCAGAATAAAAAAAAAAGCCAACTACTAAAGGCCCTCAAATAAACTTATCTAATACTCCTATAAAAGCATGTTGCATGTTTAGACATTCTTCCGAAAATGCCTCAAATTTATAGAAGTGACATTTACATTGTTTTGTGCATCCATGTAATTTTGTGTTTCACCATTATAAAACACATAAATATACATATATAAATATACATACATACATACATACATACATACATACAAACTCAATATGATAAATACTACAGTAAATGCAATATATACATTATTATAAATATTCAATTATATGTCATGAGTCCTTTAAATAAATATTTAATTTATTAATTTATTTTTATTTTTCTAGCAAGTTATGAATGTTGATTAGCATGCAAGCATATTAATAAATTTATTAATTTATATTAATACATAGTAAATTGATGATCACTGAAACATCACAATTCCTCTTCAATAAGGGAGTAATTAACTGTGATAAGGAAATCGTGCCTCCAACTAATGGATCACCAGACCCTTGGATCACAAGACCCCCCTCAAGTCTCATCCGTTTTCACTCCACCTCCTATATAACTCCCCTTCCCATCTTCTTCCATTCACACAACAAAATTCACTATCACTAATGATCAAACTAATGTCCAAGGATATTCACTATCCCAACAGAATTCTCCACCTATATAACACCTCTCAACTCCCTTCTATCTCTCCTCTGCTACTCCCCTTTGATTTGCCAATCCAAGAAACTTCGAGGGAACTGAGGTTTGGCAATCAAAAGACCTGGTTCCGCCACAAAAGTGCGCTCGGCAACGGTGGCGGAGGCGAATCTGGTAAAGGTGATTGTGGTAGGTTCGGAGCGGGTGGTGGAGCCGGCATGCAGTGGGCCATGTGGATTTTGAGGTGGTAGCGGTGAAGGTTTTGGTGGAAGCAGAGGGGCCAAGTGGAGGGTTTGGCAGATGAGCTTGGTAGAGTCGGTGGATGGTTCGACGGATGAGCTCGGTAGAGTCGGTGGATGGTTCGACGGATGAGCTCGGTAGAGTTGGTGATGGGTTCCTTCCATTCATATTTCTTATTATATTTTCATTAGTGGATGTATATTAGTAATTGCAGGTTTAATGTCATGTCTATGTGTATTCGTTGTTGTAATAAGTGATGGTTGCTTCAGGGGTATTAGGCAAAGGATTCATTTTACTTTTCATGCCTGGTTAATTTGGTGAGGATCAGATAATAAGTTAAGTGAAGGTCAATGGAATGTGTAGTTCTGGATTTCTATTGCTTCAATTCAATGGACATTGATTGTAGATACGACATTAAAAACAAATTGCCAGAATTATAAGTATCTTCGTTGGTATTTTTAATTTTAAAATTATAACTAATATTGAAATTATGGTTCAGCATGTTTACCTTAAGGTGATGTTCAGCAATGAGTTAAGTGAATGGTTAAAGAGACTAAACCCTTTCCTAACCTGCCAAACACAAAAAAACTGTAGAAGGGTTAAAGTGAGTTAACCCTCCATAATTTGCCAAATATAAAAAATACATAAAGGTTAAGCTAACCCCTCTAAAGGGATTAAAATGAGTTAACCCCTCAAAATGAAGGGTTTACTAATACTCCTATTTAGAAGAATTAAAAGTTAACATGTTTATTTATAAAGAAAATAGTTAAAATCCTCGTTATTCCCAAACACTAAAACTGATCACAAGGCCTAAAATAAAACTTATTGAACAGATTAATAATGTAGTCCTTCAGGTTATCGAATGGGCAAACTACATTAATCCTTCTCTTTAATTCATCTTTCTTAACATTTTGCCAAATGGGGCCTAAGGGCTAACCCGAAACTAATAAAGAGCTGACGATGTGGATTAGGAAATTTGCATATAAATTAGCTTGTAATAAATTGCAAAACAACAGAAGAAAAAAGATTTGCATGTTGAGAATATCATAGAGTCAAAGGACACTTCAGAATGGAGAATCCAAAAAAGATGTCGCTCCAAAGTATGTATAAAATTTACATGATCTTTTTGTTGTTTTCTTTTGAACTCATTTTTGCGAAGAATGATATAATATGCATTTGAAAGATATGATATGCATTTTAACATTAAACTTTTCATACCTCAACTCTTTGCATAAAACGTGCATCTTACCAATGATTTTGATGGATTTTTGAAAAATGTTCTAATTATTATGTAGGATACATTAATTAAAATCTATAGTTTCGAAGGAATCATGGGAAAATCCCCTAAAGTTTTCATAAGTGACAACTTGCATTTGACCATTTTATTTTAATTTCTATGAAGTTAACATACATGAATATAAAAGCAGCTATTATTAGGATAATCATATGTATTCTCATATAAGCATTTATAAGATTTTATTGAAAAAAATAACAACTATTTGACTATGAAGTTAAAAGAAAAGGAAATAAAGTTTTCCTTTTCAAACTTTACAAGAATTCTTCTGTTATTCCAACAGACTATATATGATATATTACTTTTTTTAAAATTTAGTATATTTTTATTATTTAATTATGCCCGTTTTGGAGAATATTATCAATGATTTTTGTTATGTAGAGTGACAAACCCTAGCAACGGTTCGCTTCCAATAGGGGGTCCAAATATTTTCCATATAACCAATATTCTTGCATGGTAAGTTACTAACTTTTTATAGCTAAATTTATTTCTTTTTTATATTTAGTTTAAGTTTCTTATCTGTCTTGATCTAAATCATCTTTTAATATGATTTATTTTAGAAAATTTTCACGGTAAAAATTAAAATAATTAGAATTTGAAATTTGACTTATGTCTTTTAAGGTTTCGATATATTATATGACGAATTACAACTTAAGATAATAATACAAATGTATGTGAAACAAAGAAAATAACATATTACTTCTTAAAAAGAAGATAACAAAAGAATAATAATAATAAGTGTATGTTCAGAGAGAGGATCGAGGGATACCACAAAACTCATTACATGTGTGGATGACGATGAAACCACTTGCATAGCAATACATTTTAAACCTTGTTAGTGGACGTATGAGTATAATGTATAATTTTTTAGTTTAGAGGGAGCCTGAGGACCTATGAAAACTCTAAAAGTGCTATGTAAAATTTATTGGTTCAGAGAAAAACTGAGAAACTAAAAAAGTATAGTTTACATGGATTATTTAAATAATACTAATAGTTTACATGGATTATTTAAATAATACTATGTAAATTATATTAATGTTTAGAGAAACCGAGAAACTAAGATATATCTAACAGTATTATGTGGGTACCATACATTTATATACATACAGATAATTAGTATTCCAATGCACGCTTATTATCTACATATAACCATGAAAGTGGGTACATGAGCAATGCCCATGCACTATACTAGTCTGTCCCACAAGGGCAAATGATATTTGTGCCTTTCGTGCTAGTTCAAGTCTTACTTTTGACATATATTATTAAAATGCTAGTTCAATACTGGTCATGTTTGAGCTCTTTCCTTTTCCTATTTAAACTCAATTTAATCTAATCAGACCTTTCAAAATCTGGTTAACCTGTCAATAGAGAGGTCATGTTTGGGTCACCTAAATGGTGAGTGAGGTCAAAGTTCTGACCCCAACCAACACATTTCAATCCCTCACCTAAATGGTGAGTGAGGTCAAAGTTCTGACCCCAACCAACACATTTCAATCCCTAGCATAACTAGACATTAATTTGAAGTGTTGAGAAAGGAATATAAAAAATTCATATTAACAAAAGCAGTACCCAAAAGAAGGCACAAGAGTATATGCTCCAGCGCCAAACAGATAAGATAGCATCTGCTGATTATGTCTATTATAATAAATACATAATATCTAATCAACCAAATTACCAAGAGAATGTATAGGCCTATTGAATATATGTTGTGTTGTATCTCATATAACTTGTGCTTTTTATTCATAATATATAATAGTCAATATATTTTTTCCAAAGAATTATGCTCTACTTGAAGGGAGAACTTTTAAAAGTCGATTTACAGATAACCATTTTTATACGTATATTATCTTCTTACTATGAGGAATGCAGCCAAGATACTATAGGATAGAAGAAAAAAGATTTTGACTTTTTGAAGCTTGCGGAGTGATATGTGGGGGGCACTTGCTAAAATCCATCCCTAAAACCTATTCCCATTTATTTCAACACAATTCCATACACCATACTTGAACAACTCCTTATGTATATCAACCACATTCCTTTCCCTAGCAGTGAATTAAATAACAAAGACACTAATATTTTTTTACAAGCCCATCTCAAACATCCAAACCTGGACTCCCCATGCATGCCATGTTAATTTTAGAATTAGGTTCAGACATGAACTTGCCTCTCAACTGACTCTAATGGCATGAACCATGATACTAAGGTTTCTATTTTCCAACTGTAATCACTCTATATCTTCAGCTCCCAACTCACCTTTCTCATTTATGTTACCCTATCTCTTCAGATTGAGTAAGGTCTTCTATATTCAAAGACATGGCTTCCTTAACCCGACCTCCCAAAATTATGGATTTGAATGCCTAACCTAATCTCTCCAATCTATTTAATTCTAGCCATAATATGCACTAATCACATAAAGTTTCTTGAAATAAAGAACATAACATGTTTAATTTTGTAAACCTTCAGATTTCAAATCAGGAGACACCATCTTAAACTATACAGAATATTGGTATGTACTGTGATTCAATAACCATTTGACTCACTAGAAATTTTAAAGAAAGATTTATGTAATATTAACAACAGCTTGAAATCTTAATCTTAAGATAAGCAAAGCTACTTATCATCCTCTGTAACAAGGAAAAATCAGTTTAACTAATATCTTCCAAGGAAATGCTTGCTATTAGACTTCTTCTTAATAAGGGCTCATGTTTGTTCTTTTCGAAACCTCTGAAGTAAAATTAACCAATAAATAATGTAAACAATAGGTTGAGATATAACAATTTCTTTAAATGAACTTACTCTGCTCGAGATGTCATACACAACAATAGTTGCAGCTGCCCCACGATAAGATATGTGGAAACAGAACCCATTAAAGATCAACTCATGTATATCACAGTATCATAAAACTCGAGAGATATACAAAAAAAGCTTAAAGAAGACTATTAACTAATTTGTTATGAGAGTCCCAATTAAAGCATCTAAAGGAGACCACAAGTCAGAATTGGTTACATTTTTGCATGCTTGATGATTACATGCATAAGAAAGGGAAACTGTTTAACTCCAAGAAGAAGAAATATGAAGAAAAGATTCAAAAGTTATCATGATAACATTCATGTACATATGATGGGTATATATAATACAAACAGAGAGCTGTACATGCTAAGATAAATTGTATCACTATAAATCTTCAGTCACACGTTTATCACATATTTTAAGTTTGTAAATGGTATAATACAGTCATACAGGATATTATATATATGGAAATAATGGGTATGAGGTGGCGGTTCGTTTTATAAAATGAGCTACTAAGAGATAGCCATTTGGTGAGGCCCACCTTACGAGTCACATTAAAATGTGTGGGCCTCACCACTCTATCTGTGTGTTGTGTGTTGTGTGTATGTGTGCGTGCGAACGCGTGTACATGTGCGTGCGCACGTGCGGACGTGCGTGCGTGTGCATGTGTGCGTGCGTGCGTGTGCGTGTGTGAGCGCACGCGCGTGCGTGTGTGGGTGTGCGTGTGCATGCGTGCATGTGCGTATGCACGCGCACGGTGTGTGTGTATTGCGCGCGCGCGCATCTATATATATAAACACACACACACACATACACACACATATACTCTGAAATAAAAATTTACAAAATATCAATATTGATTCTTTCATTCGCGTGTCACAAGATAAAACATGTATATGTTTCTTTTATTATATAGATTATAAATTGAAAACCTCTCATTTTTTAACTAAATACCCAAATGACCCATTTTTGAACTAGATACCCAACAACCATTTAAATTCATAGTTTTAAACTGTGTACGGATTGAAATAACCTTGAGCCATGCTCAAAGAGTATCAAAAAGTGGATGTAAAGTGCAGAATATGCGCCCAATTATAAGGAGTGTGATAAATTGAAATATATATTACATAAGTCAGCACACCGTACTACCTTTAAAAGTGTGAGTTTGGGAATATCTTTCCACGGACAAAAATTCCCTTCATCCTATTGGATATTACATTATTATCATATCATATCCTAATTAACAGGTATAATATTCTATTTTCCTATCCTAATTAATATATGTGTATAAGCTTTAGCTCCTATTATCCCATGTGAACAGATTTCAAACTTTAATAGGTATATGCTTCCATTATCCTATCCTAACTATAATACACATATGCAATGGCGAATCCAGGATTTCTAAAAAGTGGTGTCACCATATAGTTTAATAATTAGGGATAAAAGGCTAATTTGGTCCCTATAATGGGGCTTCATACTCAAATTGGTCCTCATATTTCATTTTTCTCAACTTGGTCCCCATATTGGGGTTTCACACTCAGATTGGTCCTCCTTTATTTTTTTTCTCAACTTAATACCTATACTTGGGCTTCACACTCAAATCGGTGCCCTTACTTTTTTCTAACTTTTAGTGTTATGCAAAAAACTCTTAATAACTTTCAACATCAAACTAAACCCTCCAAGAAATTTCAAAAATCACACTACACCACCCAATAACTTTCAAAATCATACTAAACCCCTAATAACTTCCAAATCTCACCAAATCCCAAATAAATCTTGGACTTGCAAAAATCCCCAATAAGTTTTCACTTTATGTAGATAACCCCCATAAATTAGAACAAAAAACAACATAAAAAGACATTTCAAGGACAATTCCAGCAAAAGAAAAAAAATTAGGGTTCAGGACCCTAACCTGAACGAGCAAGAGGAAAACAAATCAAAAAAAGAGAGGTTTCTAATTTTAGGCTTGAAAATATAAAAAGGTCATCAAGAGTTTTCTAAAATAATTTAAGGGGTATTTTGATCTTTTTAAGTCACGTGGGATGCATGTGCCACATTAGATGTAATGATGCTAACTTTGGGGGTCTGCAAAAGTTATTGGGGGAGTATGATATAAAAAACTAGAAGTTATAGGGGATTTAGTGTGCTTTTGAAAGTTATTGGAGGTTAAGTATGATTTTTGAAATTTCTCAGGAGATTTAGTGTGATGTTGAAAGTTACTGGTAGTTTACTTCAAAACGTTAAAATTTAAAATAAACTAGGGGGACCAATTTAACTATTAAGCCCTGGTACATGAACGAAGTTGAAAAATAAAGTAAGAGGACCAATTTGAGTATGAAGCCCCAATACGGGGATCAAGTTGAGGAAAAGTAAAGTACAAGGGCCAATTTGAGTATGAAGCCCTAGTGCAGGGACTAAATTGCCCTTTTAGCCAATAATTAAAAAAGTTTATAATTGTCTTGATGAATTTTCATATTTTAGTAAAAGGTACATAATCGCATCATTAGTAATACTAATAAATGCAGAATTGCACTTTAGTAACTTCAAATGATAGGGTATATATTAGAAAAGACTTGAATCCAACTTATTAGAACAAACTTTTTCTTATCTTATCACATGATGAATGTATTTAAGTCCCACCTATTTTAGACTTCCCTCTATCTTCATAGGGTAATACATATAATATAGCTGAGTGTTTTTTTCTAATACATGTCCTGTAGCATGCAAAATATTATGTTTCATTAACACTTAGAAGCATGCAAATTTTATTAAGCAAAAAAAATCTTTCTTCTTGATTATGTTAGGACTTGAACAGGTAATATTAGTTGTCATAACAAGTAATAACTAGACATCCACATACTCTTCATAAGAATAATAGCTTCGCTCAAATAAAGTGGTGTCGCATGACACCACTTCATCCAAGGTAAATCCACCCTTGCCCATGTGAACAGATTTCCACAAAGTTAGATCATAAGCTATATCGTCCACGTTCAACGGTCTAGCTATACAACATATATTAATAGAATTTCCACGTGAATAGAATTTCCACGAAGTTGGATCAGAATAGATATCCTAATCAATAAAAATATATTTGTACAACATGTAATTCCCATGTTATCAACTTCCATGTTAACTCTATTTGTTGGATAGCTCTTGTGCAAACAATAAACTCCTATAAAGAAAAAAATACATCATCTCGCATGCCCATATATACACCAATAAATTACACAATTCTTTTCGTAGCAGTTTTTCCTCCATCTCTCTCTATGTTTCTCCTTCAACAGGTATCTCCTTCAATAGGTATGTCACATTGTTGTCTTCATTGTTATTCTTTAGTAATAATGTGCATTTTGAACAAATGGTGATATTTGTTATTTACTAGCTTGTATGCATATTTTTTCATCTGAGAGTGCTTTATATTAATTGTAATGGGGTGTGATCCAAGAAATTATTTTTAATCACAACTATTTAATTTTCAAAATTTTGTATTGATATTCAAATAGATAGTCTGAAGTATTTAAATAAAAATTCTTTTTGGATGGCTGTTGAATACATGAAGCAGCAATAAGGTGAAGGTAGAATCATTTTCTTTCCTATAATTTCTATAGAGGCCATAACCTTTTATATTTGCAAGCAAGCCCCAATAACCTATGCATACCTATAATATATTCTTGACCTACCACACGATGTTTTTTATATGCACATTATTTTATGTTAAGTGCGCCATGACCTATGTGCTAGAATTGCATCAGGTATTATTGCCCATCAATTCATGTTACTTTTCAATTTCCACTCCTATTTCAATTTTTCTTAAAACATTATTAGCAAAACCAAGAAATGAAGGTTTTCAGTATTTCTACTTCAATTGTCCAAATAATTCTAAATGTACAATAAGATGAACTTCATCCTATGAACACACCATATTAGGTAATTTCCAAACAAATAACAGTTTTATATCTAAATTAATCAGAAATATGATGTTTAATTTCTTTGAATAGCCTATTAATTTAAAAAATGGTTATTGACATCTGATACATCATATTAATTTAGGTATTTATACCTACCACTACTTTTAGTTATTTTCCGCTTAATCTTGATTTCTTTTGCCATTTTTTCAGGAATCTGTCACCCCTTGTAGTCAATGGTGATATTTAACCATGTGCATCCCACCTAGTACGCATAAATATATGTGCATACGCAAGGAGTGTCGGTGTCTGATACAAGCACAATTCATAAAGGATACAAACACAAGTTGATGGTAGAAGTAACAGGCAGCATAGCTAGGTAGTAGCTTAATCAATAACCCATAATTAAAATGAGTCCCCATAATCATGGACATAATCGATGGGTGAGAATATAAATTCCAACTAGTTATATACGAGGTAAATTTCACTTAATCCCTCCAAATTAAGTGAAAATTAAGCAACAGACAACATGACAAAAAATTGGGTCAGGGCTCGAACGAAAACATTGCGAGAGATAACACGAGGATCAGCACACCTACCAGCTTCGCATGGATGTTGCTGCCTCCCGCCATCGCCGTGGGAGGCCCGAGGGAACAATATCAACACCCCACTGAACAGGAAGTAGTAAGAGGAAGCAGGGATAGGAATCAAATACAGCGACTGAAACTAATAATAGAAGAAGAAGAAGAAAGAGAAAGAGGGAAGAAGAATGGTAGGTGGTTTCGAGAAGTAGTAGTGTCTCTTTGACCGGTGGGTCTCCTGTGGTTTCCCGCATCTTTCCTTCTCTTCTTCGCCCCTTCGGAGAGAGGCGAGAGCTCGGATTCCTTCCGCTTCAGCTTCAGACAAAAGCCCAACAGCTGCCCCTTGTTGGGGGTGGGCTTCAAGTGGGCTTAACCCGGCCGCATCTGAACTGGGCTGCGATTAAGAGATGAGGAATTCAACGCTTGTTTTGAATTTTGCTTTCAACCTCGTTTCACTTTGATACCCCAGAGTATTCCTTTAAGAGCTTTGCTACAGGGATCCAAAATATGGAACCAATAGGGGGGACAAGTGAGGTGTCCACCTCCTATTGGATAATGAGTTGACCATCATTAATGATGACCCAAAGTCCCACTCACATTTCATTTTGATACCCCCATCTGAACTATGCGAGATTTTCGAGTAAATTAAAATTACATCCTCAGCATGAGATCGATACATTTAGGCCCTTTTTATCTAGTTGCTACGTGCGTGATTCAAAATTTACAATAAAATCTAACACAACCTAGATAGAGGCATCATAGTATGAGATTCAAAACTTTTGGGATATCAAAGTGTAAAAAAAAATCTAGAGTATCAGGGTAAAATAGGAGCGCAACTCTAAGGTATCAAAGTGTTAGGAAAATGCTCCGGGGTATCAAAGTGAAGAGGCGGATGAACTTTGGGGTACCAAAGTGAAAATAAGGTTTTGTTTAATTTTACTGATTTTAGGGGTACCAAAGGGAACTGATTGTAAAAAAATTCAAAAAAAAACTATATTATGAGTATAAAGGGAATCTAACTAAAAAATAAAAGAGCATGAAAATAAATCTACACCACAAAGCATAAAATAAATCTACTCTACCAACATAAAAATAAAAACAAGAAAATAAAATTCTAAAACATGCAATTCTAAAATAAAAATAAAACGGGAAAATGAAAACTTACACTAACTACAAAATAAGAAAATATAAGAGAACAAAAACCTATAATATGAGTATAAAGGGAATCTAACTAAAAAAATAAAAGAGCATGGAAGTAAATCTACACTACAAAGCATAAAATAAATATAATCTACTAACATAAAAATAAAAAAATAAAAAAAAATTCTAAAACATGCAATTCTAAAATAAAAATAAAAAGTTGAAATGAAAAGTTACACTACAAGGGGCTAACCCTTTGAAGGAAAATCTTCATTTTCATCAACAAAGAAGAAGGAAAGAAAATTTAAAAGGAGAAAAAAAATTATTTCTTATAAATAAAAATTTATAATTTTAAAAGGTCTTCTCAATTAAGAGTAACATTCCCCTCTAAATGGAGTTTTTATAATATATATAGAGAATGACGGGTATGAGGTGGCGGCTCATTTTGCTACATGAATGACTTTGTTATGAGCTTTGAGCCAATGAATCCTAATCAAATTGGGCTTAGGTCATTAAGTATAAAAATACTTCTTGGGCTTAATTGTTCAATCAACTTAGGCTTAGAAAGGTAGAATAATCACTTTGGATATCAAAATTTTTATTGATGCTCATTGTTTGTGTGTGTTTTTTTTTTTTGAGTTAGCGTGTGTGTGTGTATATGTACATATAATGTTTATAATTATGGGAAAAAAATATTTATTGTAAGTAAAATGTTATAATTTTATTTATTGCAAATAAAATGTTTATAATGTTATTGCAAATAAAATGTTATAATTTTAGAAGAAAATATTTATTGCAAATTATTTATTACATATAATGTTTATAATTTTGGAAAAAATTTATTTATTGTGTTTTTTTTTTTTTGAGTTATAGCTGTGATCAAAAGCAATTTGTCGTGCTGCCCAAAAATGCGGTCGAACTCCATATTTAATTTGCTTTATAAAGCAATATGTATAGGATCACTTCAAGGGTTGGTTACTGCTCTAAAGGAAATGAATGAGATTAATTTACTATCAAAGAAAGGTGAAACAGGAACTGACATTAGGTGAACAACTGAATTTATTTTCCCTTTTACTCTTGAAAATATAAACAATATTCTTTGCACTTGACTCTATGTGCTACAATGTCAAGGAGAGAGCAACAGTGGGAGAGCTCTACAACGTAAAGGGGAGAGAGAGTGGGAGAAACCCTCGAACTTTTAATTACAACAAACCCCCTAAGCTACCATTTTAGATATATTTTTGTCATATTCTCTTAGAATTAGCATAAATGTACAATTACACAATAATCGAAAAAAATGTGGGGTTTGGCGATAAGGGCATAGAAACATGCACAAAATTTACAAGAGAACAACTTTCAAGTTATAGTATAGAAATTAGATGTCAAACCCAAAAGGAATGTGTGTGCTTACAAATTTTAAATTTGATTCTAGAAATGAGTGGACAAAGAGGAGTGAAATAGAGTGAGGAGAGAGGAAATTGTCACAAAATAAATAAAAAAACTAAAACAAGAGAGGAGAAGAGATAAGGAGGGGAAAAAATAAAAAGAAAAGAAAACAAAGATGAAACTAAAAACGCAAAAAAGAAATAGAATCAAGAAAATAAATAGAAGTGGGAACAAAATAAAATTAAGAAAAGTGAAATCAAGAGAGAAATCAAATCTAGAAAGAGGAAGGTAAAACAGGTAGACAAATAAGAAATCTTGAATTGAATTCACTAATTAATTTTATTTAGAATTTATGAACTACTCTCTTTTTATCATATTTTACTTTAGATTTACTATGCATATATTATCAAAACACTAAAAGAAAGCATCATCTATCAAATTATCATCCAAGCAAAATTTTTATTCATGAAAAAATAAATAACTAGATAATAATACAAGAATTCATAAGGATGACCTATCAAACCACTCAAGATAAGCATAGATTATCAAAATTTTCTTCTATCAATTAATTCTCTAGTTGATTATCCTAAAGATGATCAATTTAATCATAAAGAGTGCAATTCATAAATCATAAAAGAAATTAAACTAGTTTCATACAATTCTAGAATTCCTACATGAATTAGTTACTCATTTTGCAAAATAAAAAAAGGAAATAAAATCTATACTATAAAGCATAAACAAACAAAAAAATAGATCTAAACTACAAGTAAGAAAATAAAAACTAACTACAAATTAAAAAAGGATAAGAAAACAAAAACATATATTGTGAGTATAAAGGGAATCTAACCAAAAAATAAAAGAGCATGAAAATAAATCTACACTACAAAGCATAAAATAAATCTAATCTACCAACATAAAAATAAAAACAAGAAAATAAAATTCTAAAACAAAAAATAAAAGGGGAAATGTAAACTTACACTAACTAAAGAATAAAAAAAGATAAGTGAACAAAAACATATACTATGAGTATAAAGGGAATCTAACTAAAATAATAAAAGAGCATGAAAGTAAATCAACACTACAAAGCATAAAAATAAATATAATCTACTAACATAAAAATATAATAAGAAAATAAAATTCTAAAACATGCAATTCTAAAATAAAAATAATAGGGGGAAAGGAAAACTTACACTACAAGGGGCTAACCCTTTGAAGGAAAATCTTCATTTTCATCAACAAAGAAGAAGAAAAGAAAATTTAAAAGGAGAAAAAAATTATTTATTGTAAATAAAAATTTATAATTTAAAAGGTCTTCTCAATTAAAAGTAACATTCCCCTCTAAATGGAGATTTTATAATATAAATAGAGAATGATGGGTATGATGTGGCGGCTCATTTTGCTAAATGAGCTATCAAGAGATATAGTGATGAGGTCCACACCTTTTAATGTGACTAACAATGTGGGTCTTACCATACTTACCATATAGTTATCCCTTGATAGCTTATTTAGCAAAATAAATTGTCACCTCNTACTTGACTTTGTTATGAGCTTTGAGCCAATGAATCCCTATCAAATTGGGCTTAGATCATTAAGTATAAAAATACTTCTCGGGGTTAGTTTCTTAATCAACTTAGGCTTAGAAAGATTAAATCATCACTTTGGAGTTTAGGTTTTTATTGATGCTCATTGTTCGCTTTTTTTTTTTTTTTGAGTTAGCTGTGTGTGTATGTACATATAATGTTTAAAATTTTGGGGGAAAATTAATTAATGCAAATAAAATGTTATAATTTTGATGTGTCTTACTGTTTAAGACCAACCATCTCTCCCAATAGCGTTTTTGTAAAAATTTTCACACCAAAACCCCTCCTATTTATTGCCTATTGCAATCAACAAAAACCATTGTATTAGCTTTGAGCACCAAGAAATAAATCTCAACCATTACTTGATTTTGTTATGAACTAATTGATTGGCCAATCGGTTGGCTAATATATTAGCCAATCGATTGGTTATTCGATTGAGTAAACGATCAATCGGCTAATCAATTAGCCAACCAATTGACCAATTGATTAGTTCCTAACAAAATTTCATTCTTTGTTGACTTGTTGACCTGTTGTTTCTTGATCTCTTGGGCTTTTATAGGACCTTAGACTTTAATGAATGGTAAAAAATTAAGGGAATTTGGTTCTTTTGAGCTCTTATTCATTTATTCTCCATTACCTTCAAATTAAGATAAATATTTTTATTAGTTGATATATTTATTCATATAAAATAGTTAATGAGAGTATAAAAGAGTAATAAAATGTGATGATTATTTGGCAATTGATAGATTGTTTGAATGTGACATAACATGGTTGAACACAAGTCTTATTAGAATTATCCCTCTAGGAATGTAGTGGTTTGAACCATGTTCAATGGTTAAATTTCCAAATTAATCTTAATCGCCTCTTGTGAATGGTATAAATCAATTAACTATATATGGATGTTCGGATAAAATTTATATTTCTTTATTAGCCAAATACATCGGGCATATCAAATGATGTCCCTTCCGGATCAAGAACCATAAGACAACTATTTTTAAATTAGGCTAATTAGCATTTAAATACCTTATGGCATCCCCTAGTATGCACTTTTGGCCCTTCAATATCTTCTTTTATGCAAACTCTCTCATTGATACTCTCATCCACATGATAGGAGTCAAAATTTGGTATACAGAATCTTGTTAATAATTTTTTAAATAAATAAAAATGGTTTCAAGTTTACCTAATGGCATCCTTAGATCTTGTGTCATTTTTCTAGACTGATAACTAAATCAATTCATGTGAAATTTAGGACTTACCCACTACATTAAAACTCTCAAGTTTCTTAAGTTGTGTTGAGGGTTATATTTTTATATTTTAAAATGCATTGCACACTTGGAGCACTCTTTTTATGGGTTAAAACTTAAAGTCATGACATATGACACATAACGAACAAATTCATATAGGAGGTATGAACCCGTTTATTTTCTCTATTGTAAGGTGTCTTTTAAGTAGTTTTAAATTATTTCTTTCTCTTATGAATTATATTCCAATTAGGAGTGCTTTATTTTTCTATTTAAGAAGAAGAATTATAAACCCTATTCGTATATCACTTTTATTAATAAAATTTATTTAATTATATTTTTCTTCATGGATTCAGGTATTGTTCTTTGTGGATTCAAAGAGCACCTCTTAATAGATTCTAAGGCTTATAACTAGCCATTGTGTTAATTGGTATCAGAACTATGTTTTCAATCTAATTGTAAGCTATGAAACCCTTATTACGTACCCAAACTCATATTAAGACTCAAATGGTGCAACGTGCGTTGGAAATTGAGAGTTCAAACCCAGGACGAGTTAGAGATCGCGCTCATGGTCGCCAAAATTGTGATCCAACTTTGCATGATGAATTCAGCAGTGATGAGGGTTTATTATCTTTCAATGGGAAACTTGATGTAGAGGATTTTCTTAATTCGATTAATGAGGTGAGGAGGTTTTTCAGGTAACTGGGAATTGCAAAAGATCAAAAGGTTAAGCGAGTAGCCTACAGACATAAGGGTAAAGCACCTTTTGGGTGACAGTCATTATATGAAGAACATGCCCATCAGCAAAAGCAAAAAATCTGATCGTGGGAAAAGATGAAGAAGTGGTTAAAAGTTCATTTTCTTCCTACATATTATTATTTGTTCAATCGATATCCGAGTTCACACTCTATTCATGATCAATGAGAGATTAAGCAATCTCAATTGTTAGACCATAGAGGGGGGTGATTAGGGTCTTATGCTAATCTAATCCGATTTTATGCCAATTAAAACTTATTAAAGAAATATTCTTGCAAGATAGATATACAATATGATATGAGCAAGAATATGCAATATGAATAAAGAGATATATCCTAACAAAGAGGTATATGATGAAATATATGCAAGGATATATAAATTAACACAAGGGTAAACAATCTAAACAAAAGATACAATGTGATAGGGCAATATAAACAATGCAAACACACAATATGATCATGGAGTTCAGACCTTCCGTCCTACGTCTCCGCTCCCCACTCCCAGGGAGAAATCCACTATCACAACCGAGTTTTCTACGATCACCCGAATAACATTTACACCACACAATAACACAACGTAACTACACTCCACACCCTCTAAGTGTTGGTCACTACGTGTCCTTCCTCAAGTGCTCGGATACAACCTCTCTCTAGGTTCGTCAACCGACGTCACTCCTCTTAGAAGCAACCCCGCCTCTCACCACACACTCCTCTCAGTGTACTATTGTAATACAAATTGAATCTTACAATAAGGCATAATACAAAGTGTTTGTTTTCTACAATGGATGAGAATAAATTATAAGCTCACTCTCTAGGTTACACAATTACTATGAATGTAAATACAATAAGCTCAATAGATTATGTGTGAACAAAAAGATATAAATCAAAACTAAACTCAAGATAATTATAGCTTAATAACAATGAAAATCAAATATGTAAAAGAGCTAGAAATAGAGTTTAGAAAACTTCTCAATAGATCAAGAGATCGAGGAAGAGTAGTTGGATGCTCAAGCACCAATAGGATCTCCTCGAGCTCTTGTGAAATTGATTTCACAAACTCAAACTCTCAAATGCTTAAAAGCTTCTTAAACACTTTTTTAAACAAAAACAAAACAAGCTTAAACCCTTGTTAAACTCTTTTAAAACATTCTCTTAGCTCTAATGAAAGATGAGAGCAAGGGGGTATTTATAGCCTCCACAAACCTCAGCCAAAAACCCTACAGAAAAGACCAAAAAGCCTAAGGAAAATAGCTCAGGAAAAGAGCCGTTGGAACCTGATTGACAGATCGGCGGTCGACCTTGGAGAACGCGCGGTTGACCGCGAGCAGGTCAAAGGCAAAATATGGACTCTGGAAAACATTCGGTCGACCATGGTGATCGACCGCAAAACACTCTGGACTTCATCCGGCCGACCATCACGGTCGACCGTGAGCCTCTGAAAATCATGCTGAGTCTCTGGATTCAAGGGCGGTCGACCGCAAACTGACATATGACAATTATAGGTTTGAAACAATTTTTCTGACTTTAAAACCCTATTTAAAAATATCAAACAAATTCAAAAAAATGTAAAACTTTAGGAAATGATTGTAGACATGATAATACACATGATATAAAAACTGGTTTTCAAAAAGCATCTCCCAAATGAGAAATCTCCTCATTTTACAAAATAGTCCAAAATATGTAAATGAAAAAAGACTTGTTTTTGACATTGGACATGAACAATGTTTTGAAACTCTATAAACTAATTTTATAGACTTAAAGAAATATAATTGTTATGAAGTCTATAAACAATGAATACAATATTTTCACAAGTACAATAGAATATGAAACATATGAGTATGTATATGAATATATATTTGTTTCATATCTATGAAATTAAACCAAAACAACTTATCCACATAGAAAACGAACATGTATAAATAATTTTTGGAATTTGTTATATATATATATATATATATATATATATACATAGAACCAATAAAATGTGTGTGTGTATGATTGAGCTTAAAGTACTAACACACATAATATAAAACCTAAACTAAATTACCCAAGCTAAGATCTTAATCTTCAATAAGTTCTTCTTGGTAAACTTGCAGATGAATGTTGAACTTGAATCTTTAACTTGAATTGTGTAGCTTCACTCTACTATTTCTGCCAACCTCCATTTGATATGATCATTATGGCGCAATTCCATCCAACCTCCAACTTGTTATTTGTCTATAATAAATAGAAAAACACAAATACTAGACAAACAACATTAGTGATAAATTGTTTGTTAAACATCATCAAAACAAAGAGGCCAATATCAATATGACCTAAGCAAGACCTTAGAGTTATGAAGAGCATGAAGAAGCTACAAAAAAAGAAAAACCACCGCTAAAGCAATATACCTTCTGCACGAGATGCAACATGATGCAGAAGGCTTATGATGTTATCATTGATAGTAGTAGTAGAAAGAATATTGACTTTCAACTTGAAGTGGAAAAGTTGGGTTGTAAGCTAGAGAAACACCCTATCTCATGCACAATCGATTGTATTTGCAAGGGTAATGATGTGCAAAATATTGAGGTGTGTCAGATACAAATTTTCATAGGCTGCTATGTTGATGTGGTCGAGATGGAAGATTGCCATATGCTTTTAGGTAGGCCATGTCATTTTAATATTGGTACCATCCACAGGGGCAGAGATAGTGTTTATATCTTTAAAAAGGATAAACATAAAGTTACAACTTATGCCTCTTGCAGAAAAGAAGCCATCCAAGATGGAGACTACTAAAAAGAATAAAACTTGATAGTAGACAATGAGGCTTTCATAGAAAACTTGAAGCAATTTGAAGCAATCTATGCGTTGCTTGTATTCGAAAAAGAATGACATGTCCCTACTGATATTCCACCTAAGGATAAAACCCCTGTTACAATTGAGATTACTGGTGTTGACGGTGATATGTCAGTAAAGATAGATATTACACATGGAATTTCAAAAGCTATTGCAAGTGGTATTGCACTTGCTAATGGTGTTTCGATTGAGGAGAAGGGTATAATAGAGATTGAGGTAATTGATGATATGTGGAATTTGCTTGGTGTAGGGCTCATAGCAAAGGAGATAAAAAAAATTTATTATATTTTGTTCATAGATTCGAAGTTTTTTGTGAATCTAGAGATCGTTCTTTGTAAATTCAAAGAGCACCATAAGCAAACTAGCGTGCATCCGAAGGATCAGAAGCATACAACTTTCAGAATACCCTCGGGGGTATATTGCTATACAATAATGCCCTTTGGTCTAAAAGATACTGGAGCAACTTATCAACATGCGATGAACATGATCTTTCATGAGCATATATGCAAAATAGTAGAGTTCATCGTAATCAAAAGTCATCGCAAAGAAGATCATGTAAACAACTTGAGAATAGTGTTTGAAATCATGCGAACACACCCAACTAAGTCTTTTTTGGGAGTATCATCAGGAAATTCCTTAGATTTATTATAACATTCAAAGGGATACACGTAGACCCAAAAAACTAAAAGATATACAAGAGATGCCACCTTTGAGAAATGTCAAAGAACTCAAAGGTTTGCAGAGACAAGTAGCTTACATCCATAGGTTTGTAGCTAACATATCTAGAAAATGTTAACCAATTTAGAGGCTGATGAAGAAAGGCATTTCATTTGTTTGGGACAATGCCTATCAAAAATCTTTTGACGAGATTAAAGAGTATCTCATGAAGCCACCCGTCCTAGTTGTGCCAGTGTCAGGTAAGCCTTTGCTGATCTATGTCAGAGCTATGGATCATTCTTTCAGAGCACTTCTCACTCAAAAGAATGATGATGGACACAAACAAGCCATATATTATCTTAGTCGAACTATGATAGGCGCGGAACATCTTTCAACCTAGTGGAGAAAGAATGTTTAACACTAGTTTTTACAGTCCAGAAGATGTGGCACTACTTAACTGGATAGACCATCCATGCCATCTCAAGAGTCAATCCCCTATAGATACTCATGAAAAGTCAGGGTCTCTAAATTCTAGACCGGCAAAATGGGCGATACTACTTTATTAGTATGACATGACATTCGTACCTCAGAAAGCAGTTAAAGGCTAAGCAATTGCTGACTTCTTAGTAGATTATCTCATCCCTAAGTCTTCTAATCTTTAATTACAAGGACATTCCAGATGAGGTCTTTGAATCAAATATCATCTCGGAGCACCAAGTGTGGTAACTTTTCTTTGGTGGCGCATCACAACGTAATCATAAAGGGATGATCGTAGTAGGAGTAGGGGTAGTGCTTATTGATCCCTACGGTCATGTTCTTCCTCGGGAATATTCACTAACTAAGCAGTGTTCTAATAATGTGGATGAGTTCAATGCCCTCATAATTAGTTTGCAACTCATTCAAGGCATGTGGGTGAAATACTTGGAAGCCTATAGTGATTCCAAATTAACCGCCAATCAAATAATAGGAGAATATGAGGTCCGGCTATGACCTCATACCTTACTATGAAGTGACAATGAAGCTTGCTCAATGATTTGAGGCTTCTATATCAATTATGTACTCCAGCTCAAGAATACTCATGTTGATGCCTTGGCATCACCCACAACTACTCTCTCTTTGACTTCTAAATCTATCAAGAAACTTACAGTAGCCAGCCATGAGTTATGCTCTCCAAAACAGATCTTGGAAGCTAACGAGATGCATGGCATGCCTGCCTACTTCAAACTCAATGATTGACATTATCCGATTATTAACTAAGTCTTTCACGGTATATATTGCCAGACGATCCAAAATAAGCGATATTCATTCAATGAAGAGCTTCATGCATAATTCCGCTACATAGACCTTATTCCACCAATCATTTGATGGCATATTACTCTGATGCTTGTCAATGCATAATTCCGCTACATAGACCTTATTCCACCAATCATTTGATGGCATATTACTCTGATGCTTGTCATCAAGTGAAGCCTGAAAGGCACTCAAGGAGGCTCATGATAGTATATGCGGAGCAACCCAGTCCTAAACTTCAAGACTGACTTCATCGTTTAGGCTATTATTAGCCAATGATGATTGCAGATGTAGTCACCTACATCGAGTAGTGTCATGCTTGTTAATTCCATGTTGACTTCCTACATCAGCTTCTGAAAGAACTATATCCGACTATTGCCTCATAGCCGTTCAAGATGTGGGGGATGGATATTATTGGGCCAATTAGCCACCATCTGCTAAAGGCCATCGATTCATTTTAGTCATCATTGACTACTTCTCCAAATAGGCCAAAGTCATCCCACTCAGGGAGGTCAAGACTTCTAACATAGTCAAGTTCTTGAAACACCACATTGTTTACAGATTTGGTGTCCCCCAGAAGATTGTCCATGACAACAGTACTCAGTTCATTAGCAAACTGCTCTTCAAATTTTGTGATAAGTTCTGAATTTAAGATGTGACTTCTATGTTATATAACCTAGCAGCTAATAGCCTAGCTAAACCTTTCAACAAAACTATCATCAAGCTTTTAAAGAAATTCATATCCTCCAATAAATGAGATCTAGAAGTGTTGAATGAAATGAGACTCGAAGCTTAGCAATGAAATGAGATCCGAAGCTTAGCAATGAAATGAGATCTACCAGTCTCGGATCTCGAGAGTCTTTAACAGGAGAGTTAGAGAACAATCCTTCAAAGAAGGCGACTTGGTCTTAGCTGTTCGTCAGCCTATGGTCATGACACACAAGACTATAGAAAAATTCCAACCAAGTGGGAAGGTTGTTCGTAATAAAGATAGTCTACTCAAACGAAGCATATTGCCTGATTGACCCAAATGACAATAGGCTCATAGCGCCGATCAATGGAAAGTTTCTTAAGGAATACTACCCTTGATCAAAACCCCTTTCATCTCCCCATAGAGTTGTCGGTCACGTTTAAGTTTCTACCTCTGATCTAAAAACCTCAACAAAATCCCTAACGAATCATCAAGTTAACACCACACCCTTATTTGACTCTAAATACCTTGCTACTGTCATATTAATACGACACCTCTGAACAATTTGCTTTCCCAATGATCTGATTGATTAAAATTACGCCTTTCTTGGAACATTTCTTCAACCGGTTAATATTACACCTCTGTCAACTTGTCTTTCTAGATTTGACCAGTTAACATTACACCTCTGTCAACCGGTTAATATTACACCTCTGTCAACTTGTCTTTCTAGATTTGACCAGTTAACATTACACCTCTGTTAATCCACCTTTGTCAAAAAAATCGATTAGCTAACATTACACTTCCATCAATTTCTTAATGTTATGTTAACACTACACTTCCAAATGCAAGTTATCTTCTAGACTCTTTTGAATCTGACTAGTTAACATCACATCATTGTCTAACATTCTATTTGATACGTTAACATTACACCTTTGTCAAATAATCTAGTATTATCATGTTAACACTACACCTTTGAATAGTACCAACTCAACAAAACATAATACCTTAACACAACACCTCTATTGGTTTGATTTCATCACTTTTCTCCCCAACAGATTTATCGATATGATATATTAACATTACACCTCTATCGTATACCCATATAAAGCTAGATGGCAAAAGTTCTTTATTATCAATAGAAGAGCTAAGCTATTACAAAAAGGAGACTACTGATGAGATAAGGATTTGATATGCTCAATGTGTGTGGCCAACTCAGCGTCCCTAGCATCAAGAGCACCTTTGAGAGCTCGTTCTTTCAGAACTTCTAGATCAGTGGGAATGACCTGAACTTTGACGACCTCTAATCTAGCCTCTTCAGCTCGAAGTTGAGATGCTTTGAGAGCTCGCTCCATGATCAATTCAAAAGACTTGATTTCAAGCTCCTTCATCTGTTCTTGAGCAGTTTCCATTCTAACTTGAGCCTCAGCTATAATGGCCTTGGTCTTATTGATGGTAGCTTCATGTTCAAGGATTATGTTGTCAAGCTCTATACGCTTACCATCAACATTTGCAAGATAGGCGGTCAACTCTTGGAGCTTTTGGCTGATGCCACCTATCTCCTTATGAGCAACTTCGTCATGCTCCTAGCATTTGACCATGAGATGATGCTACTTGAATTCTGTAGTGGCGCAATGTCAGCCTTGAGTAGGCATTGCAATCCTTAAAAGTAAAGCTCAGCCTCATCGATCATTCTCTTGTATGGATCAGCATGTTCATTGCCAGCAATTGTTATACGAACGCCGAGCTAATTCCGTAACAAGCAAATAGTACGAGAAGACAAGCTCCTCCAGCAGCCAATACATTATTAACACTTTGGTTAAAGAGTCTCATAAAACTCTAAATGAGAATATGAATCTTCGATTCAACCATATTATCATAATCAGGAGATTGAGGAATCTCCATGCGATTTAAAGGGCCTGCTTCGGTTTAAACCGTTTAAGAATCAATTGCACTAGGAAAAGTGTTGGCGCCTGTGGTTAAATCTGGAATAATATAGATATAATACAGATATAAAACAGCAAAACCGAACAGAAAATTAAATGGTGGTAATTTAAAATTTTCAAACTCAGCTGCTGTGCATTTGTAAAACGCTGTGCTTAAAGCATTATTTGGCCTACTCTGGTGTAAGGATCCCAAGGCCAAATTGCTTTCAGGAACAACAGTCCAGTACTCTGGTGTGC
The DNA here is from genome assembly GCF_001876935.1 of Asparagus officinalis. NCBI lineage: Eukaryota > Viridiplantae > Streptophyta > Magnoliopsida > Asparagales > Asparagaceae > Asparagus > Asparagus officinalis. The sequence continues at coordinate 46,511,552 of NC_033801.1, forward strand.
ATCGACCCAATACTATCAAGATCTCCTCGATCTATAAGGCAAAAATCTCCTCGATCTATTAGGCAAAAGATCTCCTCGATCTATCAGGCAAAAGATCTCCTCGATCTATCAGGCAAAATTCCTATAAGCACCAGCTATTTTATAATCTATATCTGTATATATTGATTGTTGTTTTTGGAATGAATTTTTCTTAAGGATTTGAGGTTTATTTATAGTGTTTGGGAAAACACTTGCACTAATAAAATAATATTATTTTACTATACATGTAGGGCTCACGCCCAAATTTTTCTTGTGGTGGGGCCCACCACTTTTTTCTTTTTTCAACAAAATTTTGGCAAGTTTGTCATCTTATATTTCTTTTCAAGAATGGCTGCATGCACATTTTTCTTAAGATTAAAAAATTATTTTAATATCCAACAATCCCCCACAAATTTTTTAAACTAGTGTCATGTAACGGTGTCATCGTTTCAATCGTTGTGCATAAGGAAGATGTCGCAAGGACTTGAACCCCCTTTAGACCAACTGAATAAAAGATAGATACATGGTATCGCAGAGACTTGAACCAGCACATGTCTAAAAATCCAGTGATCACACAATATCAAACTCATCTATGGTAGTTTTCACTTTGAACCACACTTGCCTTTGCCTTTGCCTTACCTTTGCACATTTATGGCCCTGTGCATGTCCTGGTTTCTGCTAGGGCTCTAGATATCTTTCCACAAGACATCATAGGAGACGGCCAAGTCTCCACCTATGCATAGGTGAGTTCTTTAGGCATGTTTCCTATCAAACATCCTGCATCCGAAATGCTTTGAACTCATTAAGGCTCAAGAGCAACCCTCTCTCATGATAAGATTCTTGGTGAGTCCTTTAGGTGTGTTTCCTATCTAACACCCCACATCTGAAATACTTTGGACCCATTAAGGCTTAACAGCCATCCCCTTTACATGATAGGATTCTAGGTGAAAGATCAAAGTTTTACTCGGGTAGTTCAGCCAGGTAAGGATAGTATTAGAGGTTGATCAAAGATCAATTAAGTATCTCGTTCCTTTCGGAGCGCGTTACGCAACCCCCAAACCTTACCTTAGACACCGACTAATCCAAGAAAACTTGAACCCTTTCACTTGTAAATCTTACTTGACTTTTGAACCATTTATCTTATCATTAGTAGCATAAACTTTAAACTAATAATTGATGTAAATGGTAAGTATTTGTAAGACTTACCAAACTTTGCAAATCTTACTTGACTTTTGAACTAATTATTTTATTATTAGTAGCATAAGCTTTGAACTAATAACTTAATAAACATGGTAAGTATTTGTAAGACTAACAAAATTTTGAGACTCATTCTAGCAGACATCCTTTCGACTATGTCCTTTTTCAGACCCTTAGTCAAAGGATCAGCTACATTCTTTGAAGATCGGACGTCAATCACAGAGATGACTCCTTGACAAATGAGCTCTCTCAAATAGCCATGCTTCAGCGTCAATCACAGAGATGACTCCTTGACAAATGAGCTCTCTCAAATAGCCATGCTTCAGACGAATGATCCGTTTCTTTCCATTGAACAATGAGTTCGCTACCACAGCACTCGTCGCTTGATTATCATAATAGATAGTAATTGCGCCTTGCTATTCTGTCAATAGAAGGTCTCGGAGAATACAACTGAGCCACTCAGCTTCATCTCCTGTAGCACAGAGTGCGAAGAACTCAAATTCCATCGATGACTATGCAATCATTATCTGCTTTTTAGACTTCCACGAGATAGCAGCTCCATCTATAGTGAAGATAAATCCTCCAGCAGATCTGCACTCATCTGGTTCTGAGCACCAGCTCGCATCTGAATAGATTTCGATTACACCTGGATATCCAGTGTAAAATAGGCCCAGACCTGTAGTTCCTTTTAAGTATCTCATCAATCTCTGGACAACATCCCAATGAAGCTTTCCAGGATTACTTGTGAATCTACTAAGTATTCCTACAGTGAATGTAATGTCTGGCCTTGTGCAGCTCATCGTGTACATGAGACTCCTAATGATCTTTGAGTAGCTCAGCTGCTCTACTGGTCTTCTAGTGTTCGGTCGAAGCTTCTTGTTGTAATCATATGGCACTGACAGTTCTGGCAGGTCGTAGTAGCCATACTTCCATAACATGCTCTCGACATAATAAGATTGGGACAATCCAATACCCTCTTCAGAGTATATGATTTTGATTCCGAGAATCACGTCCGCAGCTCCAAGGTCCTTCATGCTGAACTGTACCGAGAGAAATTACTTGCTAGATGTTACTATCTCCAAATCACTCCCGATGATGGGCATATCATCCGCATAAAGGTAAATAACCACCACCTTTCTTTCAGTGACCTTGATGTATAGGTACTTGTCAGATTCACTGACTTGATACCCGTTGTTGCGAACAACCCCATCGAACTTCTTATGCTAGAGTTTTGGTGCATGCTTAAGTTTATATAAAAACTTAACAAGTTTACAAACCTTACTAGCTGGAGCATCAAGTCCTTCTGGTTTCTCCATGTAGATCTCTTCTGTGAGATCTCCATTGAGAAATGCAGTCTTTACATCCATCTGATGTACGACGAAACTTTTAATCGCCACCCATGCGATAAGCACTCTAATGGTAGTGATCCTGCAAACTGGTGCATAAATATCAAAGAAGTCTATACCTTCTTTCTGAGAGAATCATTTTACCACCAGTCTTGCTTTGTACTTTTCAATAGTACCATCAGAACGGAGCTTCTTCTTGAAGATCCACTTGCAACTGATAGGCCTTACACCTTTAGGTACATCCACCAGCTCCCAAGTATGATTTTGGATCAATGAATCCATCTCATCATCTATAGCTTCTTTCCACAGAAGAACGTCTGTTGACTGCATTGTTTCTTGAAAAGTCTGTGGATCTCCTTCCACATTATGGGTGATGAAGTCATCTCCAAAATCTTTCTGTCTTCTGACGCGTTTGGAAGATGGTTCGATAACTCCTTCATCATTGACTGGCTCCTCTTATGCATCTGATGTACTAGCATTCTCTGCTACATCTTTGAGTAATAAGCCTTTATGTTTGATAAACTTATCCTCAAAGAATTCTGCATCCCGAGCTTCAATGATGGAGTTGGTTCCAAGGTCCATGAACCTACACGCATTGCTATCTCCAGCAAAGCCAAGAAACACACATCTGTTTGCCTTTGGTCCGAGCTTAGGCCTTCTGATATCTGGAATTCGAACATATGTGAGACACCCCCACACTTTAAGACTATCCAAAGAATCTGGATATCCCAACCATAAGTGATGAGGAGTGCTATCAGTTTTGGAATAGGGCACTCTGTTCAGAATCCAATTTGCCATCAGCAAATGTTCGCGGGGAAAATCGTAGCTTTATTCATTGATTTCATAGTTCTCTTGAGTAATTGTTTTTCGATTACAAAAGATCCGGTCTTTTTATAAGATCCGGTTATAACGAAATCAAAGAAAAAATAAAAAGATTACAACTTTCCTTTTTCGAACGAATCACGAGCTCTTGTTTTGCGGTCACTCGCTTTTGTGGGTTCTTTGCCTGCGTCGGGGTTTATCCGTGGACCACCGCGTGATCTAGATCCGGTCGGATCTACACAGTATGACGGGTGTTATTTTACAAAGGAAATAACAGCCGAGAGTACTATTTCGCCAAGGAAATAATAGCCTTTAGTTCTCGGGATCAAAGGCCAAGCTTTGATCCGGAGGGAAACTGCGTAGATCTCAGATCTGATCTCTCTCGAACTCCTGCCTTATTTGGCGTGGATGATCGCCAAGAAGTAGATCTGATATCTCCAAGTCCTCAAAGTTCCAAAGCTTTAATCTTTTTTAAGTTCTGAGCCTTGAATCCAGCAGAGCTTCGCCTCCAAAAGTTCCAACCCCCAAAAATGAACACTCAAGGGCCTATTTATAGGCTCTCAGATCTGTGCCCGGGCACAGATCTGACCGGCCATCTCAGATCTGTGCCTTGGCACAGATCTGGGCCGGCCACCTATAGGTGGCTCGGCCACCTAGCCACCTATAGGTGACTAGGCTTTGGCCGAGCCACCTAGAGGTGGCTCGGTTTTGGACGAGTCCCCTAGGTGTTGTGGTTTTTGCCGTTTTCCGGTCTCGTGGTTGATTTATACTCTGATTTGTTAATCTGAATCCTGATTTGGCAGTAAACCTGCTTCGTTGTTGATCCGGATTCTGATTTGACAGTCTGAATCCTAATATGGCAGTAAATCCGCCTCGGTGTTTGAGTTCAAATCCGTTCTATGGTTGGATGACTCGTTGACTTACCGAACTGTTTGCTTGATTCCGCATGCGAATGGATGTATTCCATTGTTTGCGTACGGTTCGTTAGCCTCGTCGCCTCGTTAATCCGCTTCGTTGCGTGTCACTTGGCTTTGGCGTTGTGGACTGACGTTCGTGTTTGGATACGTCGCCCGATGGTTCGTTGGTTTGTTGAATCACCGTGCCGAGCTGTGTTCAGGGACCTATAGGCAGTTTTATACGCCTACAGCAAAGCCTCTTCCCAATAGCAGATAGGTAGACCAGATGTGATCAGCATCAAATTCACCATCTCGGTCAATGTGTGATTCTTTCTTTCTGCAATCCCATTGGATTGCGGAGAATACGGAGCAGTAATTTTAGCAATGATTCCATGCTCCTTGAAGTATGCTTCCGACTCCTTAGATTGGTATTCTCCTCCTCTGTCGCTCCTGAGTCTTTTCACCTGCAGACCAAGCTGCTTCTCCACTCGAGTTCGAAACTCGACAAATTTGTTGAATGCTTCATCTTTAGATTTCAGCAGGTAAACGTGGCAGAAGCGAGAATGATCGTTGATGAAGGTGATGAAGTATTTCTTGCCGTCACGAGTGACGAAGCTTTTGAAGTCACAAGTATCTGAATGAATCAGATCTAACAGGTTGGTGCTCCTCGTAACACTTAAAAATGGCTTCCTTGTCAGCTTTGCTTGCGCGTAAACTTCACATTTCTCAGATTTGTTACCCCCACATTTTGAAAGTAATCCTAACTTCTCCATGCTGGACAGTTTTCTATAATTTATATGTCCCAACCTATTATGTCATAACACAGAGGAGTAAGCAGAAGAGGATATTTCATTACAACGGGGTTGGGTGCACTCGTACTGATTTTATATATGCCATCAGTACGATATGCATTGCCAAAATACATTTTCTTGAAGGATAAAACAGTCTTTCCTCCTTGTAAATCCAGCCTCATGCCTGCATCACACAGCATGCTTCCAGACTAGGGGTGGAAATGAACCAAATAATTAACAAATAGTTCGATAATTGTTCGAATAACTATTCGATCATATTCGATTCGGTAGTTCATTTACCACTAAACAAATATTTTTTAGTATTCGAGTTTACTAACGAATAGAATTTAACCAGATGTATATTCGATTCGTTTGTCTATTAAATATTCGTTTAAAATTTAATCACAACTTATTATTTGTATTATTGCACATATGATGTCATATTTTTAATTCACTTATCATTTCTATTTAACTTTTATATACTGATTTTAAGTCTTAAATAGTCTTAAATCTATTTTCTAATTAAAATTTTAATTTAAATATATATACATCATATATTAAAAAGGAATACATTTTATTTATGGATTTTAATATTATTTGAAAATCAAATTTTTAGTAGAATAAATATACTCTAATATTCGATAAGTATTCGTGAATATTCATGAATATTTATCAAATACCAAGTATTCGAGTTCGAATTCGAAAAACTAGATATATGAATATTAGAGTCTGCATTCAAATTCGATAATTTTAAACAAATACAAATACGAATACCTTAGTATTCGATTCGATTCGATCGTTTACCACCCCTTTCCAGAGACTAAGTTTTTAGCAATTGAGGGAACGTGTTTCACATCCTTCAATGTGAGAGTCTTTCCCGAAGAAAAAGTCAGCATCATAGTCCCAGTTCCAAGAACAGGAACCACAGAACGACCAGCCATTGATATGTTCTCTTTGGTAGCAACATAAGAAGAGAACATATCTCTATTGGAGCATACATGACAAGAATCACCCGTATCTAACCACCAACTAGAGATGTTGCTTAGAGTTGTTACCTGGAAGAGTGTGGCCACAGAATCATTAACTTGATTGACATTGTGTGTTGTTTCCTTCTTTGGTGCTCTGCAGTCTTTGGCAAAATGTCCTTGCTTCCCACAGTTGAAGTATTTGCCGCTTTTCTTAAATTCCTTCTTCTGAACGTTCAGGTTCTTCAGATTCTGGTTCTTCTTTTTATTAAAAGACTTCTTCTTCTTGAAAGATGAATTATTCCCCTTTTCAGAGTTAGCAGCCACAATGTTAGCAGACGCCTTCTGCTTAGCAATGAGCTCAGTCTTGGTGCGAGTCCGAGTCTCGTCCTCGATCCGAATGAACCTCTTCAAGTCAGACAGAGTCACCTGTCTTTTCCTTCTTCGAATATCAGTGGAGAATGACATCCAAGATGGAGGAAGCTTGTTGACAATTGCACCAGAGATGAAGGTTTGACAAAGATTGATCTTTTCATCCTTCAGCTTCATAACAAGCTTTTCAAGCTCTTTGACTTGAGGTAAAACCTCAGTATCATCTTCGAACTTCAAGTCTAGAAATTTGTCAATGAGGTGAGATTTGGACAGCTTCTCCTCATCCTTGTACTGGTCCTCCAAAGCATTCCAGATTTCCTTTGCAGAGGGCTTGTTGGTGTAAGCATCTGCTAGATGATCGGTCAGACAGTTAAGGAGATAACTCCTGCAAAAGTGATCATCTCTAGCCCAAGAGGCTTCAGCTTTAGAGTCTTCTTTAGAGTNTTTTATTCTGTGTTGTTCATTATATTCTTGTTGATTGTGATCGGGGACCTGTGGCTTCACATTGTACTTATTTCCAGACGCTTAACGTATTAGGTTGAGGAGAAACATTTATTTTTATTTATTCTCCTTGATCTAATACGTCGCGGGCTTGTTCACGTTCCGATTCCCTGGTATTTTGGGAAGCGGGGCGTGACATTAACACTTTGGTTAAAGAGTCTCATCAAACTCTCAATGAGAATATGAATCTTCGACTCAACCATATCATCATAATTAGGAGATTGAGGAATCTCCATGTGATGTAAAGGGCATGCTTCAGTTTAGACCGTTTAAGAATCAATTGCACTAGGAAAAGTAGCTGGCGAAGCTTGATTTTGACGGCCACCCGGCAAGAAGAACAACACTAGTGAAGCCAACACGCTCGAAATGTCCATCATAGCAGAAGAAGATGGAGTTGTCACAACTAGTGATTTAGAGGACCGTATGACTAACGCTGACATCGTTGTCACATCCACTAGTGCATTTGCAAAACTAGTAGCCGCAACCTCTAGCTTAATCAATTTGTCCCCCGCCTCGACAGGCTCATCTTCAAAATGAGGCTCAAGGCTTGGTAGGACCGCCACACCAATTCCTTATGGGATCGGAGAGATTGGTACATCATCGGGATCAGAATTAGAAGACACAACAATGATCAGCTTGCATCATGCAGCAAAAATAGGGTAGGACTTGCTACTATGGCAGCCTCATGCTCAGATTCAGGTTTGAGGATTTCTATTGCACCAATAGCCAATTAGGTTCACCCTTTGTAGGAATGGTCACGAGAGTTGCTTCCGTACCAGCTTCTGGTTGAACTTCATCATCTATGAGAAATCGAACAAAGCGTTAGTGATAAAAATAAAGTAACTACACAAACCTCGAACAAAGCGTTAGTGATAAAAATAAAGTAACTACACAAACCTAATAAAAAAGGATCATACATGGGATGTAGGAGAAGTCACCTATATCACCCTCAAAACTAGTGTCATTTGGATCAAAAAAGTAGGTATCGGTCTCGTAACCGACCCTCTCTTCATCGTCTAAATCCTCTTGATCAACAAAAGCAGAATCCTTACCTACAAATAAGACGCACAAGTCACTCAAGTGTATCTAGCAAACCAAAATAAAGATATGAACAAAACTTACTAAAGCCACTACAGCCTTAATCACAGGTTCCTATGTTAGAACCATAGAAGGATCCTCCCTTGTGTTTATAGGGCCCTCTAGTGTGTGACTTGGTTGCTCCATTCACCTCTTCTTCGACGGCACCTTTGGACATTGGACTTGTAATACTCTTTTCTCATGAGCCCCTCTATCAACAATTCCTCAATGAACAGTTGACTCTATCGGTTCTCAAATGCTGATACCAATAGATCTTTGTGGTAGAAATTGTTCGATTGGCACCCTTGAGTTTTCTTCATCCTCTTACCCAACCTATGCCAAGTATTCTTGAAGTCTGGGAGCTTTATTCTTGGAGCCCTTCCTGAAAGCTTCCTTGTACTTTCGGATGATCCATTACAAACTAGTTTGTTCACCTAAAAGTTGGAGTTGGGAATATTCACTGCGCTATACCACTTATAAAACCATAATGTCATATAAAAGTTAGGGATGTTGTGAGGTAGCATGAATGTGGCTCTAGTAGCGCCAACAACAAAGTGATATCAAGTACGAGCACTGTTGACAAGACTTCCTGAGTGCAACGACCATGTACTTGGGTTGCCGACAAAAAGATAATCATACTTAAACTATCGTGTGAATCGACAAGACAAGTAGGGTTCAATATAACACTCAGTCCTATTAAACCGTGCAACAAAATGACTTGCTGTAATATTGACCAACCAATTAAAACAACCACTGGTCAAATAGGTAAATCCTTTCACGCCGGAACCGTCTTTAATATTGACCAACCAATTAAAACAACCACTGGTCAAATAGGTAAATCCTTTCACGCCGGAACCGTCTTCGAACTCATCCCTAAGATTAGTGTTAGCAACTTTAGGGGAAACAACAACTTTCACGCCGGAACCGTCTTCGAACTCATCCCTAAGATTAGTGTTAGCAACTTTAGGGGAAACAACAATAACAACGATAATGCTCCTTGTTTTGTATGATCCGGTGAATCCCCAAAACGTAACTTGGTAGGCCATCTTACACATTTTTATCTCTGGAGCAATGAGACTCCTTCTTCACGCTCGGTAGCAGCAGACATGAGTGAGGAACAGTGAAGTGTATACCATAGCACCAAATAAGTGTATGGTAGTTCCACTCAGGGATTTGGGACTCTATCATGCGGGCAATTCTCTTCCTAGCTTAGATACTTGGTGACCAACTCCCTTAACCCATGATGAATGCAACTGAGCATCGCATGAATCAAATCCAAGATATATTCATGAGCGATCATCATGGGAGGGTATAACACCTTCATAGAGATGTAATATTTCGGCCGAGAGGGTATGACTCAACCTTTCAACCAGATTGATAGGAAACCCGCAAGTAAAGCTTGCTGGGAAATGAATTATTTAGCTTGATGATGAAATCTTTTGAAAGAATCTCCTGCATGATCAAGATATATTCATGATCCTAGTTTCTACCTCAAGATCAGTCACCAGAGATATTTTTTGCTCACGTTAAGGAATAAATATTTCACCCAAGGTACATAAGCAACATGAAGACCGATCGTGGTAGGTCTAATCATCAAGTGACAGATGTGGAAATGATAGACTAGTTCCCAAAACACTTCACCAAGATGAATGTTGTGGCTCATAGTCGCCAACTCTACATTTATTGGGAAGAAATCTTCATATGATCATTTCCCATCGGCACTCAAGATACCTCAAACACCTAAAGTAAAGCTATCCCCATTTCCCCTATAGGAGTGAAGAAAGTGTTACTATCAACATTATACAACTCTACAATATTGTATACCAACGGTGCACAAATAATCCACACCGTACTTAGAGGCCCGTACTGTAGAATAAAGCCCTAATCTTGTCAGACTCTCTCCAAAAGTAGCGAGAGCATAATCGATCAAACTAGTCCACTACTTGGTGTTTGTTGATCTGATCCAGCTAAGGAACATGGCATCCTCTTACGGGTACTGAGCATCAGCGTCGGCAAGCGGATGACTGAACACATTAGAGATTATGAGAGCTTTGACGGGATCGTCATCTTTAATGAAGCTAAGACGAAAACCCACGATGTTGACACCAAAAAGTCCTTCTTGGTGAAAGTAGCTGTCGTACTTCAGGGAACCCACTTCAAGAGAAAAATGCATCAAGTGAGGAACCGCTAGGTGTTGCAAGTACATGAATGATACTTGTCGTTCTATCACTGTCAGGTAATAACAATGATCCCTTTGAATGTAGTACCAATGCTCTTTTTTCTGGTTGAATACTAAAGTACCCTCAGGAGCACTGTCACTAAACAAAAATTAAGGCTTCCCTGACCGATCATCCTTTAGGATAGAAAAATTGGTGCCTGTGATAAGTTACCTCTATATACGAGCGCTTCCGAGATGAATCATTTTAATTTGATCTTGACTGCTACTTGTTTGCGTCGAAAGTTGGTTTATTCATAGAACTCATTACAACTTCAGTCGTTTACAACAAGTTCAAAAGTGTTAGTCTTTTTATAGGACTTTTCTTACACGAATAAAAAATGAAAATACAACTCTCTAGAAACACATGTAGAGGATATTTATCACTCGCTGCTTGCGTAGGATCTTTGCCTGTGTCGGGGGTGCGTTAGCCTGTGGACGACCGAATCACAGATCCAAATTAAATCTGAAGAAGGCTTAAGGTCGATGTTTCATTTTAGAAACAAAGACAGAAGTGGTTATCTTAGCAAAGATAGATAAAACACTCTTTCCAAGATCAAGTCAAAACTTAGATCTCGAGGAAACACCGAAGGTTCTTGGAAATGCTTGAAAACAATGAAGACTCTCTCACTTGCTCAAGATTCACCAACTTGTCCCTGCTCTCCCTGCCTTCGTCCTTCCTTGGTATGCTCTCTCCCCGTGCATATAGGTGGTAGGGGGTTATTTATAACCCCTAGAGACTGTAACTGAAGGTTGAAGTCGAAAAGGAATTGTGTCGGAGAACTCCTATTTCCGAGACAATCGCGACTATCTCAGGAGCATGGCTTGCTTCTGGCAGTTTCATAACCATTCCCATCTTGTTTAATTGCCATTATTTCTATGATTATGTGCATGATTTTCGCTTGTAATGGCTACCCCACGGTTTTGGATGACTCCCAGTAGTTATTAAGCTACGTGGATTGCACAAAACTCGAGAAAATCATCGCTAAACCCACTCTAGTTTTCGAGACGGTCGCCACTATCTCAAAAACTATGAATTGTCTCATGGCTTTTGAGACATGTTTTGTGCCTCGAAATGATGCACTTCTCGGGTATTCCTTAGTTGACCTTTGAGTTGAAGAGATTCATTGACTTTTGTCAAAGCGTTGCAAAAATCGTTGAATCTTCCCTTTAGTTCCTTGCAATATTGGGAGTCGCGTGACGAGATAGGAAGCTTTTGAGTCAACTCAAGGCGTGTCGACTGACACCGCCTTTCAAGTCGGCACGAAGGGACTTGGCTTCGAAGGTTGGTCTTTTGGCGAGACACTTGCTAGTGTCTTAGACAAAGCCACCTCTTTCGAGACAGTGGCAAGTGTCTCGGAATTCGAGTCGACTATCGTCATCTTTTGAGTCGACATGGAGGGGGTCTCGTCTCAAGTATCATCTCGAGATGTTGACTTCTATTAGCCTTCGAGTCAACACATGAGGTGTCGTCTCAGTTCGCCATTCGAGTCGACATAGGAATTGTCTTCTCATCTGGTCTACATTAATCTCGTCTCGACTTCAAACTGTCGTCTAATCTCGGTCTCATCTCGGACCGTCTCTCGAGTTGACACAAAGGGATCTTGTCTAGGACTTCGAGTTGATTACCAACGCCTTTTGAGTCGACACAAAGGAGATCTCATCTCGGGTCTCAGCTTGGACTTCAAGATGACTACCAACGCCTTTCAAGTCGACATGAAGGGGGGTCTCGTCTCAGGTATCGTCTTGAGATGTTGACTTCTATCGGCCTTTGAGTCGACACATGAGGTGTCGTCTCAGTTCGCCATTCGAGTTGACATAAGAATTGGCGTCTCATCTGGTCAACATTGATCTCGTCTCGACTTTGAACTGTCATCTTGTCTCAGTATCATCTCGTACCGCATCTCGAGTCGACATTGATCTTGTCTCAACTTCAAACTGTCATCTCGTCTCGGTCTCGTCTTGGACCATCTCTCAAGTCGACACTAAGGGGATCTCGTCTCGAGTCTCGGATCAAACTTCGAGTCGACTACCAATGCCTCTCGAGTCGAAACTAAGGGGTCTCATCTCAGACTTCGAGTCGACTATCACCGCCTTTTGAGTCGACACAAAAGGGATCTCGTCTCGGGTCTCGTCTCAGACTTGGAGTCGGCTATCACCGCCTCTTGAATCGGCACGAAGGGATCTCGTCTAGGACTTCGAGTCAACTAGTAACGTCTTTTGAGTCACCACAATGGAAATCTCATCTCGGGTCTCGACACGAAGTCTATCTTGTCTCGGGTCTTGGCTCGGACTCGAGTTGACGTCATCTTGTTTGATCTCGAGTCGACACAGAAAGTGTTGTCTCATCTAATCAAGACGCCGGCTACCTTTCGAGTTGACACATGATGTGTCGTCTCGTCTGGTTAAGATGTTGGCTACCTTTCGAGTTGACATAGGAGGTGTCGTCTCATCTGGTTGATTGAGACATCGACTTTTATTCGATTTGTAGGAGCCATCGGATTATGATTCCTATTGTTGATTTGGATCTTTAGTTGGTCTTTGGCCTCGGTATGCTTCTCTATAACTCAGATGATGATGTTTATCGGCTTCCTTTCTGTAAAACCCCGAAAATTTTGAAAATATTATTATAAATGATAATAAATGAGTTTTATTATGATTGATGATCATTCTGGGATGAATGGATCAGATTGGAATTGATTTGAGATCGATTCGCGGTTTCAGCCTCGATATCGCGAGTCTACTGAAAACTGATACTATTTTATTTTTAGAAAATTTTATATTGATCAGATGGGCACGAGATTTATGCCATTGATCTTAGAATATCAATAACGTGTTGTGGGTAAAGTTTCCTATTTCACCTACCCTGCCTAACTTCTCACCTACCCCTCTCCTCTCATCTCCTATAAAAGCATCTCCTCTCCCTCTCTTCTGAGCACGCAGAAAAGAGAAAGAAGAGAGAGAAAGAGAAGGGGAGAGACAGGGAGAGAGAGAGAGAAAGAAGGAGAGAGAGAGAGAGAAGGAAAAGACAGAGAGGAAGAAAAGAGGGGAAAAGATAGAGGGGCCTTTGGCTATTCGGAGAAAAGGAACGGATAGGGGGTCCAATTTCAGAGTTCAATAAAGGCAAGTTCATCTCTTTCCAAACCCATCCCTAGTAAATTTTGATCTTGATGAATATACATGATATTGATGAATATACATGATATTGATGAAAATACATGATAATGATGAATATACATGATATTGATGAAAAGACATGATATTGATAAAACTTGATGAATATACATGATATTGAAGAAAAGACTTGATATTGATGAAAATTGATGAATAGAATATAAGACCAAATTCCTAAAGACATGATATTGCCAGCTAGAACTATACGTACATGTCTACCGCTGGAAATACTATTACTATTTTTTATACGTATGGTACTATTCATACATACGGTACTATTCATACGTACGATACTATTCATAAATACTGTTACTATTCATATGCACGGTACTATTCATAAATACTGTACTGTTCATACGTACGATACTATTCATGGGTACTATTCATATGAATGGCACTATTCATAAATACCGTACTGTTCATACGTACGACACTATTCATGGGTACTATTCATACATACTGTGGTACTATTTATAAATACCGTACTGTTCATACGTACGACACTATTCATGGGTACTATTCATACATACTGTGGTACTATTTATAAATACCGTACTGTTCATACGTAGTACTATTCATACATACTGTGGTACTATTTATAAATACCGTACTGTTCATACGTACGGCACTATTCATAAATACTATTACTATTCATGCATACTGGGGGTACTATTCATACGTACTATTATTGTTCATACATACGACACTATTCATAAGTACTGACATTATTCATACGTATGGGTACTATTTATGCATACCGTTACTATTCATGCATACGGTACTATTCATATGTACTGTTACTATTCATGAGTACGGATACTAGTCGTAAAGTACTGTTGCTATTATTAAGTACTGATACTATTCACAATTAGTTAATACAGCAGATAGTCGGGGTTGGAAATCCTGATCATTTACTGGACAGTTTGGCCTAGTTTTATTTTCTGGAGTTTGTTTGCGCCGTTTGTGACGCGATCGCGGAGTTTGAGCCGCTTGATGTTATACTTACAGTCATGAATATGACGAAATACGCATTTGAGTATCCCACGGGGATTATGACGAATTGAGATCTATTTACTTGTGAGTTAGTACACCGCAAATGAGACTGCGATGATACCTATTTGTCGATCCGCACGGTGATGCGATGATACATATATGTCGATCCGCACTATGATGCGATGATACATATTTGTCGATCCGCACTATGATGCGATGATACCTATTTGTCGATCCGCGCGATGATGCGATGAGTTGGAAGAAGTTCAGAATGATAATATTATAAACTATTTACATGAGTATTTGGCGGATGCCAAAAGTGTTTCTACTCATTGTTGAGATACTTTGCTATACGAGTACACGAGATACATATGCTGATGTCTATTATGATGCTTTACTTTCCAATTATATTTTGATTGCTTAGTTCAGGGTTAATATTTAGTTATTTACTATTTGAGACATACGGTATATACATGAGGGTTTCCTTGTTTGGATTATTTCGCTCGACGTACTACGTCTTAAGTTGTAAGTTTCTAAATATTAATTCCATTAGATACAGGGAAAATGATCTAGGTAGACTATGCTTAATAGATAGAGCCTCCACTTCATCATCTAGTAGCCCTTCCCCTGGGGGCGGATGGAGGTGAACTTGCTGTAGCGCTCTGACGCTCTTGTTGTTGTTCTTTTTCTTTTATTTTATTTCTCATTTCAGGCGGCTCAGAGCATCAGAGAGTCGCAGGGTGACGGAGTTCTTGCATAGTCGCCGTCGCGTATTTTTACAAGTATGGACTCCACAGTGATCTTATGTTTCCATTTAGTCATTTGAGTTTGTACTCATATTGTTAAGGCAATATGCCTTAGTACGATTTCTAATCGATTCATGTTGAGACATATCATGTTATTTTATACTCCAGATGTATATCAGTTGTATTCCAGTTTAGTTTATTTGGGACATGATTTCATTTATGAGATATATCTTTCCGTATCATGTCTATAGTATTTATTTCCCTTATTTGCCTGTTTTGTACCTTCATTTATATTGATTTCCACTAGAGGTTATTACTGTGATTGGTGAAACATGTTGTTGCACAGTGGAGGTGCATGACAGGTTTGACATCTCTGGGTTCACCTTGGACTGCAGCCAAGTGTGAAAACAGGGGCGTCACACTTTCAACTTGAGCTATGTGTGATATCCTATAGGTAATTTTTGACGTCTACACTACTCTCAAGAAATAGAGGAATGTCCCCGCTAAAAACATGCTTCATCTCAGAGTCACGAGTCCTATTATGCCCGAAGTGATTACAGTGGTTGATTGGAGTATTTTCCGGAACAACTACACCAAAAGGGGTAAACAAGTAGGAAGACAAAGACTCAAAAATCAACTAAGTCTTTGAAGCCCACCAGTGAAGCTCGCTAAGTCTTCCTAGGTGAAGCTCCCTCATGAGTGAAAATCACCCTAACATTAGCTCTAAAAAAATTAGGCTAAGTGTTAGCAATACATGCAAAGTTTGTATTAACGGTAACGAACTTCAACATGGCAAATAAATCCACTCAAAAAATTAAGTGGATTGGGTTAGCGAGCCTCGCTCAGGGGAAGTTCACTCAAAATCTAAGTGGATTATGACTTGCAAACCTCACTTATATCGAAGTTCACTTAGAAGTCCAAAGGACTAGATTAACAAGCCTCACTTAAATAAAGTTCACCCAAAAGCCTAATAGGCTAAGATAGCGAGCTTCGCCTGAGAAGCGAAGTTTGTCATATTAAGTGTCATTGATGGCTACTATTAGGGCATCACCATTGCCGGCGAAACTCATAAATAAGACCAAAGGTGATCATGAGAGCCTCACCATTAGCGGTGAAACAAGCTTGAGTAGTTTAAGAGCGCTATTGAAGTCCGATGGGGGCTATTTTAGGCAGATCTAAAGAGACCGCCATTGATGAATTTAAATTTACTCATATTGAAGGACAGATGGAGAATCAAATATGATAACAACAAAGTTGATGATCTTAGTTTATTAGAACCTTATGTGATTGAAGGCTTTGTAACTCAGGAAGCATGATGTAGCAATTTCTTACTTAACATTAGCAGAAATTGGGATTATTTGTGACTTAGAAAGCTTACTGTAGCTCTGATTTTAATTATGTGCACATGCTCTGTTCTATTCTTTTCTATTTGGTTTAATTCAAAGGCTTTTATGCGAAGTTGTCTACATCGAGTGTCTTCTGGAGTTTTACACTTGAATGACAGTTTTTTGATTGCTATGTCTTTGCTGAACATATTTTATCATAATTGTTCAAAGCATATAAAGAATGACTGCAATTTCTATTGTTTCCAACTAAATAGGGTATGTTCCGATGCTTTGGTATACAAGTTTGCACACAAATAATTGAAATCACTGGCATCCAATCTAAGTTTTGCAAATAAACAAGACTCAGCAGCTGCAAGTAGAGCATGATATTGAACACGTGTTGAATAAAGAACAATCTATGGACATGTACATTTCTTTACATCTCAAACCTGTCGATTTTCAGGATCACAAATTTTACAGTACTGATTTTCACTCATATGTTTTCAACAACTAGATTTTATGCACGTGCAATGCGCGTGGTTTAATACTGTGATTATGTATTTTTGGTTTATTTTTTTACTAAAATTTATTCATCGGTTACCCTTTGATAATAATTTTTTCTCACTTTGATTAAGTATTTTTGGTTTATTTTCTACTAAAATTTATTCCACGATTACACTTTGATTATTTATTTATTTGATGTTTGTTTGAATAGGCTACATTCAGTTTAAATTTTTATGTTGATAGTTGAATTGTCAGGAGATAAATATAATCTAAAGCCAATTTAAATTTTCATTCCATTTGGATCAGCATGAAACCGAGATTGACATGAGGAAGTATAGTGTTATGAAAGTAAAAACACTTGAAAAAATAACATTATAAAAGGAAGATGAATAATAAAGCTAACGAGCCAAGATGATTGATTTAAAATGGGCTAAAATGACATAAAATGGTTAATAAAAAAAAATCGTAAACTGAAGATTAATGTTAACTCTAGTACACTTTTATATGATAAAAACATCAACATATGCATATAAAAGAACTAAAATAGTTTATGAAAATCCCTTCTAAAAATTCCTAATTTTACTAAAAAATAAAACTATTCTATAACAATTCACAAATCATTATTTTTTGTTACTTCTATTTTATTTTTTATTGAGTCGAGATCAATCATTCTTCATTTTTACCTTTTTCCTAGCCAATTCTAAAGTAGTAGTGTCTTCATCGTCTACATCGATTTTGATATAAGACAAGGGCATATTATCTTTCCTTGGGTTCATTCATCTTTTGTCTTCTCGTCTAAATTCACAAAGAAGTTGAATGTATTTCTTATATTCAACACAAACTTCTGACAATACGGACCTTGATTTTTTTCCTATTTCAATAAGAATAAATATTAATTTCATATATATATAATTTTTTATGCTTTTAATTTATTACTTAAATAATGTTATGAGCTATCTCTTTTTTCTCTGCAATGAATTCTTCTGTTGTGCATCCAATAAAAATTTCTGTTGTGTCATAATGTTACATTTACTTTGTATGTGCCATTTTCCATGAGGATCTGAACTAAATACATTAAATTTTTCATTATCAATTTGTTTTAGATTATAATATTAATATTTAATTTTAATATATTTATTTCATGAAGAAGGGATATCACTTAACATTGGTACTAAATCATCAACGATTCTACAATATTTATCATCTGGACACTTAGGGGGGGTTATTGGTTGAGACAAATTAGGGCCAAGTGGAAAAATTGTTCCAATGGAACAAGTTTACCCCATTGGGATATTTTAAGTGGGGTAAAGTGGGATAAAGTATGATAATGAGATAATTTAAACCTTTGATTTGACAATTCATGTGGGATAATTGATGATGTGGCACCTTATTTAAAATATAATTTTATCTATTAATTACTTCTAAATTAACTTATCCTATTGGTTTAGTATATTATTTAGTATATTATTATAATATAAATATTATTTTACATTATATTAAAATATAATATATTGTACTATACTTACAAATTACTATTATTAATTATTATATTGTATTATATTATATTATATTAGCATATATTAGCATGCTATATTATATATAATAATTAATATAATATAATATATATATATATATATATATATATTACATGATAATTATAATAATATATACAATAATATATATTAAAAGGTATCATGTTATAGTATAATATATTATATTATTTCAAATTATAGTATTATATTATAGTATTATATTATATTATATCATAATATTTTACTAATATTAGTAACTATTATATTATATTATAATAGTATGTCATATATATAATAACTATAATAATATTTTATAAAGTAATTATATAATAATATATGTTATAAAAATATTATATAATATTATAATAAATACGTTATACTATAATTACTAATATTATATAATGATATATTACATAATACTATTAATATATGTTATTAAAACATTAATATATGTTTTTATATAATATTATTAATATATGTTATTAAATTATGTTATTAAAATATTAATATATGTTATTAAAATATTATGTGATATTATAATAAATAAGTTATACTATAATTACTAATTAATATTATTTAATAATATATTACATAATATTATTAATATATGTTATTAAAATATTAATATATGTTATTATATAATATTATTAATATATGTTATCAAAATATTAGATAATATTATAATAAATACGTTATACTATAATTACTATTATATAATATTATTAATATATGTTATTAAATTAAGTTCTTAAAATATTAATATATGTTATATTTTATATATCATGTCGTATATTTATAATATAATTAGCATGTATTAGTTAAGCAATACAAAAATATTTTAAAATTATCCCAATTGCTTGCATAGTGGAACAACAACATTATTCCAATATGGAGGATGGGGTAAATTTTTACTATTGGAACAAATTTTTTGTATATGAGTGGGGTAATTTTACACCAAGTGGTGTAATTGTCTCACTAGTGTTCCAAAAAACTAATAACACAAAAATGTATTATCATTATTCTATTGTCCCAATGAATAACACTATGAAATAAAATCCCCAAAATTATCTCATTATCCTCCAAAATGTCCCAACCAATAACCCCATCCTTAGGCGGGGTTATTGGTTGGGACAAATCGGGGCCAAGTGAAAAAATTGTTCCAATGGAATAATTTTACCCCTTTGGGATATTTTGAGTGGGGTAAAGTGGGATAATGGGATAATTTGAGCCTTTGATTTGACAATTCATGTGGGATAATTGATGATGTGACACCTTATCAAAATATAATTTTATCTATTAATTACTTCTAAATTAACTTATCCAATTGGTTTAGTATATTATTATAATATAAATATTATTTTACTTTATATTAAAATATAATATATTGTACTATACTTACAAATTACTATTATTAATTATTATATTGTATTATATTATATTATATTAGCATGCTATACTATATATAATAATAAATATAATATAATATCAATATATTTAATATAATATTTTAATAATATAATATTTAATATAATACATTATTTTATTTATACAAAAATATAATATGTTATAGAATAATTACTAATTAACATTATATATCGGTCGATCCCGGCTAATCTTATATCGGCCAGATAACCATGATAGTAATACTATGATAATATATATACATATATGATATAATACTTTAATAATATAGTTAATTTAATTTAACTATATTATAATATAGTATCAGTAGGATATAATGTACTTTATAAAATATTATAATATTTTACTTTATCAATGTAATATTTTTTAAAATTTATATTAAAATTAAATATATAATATACATATATATTTCAATGATAATTCACAATAATCTATACTACTTATAAAAGAGAGATACCCATGGTCAAAACTTTTGATTTCCTTTTTTACCCCTCAACTTTTTAACTCAAATTATACCATTAATTAAGTAAAACAATTGAATCCATAACCTCGCATGTAACTATGCACCCTTTTCATTTTTTCAAGTTATTTGGTTAGTCACATACAGAAACTGACGCTAACTAAAAAAAAGAGCGCGAAAGAATACAGTATATGATAATGTACCGTGATAACAAATCATGAAATATATGATAATTTATATAAATAGTATTATTCTTATATAATAGTAAAAGCCCATTTCATTTAATAAATTCATTGCACATAATTTAGTACTTATTAATAATGTTACAATATGGCGTTATTTATTTATGGTTCCGTAAAGAATATTACTTGTAGATAATTAATATCATCTTTAGTAAAAATTTTGGATTTATAAGTTAAAAAATAGCTTTATTTTAGAAAATAATTTATTTTTTTTTATAACAAAATTTGGATCCTATAAAAATTGGATACTTTAAATGTTATGAGACATATATTTTGCTCTTCTTTCTTCAAAAATAGTTGGCACTCGCTAGGAATATTCTAATAATTGATAATGATAAAAAATTAATAAATATATTATGAATTTAATATAAATAAGTAAATTGTAATGAATAGTAAAATTATTTATTAATAAATATTGCTACATAATTATAATTATTGAATCAATATATAAATATGATTTTTATATTATACGATATTACCCTTTACGATATTATACATATGTGCTTTAGACTAAAAATTGTTCGACATTATGAACATAGCTGCAAATAAAAATTGGATCTTTGCAATTATGAGTCATGCACTTTTTGTTGGAAATAATGTCTCATATATTTCAAGGATCCAACTATTTTTATATAAATTATTTTTGTCAAATAATAAGTACTTTTTAATTTATATCCATCCAAGTTTTAACTAAGATGATATTAATTATTAACAATGTAATATTCTTTACAACATAATGTCATCATAATATTGCAAAATATGGTTCCATTATTTAATAAGGATATTGCTAATAAATACGTACATGACATAAATATGTAATAATTTAAATGTGTTTAATTATTACTTAAAACTAAGGATTAATTATTATTCTAAATAGTTATAGCTCCTAAATAACTTGTTCTAAGTAGTATAATAAAAAATTTAATAAACTATTAAATTATGTTAATAATAGTTATAAGTACTAATATTGAGTATAAGTTAAAAAAATTATAATAGTGCAATAAAAATACTTTTAATGGTTTATATAAATTTATTAAATAAATATATATTAAATACAACAACATATCCACGGCAAACACACGTGCATTCATACTCAGTATCAATCATTGAAAAGGTATCTGGTTATACCGTTAATATATCTCAATCTTAATTTCCATACTAATGCTTATTCAAACTATCAATTATTATACTTATAATTTCATATCATCTAATCAGTTTACTAATATTACGGTTAACTTAATTATGATTGATACTTATAATAGTATGGTCATATATATTCAACTATAACATATTATTTTTAATATTATTACATACAATTAGTTATATAGATAATATATTATATAATGAATATACTGTTTAAAAATTTTAATATAGTATGATATATAAAAAAATAACCATTATACTAAATACATTACTAATTAATATTATATAATAATATATTAGATAATATTATTAATATATGTTATTAAAATATTATATATATGATATTAAAATATTAATATAGGTTATTATATAATATTATTAATATATATTATTACAATATTATATAATATTATAATAAATATGTTATACTGTAATTACTATTATATAATATTATTAATATATGTTATTAAATTATGTCATTAAAATATTAATATATGTTATCTTTTATATATCATGTCATATATTTATAATATAATTACATGTATTAGTTAAGTAATACAAAAATATTTTAAAATTATCCCAATTGCCTTCAAAGTGGAACAACATTGTTCCATTATTGAGGATGGGATAAATTTTTACTATTGGGACAAAATTTTTGTATATGAGTGGGGTAATTTTATCCCAAGTGGTGTAATTGTCTCACTAGTGTTCTAAAAAACTAATAACACAAAAAGGTATTATCCTTGTTCTATTGTTCCAATGAATAACACCATAAAATAGAATCCTCAAAATTATCCCATTATCCCCTAAAATATCCCAACCAATAACCCCCTTATTATTAACATCTTGATCCACTTTCTTATTGTAGCCTTTGCAAACATAGAATCACTGCTCAACTCTATTATAAATGGTAGTTATCGTTGCCTTAAAGGTACGATAGTTTGTCTGTATATTGGTAAATTATTCTCTGGTTTAATTATATGAATTTTAGAGTAGGTTTTCTAAGATCATACCTCTTTTAAATGTTATAATGATTGTATATATTAGTTATTGAATTTTGTTGTATTTATAAAGAGCCTTAATGGAGATGCTTTTGTCTTGGCAGCCTACTCTAAAAGAGCGCTACATATTAGCTTTAA
Organism: Asparagus officinalis; assembly: GCF_001876935.1. Lineage (NCBI taxonomy): Eukaryota > Viridiplantae > Streptophyta > Magnoliopsida > Asparagales > Asparagaceae > Asparagus > Asparagus officinalis. The sequence continues at coordinate 46,534,432 of NC_033801.1, forward strand.
AATGTAATATTTTTTCTTTACAGTGCTATATGAATGTTTGCTTGGTTTATACACCATCCAAACAATATAGATCAAAATGAATGGAGTTGATTAAATAAAGTGATTGCATATAATGTAATTTTCAAGGTGTATCCTTAGATTCAATCTAAGGTGGCTCCTTAGAATCATATTTCCACAATATATAGAAGAGAAAGTTCTCTTATAAAGCATTTTTTATATATTTTTTTTTCTCTTTTTGTTCCTTTATCCGAGAGAGTTGTTTAGGTTTTTGGGGTGTGTTAGGAATTAAGTAATAGAGAGGTATTCGCATTGTGCTCCTCACAATTTAGTAAAGCTATTCTCCTGCTTCGCCCGTGGACGTAGGCTATAAACCAAACCATGTATATCTTTGTACTCTTGCGTTCTCGATATTTTTGTGTACTTTCGTGTGATTGATATTACTATTCCTTGGGTTTTGTCATACAATGAGCTTAGTGGGCTATTGGTATGATATTACTCATTGCTTTCCTCAAGTTCACTCTACTTTTCTTCCTAGCAACCACCACATGATCAATATTGATATATTGAAGTTGTAATTACGAGCCTGTATCATTTAAATTTAAGTCTTGATTAGTGCAATTTAAGAATTTGGATGCTACCTAAATAGTATTTTCTAAATAGTGCTTCTTGGTCGATTTGTTCCCCCAATTTTCTTCGGATGATAATAGCTTAAATTTTGTCGAGTTCTTGATTTATGTGCGATACTGGCAGCCGTGGAAAATCCCTTTGTTAACGAAAGTTAAAAATCTTGCCATGGAGAAATTAACTGTTGTTTCGTATTTCGGATAGATATTTGTCAGAACAAAGTTTCCTGTTGAGTAGATTATAACATTTTGATAGAGATAGCAATTATGAGTCTCCATCATATATATGATTCTAGTAATATTCATGATGGATTATGATCCTAGCTATCTTTGAAATTAAGTCTTGCTTAGTACTACAATTTAAGAATTCATGAGACGCTACACGAATAGTTTTGTTAAATAGGACTTCCAGATCATTTATTTCTCCATTTCTTTGGATGATAATTGTTTTCTTTCAGATTCTTGATTTTATTTGACATAATGGTTGTCATGGCAGTTCTCTGTGTTAATGAAGCTTCAAATTTTTTGCTTTGTGGTAATTAATGATAAAGAAATTTCCTTCATCTTCATACTTTGTTGCTTCATATTTTGGATAAATAGTTGATAAGACATCCTGCTAAGTAGATTTTACGTGCATCATTTTTGGATAAAACTACCTACTTTGTTATATTTATCAAACTTTTCTCCACTATGAAAATGACCTACAGAAGCGGTTATTAGTACCGATTTTTAGTCACATTAATAAGATCACTAGTTATTATTTCCCTGAGATGATCATTAATTGAATTAAGCCAATAATTTTGATTGATTTATTTTACATTTTCTGAGAAAAATATGCATTTAAGCAAGCTATGTGTCACTCTGTTTGTGCCATTTCAGTAGTTTTATAACTAATTTTATTTTCTATTTTCTACCTTACAATTACCGTTTTCGATCATTTCTAATAGCTTCAATAAACAAGAATGCATGAACCTATGTCATATGATTCTAGTAATATTTTTCATCTTATCTTTGTTCCTATATATTTCCTGACCAGTTCTAGTTCATGCTATCTTGTTCTTTTCATTGTTAATTTTGAATGAAGATTGTAAACATTCAGTTGCTGCAATTTATATAAGTAATGTTTTTAGAAAATACTATTCAGGTAGCATCCAACTATTTAGAGAGGTTTAATGAACTTTTTATCCAATGTCCTCACCATGGTTTAGAGAAGTGGCGTTTATTCCAAATTATCTATGAATAGTTGATTATTCTTCAAATATAACCTTTGAAAATCTACGTGTCAAGGAAATTTCATGAAGAAAAATGCTGATAAAACCAGAGAATTTTTAGAAAACTTAATTGAGAAAACCATACAATGAAAACACTATAATGATAGAGTATCTTCATAAGTTCCCTCAACCAAATCAAGTGGGTTGCCCTTAGTGTCGATCATAGCCTCTATTCCTAAGATGACTGCAATCTTGCATCTATGAAGTCTTAAAAATTAAAGATCGAGCTCCCACTCATATGAACCAAGTTTGTTTTCAAGTTGTCAATAAGTGCCTATCTCCAGCTCATGTTTCAAAGGAATACTTTTAGAAAATAACCAACCACTTGTTCAAATGAATGTTGCATTCTAGCATCCTAATAAGATTATCAATAATTGTCTATCTCCAGCTCATGTTTTAAAGAAATACTTTTAGGAAATAACCAACCACTTGATCAAATGAATGATGCATTCTAGCATCCTAAAGATAATCCATTTTTCTAACTTACAGTCTGGTTTGGTGAAAGTATCCTAATTTTGCATGGAATCAGATAAATTTCTTTGGAAATTAAAATTTCACTCTCTCTTCATGTGATGCCCCTGGGTTCACACAAGGCTGCAGTCCGAGGTTTGGAAATTAAAATTTCACTCTCTCTTCATGTGATGCCCCTGGGTTCACACAAGGCTGCAGTCCGAGGTAAAACTAGGAATGTCAAACCTGCCATGCACCACACTGTGCAATAGCATGTTTCACCATCACAATTACTATCTCTCTAGTAGAGTCAACAACAGGTGTAGGTACAAGCAAGTAAAAGGTAATACAAAAGATAAATGATGGAATGATAGAAATCAAAACAATACTTCATCATCCAGTAAACGGAAATACAAAGGTCCATGTCTGAGTTAAACAAATCTGGAGATCTCAACAAGTATCAAATATACAATGTCTGATAATATGAAATAAGGTACACAGCCTTTACAATACTAGAATAAATACTCTCAAGTCTAAACAATACATCTACGGTGGAGCACCAAAATAAAATGTAACTAAACTAGACATCTGATCACTATAGTGCATCGCCATCAACCTGTGACTCTCCGGCTCCTGACTCGTTACCTGAAAGGGGGAGGAACAACGAGCGTCAAAGCGCTAGCGAGCAACATCACAACCAATCCCAAGGGATAGGGCTCGTTGTATATGAAAATACAGTTAATACATAATAATATAATATCATCGATCCTAGCAAATGGAGGGTTTTAGCATTTAGGAAACTACAACACGAGCATAGATACGTCGAGCAAAATAATCCAAACAAGGAAACCCTCATGTATATACCTTGTATCTCAAATTGTAAATCCCTAAATACCAAACCCGGAATCTAATACAGGAAACAAACAAATTAAAAGAATACAAAACCCATCTCTACTTCCAAACATAGTGTCATGCCGAACTCACATGAGTGTCATGTCCGAAAACGATTAAGTGTCCAACACATAGACTATATAGGTTAAATGTCCAACACATGGACTGAATGAAGTAAACGTCCAACACATGGACTGAAAGTAACGAGTGTCCAACGCATGGACTGAATATAACCAATGTCCAACGCATGGACTATATATGACCAATGTCCAACGCATGGACTGAATATAACCAATGTCCAACGCATGGACTAAATATGACCAATGTCCAACGCATGGAGTGAATATGACCAATGTCCAACGCATGGACTAAATATGACCAATGTCCAACGCATGGACTGAATATAAATGTTGCAAAGTGTAAGTGTCGATGATATATACACACAAAAGATACACATAGACTCATGTCACACGTGCCTCGGTGTGCGGATCAGTACTTGTGTCAAAAGTTAACTCACATGTACAGATAAAACACTAACATTGTAAACTAATGTCAAATAATCGAGGCTACCCCGAAAAGCAACTCAAACAGATCAAAAATCTATAAAACACCTCATCAGTCGACTCATGTGTCGACTGATGCAATCAGTCGACTCATTGGTCGACTAATAAGATCAGGCAAAATAGCCTCAGCTCACCAGTCGACTGATCGGTCGACTGAGGAACTGAGAAGAACAAAATCAGCCCGTCAGTCGACTGATCAGTCGACTGATAGCTAAAAAAATTCAGCCCGTCAGTCTACTGATCAGTCGACCGAACGACTGCATAACCTGTTGTGCAGGTTTTGATTATTGTAATAAAATTTATCTAAAATTATCATCATAAATCCCAAGCATAAAGATACTGATTTTAACATATATGTACTAAACTGAAATGAAAGATCTGCATGTAAACATTTATCAAAAACCTTAAACATATAAAAAACATGTTTAATACGTTTTGAAATCAATAAATCATGAATTAACTCTTGTCAAACGTTTTCAGATCTAGATCTCTTTAATAAAACGTTGATGATCTTTTTATAAACTGAAAAGCTCAATATTTCACATCATATACTATAAAGATTTATTCTTTGTACTAAAAATACGTTTTAGGCTCAATAAAAACTCATTAAAACTCAATAAATTCGTGTAAAACAAAAGGGACAGAGTTGGGCGAGATGTTACTCGCCTCTGGGGTGTTGCAACACTCTTGGATCTGCGAGAGGATGATTCCCCTTTGCTGCAACGTTCGAAACCCGCTGAAAATCCTTTAAAACGCCCCAAAATCGCCAAGAACGAATCTAGGGTTTGAGAGAGGAGAGAGGGGGCTAGGGTTTCTCAGATCTGATGGTGAGAGGGGGTGTTTTCGGGTAGGGGAGATCATATATGAACAGCCAGACCCGACCCAAAACCCGAACCAATCAACACAGACCCGAAACCTGGAAAAACTGGAAAACAGCTCGTCGGTCGACAGATCTCGTCAGTCGACTGATCGGTCGACTGATCCGGCAATTTTCCTGTTTCGTGCATGTTTTGTTCATTTGCAAAACCAACGCACAAAACTCTATACGCATACACTCATATCATCTCAAATAACTTGTTATCATGTACATCTATGACCTCAAGCTATTTATCACAATAATTCACATATATTCATAACCAAAAAATACGGGGTTTTACACTTCAGCTTCACAATTTTCTAGTGGAAATATAAGACCATTCAACACTCATAATAATCTTCATAATCCATAACCTAATCTTTCATACCAAAATTAGCCTCCTCATAATCAATATGTAAATTCTATTCCACCAAGTTCTGACCATGAGAAACGACTCATGTATTAGAGAAAGGTCTAGAAGTCGTGACAGAAAAGCATCTACATAGACCACCAACAAATTAACTCAATCATCCAACATTCTGAAATTTTTCATGCAAACAACAGGTCAATTGCTAAAGTCTAACTATAAAGTCATAGCTAGATTAGAAACTCATCTAGGACAACTAGCTAGCGTAGAGAGAGAGAGAGAGAGAGAGAGAGAGAGAGAGAGAGAGAGAGAGAGAGAGAGAGAGAGAGAGAGGAGAGAGAGATTTTCGAGTCAACCAATTGCAAATCCTAAAGACATTGGATTGAGTTCATCCCATCCAGCCCAAGTAAATGCAATTCACATATGAAGAGCAGAAAACAGATTGATAACCAAGTTAGAATATCTACTGAGCAAGCTTCTCCTTCTTCTATCCAAACTGTCGAACCTGAACAAATACCCCCTCCTGATATTTTTTGCAACCATCTTCTTCTTATGATGACCATGAGCAATAAATCGAATCTGAGAAGCTAGATATGTGTAAATCCAATTAACTAGAGGTTGTCAGCGCAAAAACGACCGGTTTTGCTAATTATTTAGCAAAAAATGGTCTGTTTTAAAAATAAACTCCTTTTATCAATCCAATTAACCAGAGATTGTCAGCGCAATAAATTTATTGCAAAGTCACCTCACCTCCCGTCACCTCATTTTAACAAACAGTAACCTGGTTCAAACTTCACAAAAACCCAGGATGCAAACCTCAACTGAGGTTAGGATGCATTATCTTAAAAAATCAACTCAACATTGTCGAGAAAACAATTCCCTTCTCTTTTGCTCTTCCACGTTATTATAAATTTCCAATGAAGGCCAGTTTTTAATTTAATCTTCACGTGTGCCTTGCACTATAAATAACAAATGCCCGGAATATACTTTGTGCTATAGATTGTGTTGTTATTAGGGATGCCAAACGATTTGGATATATCCGAATCGATCCGCATTCGTATCCGAACAGATACAGATATAGTAAGCTAATTTTAAAACCGGGCGGATACGGTTTCGGATACAGATCCAATTTAAGATTTTTTTTTTCAGATACGGATTCGGATACGAATATAAGAGTTGCGGATACGGATATCCGCAATGTAATAATGATTCGGATCACAAAGTTACAATTACAAACCCGGAACCGCACCCAAAACCCAACAACAACTAAAAACCCTAGCGCCTTGTGATATCACATCCCATTCCGCCGCCTCCAGCCCTCCACTCCATTTCCAGCCTCCCTCCACTCAAATTCGTCAGATCCCGACGGTCCCGAGACTCCGGAGTCCCGACCAAAGACTCCCGACCCGTCGCCGGTGTCATATTCGGACTAGTGAGCAGTGAGTGGTAAAGGTGAAGAGCGTAACTTATTTTTATTAATCGGTCAGTTATTTGCTCAGCCCTTCTCATCCTCACGATCGGGGTATGGCGATTCGGTAATTATGCACTCCTATCTTTTTTTCCTTGCGAGGAGAGGATTCGGGCTCTTTACAAAATCGAATGGGGAGGGAGGACAAGAGGAAGGGGATTAATTTCTTCTTTGTCCTCTCTACATTTGGAAACGAAAGAAGGGCATCGCCGCTTCAACCCGCGAGGTATAAATTCAATCAATTTTCTTTTGACCTTTTTGATCCCCTTTTGAATGATCTGCCGATCTCATGGTTTCTTTCATTGGATAGAAATAGATCTATGGGTTTTAGGTTTTATTTCTGATTCTGATCCACGCCGGGCTCCTCTGTGAGGTATAAATTCGTCATAATTAATCAGATTTTCTTTTCCTTTTCGATCCTTTATAAAAAATTAGGCGATTTTTCTTTGTTATGCATTCAGTCTACCTTGAAACCATCTATCTGAATGAATGGGGTCATCAGATGTATAAAGGTGTTACTTTGTGTTGTTCAACGTTTTCTCTCCCCCCCGCCCCCCCCACATGATCAAGACTGATATATTGACGTTGTAATTTTGATTTACTTGCAATTACGAGCCTGTATCATTTAAATTTAAGTCTTGATTAGTGCAATTTAAGAATTTGAATGCTACCTATATAGTATTTTCTAAACTGTGCTCCTTGGTCGATTTGTTCCCCCAATTTTCTTCGGATGATAATAGCTTAATTTCTGTCAAGTTCTTGATTTATGTGCGATACTGGTAGCCATGGAAAATCCCTCTGTTAACGAGCGTTCAAACTTCAAAATCTTGCTATGGAGAAATTAACTGTTGTTTCGTATTTCAGATAGATATTTGTTAGGACAAAATTTCCTGTTGAGTAGATTATAACATTTTGATAGAGATAGCAATTATGAGTCTATCATATATATGATTATAGTAATATTCATGATGGATTATGATCCTAGCTATTTTTGAAATTAATTCTTGCTTAGTACTACAATTTAAGAACTCATCAGACGCTACACGAATAGTTTTGTTAAACAGGACTTCCTGGTAATGTTATTTCTCCATTTCTTTGGATGATAATAGGTTTCTTTCAGATTCTTGATTTTATGTGACATAATTGGTTGTCATGGCAGTTCTCTGTGTTAATGAGGCTTCAAAGTTTTTGCTTTGTAGTAATTAACGATAAAGAAATTTCCTTCATCTTCATACTTTGTTGCTTCATATTTTGGATACGGCGGGGATGAGATGTCGACGTCGGAGGGCAGAGGGCGCTGGGTCAGCGATGGTGACAGCTAAGAACGAGAGAGAGGGGGGCTGGTTGCAAGCGGAGCTCAGGGAGGAGGCTGAACGACGGGATGAGGAGCGGATGTCGACGCGGAAGGGTGACGGCGGTTGGGCGATGATAGCGAGGCGAGCAGCGCGCTAGGGGAAACAGGAGGCGGACCGAGGGTGGTGGAGTTGGGCATGATGAGCGGAGGCCCAGATCTGGGTGGCGTCAGCTGAGGGGGAAGGACGAGGAGGTGGCGGTGAAGGTGGGGAAATGGCGGTGAAGGAGGCTGTTAAGACTGGCGGAGCTTGAGGCTGAGGCGTTGTCGAGCTCAGATTAGGCGTTTTAGGAGGAGAGCGGATGGTGGTCGCGACGACTGGTGTGCCGGTGGTGAGTCACGTCAGCGGTTTTACGGTGAAGGAGCTGCGATGCTTGGGTTGTGATGAAGAAGGAGAGAGATGGGGATGAGCTGATGAAGAGGAGGGAGAGTTTGATTGGAGAGAGAAAGAGAATAAGAGAGTGAGAGTCACGTGGGGGGTTTAAGGAGTTGGGGGAGACACGAGGTGGGGATTTGCGTGAATTGGGGAGGGTTTTAGGGGTGTGGGGTAGGGGAGAGATGAAGAGAGTGATTTACAGGTGAGAGAAAACGCAGGGAATTACCCCCTTTAAAAAAATAATTAAAATACCAAAAAAAATTATTCAAATAAATATTGAAAATTTATGGTCAAAATAATAATAACAATAACAATAATAAATAATTAACTATTAATTTAAAAAGTTTTACCAAAAAAATTAAATTTATAATTAGCAAAACAATTTAAATATAATACCGTATTTTTAAATCGTAGAAAATTCTAGAGAAATTGGGGAAAATAAAAATACTCTTTTAGAAAAATAATATTTAATGTTTAAATACCAAAAAATTATTTAAACCTATATTAGAAATTTACGATCATTACAGATAGGCAGATAGGCAATTGGATATATTATTTCATGATGTGCTAGTAGATATATAGCAAATAGGCAGATAGACATATGCTAGTGGATATATTATTTCATTATGTGCTAGTGGATATATAGCAGATAGGCAAAAATATTACCTTTTTCATTTTATGTGACATTAGATGAACTCTCACGTGCGGGAAATGAATTATATTATTTCTGCTTCCGAGAGAGTTTAACCCAACGAATCTCCACTAGCCTCGACATAAGGAGGTGAAACAGGAGAAAAAGATGGACAAGAAAACTAAACAACATTCCCTTGTTACGTGAGTATTAATATGATCTTATTGAGGAATTTTCGCTGGACCTTTTTTGATAAGATCAAAACGTGCATTGCTGAGGCAGCGTTTATTGTAATAGACACTGAGTGGTTTATGACAATAGAAATCAATAGATATCGTGTAGTGTCACTTATACAACTCGAAATTAAAAGTGGGAGCAAGAACAATGAAGAATACAAAATCTTTTTGTTGGATTGTTTGAAATTGACGTAATAACCAATATTTGACATTCTAAGGTTTATATACATAATCAACGAGACACTTTAGCTTGGGTTTTCATTTAGTAACGACTACGCTAATCTTGCTGAGTTACTTAGGGACGTGTATGCACTGCACATGATAAATGTAAGTTTTCCATTCTTGTTTACATAAAAATTGATAATTTGTTTTCAATTACATGATTGTTCTAATATTCGGGGCCTGTTTTCGCAGATTTTCCCTTTTATCTAACTACAGATCATGTTCATGCAGTTTGTTCAGTCCAAAAATCTAATACAATTCAAGCTCGTAGTGGAATAACTCCTCAGATCCTACCTCTAGATGGTAATGCAAACTGTCAACTATTAGAAACTAAAAAAATCGCAATATTACAACAAGAGCCTATGTGACTGGATATGAGAAAAATATTTCAGCAATAGCCTATTTTTTTGGTTAAGGTTTAACCTAGTGTCGCTCATAATTATCTTTACAGATGGATGAAGGGCCCATGTGTACACATATCTGCCGTCGAAGGCTAAAAACAATACTTAAAAAAACATGCTAAAAAAGAACTATTTCGAAGTTGTAAACAACTAGGAAACAGAACTGCCTGTCCACCTACTACAGTGCGTCCATCAGCTAATATAGGTGTCCCGAAATTTATTGTTGATGTAAGACATCTATCCTTTCTTCTCTTTTATACTCCTCTCTGATAACCTCAGATAATTTTATGAACTATACCATTTAACTTCCCTCGTGATCATACAGAGCCGCAATAACGTCTTGGTTCACAAGTACTCCATCAATTGTAGACCAAATTTGTTCTCCACCATTTCGTTTGCACAAGTCCATAATTAGCAAAACAATCCATGAACGCTCTAGTGTCTTGATTAGTTACATGACTTCCTCGTCTTTTTTAGTCTTCGACGACGGATGTGTATACATAGGGCTTCCATCCACCTGTAAAGATAATCACGAGCGACACTAGATTAAATCTTAACAAAAAAAATATTTTTTCTAAATGAAAAGTAAAATGTCCTTAACAAACATTGCCTAATGTTGGTCTAAAATTTAGGAAGTACCCATGTGTACACATATCCGCCGTCGAAGGCTAAAAAAAAATACTTAAAAAAACATGCTAAAAAAGAACTATTTCGAAGTTGTAAACAACTAGGAAACAGAACTGCCTGTCCACCTACTACAGTGCGTCCATCAGCTAATATAGGTGTCCCGAAATTTATTGTTGATGTAAGACATCTATCCTTTCTTCTCTTTTATACTCCTCTCTGATAACCTCAGATAATTTTATGAACTATACCATTTAACTTCCCTCGTGATCATACAGAGCCGCAATAACGTCTTGGTTCACAAGTACTCCATCAATTGTAGACCAAATTTGTTCTCCACCATTTCGTTTGCACAAGTCCATAATTAGCAAAACAATCCATGAACGCTCTAGTGTCTTGATTAGTTACATGACTTCCTCGTCTTTTTTAGTCTTCGACGACGGATGTGTATACATAGGGCTTCCATCCACCTGTAAAGATAATCACGAGCGACACTAGATTAAATCTTAACAAAAAAAATATTTTTTCTAAATGAAAAGTAAAATGTCCTTAACAAACATTGCCTAATGTTGGTCTAAAATTTAGGAAGTAGATCAAGCATAGCTTCGACATTTGCAAAATATATTTTTTGGGAACTACTCAAAGGTCTTTCACCCTAGAACCCCGTCTATTCAACCTGAGTAAAAAATACGGAAGCAAAGCTCAATAAAATAGGATATTGCTGAAATATTTTCCTCATATCCAGTCACATAGGCTCTTGTTGTAATATTGTGTTTTTTAGTTTTTAATAGTTGGTAGTTTGTATTACCTTCGAGAGGTAGCATCTGAGGAGTTGTTCCACTACAAACTTGAATTGTATTTGATTTTTAGACTGAACAAACTACCTGAACATGGTCTGCAGGAAGATAAAAGGGAAAATCTGCGAAAATAAGCCCCGGATATTAGAACAATCTTGTAATTGCAAACAAATTACCAGTTTTTATATAAACAAGTCTGGAAAACTTACATTTATCATGTCCAGTGCACACACGTCCTTAAGGAACTCAGCAAGATTAGCGTAGTCGTTATTAAATGAAAACCAAGCTTAAGTGTCTCGTTGTTTGTGTATATGAACCTTAGAATGTCAAATATTGGTTGTTGCGGCAATTTCAAACAATCCAACAAAAAAAAAATTTGTATTCTTCATTGTTCTTGCTCCCACGTTTAATTTCGAGTTGTATCAATGACACAACAGGATATCAACTGCTTTTTATTGTCATAAACCACTCCGTATCTATTCCAATAAATGTTGTCTCTGCGATGCACGCTTTGATCTTATCAAAGAGGTCCGATGAAAATTCCTCAATAAGATCATACTGGTACTTACGTAACAAGGGAAGGTTGTTGGGGTTTTCTTGTCCATCTTCTTTTCCTCCTGTTTCATCTCCTTCTGTCGAGACTAGTGGAGGTTCGGTGGGTTGAACTCTCTCGGAAGCAGAGATTATATATTTCCTGCACGTGAGAGTTCATCTAAGATGTCACAAAAAATAAAAAATGTAATATTTCATGATGAGCTAGTGGATATATAGCAGATAGGCAGATAGACACGTGCTAGTGGATATATAACATATAGGCAAAAATATTATCTTTTCATTTTCTGTGACATATTAGATGAACTCTCACGTGCGAGAAATGAATTATATTGTCTCTGCTTTTGAGAGAGTTCAACACACCTAACCTTCACTACTCTTGATGAAAGGAGGTGAAACAGGAGAAAAAGAATATGGATAAGGAAACCCCAACAACCTTCCTTTTTTACGTGAGTATCAGTATGATCTTGTTGAGGAAAATTTTCGTCGGACCTTTTTGATAAGATCAAAGCGTGCATCGCAGAGGTATCATTTATTGCTATAGGTACCGAGTGGTTTATGACAATAGAAAGCAGTAGATATCCTATAGTGTCATTGATACAACTCAAAATTAAAAGTAGGAGCAAGAACAATGAAGAATACAAAATCTTTTTGTTGGATTGTTTGAAATTGCCGCAATAACCAATATTTGACATTCTAAGTTTCATATACACAAACAACGAGACACTTAAAGTTGGGTTTTTATTTAATAACGACTACGCTAATCTTGTTGAGTTCCTTAAGGACGTGTGTGCATTGGACATGATAAATGTAAGTTTTCCAGTCTTGTTTACTTAAAAACTGATAATTTGTTTGTAATTATATGTTTGTTCTAATATTCGGGGCTTGTTTTCGCAGATTTTCCCTTTTAACTAACTGCAGACCATGTTCATGCAGTTTGTTCAGTCCAAAAATCAAATACAATTCAAGTTTGTAGTGGAACAACTCCTCAGATGCTACCTCTCGAAGGTAATGCAAACTGCCAACTATTAGAAACTAAAAAATTGCAAAATTACAACAAAAAGCTTATGTGACTAGATATGAGGAAAATATTTCAGCAATAGCCTATTTCATTAAGCATTGCTTCCGTTTTTCCTATCTAGGTTGAATAGACGGGGTCCTGGGGTGAAAGACCTTTGAGTAGTTCCCAAAAAATATATGCTGCAAATGTCGAAGTTATGTTTGACCTACTTCCTAAATTTGAGGCTAACATTTCGTAATGTTTGTTAAGGGCCTCTTACTTTTTCATTTAGAAAAAATATTTTTTTGGTTAAGGTTTAATCTAGTGTCGCTCATGGTTATCTTTACAGATGGATAGAGGACCCATGTGTACACATATCCACCGTCAAAGGCTAAAAAAATTACTTAAAAAACATGCTAAAAAAGAACTATTTCGAAGTTGTAAACAACTAGGAAACAAAACTGCTTGTCCACCCACTGTAGTGCGTCCATTAGCCAATATGGGTGTCCCGAAATTTATTGGTGATGTAAGGCATCCATCCTCTCCTCTTTTATATTCCTCTATGATAATCTGAGATAATTTTATGAACTATACAATCCGACTTCCCTCGTGATCATACAGAGCCACAATAACGTCTTTGTTCACAAATACTCCATGAATTGTAGACCGAATTTGTTCTCCACCATTTTGTTTGCACAAGTCCATAATTAGCAAAACAATCCCTTAACGCTCTAGTGTCTTGATCAGTTACATGACTTCCTCATCTTTTTTAGTCTTCGACGGCGGACATGTTTACACTTGGGCCCTCCATCCATATGTAAAGATAATCATGAGTGGCACTAGATTAAACCTTAACAAAAAAAAATTCTTTTCTAAATCTAAAGGAAAAAGTAAGAGTCACTTAACAAACATTGCCAAATGTTGGTCTCAAATTTAGGAAGTAGATCAAGTATAGCTTTGACATTTGCAGCATATATTTTTTGGGAACTACTCAAAGGTCTTTCACCCCAGGACCCCGTCTATTCAACCTGGATAAGAAAAACGGAAGCAAGACTTAATGAAATAGGCTATTGCTGAAATATTTTTCTCATATCTAGTCACATAAGCTTTTGCTGTAATATTGTAATTTTTTTAGTTTCTAATAGTTGGCAGTTTGCATTACCTTCGAGAGGTAGCATCTGAGGAGTCGTTTCACTACAAACTTGAATTGTATTTGATTTTTGGACTGAACAAACTGCATGAACATGGTCTGCAGTTAGATAAAAGGTAAAATATGCAAAAACAAGCCCCGAATATTAGAACAAACATGTAATTGCAAATAAATTATCTGTTTTTAAGTAAACAAGACTTGAAAACTTACATTTATCATGTCTAATGCACACACATCCTTAAGGAACTCAACAAGATTAGCGTAGTTGTTATTAAATAAAAACCCAACTTTGAGTGTCTCGTTGTTTGTGTATATGAACATTAGAATGTCAAATATTGGTTATTGCGGCAATTTCAAACAATCCAACAAAAAGATTTTGTATTCTTCATTGTTCTTGCTTCCACTTTTAATTTTGAGTTGTATCTATGACACTACTAGATATCTACTGTTTTCTATTGTCATAAACCACTCAGTATCTATTGCAATAAACTCTGCCTCTACGATGCACGTTTTGATCTTTTCAAAGATGTCCAACAGAAATTCCTTAACAAGATCATACTAGTACTCACGTAACAAGGGAAGGTTGTTGGGGTTTTCTTGTCCTTTTTTTCTCTCCTATTTAACCTCCTTCCGTCGAGGCTAGTGGATGTTCGGTGAGTTGAACTCTTTCGGAAGCAGAAGCAATATAATTCACTTCCCGCACGTGAGAGTTCATCTAAGATGTCACAGAAAATAATAATGTAATATTTTATGGTGTGCTAGTGGATATATAGTAGATAGGCATGTGCTAGTGGATATATTATTTCATTATGTGCTAGTGGATATATTGCAGATAGGTAGATAGGTAATATAATTCATTTCCCGCACGTGAGAGTTCATCTAAGATGTCATAGAAAATAAAAAATGTAATATTTCATGATGTGCTAGTGGATATAGCAGATAGGCAGATAGGCACGTGAGAGTTCACCTAACGATTTCTATTGTCATAAATCACTCTGTATCTATTGCAATAAACGCTGCCTTTGCGATTTACGCTTTGATCTTATCAAAGAGGTCCGACGAAAATTCCTCAACAAGATCATACTGGTACTCACGTAATAAGGGAAGATTGTTGGGTTTTTCTTGTCCATTTTTTTCTCCTGTTGCACCTCCTTTCGTCGAGGCTAGTGGAGGTTCGGTGGCTTGAACTCTCTCGGAAGCAGAGGCAATACAATTCATTTCCCGCTCGTGAGAGTTCATCTAAGATGTCACAAAAAATGAAAAAAGTAATATTTCATGATATGCTAGTGGATATATAGCAGATAGGCAGATAGGCATGTGCTAGTGGATATATTATTTCATGATGTGCTAATGTATATATAACAGATAGGCAAGTGGATATATTATTTCATGATGTGCTAGTGGATATATAGCAGATAGGCAGATAGACATGTGCTAGTGGATATATTATTTCATGATGTGCTATTGGATATATAGCAGAGGCAAAAATAATGTCTTTTTTATTTTTATGACATCTTAGATGAACTCTCACGTGCGGAAAATGAATTATATTGTCTCTGCTTCTAAGAGAGTTCAACCCACCGAACCTCCACTAGTCTCGACGAAAGAAGGTGAAACAGGAGAAAAAGAAGATGGAAAAGAAAACCTCAACATTTTCTTGTTACGTGAGTACCAATATGATCTTGTTGAGGAATTTTCGTCGGAACTCTTTGATAAGATCAAAGTGTGCATCGCAGAGGCATCGTTTATGGCAATTGATACCGAGTGGTTTATGACAATAGAAAGCAGTAGATATCCTGTAGCGTTATTGATACAACTCGAAATTAAAAGTGAGAGCAAGAACAATGAAGAATACAAAATCTTTTTGTTGGATTGTTTGAAATTACCATATCAACCAATATTTGACATTCTAATGTTCATATACACAAACAACGAGACACTCAAGCTTGGGTTTTCATTTAGCAGCGACTACGCTAATCTTGCTGAATTCCTTAAGGACGTGGGTGCACTGGACCTGATAAATGTAAGTTTTCTAGTTTTGTTTATATAAAAACTGGTAATTTGTTTGCAATTACATGATTGTTCTAATATCCGGGGTTTGTTTTCGCAGATTTTCCTTTCATATATCTCAACATCTTTAATCTAGAAAAATAGCCGAGTGATCCATCAGATCAACCCTTAGAAGTGAACTTAATTCGGGAAATACCTACCAAATAGGTAGCAGAAGAGCATGAGCTTGATTGAGTTTTGAGAGAAGATCTTTGATTAAGAAATCAAGTTGTTAAGAGAGTTAGAATCAAAATAAGTCTTTAAGAAGAAAAGTACTGGTTTAGACACAAGTTTTATTGATCACAACTTCGAAGAACTATTTGCTGATGAAATTTAGGATCCAAGTAGATATGAAACAATTGGCCTATGATGCTTCAACCATGAACCTTGGGTCTGAGAAAATTCTTAAAGAAGAACTGATTTTATTAGGACAAACTTTCATTCATGTGGGACCTTTGTTCAAATCTGAGACTAGATTTCTAATTGATAGACATCAAAAAATCAAGATGCATGACCCTCTATTAACCTTCCATCAAATGCTACAAAAATTATTAAAAATCAGAATCTAAGCACATCATTGAGTTTTTCTTGTAAGACTTCTTTAAAATTCAAGATAGAATTTTTAGCAATAAGGCAGGAACTGATATGGAATGTGAGCTTTTCATTTTCAATTCTTTATTCTACATCTTTACTCTGTGTCTCATAATAATAAGAATAAAAAAGAATTTGATATTCTCTTGTTTGGAGAGTTTGTTTCATTAAAAAAGAAAAAAAAGAAAAAAGAGAGACAATTTTTTTTTGGCTACATCCTTCTCTCATACCCATCAGAAGTCAAGGTAATTCCAAAATTTGTTATTTTATCATCATTCAAGATTGAACAAATGTAAGTGTTTTATTTTTTATCTACTTTACTTTTTGTATCACATAGTTTGCATTAAGGATAATGTAAAATTTAGGTATTGGGTGAAGATTTGTTATCTTTTCTCTTTATTTTATCCTTTCATTTATCATTTCCCTAAAAAAATAAAAAAATATGCCACTTGCAAACTTGATAAAGTTTGCATTTATCATTTCTTTTCTAAAAAAATAAAAAAATAAAACAATATGCCACTTGCAAACTTGATAAAGTTAATTAATAATGATTTACTTGATGAATTTTTAAACTTTCTAATTCGTAGTTAGTTTTATATTCAAGTTACTATTTTATGATAACTCTAAATAAAATTTTAAGAAATAATTTTTAAAATTTGGATGATTTTACTAACCCAGATGGTAGGTTGGAGAATATGGATCATTCATAGGGCGCTGGAATGTAGTGTTCACTTGACCTAATGCTTGACTGTTTTCTAAGAGAGGACATTCCTCTAAAACATAGATTCGGGATAGTTGGTTATGACCTCTCGAGGGCAGAAACTTGATTAATTTGAGCTAAGGCTTGTTCTTTAGTTTCAAGGACTTCCAACCCAATATAGTATGCATTGACTTATTTGTACACACCAATAATTGATGTCCACAAATAATTAAAACCTCTTCGTTCACCACAAGCCTGGTTTTTGTCTAAACAAAAAAATTAAGCATAAAAGAGGAATATGAAGGACAATAAACTAATCTAGAACCACATATAATAACAGTCTAAAATCGTGTAGATGATTCGTTAACCCTTTCGTTAATCATAGTCCAGTTTCGAATTGATAGAGGTGGAAGTGTACCTATTAGTATTTTGTAGTGTCGATAAAGCACTAGTAGACATGTCGTGTGCTTGGCGACAGACTTCTGGATCACGAGGTATGACAGTTAAAATTCAAGGATCAGAACCAATAAAAAGAACACATGAATCCTATGTCCAAATTCATAGAATGTTCAAACTTTTTATGGGTTTCACAATGGTGAAACTTTTCTGTGAGGTATAAATTCATCATAATTAATTAGATTTCCTTTTCCTTATCGATCCTATATAAAAAATTTGGCGATTTTTCTTTTTTATGCATTCTGTCTACCTTTAAACCATCTATCTGAATGGGGTCATCAGATGTATAAAAGTGTTATGGGGTCATCAGATGTATAAAAGTGTTTACTTTGTGTTGTTCGACTTTTACTCTTTTTTTTTGCTTTGCGACAATTAAGAACCGATACTTTTCGAGTAGTATCTCGATAAATGAAAATATCTGTTGGAACTTCTGCCACAGTAGATGCGCAGTGAGGTACTAGATGCACATTAACTCCAATATTTAGCTAGTCCAACTAAAGTTTGAAATTACCCAGACACACAACCTCTTGACTCAAAGATGCCATGATTTGACTTCAATTGGTTTTTCTTTTTTCTAGCCTCATTTCATTATTATTATTATTACTACTACCACTTTGGTTTTATATCAGATTAGTTCCCTACAGAATTGATGCCGAAAATCTTGTAAACATAACGAGTTTATAAATGTCTCCTAGTTGCTCTATCTAAAGTGTTTTATATTCCTATTTCAGCCATATCAGATTATCTATCATCTTCATCGACAGTGACATTGGTAATTGGTGCTCAAAAAGTACAATGGTTTGGCACCAATTCCTTGTACTTTGTCTAGTCATAAGACTTAGGACACATGTATAGCTGCAAACCGCTAGAGTTAATTATTATTTATCACTTGTTGATTTACTGTTCAATTCCTTGAATGGACATGTAGGATGCAAGGATTACAAAATGATGAGAATTGGACAGTCGGCTTTTCATCTTCATTTTTCTTAGCTGAGCATGTGTTATACTTCTCGATGTTTCAGCTCAATTTTAGAACTTACTGGATTTGCTTCGATTTGACAAATTTTGATATGAACTTACCAAACTGACCGCTATTTCTTGGTTCTTTTGAGACCCACTCTTCATTTATTTCTAACTTGCCTTCTACCTTTTCCTCAGTGTATTTTTTTTCTACAATTTTAATTTATATGCAATTTTCTTGCATTGATCCCTTATTCCACGTGTTTTCTTTTTCGTTCTCTTGGTTTGCTTCTTTCTTTTGGGTCAACATAGCTTATGTTTTTAACTTAATGGTCCAAGTCCAAAGCGCATAGATGGAATTGAGCAGAAGTGAACTAATTTTGTTCGGCTTTGAAGCTACATCGCCTTTGTTTGGTTTGGCAAAATTTTGTCAGAACTAATGAAACCGACCGTTTGCATAATGTTAGCCGTTGTAATTTGCATGCTGGATTGGTGCCAGAATTGGGTGCCAAATATTGACTTGTCGTGGAGTGTGTTGGATTATGAAAAACAAATTTTAGGGTCTCAATTGGATGAGATTGGAAGAGTATTGAAGGCAGGATACTATTATAGATGATTTTGGAAGAGCGATTTGAGTTACCATCTGTGTGTGATTTCTATGTAGTTTCTGCTGACATTTTTCTCTGAACTTCTTTCTATGGTGAATTTTCAGCAAAGAGAGTCTGATAGCTCAGACTGAAAAGGACATGTTCAAGGCCTTGAAGGAGATGAAGTCAGCATTAATCCATCAAGTTTTTATGGAATTTGATGTACGTGATGTCATAAAAACCATCGCTGAAGGTATTGAAAAAAAATAAAATTCCTCATACTGAAGTAGTGCCCATCCTATGGGATGCACTAATGGATACAATTATCTATAGAGACGTCAGAGTGCGTCCGGAATTACTTGAGTGTTATGTATCTAACAAAGGTATTTTCTCTTCATATGTACTCTCTGTTTCTTTGTAAACCTAAATAGATTGTTGATTCTTGTAAAATAAAATTTATGTTTGTAATATAGTGTACCGATGCTCTTGATAGCTGTGCATAAATAAAGTGAAAAATATCCTTTGGAACGCTAGCATTTTCACCTACAGCTTTTCCATTTTTCTTCGTTAGTTCTACATTCTGCATGCGCTGTAAACTCAAGAAACTGAGATCCCTCAAAATATACCTAGACTGGAAGAAGACAGTAAATATCACTAGTCCACTTGCATTTTGTTTGACGTCCCTCTATCTTATTATGGTCTAGAGAGGGCGTCAATGCTCCAAAGCTCCAAAATTTTCAGCCTGTGCTGGTAGGCTTCTTTTGGCAGATGGGACTCTGGTGGTGAACTGTGCATGCATTGTTTAGCAAATTGTTTGGTTTTTTGTTTATATACTGAACACCGATGTTTCGGAGCTTTTCATTTCCAGATATTTCACTCATATCTCAATCTATTTAGAATTTTCTATTTACAAAATTTGGGCAAATCATTTTTCCCTCCACTTTTTACGTTTTGGTTTTCTGCTTATAGGGACGCCTCAGACTATATCAATACTTTTTGGGCCTGAAGTCATATTTGAGTTCTCTTATGTGTTGTACTTGTCTACCTAAACAACCCCTCCACGCCCTCCAAAAATTTGAAATAAAATAAAATAAAATAAAATTTTGTTTTCTTGGGTTGTAGACATTGTTTTTCTTTTGCCTATTAAGTTGCAATGCTTGTTCATGGCTGGATGGAATTAATTGAATAAGAGCATTATTTAATAACCACTATCAGGTTTTGCATTTGTCTGTTCCTTCAGCATTACTTTGTGAATCTTTATTTTCTCACCCACAGGTGTTTTTGTGGTCCGAACTTTTGCGTGCATTTTGCATAACTGAAGAGTGTGAACTTGAGCTGCTTAAGCAAGTCCATAGACGATCCATCAAGGAGCAACGACTGCAAGGGCTGTTCAAGGAAGTTGTTGATGTCCTATATGAATTCGATGTGCTTTCCCCCAGTACTATTCATCAATGGTTCTATCTCCACATAAGCGCTGTTGACAGGTGTGCAGTTATACCTTGGTCTCTTTAATTAGTTTTACCAAATTCCTCTTTTTTATTATTATTATTATGGGGTACATCATTTATGTGTTTGTTTGGCATTCTGAAACAAAGAGCAATAAAATATATATTGTCCAAAGAGCAATAAAATATATATTGTAACATTTTCACTCGGAGGTTTTAAACACCAGACATTCTAACTTACCAAATTAGAGGTTTTAATGTTAAGCGTGCTGAGAAAACAGGGGAAACTATACTCATTTTTTTATGAGTAGAAGTTGTATTGTTTGGAGACAGGTGGTCTCCTGAGTGTTTTGGAGCATCCAATATAAGACCCTTTCAAAAATTAGACTTTGTGAATGTGTGTGAAAGTATGCTCATAGCTATGCACTTAACAGAATAATCAATTAAACATGGGATAAGACCTTCAAATAAATGGCCTCATGCATTTATCTGATACAAAAAGGAAATAGTGATATTACCATAGTTTTCTTACTTATCAGTCAAAGTATTCGGGAAGTGTCCCTCTTTTTGGGAGGCCTAAACGTTGATGGCTCTTTTTCTGCTATTCAACTACTGAATGCTTCAGTCAGCGCCCCACTAGACTTTTTTCATCCTTTGGGTAATATTTATGCGCCAGAATTCGCATAAACATGTGAACTCAGTTTTCAATATAATCGTGGCTTGCTTCAAATATCTTGAATTGCCCTAAACGAGTTCTTCGGCATACGACGGCCTGTACATCTACTCGCTGTTAAATTTTCTTAGTTTGCATTTTTGGAATTGCTGCTTATTGCTTATAACCGTTACTACACTGGGTCGTAACTTCAGTTCTTTGATTATACGTTTCTGTCCAATCCCTAACATAGGCACAATACAATGTCTCACTCTCAGGGGTGCCCTTTTCATTCTTTTGCTTTCTGTATTAATCTTATTCTTTTTGATGTTGCAGGGAAGAAGCTTTTGTGAAAGATCTAAAGCCGGTAGTCGATTCAATGGAGAAAGAAATGTTAGAAGCTGGATTGACAAGGGCATGATCAGAAAATGCTGAGTAAAGCGGAACGTATTGTGTATGTCAGAACTTATCTTATGCGTGTTGTGCCAGCTGTGTGGTTCATGTAACGAGTAGAATAACATTCTTCCCTTACTCTTTGAGAACCTCTTGAGTGAAGACGCAACCGGTACCCTTCGTTTCTCCTTATTTTTGTTTTATGTTTGGTTTTGTCAGGATGCTTTTCTGTGGGGTAGGACGTTCTTCTTCAGTTACCGGTGATGGTGTCGTGCAGCGTGAGAAAAGCTTAGAGAGACAGAGATAAAATCAAGAGCAATCATCGCTATTAAACTTTTAAGCCAATTTCATAAACAACTAGCTTAATAATAATACATCCCTCCTCTAGACTTGGCTTTCTCAGTAAAGAAACCCTAAAAAATAGTCTCCGCATGCAATTTCAATTTTTTGAGAAATTTTCCCATACAATATCGAAAATTATGGAGAGGGACAGCACAAAGAGGTTTTGAAGTTGGAGTAAAATGTGAGAAGCAGAAAAGTATGGAGCATTGTTATTTCTTATCTCTTCTATTAAATCATAATTCTCATAAAACATGAACTCTACGTATTAAAAGCCCTCAAAGACATGAGGGCAATTTCATTTTCTTATCATCATACTTTATTGATGATTTTGATTGTCTTAAGAAGACCATAAGTACTACTTATCTGCATCATCACTAACACTACTTGCATAACTAGTTTCGTTGCGAATTGGGTTGACAAATATCCAGGCAGCATTATATATATGCATCAAAGCATTTTCTAGGGAAATTGGCTTGCTTCTCTAACTCAACATAGGACTATGCAAAATTCTTCAGTATCTCATAATGTTTGGCTTGCTTCAAAATTCCAAAATTCTTCAATCATGTTGCCATGTTTACATTGTGAGGGCTAAATAGTGTAGGTTTGGGCCCTTGCCTAATTAGTGAGTGCCTGTGAATGATCAACACGATTGCAATCTTCAGGCCTGCCAGCTTTCTTCCTAACGATACACATAAAATAATTTTCTTAATGATTAGACGAAAAACAAGTATCAAAAAAATATTTATCTATGCAGGAGGGAGAATCTCATGCTCGCGCGGTATGAAAAGCACCGAGAGCGATGAAGGAAGAGAGTGAACCGCATTGATTGTCAGATTATTGAAGCTAAGATTTTGGGAGTCGTTTATTATTAAAGAAGTTGTGAGGGTTCTTTTTATAAAATTTGATATCAGATTTTATTTAACGAGATTTAGCGTCATGTCATTAGCGTCATGTCATCATCACTCTTGGGAAGGGTTGATATGATTCTCTCTCTCTGTCTGTCTCTCTCTTTCATACAGTTTTTTTTATCTATGAAAAGCCAATAATATAAAAAATTCACACTAATATAATATTATAATTAAAAGATCTGGAAAATTAGATAAGAGGAACATTATGTTTGGGAAATAAATATGGAGGAAGAGCTATCCATGATATATCTTTTTTTACAAAAATCTTTACTCATCACACACACACACTTATATCATATCATATTCCCTTTAAAGGCACGAGTTCGGAAAATTTTTTCTATGGTAAATATACCCTTCATTATTTTAAATATTTTATTTATATCTTAATCTATTATAATTATATCTTATCTTAATCCTACGTGAACTATTTATAGCTTAACAATTAAAAAAATATTAATAAAATGTATAAAATATTTTTATGTTATTAGTTTGTTAAGATAAAGAAATTATACGTAGCTAACGTACTATAATACATAAAGTATTAAAAAAACCCAAAAGTTTTAAAATTGCACAAAACGCCTTGAAAAGTTTAAAATTATAAAAACTATCTCGATGTCTAAAAACTTAAAACAACAAACATGAAAATAAGAAATTAGCATCAGTTTATGAAGAATTTAAAATTTACAGTTAACATCTCAATATCTCAAAAATTATAGAATCACCCTCAAAAATTCAAATTACAAACAAGCACATGAAATTCTAAAATTTTAAAACTTGCTAATAACATAAATGAATTCAATGGATTACCACCATAATGCATGAAAATTTCAGACATTTCAAAACTTAAAACAACAAACATGAAATCAAGAAATTAACAGCAGCCTCCAAAGAATTTAAAATTTTTAATTAACACCATCAATGTCCCAAAAATTATAGAAATACCCTCAAAAGTTCAAATTATAAAAAAACAACACTAACATTTTTAAAAATTCTAAAATTTGCAAACAACAAAAGATGAATTTAAGAGATTACCCTCATGCACCTAAAAATTTATAATTTGTCGAAATTAATCTCAAACTTACAAAAGTCGTAGAAAAACTCTTTCAAAATTTAAAAATCATAAAAAAACTCTAAATTTTTAAAATTTATAACCAGTACACATCAAATCTGAAAACTATTGGTAGACCGCTAAAATTTAAATTTTTTAAAAATTAATCTACAGTTTTAACAATTACAAAAAACAACCTCAAAATTTTAGAGTTGTAAGAAATATCATAACATTTAAAAATTACCACCGACACATGAAACATAGAAGTTACAACTACCAAACTTAAAAGTAATTTTTTTAAATTTTAGGGTTTATTATCCCTTTTCAGCATCTAAAGATAGTCTAAGTTGATATTGGTAAACAAAAGCAATAAGCATTGATTAAAAATATCCGGTTAGGGAATAAAAATTTAAAAAAATATTATAGCTTAAAAATTATTGTTAACATATAAATTAAAGCAACTTCATAAAATTTTATTAATAAGTTGGACCAGCAAAACACATTAGTAACATTAATTGATAGATGTTTAAATCCATAAAAATGATAAAAGATTATAATATAATATTTTAGCATTAATTAATTATAATTTAAAAATATTAATCTCTGATATTAATAATATTTATAGGGAAAAAGAATACAATGAATTATGTTAGGAAAAACTATCAGAATGTTAAGAGATATCCTTCAAAAGAATCAATGTATTTCCATTGCATATAGAAAAGTGACGAAAATAAATCTAAAATTCAGAAAACGTTCATAAATCATTTGAATTGGCATTAACATAAGGGATGTCTATTAAAGAACCACCAACTGAGTTACAATGAAGAATAATTTAATAACTTTATCCCAGTCAAAGAAGAATTCTCTATGAAAGATATAAGAAAAATTAGTAAGCATTCATAAATTTCATACTTTGTTCTTCAAATACTAAAGAAATTAAATATTAATATTATAATCTAAGAAAAATTGGTAATAAAAAATATAGGTATTTAGTTTATATCTTTGTGGAAAATGACAGGGATAGAGCAAATATAATATTATTGACGTAACAGAAACTCTTATTGGATGCACATTGGAAGAATTTATTGTAGAGAAAAAAAAGGTAACTCTTAATCTTATTTAAGTAATAAATTAGAAACACAAAGAATTTCATATATATAAGATTAATATTTATTCTCATTGAAATAAAAAAAATCAAATTCGAGCAGATGATACATTTAACATCTTTGTGAAGTTTGTGCTGAATATTGGAAATACATTTAACATCTTTGTGAAGTTAAATGACAAGATAAAAGATTAACGAGTCCACGAAAGATAATAACACAAAAAAATAACACAAAAAATACAACTCTATCCTGATATCACAATCAAGTAGATGATAAAGACACTACTCTAGAATTGCCCGAGAAAAAGATAAAGGTGAGGAATAATCGATCTTAGCTCAATAAAAATTAAAATATAAGGAATAAAAGATAATATTTTATGAATATTTTATGAATATTTTATAAAATAATTTAATTATTTTGAGTGAATTTAGGAATTTATCAGAAGGGAGTTTCATGAGCTTTTTTAGTACTTTTATATGCTTGTGCAGATACTTTTATCATATGAAAGTATACTAGAGTTAGCATTAATATTTAATTTATAATTTTTTATGAGGTCTATCAATGATTAGAAATAAACTTTATATTCTCTTTTGTATCGTTTTAGCATACTATTAACCAATCATTTTGACTTATTGGTTTTAAATATTCACCTTCCTTGTATAACATTATTTCAATATTTTTTTACTTTTGCAACATTGTACTTTCTCAAGTAAAGCTTGGTTTCGTGTTAGTCAAAATAATATGAATTTTTAAATTATCTTCGAATTATAGTTGTTTTCTATCAATTCAAATATCAACATGAAAATTTAAATTGGGTGTAGCCCATTTAAACAAACATTAAAGAAAAATAAATAATCACAATATAAAAGTTTAGAGACAAAAGTGAGCATAAACTATTAAAGTGGAACTGAGAAACAAATTTTAGTTAGAAAGTAATCTAAAAATACTTAATCATGGTATTTAACCACGTGCATTGCACGTGTATAAAACCTAATCATACTCTCTTTAAAAGTACGAGTTCAGAAAAATCTTTTTATGGTCAGTATTACCCTCAACTTTTTTAAATATTACATTGTTATCCTAATCTATTCTAATTATCTTATCTTCTTTGAATTAGTAACTAAATGATTTATCACATTTAAAATGAGACTTAACATGTTATTGGATAAAAAAATACGTTGATATAATTCAAATCCTTTACTTATTTCAGTTCACAAATAAATCTAAAAAAACACAAAAATTTTTACCGCTTTAAATTTTTCTTTTCTTCTCTTTGTTGGATGATGAAGATGAAGATGGTTATTAATTTGAAGGTTTGTTTTTCTTATTTTCTCTTTTATTGCTCATTAGTTTAGATTTATTTTCATGCTTGTAGTTAGATTTTATTGTTTAAATATCCAAGAGGCTAGAACCCTCTTACCTTAGATTTATTTCATGCTTATAGATTAGATTTATTTCATGTCTTTATTTTCTCGTATTTAATTCTTACAATTTATTTTGTAGCTTAGTTTTTGTAATTTATTTTGTAGTTTAGATTTTATTTTTTTGTACTATTCACCTTGAGGCTAGAACCCTCTCGAGTTTAGTTTTCTTTTTTGTTCATTTTTATTTATTGTGATTCGCCTTTAGGCTAGAACCCTCTAGGGAATCACCATTTTCTAAGAAGTGGATTCAATTCTAGATTACCAATTTCTTTAACTGAATCCACCATCTTTAATTTCTTGAATTTTCTTTTTATTCTTAATTCTCCTTTTTGATTCTTGATTTTATTCATCTTTTCTGGTGAAATTATTCATTCTTTGTCACATCCACTCTCACTTACATTTTATGCCAATTTATACACTATCACTTTCACTCTCTCTATCTCCATAATCACATTCACTCATCACTCCTAATTGTCACGCACACAACATAAGAACCAATTTTAATTTTCTTCTACAAAACACCTTCCTCGTGGGATCAATAACTTTTTATACTATAACTTAACACGGTTGTGCACTTGCAACATTTTTGGTACATGTTTATGTCGCATCAAGTTTTTTAAATTATAAAAGCACCCCTACAAATTTAATATTTTATTAAAACATCTTGAAAATTATAAATTTTACCACATCTAAAAAATTATAAATTTTACCTATTTCAATTCAGTGAGAAATCTAAAAAAATATATGCGAGCTAGAAACTAAAAGTTTTTTGACTTTAGAGAAAATATCTTGTAAGTTTTAAAAATTACAAAAACACCCATAAAAATTCAAATTTTATAAAAAAACACCTTCAAAATTTCAAACTTATTAGCATACTAAAAACCTACAAATAACACAAACAGCCCCCAAAAAATTATAAAATTTACAATAAACACTCAACTTTTTACAAATTGTAAAATAATACCCTCAGAATTATAAATTTATAAAAATTCTGATAATTTATAACCTAATAGTACATTGAAAATATAGGAATTATAAATATCCCCTACATAATTTATAATTTAAAGAAAACACTCTTGAAGTTTTAAAAATTACAAACAAAACCTTAAAATTTAAAATTTATAAATAACACCCTAAGAATTTCAAACTCATTAGTAAATTGAAAGCATAAATTATAAATAGTCTATAAATAATTTACAATCTGTAGAAAAGGCTTATAAGTTTAAAAAATTATAAAAAGCCCCTAAAATTCATAATTTATAAAAAAATACAATGAGAATTTTTAACCTATGGACACAAAAATGAATATACAAAATTACTAATAACCCCTAAAAAACTAAAATTTTATAAAAAATATCATACTCACTTTAAAGTATAGATTTAGGTAAAACCTTTAATGGTCAAAACTACCCGTAATTTTTTTGAAAAGAACATTAATGATTAAAAATCTATTAAATTTTAAATTTATAGAAAAAACACTCTTAAAGTTTAGCCCATTACAAATTACCTCTCCAAAGTTTGAAAATTTTTAATGATTTTTGTGAATTCTTGATTTTAATGTAATATTTAATAGTTTTGTATATTTATAAATTACAAAATTTTAGGGTATTTTTTATAATTTTTAAAAATTTTAGGGTGTTTCTTTTGTAGTTTTCTAAATTTTTATTATGTTTTCAGTGTAATGCATAAATATGTTAATTAATAATGATATTGAAGAGTAAGTCATTCTTAAGATTATTAGGCTATAATTAAGTGTACAACACATCACTGTTCCTAGGCAGTGTAATTTATATATGCAAAATTTTCATATAAAAATTCCTTTACGAATTGAATGATCATCCATCTTTTGAAGACTTCAAGATATAGAGTTGTTGTACTAGATTAATGTGTTTATAACTCATAAATAGTAGACCAGACTAGATTGAAGGAAACAATAACGTACTAGATTAATGTGTTTATAACTCATAAATAGTAGACCAGACTAGATTGAAGGAAACAATAACGATAAGATTATTAGACCATAGTTAAGTACTCATAAATAGTAGACCAGACTAGATTGAAGGAAACAATAACGATAAGATTATTAGACCATAGTTAAGTGCGCACATCACTATTCCTAGGCAATATAGTTTATATATGCAAAAAATTTCAGATAATCTATATAGTGGTTAAAAAGTTTTTGATTTAATGTATTATTTTTTTATAAATTATATTTAATGTGAACCCACCATATAATTTTGACTATGGTCATCATAAATTTAATACGTTTGATTGATTGACTATTAACGTATATAGACCATAGATTACTTTGTTTTCTCACTTGAGCTAATATTTAATGCTTAATAATTTAAATTATTACTTTTAAATTTAATATAAAGAGGAGCTCTAATAACATTTATTTATTTATCTACAATATAAAGAGGAGATTTATTTCATAGTTAAGCGTATCAAATTAGTAACTAAAATAATAATTAATTTTGCTTAAATTAGGATGATTATAGTTGGTCACTCACTATGAAGTTTTTATGAAGATATATACATTACTTTTTATAGCTATCTGCACTGTCCATGTATAATTTACAAACTACTTCTTAATTTGACACATTAAATTATTTTTTCTTTGTAGAAATTTCTTCTTTGACTTTTAGACTCTGTAATCACTATATCACCATTTTAGCGTAGAAAGGACCTCGTTCTAAATGGCTTCAAGCCAATATTTGAGTTGAATTGAAGTACATACTATTGCTACCATGTGTATATTTTTTTAAAAAAATTATATCAATACTTTTTAAGTAGAAGAGAATATTCTAACCTCTGATATTATAAAAACTAAATATAGCCAATTGGGTGATTAACAAGAGAGAACTTACATCAGAAAAGTGTGAATAATAAGATAAAAAGGAAAGCTAATGACATTGCCAATAATACTATAAATAGCAAACTACAATGTAAAGTTAACATATTTTATGGAGCCCAACTACTGACTATAAGCATTGAGGTTTTAATATATATACTTTATAATTTATTTTAAAATGTCATATATAGTAATATCACTGTAATAATATCGTTATTAGGAAAAATTCTTCATGAGTCAATATATTCGTTAAGATATATAAGCTATGCACTCAAAATTCTTGTGTCTTTTATAGAGTTAAAAAGTTTAAATACGAGCCTCTAACATGTTGCTCTCACAATAACAAAATCCACTTAGCAGATATGGATATTCCAGATGAGTTATGTATCTTATATACAATATAATTGCCCTAGACAAGTGAGTTATAATAGTATTTTTTATTCACGTCGTTTAGGGTAAGATTTGATAGGGACCTTATATCAAAGAAAAAAAAATTATATTTAGAGCACATAGCAAAATATATCATAATATTCATGTTCTAATTTCGTAAGAAAATAATTCTTCATACTTTTAGTTTTACTTTTATGATACAGAGAATGAGTTATAAAATTAAATGAGAATATTAGATAATATAAATATGAGAGAAATAATAACTAAAAGTTATTATGAATATGAGTTAAAGCACAACTAAAAGTTTAATGGACATATTGCAAGTAAATTCATATGCAAAATTCTTTTATGAATTGAACGATCACCCATCTTTTAAAGACTTCAAGATACTAATAAATAGAGGTCTTGTATTAGATTAATGTGTTTATAACTCACAAATATTAGATCACGTGGCCACAGTCTGGGTTGAAGGAAACAATGAAAAATTTTTATTTAAGAGAGAGATTATTGTGTTGATGATCAATCCCACAAAAAAACTTTATTTTCTTTTTTTATTTTTACTCTATTGTTATCAATTTAAATAATCATGATATTCAACCACGTGCATTGCACGTGCATCTCAACTAGTTGTTTATAAAAGTATGAGTTTGAGGAAAGTTTTTCCTAAACAATATTACCCTTAATCGTTTTAAATATTATCATGCTTCGAGTATGTTAGAAGTTTAAATTTAGTATTTTTCAAAGTTTATTTTTAGTATTTTTGTGTTACATTTTGATAACTATCCGGTTGAACCGTAAAGTCTAAAAATACAATTTTTCATTGATTTTGAATCTTGAACCCAAGCCCTATCAGGAGTTGTTTTAACAGAATATGAGTTTATTTGAAATAGTATGGGCTTTATGATATGCTGGATTTTGATAAAACGGTCCAACTGTGGATAAAAATAAATATAATCTTAAAAATTACACATGTAAACTACGGGAATTAGGAGTTTAAATATCAGACATTTATCTCGATCAGTGTGGTAAGCTTTTACCTGAGTTGGTGGTGGGAGCAAGATGTGTTAACTTGTTGCCTACGGAATTGTGGATATCATACGTTGAGAAGAGATATAACATTGTCAAATAATTAAAACCTGATTTCCTGAACCCTTAAAATTTGTATATTATGCGCTATGTGTTGAGTGACAATGTGTAAAATGTAACTTTAGGGGACTTGCAATCTCCATGCTTTTGTGCTAGATTTCTCGCCCAATAGTTATTCGTGCAATATAGAAAAGCTGAGATTAGACAACATAGTGTGTAATCACCTTAAAATGAGTTGTTTTGTAAATATTGGGTTTAAATAGGAGAGAACAAATAATAATTTGGCTTTTTAAGATGTGAGATTGGTCATCATGGCGAGTTGTTATAGGAATCCCATTTTGGATTGCCGAGTTGAGATTTTACTGCCCACCTTAAATCTAGAAATATTATTACTTAATATCAAATAATTTTAAACTAATCTAAGTACGCTAAGAATTTACAAATTTGTTAATCTCAAATAATTCAAAACTAATCTAAGTTTGATTGGAATTTACAATTTGTTTGTGCACGCTTGTGTGACATGTGTATGCACGCATGGTGTATGATATAGTATGTCATGTTCAGTATATTAGTGTTTTCAGTTTAGTAATACCGTGAGCCAAGTGACGAGTTTTGATACATGTTTCTTTTGAGAGAGATTACTAGTAAGAATGTTCCATCATGATTTTGATATTTGTTCTGATATTCAATTTTGCTAAATCATGTATATCTTTTGGTATTCTTATTCCGTTCTTGGTGTTGTCTCTATTTTTGAGTCGTTGATAAACACGCTTATTAAGCTTTTTTCAATTAATTTTATTGTGAAGTGAATTACACTCTTCACTATTCCGCTTTTCGGATGGAGTGCCATTCGATGGGATAAGGTGAAAAAAACCCAACCTTCTTCATCTTAGTCCTCTGTGTAAGAGTGTCGAGCTAATCTTTGAGGCTTTTGAACATTTTCAATATGTGCCTCGTCTTCCATAGACTGGATGTCTCATACTTCAATCAAGAGGAGAATACATCTTTTCGATGCGGCGACTCCTTATCAAGGGAGATGTCAACTGGTCGCTTCTATTTTTAAGTGCTCATAGAGGGTTGGGAAGCAAACAGCAGTTGTTGAAGCATATTTTCGAGTCACTCAAAGCACTCATCGAATGCCTTGTTTTGGACCTTAATTCAGCGACTAAGGTCGTCAATGACTTCTCTGTCTTCCATATTGGCAGGCTAGCCTCGCTCTTGACTTGAGCTAGGAGTTACGTTTAACGCTATGGCTGAGTTAGCGTCACTAGCAAGAGGTTATCCACCTGTAAAAGGTGTCGTTGAATAAGCATCCTCATGAAAGAGTAGTCGATGGGGTCAGTTACTCCTTTTCTCGATCTAATGTGGTGATAGACACAATCATTCTTAGGAACTATGCATCCTATATTGGGAAAATATCTTGGATCTGATCGGCTATTATCATCATCTTCTTCTAAGGTTACACTGGTCATGTCAACTATGACCTCTTAGGGATCAAGGTCGCAAGTCACCTTATTCTTATGAGATCGTCATTGCCGCTTATTCCTAAACTTTGAAGATTTAGGGAATGGGCCAAGACAGGCAAACATAGACTCTTTGATAGATGGACAATTATGTAGGCCATTCAATTGAATTGCAAACACGATCTCCTTTAGGGCCGAGCAATGCTGACATTGTCACACCCTCTTTTAATAGAGGAACTCCCTTAAGTTAAAGGGAGTATCAACTTGACTATTGCTGCAGCAGTTGCTCTTCTTGAAAGCAACTTCGTTGGGCTGGCTTTTAGCATTAGAACATCACCTAAGACGATGTTGCTTTTGACCTACGTCTGATGTTGTTAATTTTGACTTATCACAAGCCTGAACTTGTAATTAAGACTAAGAACCACCATGGGTAATAGTTTTCCCTTTTGAGAATTTGATTGGAGGGTAACCCTTATTTTTTGCTTCTTTTAAGGGAGCGTGATGAGCATTACAAGATGCTTTAAAGTAAACCTCTAGACTGAAGTCCAAATTTGAGAGATAGAACATCGTTACCTTCATTCAGGGTGAGTGTTGCTAAGATCTCGCACGGGGCGAAGCTCATTTTGCCTTTAGTGACATCGAGGTTGCTTTTGGTGAGCCTCGTTCACTTTCGACGAAGCTAGCATTGTCTTTACTATGGGTGACGTTCGCTCTACCAATGAAGCTGGGACTAACTTCGGTGAGGCTCTCCTTGTTGCGGGCAAAGCTTAGTCTGAACCTAGTCTTGAGCTTCAACAAATTTCACTGTGGCTTTTGGTCATGGCCATGGATGAGTCAAAGGAAATGAATTCCTTAAACTTTGTTTAGTCAAATTCAATAATAAACAATTTAGCAAAAGACCCTAAGGCCTTTGTGTTGGACTGTGACACAATTTTCTTGTCGGTTAGGAAGGAAATCCCCAGCAGAGTCGCCATCCTATTTCAGATCTCTTGAATTATAATTAATACATATTACAATTCAAAAGGAACTAAAAAAGAAAATTTTTATAAAGGTTGGGTTCTTTTCCAAGTGCCAATAGAGTATCATTCTTGTACTTTATTGACAGTCCGACTAAAGCGTTAGGTCTTTTGTTGATTGATGATCTAGATGAGTATTTATCTCAAATAGATACTGACAGATCCTTTCTCATAGGACTGTTGATTAAGCTAGATGACTAGATGAAGTAAACGAATCCTTTCTCACAAGGATCATCGATTTAGCTAAACGATTAGTCAATGAGAATGAGTTATGAAGATCAGATGTCTAGGTAAGGACAATGCCAACCCCAAGATCTTTCATCCACCCCACCCCCACCCCCCTTGTGTTGATCATGCCTATTTATAGCCTTGGGATTGTTAAATGAGTGAGTTAGTGAGCCTAACTCCCCTTAAATGAGTGAGCTAGTAGTCATTAACTCCCCTTATAGATGAGTTAGTAGTCATTTACTCCCCTTAAATGGGTGAGATAGTCGAGGTAGTCGAGTAAAACGTTTCCTTAAAAGTTAGCTTGTGAAAATAGTTATGAGTGAATTTCTCCAATAACGACCATGGGCGAAGTTCTCTAATGAAGGCCATATGCGGAGTTCACCAATAAAAGCCATAGCCGAAGATCACTGATAATGGTCATGGGAGAAGTTCATTTAGCAAACTTCACCAGAATAAGGGTAGCCCATTATCTTTGGAATATGGGTGACGTGGCCCACGTGAGCTATTGAGCGAAGCTCTCTTGGGCAAGCTTCGCTATGTGTCTCACGCGGACCATTTGGGCGAAGCTCATTTTGGGCGAACTTATCTTGAAGCTTCACTTTGACTTGATCTTGAGAGTGAGCTTCATTATGACTTGGCCGAGCTTTGCTATGTGCTTGTGCTTGGACCATTTTGATTTGATTTAATGTTTGGTCCATAGGCATTCACTTCTTGGACTCAACTAGTAGACTTGTGCTGAGTATCCATTTAGGCCTATCATGACTCGAGAGATCAATTGCATGTGGAAGGGGCCTATATATTTTGACTTCTACACCTAAGCCAAGCATGGTGGGAAGCTGCCCTCTTAGGGGAGTTCATGCATCCACATCCTCAGCCAAAGAGGTCCAATGCAGGTCCTCCATATCCTCATCATTTGTCCTTTATTTTTCCAATAGACGTTTAGATGCACCCTATTGATACGCCCTTTAGTAGTCCTTTAAACCATTGGCATGACTCTTCCTTATAGATTCCTTCATGAAAAAGGTGTTTATATGAGTAAGGCATGACATTGACCGTTGATACTGTGTGTGCAAAACAATGATTTAAAAAGCGGCAAAAAGCGTCGCTATCGTGCCGCGAATAGCGGAAGCGAGACATCAGCGCTACGCTTAAGGCTTATGAGGTGTGATTAAGCAGTAAAAACTGCTTTGTGTTCGAATTGCGCGTTTTAGCGCTTAGAAGTGCTAATCCTGCTATGACCCGCATCAAGTTTTGTTTGTGAATCGCCCCCGAACCCGACCCATACCCACTAAACTTAATTCGCCGATGACGACTTCCAGTGCTAATAATGACGACTGATTCCAGTGCCGTCCAAGCTCCAGCGACGATAACTTCTAGCGACGTCCAAGATCCTCCAACGATAACTTCCAGTGACAAGTCGACGACAACTTCCAGTTCCAGCAACGACGTCCAAGCTCTCTCCCACTCCCGACTGCTTCTCTCTCCTTTAAAACCCATCTCTCTCTCACCAGCGACGACAACTTCCACCAACGTCCAAGCTCCTCCGACGATAACTTCTAGCGACGACCAACGATTTCCAGGCTCCCACACCAACAACTTGACTTCTAGGCTCCGACGACAACTTCCAGGCTCTCTCACGTTCCTTCAGCCAACATCTCCATCTCTGTTGACAGCGGCTTCGTCTGCAACAGAGAAACATGTAATCAACTGTTATTTATTGAAATTATTTACAAGGTAATCAACTTCCAGGCTCCGCGAATTTCTTCATAGTTCATTCATATTTCATACACCAAGCTTATGAATTGTTATTTACTGATAATACAAGAAATTTACAACTAATTAATTTATGTATAAATGGCTTGATCTTCATAATCAGCAGCTGCAATCAAAATTTTCCTCATTCTATCACTCCATTAGGTCCAACTTCAAGAAAACTTGTATAATCAAAAATCAACATCTGAAATTATTATAACTTATTGTATGAATGAAGAAATATAGCATGTTTATTTATTGTACTTATTGTATGAATGAAGAAATATAGCATGTTTATTTATTGTATGAAATGAATGAAGAAATAATTTATAGAATTTTTAGATTTTTATATGATTTTTCTTATTATTTAGAATATTTAAATATATTTATATTTGACTACTATTTGACCGTGCGCTATTTGCCGCTATTTTGCCGCAATAGCCTGAAATAGCCTTAGCAGTACCTCACCGCAACGAGCCGCGATTCACTATCAGCAACCTTGGTGCAAAACCTTGACAGTGTTATACCAATCACAAAATACGTACGAGGTGATAACATGCCATGTTTGCCTCAAGAGAGTAAACGAATCCCCAGTACACCCTGATATAAAATAACATCATGCCCTGGTATCATCCATCAAACTCCTGTTGTGCCCTAATTTTGCGTTAGGGCTACCAACATACATATGATTACAATCAAATTGTTAGGCAAAGCAACATGGTAAATAAGGTTCGATATAGCAAACGCTATTTACTCAGAGAACAAGGTGGGATGGATGGATGTTGATCAACCAAGTAAACAAAGCTAGTGAAAGATCAATCTAAAGCTCACCGCAGTCATCAAATTTATTCAAGAAGGCCACATAATAGTTCATCTTCAGGGTGGCATGATTAAACTTGAAGTGTCTTTAAACTTGAAGTGTCTGAAGCCTTCTCCAAGATCTCCCCAAAGTACTCAAATTTCCACTTAGGCCTCTCGTACACTTGTAGTAAAGGAACACAAGCTATGATTGTCTTTTCGGCTAGTGTAATAAAAAAATTGACAATGTCAAGCAAACCAGAACATCAGACAAGAATATCGTAGTTGACTTTAGGACTCAAAATTCCACTAAGGATTACTGCAGTAACAAGCAACCAATTCCTCAACCCTCAATGAATACAACAAATCATGGCAGGAAGTAGTTCTAACCTCTAGCCACAAGTTAACATCGGCATGGAAAAGCTCCTCCAAATGGACACCTCATGAGGTACAACACATCTTTTTAACCATATTGAGAGAATCCAACCAAAGTAGCCTTAGCGCTCAATCCATACAGCACTTTGTGGTGATAGTATTCGTATTCATCCCCAAACAATGGAAGTCAAGAATGGTGGCTCTGCTTCATATTTGCCTCGACTTCAGATTGGGGTATTCCCTCACGCCAACCCCAACTACTCCCTCAGGAGATTGCTAAAACAAGTACGTGGACCAAGTCCTCAAGCTAAAACCATCCTTATGAGTCTTTTGTGAATGGAGGCATATTTGGTAGTAGCATATGAGCTCCTGGCATACTTCATAACGACCATCCTGATGAGACTCTACATAGTGAAACTAAGATAAGGTAAGGACATACTCCTCATATGAGTGCTCTCCAAAAGAAAGATTGAAAACTATGCACATCTCATGAAGGCTATCTCAAGCTCCCAATGTGGAGTGAATAAGTGCCAAGTGCGGATCGTCTACTCCTATCTGTAAGAAATTTTGATAATTAGTAGTGAGCCTATGTTGTGTAGCTCACATAGCTGGATAAAGACCCAAATGCTGTAAAGTCCCTTCATAATGGTCAAAACATGGCTCATCAACTTTACCCATCAGTTGTTTGGTGTGAAGAAGATCCATCCTTGTAAGCTTGACCATGGTATTCCGCATTAGCATCAATGAACCTATTTCTGAAGGTGCACATTCATGACATATCTTCATTAGAGGGAAACTCATGGACAATACCTAGATTCATACCCTCGAGGCAGCTCGAACCAGCACTCTTGCAACCTACTGATAAGAATCTACCCTTAGTAGTTGCTGAAGGGTAAAGAGGTGTAACATCCTAAGACATCATTCAAGGATAGTTGATGGGTCGAAAGTAGTATAGCGAAGGATGGCATTCTAGGATTTGAGATAGAATCATGCTAATGGGTCAAAAGTAGCATAGCAAAGGATAGCGCTCTAGGACGAGAGATATAATCATACTTGTCTAATGGTGTATAACCAATGGGAACCCCAGTGAGGACCTATCCATGTCGCTTGATCCCGAACAAATAAATAGGTTTTTGGAAGGTAGAGTGATAAAAAACTGTGAGGGCATTCTCACTGATCATAGCACAGAGTTATAATGTGTTAGGATGCAACACTACTCTCTCCAAATCAGGATCATTGGTACCCAAAATTGACAAAGTACCAAAGTAGAAGTACTTGTGATTATTCTTCTCTTCTTTGAACCCAGCTGCCGATCAAGATCGTGGGGTTTGTCAAAGAATGCCACTTGAAAAAGATGAAAGAGTCTTAATCAATGCAAAAAGAGTGTTGAATCTTAACTTGGTGGGGGTGTCTTCATTAAGATGTCAAAGCGTAGAGAGAAATAGATAGATAACTAACTCTGTGTAAATAGAAAGATGACAACTCGGCCTAAAAAAAACTATGTATGGCATAACCCAGCATGAGAAATAAAATCAATACAAGCTCTGACCAAGCTGAAAAAAGGCAAAAGAATGTAAGTGCGTTGAGTGCTGGCCCTACCATGGACCACTTCACGACAATATAAAAATTTAAATAGAGGCTTACCCTTGTAGAAAGGGCATCTGTGTGGCTCATCTCCACCATTAGCAACTATATGCTCCTCGGTGGTGATTGATTGGCCAAGAGAAGGCATAGCTTGGCTCGTTCGAGAAGTCTGTGATCATTTAAGCATGCTTGCTCCATTGAGGATCGACAATAAAGATGAAAAATCATGGGTGAAAGAGGTAGGTTTTTTTGTGGTTCTCTCAAAAAACATGCGCAGGGTTTTGGGGAGGAAAGTGAACAGTCCCCTCATCATTCCTCACCTAATTATAGGCCAACCCTCAAGCCACGGATTAATGAAACGTGTTGGATAGATCATCTTTAGATCAAAATGCGTGCCCCACGTCGCCTTGAATCTCACTCCTGCTAAACAAATAGGAACAAACTCGGATGTTGACACATGACCTGTAATGTTAGAGAGCCTACGGCTACAATAACCAGCTGGATGTGCCTAGGTGATGATGTGTTCTAAATATAAATGTTGCAAGTGCACAATTTGTGTGTGCAGCATGCAATTGTTGATCACATGAGGAAGGTGTGTTGTAAAAAAGATACTAAAATGGTTCTTGAATTGCAATATAAAAGAGAAGGTAGAGATTGGTTTGAGTGTTAATTTGATGTAAATAAAAAGTTAAAGCAAGATGGATCCAAGAGAAAATAAATAAATAAAAGAGTTAAAGAAAATCTAGTTATAAAACTAAAATTTGGAATTGAATCCACTAGCTAATCCTATTTAGATTTTAGAAGTACTCCCTTTTAATTCTCATGTCACTAGATGTCTTAAGCATAAATTATCAAGTGATTTAAGAGAAGCATAACCTATCAAATTTATATTCAAGCAATATCATCATTCATGAATAGAAATAAAAAAACTAGATAACTATTTTGGAATTTAAAAAGCATAAACTATCAAACTATTTACGATAAGTATAGCATATCAAAAAAAATTTCTACCATTTATTATTCTAGTTGATTATCCTAAGCATGATAAATTGAGCACAAAAAGGAAGCAATTCAAAAACCAAATAAAAATAAAACTAGCATAATAAACTAGCAATCCCACCAACAACACCCATTTTCCCATAAAATAAATGTATCATTGACAGGCTATCATCAAGGATACGTCAGTGGCATATGTCACATCGTCAAGGATACATATCCTTGACAGCCTACACATTCTTGATGGGGCTACCGTAAACATTCTTGATGGTGGCACCATCAAGGATGTCTATCCTTGACGACAGTCTGTCAAGGATGGTATATACATCCTTGACAGTAGCTATGTCAAGGATGTACATCCCTAATAGCTGCCCATTAAGAATGTATATAACCTAGGAAAAAAAGAATACCCAAATTTAAATATTTTCTTGTATGTACAAATATCTTGTACATGATAATATTTCAATTGAAAATATAGAAAACCACATCAATGAACTCAATATTCTCCTTGTAGGCTCATAATAGTCAAAAGAAACAACAATTTACGTATACCAAAGACCTACTCATAGCCGTTTGAAATATTTCATGACATTCAGAGAGAAATAAATACACTTTTCAGCTTGGGAATAGTAAAAGTAGTCTCTATTTCCTTTAGTTCAGCTAGTAGGTTGTAGAAAATCGTTTTTTAATCATTTGAAAAATGAAAAAGAAAATCAAAAGTTTTGTAACTCTAGCTCTAATCCATGTTTCAATTGGGTAATTTAATGTGTTAAATAGGAATAAATGTGATAGGAGTTATAGAATGCAAAGGGACTTTGAAAGCCCTAAGTAAATCAATCCCTCATAGCTTCATGCACACAAACAATGAAAAAAAGAAAAGAAAAGGACCTGGAGAGTACAGAGAGAAGAAGAGGAAGGATTAAGCTTCAAAGGGTTAGTGATTCAATTTTATTTCTTTACTAATTAATTATGAATAGTTGTAGAATGAAAAAAAACCTTCACGGCCATCGACGTTGATTCCGGTGACATCCGGCGATCTCAGGCCAAGCCTAGATCTAGGCTCTTGCTGGAGGTGGCTACTCCAATCACTTAACCCAAGCAAACCCAATTGGGTTCATAAGCAGTCAACAAAATGGAAGAGATAAGAGGAAGAAGAAAAGGAAAATTTTCGCTAGACCCCTAGAAATACAGATAGGAATAAATGTGTAAAGCCTATAATGAAGTAACATATGCTATCTTTCTAAGCAACATATGCTATCTTTCGCCGCAAAAAAATAAGTCAAGATATATAATTATTAACATTTTTGTGATGATTTTTCGTATGTATCTTAAGCAGTGTCATAACATTAGGCAAACAAACTGATAACACTCCATGACAGGTACATCATAAAATCTGCATCTAAAAGACTTGAAGAAAACCCGAGATTAATATGATGGTTATTCTGCTTTTATGGATAGAACATCACAGTGAAGTTTATGATTCTTATGTTTACAAAATATGAAGGTCTCTTGATGGATCTAAACTTGCTTCTGGCTCTTTTGTTCCTTTCATGCTCCCCACACCAGTCTTCATCGTATAGTTTCATGTGCAAAATCATGAGGCATAACACTAGGATAAATTGTCTTGAAGTCACTACACAAAAGCTTTTGTTCTGAATCTCAAATGGGCAATGATATAGATTTTTTTTGGGAAAATACTCATAGCATCAATATTAAATATATTATTTAGAAATTAAGTGATTTTGTGAGATGAAAAAAAATATGACGTGACAGTCCATAGAGGGTTGATTTTTTTGTTATCATATATAAGTATTAACATTTTTGTGTTCTGCTTAAGATTATCGATGAAGAAGCAACATATTCTTTAATGTCTTCTCATTTTAAGCAACATATGCTATCTTTCGCCACAAAAAATAAGTTAAGATTTATAAGTGTCAAAACAGAAAAACTTTATAATATTTAAGTGACATTCATGATATAAGGCCTAGTTAAAAAACGGGTGGATAAGATGTCTACCACGGTCCATGGATTAGCGCACAATGTTGAGGGACAAGTCAAAGGGGTGCACAAGAGGACTACCACGTACAATGTTGAGGGACGAGTCATTACTCATGCCCACAAGTCAAGACAGGCATCAAAGTGAAGTTCAAATTTATTTACAAGTTTGTCATTCAAATAGAGGTGAAGTTAACTGAATAATTAATAAACAGTTCGGTTATTATTCGTCCTGATATTTGATCAAGTTCGATTCGATAGTTCATTTTGTACTGAACAAATAATTTTCAGTGTTCAGGCTTATAAATGAATAGAATTTAACCAAAGGTATGTTCGATTCAGTGTTTCATTAACTATTCGATAACTTTTTACATTTTAGTCCTATTAATTGAACTTATTACAAATATTGCTTATCTAAATTTTTATTTACAAACACCACCCATATAAATATGTAAGAGTGGATTCTAGGGCTAGGGTTTTCACTTTGCTCCTATCCGCCTCCTCCTTCAGATCTGAGTATCGGCTCCTCTCTCCTCTCTCTCCCCTCCCTCCTCCTTCAAATCCGACTCCAAGTGGATTCAAGGCTAGGGTTTTCACTGATCTCCCTCGAAGTTTGTCGTTCATTCCTCCCTCGAAGCTCGTCGTCCCTCGATTCTCGTCGTCGACTTTGAGATTCGTCTACTCCTCCCTTGAATCTCGTCGTCGACTCCGAGATTCGTCGACTCCTCCCTTAATCTCGTCGTCGACTCCTCCCTCGAAGCTCGTCGTCCCTCTCGGAGATCGTCGTCCCCCTCGAGTCATCAAGATGTAAGTTGAAGCTTAAAGTTACCATTATTCTTGATTTTTAATTTATACTAATTGCTGAAGATTACTTGTTTATGCCTTTAACAGATAATTTTGCACAACTTGATATCAAAACCATGAAACTTGATAATTTTGCACAACTTGTTTATGCCTTTTACAGATAATTTAACTAAACGAAGCGAATTCGAATTTTGAATATTACTCGAGTCAAATTCGAACACGAATACGAGTAGTGCTATTTGAGCCGAATTTGAATTCGAAATAAGGCACTAATCGTTCAGATTCGATTCGTTTCCACCCCTACATTCAAATTCCTATAACGCATACCGTTGGATCTAATGGACGGTATTGATTGAAATGAGGAAATCGGAACAATTATACTCTAGGGCTCTAAGTCTCAGCCGCTGCCTGCAGCTTCAGGTCATTTCTCTCTATCATATCATCCAAAATTTTCTTTGTTCTCTATAATCTCACAAAGAACAAAATCATATTCTAGATTATTAATGAGAATTTGGCATGCAATTAGGGAGGATGGCTCTGTTCTTTGACGATGGATGATGTCGATGGTGATGAAATCAAGTTCTCGGATTGGGAGGTTTTGGAAATAATAAAAAAGGTGATTTTCTTTGTTATTCTAAGATTGTTCAGATTCCGGTCTATCAATTCATTATAAGGGATAGGACGTTATTTTTATTTGCATCTATTTATTGTTAGAATAGTATATACTGCCACTATAATAATCTATGGATAATTTCCTGTTATTATGGCATGTTTATGACTTTGGTTGATGGATTCACATGTTCTCTTTTCTATATTACTAGTACAGACATCCTTATTGATTGTTTTGATTTTTTCCCGTGGACGAACAAATGGTGGTGACACAAAGGAAAAAGTTGTCATAGAAGCCTATTTAATTAATCGAAAGATTTTCATGTTGACCTATTAAACTAGAAAAGTTGTTGTTAGGCCCAAGTTGTATTTAAAAAGGATACAAATAAAATTTAGAAAACCCTTAGAAAC
Source organism: Asparagus officinalis (assembly GCF_001876935.1). Classification (NCBI taxonomy): domain Eukaryota; kingdom Viridiplantae; phylum Streptophyta; class Magnoliopsida; order Asparagales; family Asparagaceae; genus Asparagus; species Asparagus officinalis. The sequence goes on from NC_033801.1 coordinate 46,577,283, forward strand.
TAGAAATATTAGTTTTATACCCAAAATAGTTTGAGTATGGAATCTTTAGGTTTTATGCATTTTGTATGATTATAGGTTTGATCGAGGAGTAGGTTCTTGGAGTACGGTTCTCCAAAAGTGTTATCAAATCTCTCGAGTTGAGTTGATTTCTTCTCATTAGATGTTTTCTATTATATATTATTTAAATGATAATTTATTTTTGTATAGAGAAATTGTGGATTAGACATGTTATTATGTTCATTACTAGTAATTGTTAACAAATTTAAATTGTGATAGCTATTTATCTTTTATAAGGTAAATATTGTTTTAGTATATGAGATTATTGAAAATGTATCATTTTAAATTTACTGTTCAAATGCATTTATTAAAGAGTTCTATTTGACAAAAATAAATTATCTATTCCTTTAGATTCATGAATATTCTACTTTCATGAAATTGATATGAGAAAAGTTTGTAAAAGCATTTATATTGCTTTTCATACTAGTAAAAATTATGAGTGATAATTTGAGCGAAAAGAAAAGTGTTTTAAATGTCAAAAATCCTTAGAAGTCCGCTATGGAGTGAAGTGATTTGTTTAAGCCTACCATATGGTATTAAATATAATTTGTTTGCAATTACATGATTGTTCTAATATCTGGGGCTTGTTTTCACAGGTTATCCCTTTTACCGACCTACAAACCATGTACATGCAGCATATTGAGTCCAAACGTCAAGTATCATTCAAGGTTGTAGTGGAACGACTCCTCGGATGCTACCTCTCAAAGGTAATGCAAACTGCCAACTATTGGAAATAAAAAAACGCAATATTACTGCAAGAGCCTATGTGACTGGATATGAGGGAAATATTTCAGCCTATTTCATTAAGCTTTGCTTCTGTATTTCCTATCCAGGTTGAACAGACAGGGTCTTGGGGTGAAAGACCTTTGACTAGTTCCCAGAAAATATATGCTGCTACAGATGTCGGAGCTATGCTTGATTTACTTCCTAAATCTGAGACCGACATTTGGCAAGGTTTGTTAAGGGCCTCTTACTTTACATTTAGAAAAAAATATTTTTTTTTATTAAGGTTTAATCTAGTGTCGCTCATGATTTTAATCTAGTGTCGCTCATGATTATTTTTACAGATGGATGGAGGGTCTATGCTCACACATTTCCGCTGACGCCAGCTAAAAAAAGAGAACTACTTCGAGCTTGTAAACTGTCAGGAAACATAACTGTCTGTCCACTCACTGCACCGTGTCCATCAGCCAATATAGGTGTCCCAAAATTTATTGTTGATGTAAGGCCTTCATTCTCTCTTCTCTTTATTCTCTCCTTTTAGGTTGACAGTATTACTTTCTTGATTAGTTACACCGTCATCCCCTTGTTTAGATATAGCTTTAGTCACCTACACAGTCTTCTTTTTAAACATCTATCCACCTCATGCCCAAGCTTTTATAAACAGTCCACCACTTTGGTTATGCTCATAAACAACAAGTTTTTTGAACACAATCCCATTAGGTCCCTAACATCAACCAAATCTTACTGCATATGTATTTCTCAAAACAACAAGCTTTTACAATCCCATTAGGTCCCTACACATTCTTACTGCAGTCTTGGACAAACTCCTTGCTGTTCATAGATTTAGTTCTTAAACTCCTTTTTTAATGAGATATTATCTATTTGCATATGTATTTCTCAGAACAAAAAGCTTGTACAATTTCTTAGAAAACACGGTTTTGATACAACTATATCAAGGAGCACCCTCAGTGACGCATTAGAAAACGACAAGAAAGAAGGTAGGGTGGTCTTAACAAGATCATTTACCGTCAGCACCCGTTCCAGCAATGAAGCATTACAATTGAAGGCATACACTAAAGATCATCAAGATGAATTGAACAAGGTATTCAATGTATATACTTTTGGGTTTTTAGGTATTCATTATCCACTGATGTTTGAGTAATACTTGGTTACAGATAGTTGAAGTGTACGGGCTTCAACAACAAAAGTTATTACCATTATTCTGTGCAGAATGTAATAGACCTATGAATTTCTTCTTGATGTTATTGGCTGAGGCACAAGAACGGAAAAAATTGCCTATACGACAAGAGAAGATTCGAAGTTTCGAAATCAGAGAAAATTTAATTAAGTCGCTGGAGAGCAAGGAATCTGAAAGTGTTACATTTAAAGAGTGTTTGGATTGTAAATATTTTGTACCATGCTAGGATCATTTTATACCACGGATAATATAGTTGACTTCCTCTGATTAGAAGAACAATTTTTTTTTCTTTTATACCATGCTAGGATCATTTTATAACATGGATGTGATCAATTTTTAGTCTGACCATATGTACCTAGACTTGGAGATGTTCTAAACAGTAAAAGATTAAATGAGATCTCTTTTGTCTTTTGGCTAATTTGACGTATGTGTTCATGCACTTTGTTTGTTGTACAATCTTTCACTGTTTACGCCAACAAGGTAAAAGGTTGAAGTGTGTATGTGTGTCTAAGTGGGATGGATAGCTACAGTTCATCCAAATTATGTCCTATGTAAAAGAGCTAAAGGATTTTGCATCGTTTAGTAGTTCTTTGCTAAAAATCAGAGAGTATGGACATGGTTTCTTTGCTAAAATCTTTTGCTAAACATCAGCTTAGATAAGGCTGGACTGGAGTTCTTCCCATGTACTTGACTTTGAAGTCATTCTTTTTATCTTTATATCACAGCCAGAGTTGGGTATCCAAAAGATTTTAATTGTAGATTGGGATGTACATCAATGGCACGCAAAAAGCATTTTATAGTGACCCTCTGGTTTTGTTCTTCTCCATACACAGGTACCGATTTTGGTGGTTGTTTCTTAATTTTGTCCACATAAATTTTCTTTTCTTGTTATCATGTTTTTTCCTTTTAACTTTTCTTGTTGATTCTAATTCTCATAGCGTATGCTAAGACTTCTTTTTAATGCCATGAAGATGAATTCATTTAAGTTTCAAAGGCAACAGTTGACCTGGAATGTTGTTGGTCAGTTGTATAAATTGTTTGTAATTTGCATGATATGGAAGAAAAAATGGAAAATGGAAAACTTATGGAAACAATTTATCATGTTTAATCGCTCCTGTGAGCAGTCCATGGAATCTTGATGTGGTGAGAGATATCATTATATATGTCCCTTTTAATTTCGTTTAGCAGGATAAAGAAGATGGTAATAAGCATGTTTCGATTCCAGGTTTGATTTTGGAAGTTTCTATCCAGCTGGTGGAGGCGATGGTTCTACTTGTATGATTGGGGAAGATCTAGGAATGGGATATAATATAAATGTTCCTTGGGAACATGGAAAATGTGGTGATGCTGATTACATTGCTGTCTGGGATCATACACTAATTCCTGTGGCTGAAGCTTATAATCCGGACATGATTCTAACTGTTCATTCATTATGTATATCTATTTTGATTGAACTAAATAATTTAGGAGAAATAGTCTAGTGGTAGGTGCTTGGGAGAATGAACAAGAGGTCTCTCCGGTTTGAATCTACAACCACACTAAATATTTACAGTCTTTTGGGGGCGCTTGGAGCCTTTGAATTCTAATAATTTTTTTTGTTTGCTTATTTTTTTCTTTGAATTCTAATATTTTTTTTGTTTGCTTATTTTTTTTCTTTGAATTCTAATTTGGGGCCTTTGAATTCTAATAATTTTTTTGCCTTTGAATTCTAATAAATTTTTTTGTTTGAATTCTAATTTGGGGCCTTTGAATTCTAATAATTTTTTTTGTTTGCTTATTTTTTTCTTTGAATTCTAATTTGGGACCTTTGAATTCTAATAATTTTTTTTGGTTTGCTTATTTTTTTCTTTGAATTCTAATTTGGAGCCTGTTTGGGTGGAAAGTCGATCTCATTGAAGAATCCATTACAACTTTAAACGTTACAATAAATTCAAGAAATTAGCCTTTTTATAAGACTTTCAATCAACAATTACAACTTTCTTTCAAACGTTACAATAAATTCAAGAAATTAGCCTTTTTATAAGACTTTCAATCAACAATTACAACTTTCTTTCAAACTACACACAATAGTAGTTCTAATAAGACTTTCAATCAACAATTACAACTTTCTTTCAAACTACACACAATAGTAGTTCTAACTCCTATTGCTCGTGCGGGATCGTTGCCGGTGCCGGGGTTTATCCGTGGACCGCCTAAAGATCAGATCTGGTTAGCAGAAGAATTGATCAGAGCTCCTACTTCACAAAGGAAGTATTTGCTTGAAGCACTGAGATCGACCAAGCGAAATCAGTAGCTCTTATCGAGATTAAGACAAGGCCAAATCTCAAGGAACGGACGGGGGAAACAGGTTCAGATCCTTTGAAATCCTTCCTTTTTTTGCTGAAGTTCGCCGGGATCTGACTTGTCTTCGCTGAAAATTCATGCTCCTTTGACTCCTCAATCCAGCAGCACTTCGTCCTCTCGATAAAATTTCAGATCAGTAAAATGGAGGTCTTAGGCTTATATTTATAGGGCTTCGGATGCGGGTATTCGGATGAGAATGAGAGATTTGGCCTTATCTTCAGTCAATAATGGCCTAACCATGTTTGTGGATGATATTAAGTCAGTTGGAAACCCCTAGAATAGATAAATCCTGCGGAAACCGCTTAAAAACTGTCGAAAACGCGCTTTGGGGTCGAAGCTGCACGACGGTCGCCCACGTGGGTCACCTCTTGGTGACCCGCGCGACCGAGGGTTACCTATTAGTGACCCGCGCGCGCGCGGGTCACCAGGTGGTGACCCGCACCCCAACGCGAGTTAAGACTATTTTTGTCTTTTCGTATTTTGGTGTTTCCCGACTTTCTCGGACCTGTATTCCACCTTTTTACGTATTTGGTTGACTCGTTGGCTTGTACGTTTCGCTGGGACCGACCGACGAACGCGTCGGTCACTTGGGGCTGCCTGACCAGCGTGTTGATTGATGTGCACAAGTTGACTGACGTGCACGTCCGATCACTTGGCGTTGACTGACGCGTGCGAACCGACTGACATGCGCATCCGGTCACTTAGCGCTGACTGATAAGCGCGGCAGTCACTTGGAGCTGACCGACGCGTGCGTCGGGCACTCGGATAATCCTTCTTGATTCGGATGATGACGTTCATCGTCTTCTCTTATTCTCGAGCAATGTGCGGGAACCTATGGGCAATTTTAGATGCCTACAGATACCCTCTCCAAAGTATTTCAGCCTCATTCTTTTATAGAGGAGTCTGGAATGCTTTGGATGTGATAGACCCCCACCTTCAATCGGTGTCAAAGGATCTGTAACTGGCTTCAGTTCTTGATTTCTCTACATTTTAGTCTATTTAGTATTTTGTCGAATAGTTAAAATTCTTCCGGTGCTGCGTTTATCGTCTGACCGTTGTCGAAGTCTCGAATCGAAATTAGTGAGTTGATTTTGACTCGTGTCATTGAGTTGACTTTGAACTAATTATCTGTATCGCAACGCGTTGACCGGCGTTGACCTAGGGTAACACATTGACCGACATTGACCTAGGGCTACGCGTTGACCGACATTGACGTTGGGGTTTCTTATCGATTAACGTTGACTTTCATCGCAACGCGTTGATCGGCGTTGACCTAGGGCTACGCGTTGACCGACGTTAACCTTAGGGTTTCGTATCAACGCCGACAAGGTAAAAGGTTAAAGCCAAACAAGGGGCAACATTAGATTATGACCTTCTTTATGTGTGTGTGTCTTAGTGGGATGGATAGCTACAGTTCATCCAAATTATACAGTTCATCCAAATTATGTCCTATGTGAAAGAGCTCTAAATGAGTCCAAGAAAATTTGTTGGCGGGGTTGGTAATGACTTTATATTTTGCCCTGATGTTGTGGGGGTTCGAACCACCTCAGCCTTCTCTTCTTAAGATTCGTCTTCTTATATGTAAACCCAAAGTGTCTTAGGGCCTGTTTGTTTACACGGAAGTAACTGGTGAAATAGCAGAAGTAGAGGCTACTTTTGCTACTTCTAGAAAAAATGTATGTTTGTTTCTCTTGAAAATCTACTTCCATTACTTTCTTAAATTATGATGTGGCGTCTACGTGGCGTCTCCATTTCTTTGATATTTTTCCGTCTTCGAATGTACTGAAATGCGGCGGAAGTTGATATAGGGTGGGGTCCACAAGGAAAAAAACGATTCTCAGGAACTATAATTAGGAAGTAATCATGCTAACAACTATCACACTAACAACTGCAGTTTGGAATGTGGCGTCTAAACAACTATCACGCTAACAACTGCAGTTTGGAAAATTAGTCACAAATATTAGGTCTATATAAATGACCTGGTTTTAAATTAGTCACAAATATTAGGTCTATATAAATGACCTGAAAAACCAGAAAGAATGCACGTTGTTTCCTTTTCCATTTGTTTAGTTTGTGTATGTGTCTGTGCTTTATCCATTCATCCATCGTTTTGTTTTTCTTCAACTCGTGATGTGAGCGTTTTAACTTTTAAGCACAGCAATGCTCGAGGCATGTGGTGTGTTATAATACTTTCATTTCTATTTCTATTTCAATGACAATCCAAACAAGAATAAAATGGAAACAACGTGTGTTATAATACTTTCATTTCTATTTCTATTTCAATGACAATCCAAACAAGAATAAAATGGAAACAACATGTATTAATTACTTCCTAATAATATTTCCAATGACAATCCAAACAAGAATAAAATGGAAACAACATGTATTAATTACTTCCTAATAATATTTCCAAATTGAAAATTCAAGAATTGAAAATTTAATATTTCCCAAACATTGAATTTGAAATTGAAAATTCTAGAATTGAAATTTCTGGTGATTCCCAAACAATGGAATTGAAACTGAAATTACAAATTTCAAATTCAAAAATTGAATTCTAGAATTACAAATGAATTCCTTGAATCCTAATGCAACCTTGTATATTCACATATCAACAAAATAAAGCCCACGTACGAAACACGATTAGCGACGGTGTGTATTCCACTAGCTAACAATTGTGGATTTCTAGAATTATCACCATTACAGGAGCTCTATGCTTTCAGTAATTAACAATCGTGTATCCTCATCTCTATAAACCACATATCATCAGATATCAACAGGTTTCGTCAACGCCCATAATTTATGAATCAGGATTTCAAGCTTTGACATAGTTACTACTCCAGAAAAATAATTTGATGGTTCTATCCTTGCTTTTTTTTTTTCCAGAAATTTTCTATATATTAGTCAATTCTTTGGATTCTTGCTAGTTGTTTGGAGAAGGTGGGACTAGACCCTGATCAAGAAAAATGTTCTAAGCCTGCGCAATAAGAAATCACAGTATTAGTCAAAGTAATAATGTTAAATTAAAAATGTGGAGCATTCCGAGGAAATATACATCGTAGCATATTTATAATAGATTGTTTCTGGAGCATTATAGGTGGAAGCATTGGCATGCATTCTCTTCACATCAGCAACAAACATTTCAAAGGTGATGTAATATTGTTCTAATTCTAATATTTTTGACATGTTTAGATCTGCAAAATAAGTCCTGTTCAAATGACATCCATATAGTTCTCTAACCTTAGGCACAAGAAATTATATGTAATATTTGGAGCAAAATGAAAAACGCGACAAATCATCATTTTTTGTACCTGCTCCAATTAGGAATAAGAATCGACATTTTAACTATACACAATCTGGACCATATAAAACCTGCAGAAGGGATAACCTTCACCCACCAAAAAAATAAAAGAAAAGAAAAAAGCCACATCAGCAGAAACCCCTAAATTTAAGAACAATGCAATTAAAGAGCTGACCGTCAACTGTTAACTATTTCGAAAATAGAATCTAACAATTAAACTAAAAAAATATCTATAAATTACAGGTTTTTATACTTGCCAACTGCGCACTTTATGATGGCCAACCTTGGCTAACTTTCTCTTGTCCCCATGATATGTAATTTGAACAAGACGTTTGATATCATTCTATTGAAAAAATGGTGTTCTTAAGATACATATTTGATGGAAATGGATATATATTGGATATGGAAAATGATAATATCAAGTAAAAGGTATGTGACAGAAATTCGGTATGACACCTTCTGACTAGTACAAAGTGGTAGGAAACTAGAACTTGACCGAAGGTACGAAACGAATGTTTGCAACCCAGAAGACTAGACTCCTCTAGAAGATCTAAGGCATACTTTTTTAGGAGAGAAGTAACTCATGTTTTTGATAGGCAATTTCAATTCCAAGAAAGTATTTTGGCTTCCCCTATCTTTGGTTAAAGAATGATGCTTGAGAGATCTTTGGTTTCTACCAAACCTTTTGTATCACTTCTTGTCAGCAAAATATCATCAACATACACAACCAAGATCACTATCCCCAAACTAGTGTGGTGAATAAACACAGAATGGTCTAAATAACACCACTAGAAATCAATACTAGATACTACTTGCCTAATCCTATCAAACCAAGCACATGGACTCTGTTCTTCCATACATTGCTTTCTCAAGTGTGAAAATATGAGTCTCCCCTTGAGTAACATACCCAAGAGGTTGCACCATATAAACTTATTCTTAAAAGTCATTATACAATAATCCATTCTTCACATCAAGCTGAAATATGGGTCACCCCAGATTAACAGCAATGGAGAACAATATACGAATGAAGTTAAGACGAGCAACAGGAGAGAAAGTCTCAGTGCAATCAAACTGTATATGTCTAAGTAGAGTCTTTAGCAATTGGCCTACCTTTGTATCTATCCACAGAACCATTAGGACGGTACTTCACAGTGAAGGCCCCGTGACAACCCACAATATTTGCTCCCTGAGGAGCATGAACTACATCCCAAGTATGCTGAGAAGCAAGTGCTTTCATCTCCTCACCCATATCCTCCTTCTAAGTAGGAACTAACATGGCTTCCTGATAAGACCTGGGCATAGATATAGAAGACAAGGACAAAGTAAATTGGCAAAATGACGGGGTAAGATGATCATAGGAAATAAAACAAAATATAAGATGTGTAGTGATAGATCATTTACCTTTTCAAAGAGCGACATGAACATTAAAATCAGAAGGAAAAGAGGATTGCTGATGAGTAAGACCTTTAACCACAGACGGAGGATCGGTTGGAGGTAAGCTAGGTATGTACTTTTGGTCTTCTAGTATATACTAGAGCTGGCTTTGATGCAAGCTTTTCATCAACTTCAGAACTCAGCACTAACTGAGTAAGGGCAGGTGGCAGTATCAGCTGTGGAGGAGAAATAGAGGAAAGTGGCGATCCTCTACATATGGATCAAAAATATGGAACAGATTCAAAGAAAATGACATCTGCAGAAGTAAAATACTTTTGAGATGTTGAGTCATAACAAGATATCCCTTTTATGTTCTAAAGTATCTTTGTTTTAATTTTATTGGATTTTTTTAGTGTACTATTTTGTAATTTTTATAGTTTAAGGTTTGAAAATTCAAGATGAAGGTGCAGACATGCAAAAATGTCGAACCATCGGTCAACACACTATGACGCTGCAAGGAGGCCCACGGGGTCTAACCATCATTCCAAAGTGATCAAAAGTGCTCAACATGATGAAATGGACCCAAAAAGAGGCTAAGAATGCAATGTCATAAAACTCGAATTTAAACGGAGCAAGAACCACATACAAACTCGCCAAAAAAATAGAAAAACGTGTTTACACGGTGCTAAGACCGCATAAAGTTAAAGGCGCGTAAACTTTGCCCTGAAGTTACAGCTGAACTGGCAGACCAATCTATAGCATATACCTGGTGCTAAGGTCACGACAGAGATAGGATTTTTATGGTGCAAAGGCCGCATAAAGTTAAGGGCACGTAAACTTTCTACTGAACTTACAATTGAACTAGAAGTCAAATCTGCAGCATATGAGAGGCGTTAAAGCACTACAAGATAAGATCCATGCACAAAGTTTATGCAGAGCTACAAAAAAACAACCAATGAGCATTTATGCAGCATTACTAACCCCGCATAAACGATAAAATCTACAAGAGTTATTGAAAAGAGTGCCGCGATGCTATCCATTCAGCGGCAATAGACTGAAAAGTTGCCACAGTAGCTCACATAAATCAAGAGATGTGTAAACCACCTAACACTAAGCAAAGAAGGGTTTCTCTATAAATAAAGATCATTGGCCCACATTCAAAGGGCTCCAAGGCTCCAACATTTTTGTCATATCTCCTATTTCTTATCCAAGACTTCTGGCCTAAGGTCTGAACTCTCATTTGCTCCAACATATTTACTCCTCTAGAAAACTCCTTGGGTTCTCTTTGGTCGTTTGAGTTACATACCCCCTCTTCATTGGAGATTTTTCTCATTGGCCTACCACCTTTTCGTCGAGACTTACTCACTAGGATTCCTATTCACCCAAGAGCTACTACTACTCCCTGAAGAATTCTATCTTCTTACAGGGTTCTACCATACACCTGAGAGAAACTACTCCCTTAGTTGAAGCTATCTTCTTCCTATAAGAGAGTTTGCAAATGGACCCAAGTGGGAATAAGTAACAACCTTTACTCTTCATCACTTGAGATCGAACTACTCTTCCTTCAAGGCGCGGACTTCACAAAGGGCAATGTTAATACTTTCCACCTCATCATATAGTCCACGGAGATCCCGATCTATCTCTATCAGCACACAGGGTCAAAAACCCACTAAATAAAAATAAATAGTAAGCAGACCAGATCCCTTCTCTGCTCATTTGAAGCACAAGTCGCACTGATGTCCCTAAAAATAAATAGTAAGCAGACCAGATCCCTTCTCTGCTCATTTGAAGCACAAGTCGCACTGATGTCCCTATCAGCCAATTTGTGTGAAAAATAGATGGCACGCCTAGTGGAACCAAGGTTATCCTCAAAAGAGAACATTGTGTTACAATATGATAAGGTTGCCCCCGGGACTATCATTGAAAGCCTATTCAACAAAGTTGACCAAGTGTTATATGAGAGGTTTCTAATGGAGGGTGCACATCGCCAAAATGAGGTGAAGAGTTGAAAAATCTCTATCTCAAGATCTAACTTTGCGCTACACCGAGCTAGTTTATGCTGTCCTAAATTAACACCACATAATGATGAAGAGGGCGATGTGAAGTAATCTAAGGAAGGTTTATGTGTTGCTAACATTCACCCTCCATCAGACCAACTAGGCGTAAATTCTAATAAAGAGCTAGGGGTAGAGCAACAATGCGTGAGCACATTTCTGCATAAATGTCTAACTCCATGTGAAGACTTCACCTCGTGTAAACAAAATCAAAGGAGACATTTGGATGCTGAACTCAGCTGAGATCATAAAAAATACCCTTTATTTTATCATTAGAGTTCGGTCCCCTTGGTGATCTGGGGGACTTTCTGGATGAGTACGATCCACTGCATTCTAGTGACAGAGAATCCCTTACCCAAACTTTTCGGATGGAAGATGGATGTTGCCATCATTCATTATGCTATTCTTGCTACTAGTTATCTAATACTCCTATAAAAGCATGTTGCATGTTTAGGCATTCTTCTGAAAATGCCTCAAATTTATAGAAGTGACACTTACATTGTTTTGTGCATCCATGTAATTTTGTGTTTCACCATTATAAAACACATACATATACATACATAAATATACATACATACATACTCAATATGATAAATACTACAGTAAATGCAATATATAAATTATTATAAATATTCAATTTTATGTCATGAGTCCTTTAAATAAATATTTAATTTATTAATTTATTTTTATTTTTCTAGCAAGTTATGAATGTTGATTAGCATGCAAGCATATTAATAAATTTATTAATTTATATTAATACATAGTAAATTGATGATCACTGAAACATCACAATTCCTCTTCAATAAGGGAGTAATTAACTGTGATAAAGAAATTGTGCCTCCAACTAATGGATCACAAGACCCCCCTCAAGTCTCATCCGTTTTCACTCCACCTCCTATATAACTCCCCTTCCCATCTTCTTCCATTCACACAACAAAATTCACTATCACTATTGATCAAACTAATGTCCAAGGATATTCACTATCCCAACAGAATTCACCACCTATATAACACCTCTCAACTCCCTTCTATCTCTCCTCTGCTACTCCCCTTTGATTTGCCAATCCAAGAAACTTCGAGGGAACTGAGGTTTAGCAATCAAAAGACCTGGTTCCGCTACAAAAGTGCGCTCGACAACGGTGGCGTAGGCGAATCTGGTAAAGGTGACTGTGGTAGGTTCGGAGCGGGTGGTGGAGCCAGCATGCAGTAGGCCATGTGGATTTTGAGGTGGTAGCGGTGAAGGGTTTGGTGGAAGCAGAGGGGCCAAAGGTTGTGCGGTGGAGGGTTTGGCGGATGAGCTTGGTAGGGTCGGTGGATGGTTCGACCGATGAGCTCGGTGGAGTTGGTGATGGGTTCCTTCCATTCATATTTCTTATTATATTTTCATTAGTGGATGTATATTAGTAATTGAAGGTTTAATGTCATGTGTATGTGTGTTCGTTGTTGTAATAAGAGATGGTTGCTTCAGGGGTATTAGGCAAAGGATTCATTTTACTTTTCATGCCTGGTTAATTTGGTGAGGATCAGATAATAAGTTAAGTGAAGGTCAATGGAATGTGTAGTTCTGGATTTCTATTACTTCAATTCAATGGACATTGATTGTAGATACGAATTAAAAACAAATTGCCAGAATTATAAGTATCTTCGTTGGTATTTTTAATTTTAAAATTATAACTAATATTGAAATTATGGTTAGCATGTTTACCTTAAGGTGTTGTTCAGCAATGAGTTACGTGAAGGGTTAAGGAGACTAAACCCATTCCTAACCTGCCAAACACAAAAAATCTGTAGAAGGGTTAAAGTGAGTTAACCCTCTATAATTTGCAAAATATAAAAAATACATAAATGTTAAGCTAACCCTTCTAAAGGGATTAAAATGAGTTAAATAATTTGCAAAATATAAAAAATACATAAATGTTAAGCTAACCCTTCTAAAGGGATTAAAATGAGTTAACCCCTCAAAATGAAGGGTTTACTAATACTCCTATTTAGAAGGATTAAAAGTTAACTTGTTTATTTATAAAGAAAATGGTTAAAATCCTCGTTATTCCCAAACACTAAAACTGATAACAAGGCCTAAAATAAAACTTATTGAACAGATTAATAATGTGTCCTTCAGGTTATCAAATGGGAAAACTACATTAATCCTTCTCTTTAATACATCTTTCTTAACCTTTTGCCAAATGGGGCCTAAGGGCTAACCCGAAACTAATAAAGAGCTGACGATGTGGATTAGGAAAATTGCATATAAATTAGCTTGTAATAAATTGTAAAACAACAGAAGAAAAAAGATTTGCATGTTGAGAATATCATAGAGTCAAAGGACACTTCAGAATGGAGAATCAAAAACATATGTCGCTCCAAAGTATGTATAATTTTTACATGATCTTTTTGTTGTTTTCTTTTGAACTCACTTTTGCGAAGAAAGATATAATATGCATTTGAAAGATATGATATGCATTTTAACATTAAACTTTTCATACCTCAACTCTTTGCATAAAACGTGCATCTTACCAATGATTTTGATGGATTTTTGAAAATGTTCTAATTATTATGTAGGATACATTAATTAAAATCTATAGTTTCGAAGGAATCATGGGAAATCCCCTAAAGTTTTCATAAGTAACAACTTGCATTTGACCATTTTATTTTAATTTCTATGAAGTTAACATACATGAATATAAAAGCAGCTATTATTAGGATAATCATATGTATTCTCATATAAGCATTTATAAGATTTTATTGAAAAAATAACAACTATTTGACTATGAAGTTAAAAGAAAAGGAAATAAAGTTTTCCTTTTCAAACTTTACAAGAATTCTTCTGTCATTCCACCAGACTATATATGATATTTTACTTTTTTTAAAATTTAGTATATTTTTATTATTTAATTATGCTCTTTCTGGATAATATTATCAATGATTTTTGTTATGTAGAGTGACAAACTCTAGCACCGGTTCGCTTCCAATAGGGGGTCCAAATATTTTCCATATAACCAATATTCTTGCATGGTAAGTTATTAACTTTTTATAGCTATATTTATTTCTTTTTTATATTTAGTTTAAGTTTCTTATCTGTCTTGATCTAAATCATCTTTTAATATGATTTGTTTTAGAAAATTTTCACGGTAAACATTAAAATAATTAGAATTTGAAATTTGACTTATGTCTTTTAATGTTTCGATATATTATATGATGAATTACTACTTAAGGATAATAATACAAATGTATGTGAAACAAAGAAAATAACAGATTACTTCTAAAAAAAGAAGATAACAAAAGAATAATAATAATAATAATAAGTGTATGTTCAGAGAGAGGATCGAGGGATACCACAAAATTCATTACATGTGTGGATGATGATGAAACCACTTGCATAGCAATACATTTTAAACCTTGTGAGTGGACGTCTGAGTATAATGTATAATTTTTTAGTTTAGAGGGAGCCTGAGGACCTATGAAAACTCTAAAAGTGGTATGTAAAATTTATTAGTTCAGAGAAAAACTGAGAAACTAAAAAAGTATAGTTTACATGGATTATTTAAATAATACTAATAGTTTACATGGATTATTTAAATAATACTATGTAAATTATATTAATGTTTAGAGAAACCGAGAAACTAAGATATATCTAACAGTATTATGTGGGTACCATACATTTATATACATACAGATAATTAGTATTCCAATGCACGCTTATTATCTACATATAACCATGAAAGTGGGTACATGAGCAATGCCCATGCACTATACTATTCTGTCCCACAAGGGCAGATGATATTTGTGCCTTTCGTGCTAGTTCAAGTCTTACTTTTGACATATATTATTAAAATGCTAGTTCAATACTGGTCATGTTTGAGCTCTTTCCTTTTCCTATTTAAACTCAATTTAATCTGGTTAACCTGTCAATAGAGAGGTCATGTTTGGGTCACCTAAATGGTGAGTGAGGTCAAAGTTCTGACCCCAACCAACACATTTCAATCCCTAGCATAACTAGACTTTCATTTGAAGTGTTGAGAAAGGAATATAAAAAATTCATATTAACAAAAGCAGTCTGTACCCAAAAGAAGGCACAAGAAGAGTATATGCTCCCGTGCCAAACAGATAAGATAGCATCTGCTGATTATGTCTATTATAATAAATACATAATATCTGATCAACCAAATTACCAGGAGAATGTATAGGCCTATTGAATATATGTTGTGTTGTATCTCATATAACTTGTGCTTCTTATTCATATTATATAATCGTCAATATATTTTTTCCAAAGAATTATGCTCTACTTGAAGGGAGAACTTTTAAAAGTCAGATTTATAGATAACCATTTTTATACGTATATTATCTTCTTACTATGAGGAATGCAGCCAAGATACTATAGGATAGAAGGAAAATTTTTTTGACTTGTTGAAGCTTGCAGAGTGATATGTGGGGGGCACTTGCCAAAATCCATCCCTAAAACCTATTCCCATTTATTCCAACACAATTCCATACACCATACTTGAACAACTCCTTATGTATATCAACCACATTCCTTTCCCTAGCAGTGAATTAAATAACAAAGACACTAATATTTTTTTACAAGCCCATCTCAAACATCCAAACCTGGACTCCCCATGCATGCCATGTTAATTTTAGAATTAGGTTCAGACATGAACTTGCCTCTCAACTGACTCTAATGGCATGAACCATGATACTAAGGTTTCTATTTTCCAACTGTAATCACTCTATATCTTCAGCTCCCAACTCACCTTTCTCATTTACGTTACCCTATCTCTTCAGATTGAGTAAGGTCTTCTACATTCAAAGACATGGCTTCCTTAACCCGACCTCCCAAAATGATGGATTTGAATGCTAACCTAATCTCTCCAATCCATTTAATTCTAGTCATAATATGCACTAATCACATAAAGTTTCTTGAAATAAAGAACATAACATGTTTAATTTTGTAAACCTTCAGATTTCAAATCAGGAGACACCGTCTTAAACTATATAGAATATTGGTATGTACTGTGATTCAATAACCATTTGACTCACTAGAAATTTTAAAGAAAGATTTATGTAATATTAACAACAGCATGAAATCTTAATCTTAAGATAAGCAAAGCTACTTATCATCCTCTGTAACAGGGAAAAATCAGTTTAACTAATATGTTCCAAGGAAATGCTTGCTATTAGACTTCTTCTTAATAAGGGCTCATGTTTGTTCTTTTCGAAACCTCTGAAGTAAAATTAACCAATAAATAATGTAAACAATAGGTTGAGATATAACAATTTCTTTAAATGAACTTACTCTGCTCGAGATGTCATACACAACAATAGTTGCAGCTGCCCCACGATAATATATGGGAGCCAGGCTATGATATTGCTCTTGTCCAGCTGTATCCTATCTATCAAACTTTATAGTTGCATCACTTACTGATAGTATTTGAGAGAAAAAGGCTGCACCAATTGTAGATTCCTGGAAATTTGAGCTATATTGAGGTTTTCCGTAGTAGTTCATTTCTATATGAGAATTTATGAGATAAATGGGAGAACTAAGAACAGACCTGACAATCAAAATACTGGCCTTTGACAAACCTCAGTACTATACTAGTCTTTCCAGTTCCCATGTCCCCAAGAAGTACCTGGAGAAACAATTATTCATCATTTGGTAAGTAATTCTCTTTACTTAATGCAAGGTTACATATAATAGAAATTCCTAATAATCCAATATTAAGATATGTGGAAACAGAACCCATTAAAGATCAACTCATGTATATCACAGTATCATAAAACTCGAGAGATATACAAAAAAAGATTATAGAAATTAAAGATCAACTCATGTATATCACAGTATCATAAAACTCGAGAGATATACAAAAAAAGATTATAGAAGACTATTAACTAATTTGTTATGAGAGTCCCTAATTAAAGCATCTAAAGGAGACCACAAGTCAGAATTGGTTACATTTTTGCATGCTTGATGATTACATGCATAAGAAAGGGAAACTGTTTAACTCCAAGAAGAAGAAATATGAAGAAAAGATTCAAAAGTTATCATGATAACATTCACGTACATATGATGGGTATATATAATACAAACAGAGAGCTGTACATGCTAAGATAAATTGTATCCCTATAAATCTTCAGTCACACGTTTATCACATATTTGAAGTTTGTAAATGGTATAATACAGTCATACAAGATATTATATATATGGAAATAATGGGTATGAGGTGGCGGTTCATTTTACAAAATGAGCTACTAAGAGATAGCCATTTGGTGAGGCCCACCTTACGAGTCACATTAAAATGTGTGGGCATCACCACTCTATCTGTGTGTTGTGCGTATGTGTACGTGCGCGCGCGTGTACGTGTGCGTGCGCACGTGCAGACGTGCATGTGTGTGCATACGTGCGCGCGTGTGTGAGCGCACGCGCGTGCGTGTGCATGCGTGCGTGCGTGTGCGTGTGTGCATGTGCGTATGCGCGCGCACAGTGTGTGTATCGCGCGCGCGCATCTATATATATATAAACACACACACACATACACACACACATATACTCTGAAATAAAAATTTACAAAATATCAATATTGATTCTTTCATTCGTGTGTCACAAGATAAAACATGTTTATGTTTCTTTTATTATATAGATTATAAATTGAAAACCTCTCATTTTTTAACTAAATACCCAAATAACCCATTTTTGAACTAGATACCCAACAACCATTTAAATTCATAGTTTTAAACTGTGTACGGATTGAAATAACCTTGAGCCATGCTCAAAGAGTATCAAAAAGTGGATGTAAAGTGCAGAATATGCGCCCAATTATAACGAGTGTGATAAATTGAAATATATATTACATAAGTCAGCACACCGTACTACCTTTAGAAGTGTGAGTTTGGGAATATCTTTCCACGGACAAAAATTCCCTTCACCCTATTGGATATTACATTATTATCATATCATATCCTAATTAACAGGTATAATATTCTATTTTCCTATCCTAATTAATATACGTGTATAAGCTTTAGCTCCTATTATCCCATGTGAACAGATTTCAAACTTTAATAGGTATATGCTTCCATTATCCTATCCTAACTATAATACACATATGCAATGGCGAATCCAGGATTTCTAAAAAGTGGTGTCACCATATAGTTTAATAATTGGGGATAAAAGGCTAATTTGGTCCCTATAATGGGGTTTCATACTCAAATTGGTCCTCATATTTCATTTTTCTCAACTTGGTCCCCATACTGGGGTTTCACACTCAGATTGGTCCTCCTTTATTTTTTTCTCAACTTAATACCTGTACTTGGGCTTCACACTCAAATCGGTGCCCTTACTTTTTTCTAACTTTTAGTGTTATGCAAAAAACTCTTAATAACTTTCAACATCACACTAAACCCTCCAAGAAATTTCAAAAATCACACTACAACACCCAATAACTTTCAAAATCACACTAAACCCCCAATAACTTCCAAATCTCACCAAATCCCAAATAAATCTTGGACTTGCAAAAATCCCCAATAAGTTTTCACTTTATGTAGATAACCCCCATAAATTAGAACAAAAAACAACATAAAAAGACATTTCAAGGACAATTCCAGCAAAAGTAGATAACCCCCATAAATTAGAACAAAAAACAACATAAAAAGACATTTCAAGGACAATTCCAGCAAAAAAAAAAAAGGGTTCAGGACCCTAACCTGAACGAGCAAGAGGAAAACAAATCAAAAAAAGAGAGGTTTCTATTTTTAGGCTTGAAAATATAAAAAGGTCATCAAGAGTTTTCTAAAATAATTTAAGGGGTATTTTGATCTTTTTAAGTCACGTGGGATGCATGTGCCACATTAGATGTAATGATGCTAACTTTGGGGGTCTGCAAAAGTTATTGGGGGTTTAGTATGATTTAAAAAACTAGAAGTTATAGGGGGTTTAGTGTGCTTTTGAAAGTTATTGGAGGTTAAGTATGATTTTTGAAATTTCTTAGGAGATTTAGTGTGATGTTGAAAGTTACTGGTAGTTTACTTCAAAACGTTAAAATTTAAAATAAACTAGGGGGACCAATTTAATTATGAATCCCTGGTACATGAACGAAGTTAAAAAATAAAGCAAGAGGACCAATTTGAGTATGAAGCCCCAATACAGGGATCAAGTTGAGAAAAAGCAAAGTACAAGGGCCAATTTGAGTATGAAGCCCTAGTGCAGGGACTAAATTGCCCTTTTAGCCAATAATTAAAAAAGTTTATAATTGTCTTGATGAATTTTCATATTTTAGTAAAAGGTTCATAATCGCATCATTAGTAATACTAATAAATGCAGAATTGCACTTTAGTAACTTCAAATGATAGGGTATATATTAGAAAAGACTTGAATCCAACTTATTAGAACAAACTTTTTCTTATCTTATCACTGTTCGCGGGGAAAATCGTTTTCATTGACGTCATTGTTTTCTTGTGCAACAGTTTATCGGTTACAAAAGATTCGGTCTTTTTATAAGATCCGGTTACAACAAAATCAAAGAAAGAAAAAAGATTACAACTTTCCTTTTCTCGAACAAATCGCAAGATCCTGTTTTGCGGTCTCTTGCTTGTGTGGGTTCTTTGCGTGCGTCAGGGTTAATCCGTGGACCACCGCACGATCTTGATCCAGTCGGATCTACACGGTATGACGGGTGTTATTTCACGAAGGAAATAACAGCCGAGGGGATTATTTCACCAAGGAAATAATAACCCTAAGTAATCGAAATCGACCAAGCGAAATCGATACTCTTCTCGGGATCAAAAACCAAGTTTTGATCCGGAGGATGACCGTGTAGATCTCAGATCTGATCTCTCTCGAACTCCTGCCTTATTTGGCATGGATGATCGCCAAGAACCAGATCTGAAAAGTCCGAGTCTTCAAAGCTCCAAAGCTCCAACCTTTTTTAGTCTTGAGTCTTTAATCCAGCAGAGTTTCCCCTCAGAAGTTCCACCAAAAGTCCAACCCTTCCAAAAATGAGCCCTCCTTATTTATAGGCATCTCAAACCAGATCTGGGCTCAGATCTGGGCCCAGATCTGGGTGGCTCGGCCAGGTGGCTCGCAGCCATGCGAGCTAGTTCATACTACCTCGGATGTTTTGGCTCTAACTCTCTCGTCCGATCTCGGAATGAGGTGATTTAAGATGCGTTGGAAAGCTGACGAAAAGACCTACAACTTTTGTGTTTTGAGTTTCTTCAGAATCAAATCACAACATGGCCGAAATATCACTTTTTGTGCGAGCCACCATTTGGTGACTCGCATGGGTGCGAGTCACCATTTGGTCTCGGGTGTTTTGGCTCTAACTCTCTCGTCTAATCTCGGAATGAGGTGATTCAAGATGCGTTGGAAAGCTGACGAAAAGACCTACAACTTCCAATAGCCGCCCCTTTTGGGTGAAACACAACTCCCAGCTGCGTTGTCTTTTGCCATTTCGTGTGTTATGTTGACTCGTGTGCTTCACCAACTCGCATCATAAATTTCGTTAAGTTGGAGGTGAATGGTGAACGTGTTGGCCACTTGGTGGTGGCCGGTGAGCACGCGGGCCATCTAGCGTTGGCCGTTTTGTTTCATGCATTGGTCGGCGTCAGATAATTCGGATAACGACGTTCGTCATCTTCTCTCCATCTCGAGCTGTGTGTGGATACCTATAGGCATTTTTCGACGCCTACAATCACATGATGAATGTATTTAAGTCCCACCTACTTTAGACTTCCCTCTATCTTCATAGGGTAATACATATAATATAGCTGAGTGTTTTTTTCTAATACATGTCCTGTAGCATGCAAAATATTTTGTTTCATTAACACTTAGAAGCATGCAAATTTTATTAAGCAAAAAAAATCTTTTCTTCTTGATTATGTTAGGACTTGAACAGGTAATATTAGTTGTCATAACAAGTAATAACTAGACATCCACATACTCTTCATAAGAATAATAGCTTCGCTCAAATAAAGTGGTGTCGCGTGACACCACTTCATCCAAGGTAAATCCACCCTTGCCCATGTGAACAGATTTCCACAAAGTTGGATCATAAGCTACATCGTCCACGTTCAACGGTCTAGATATACAACATATATTAATAGAATTTCCACGTGAATAGAATTTCCACGAAGTTGGATCAGAATAGATATCCTAATCAATAAAAATATTTTTGTACAACATGTAATTCCCATGTTATCAACTTCCATGTTAACTCTATTTGTTGGATAGCTCTTGTGCAAACAATAAACTCCTATAAAGAAAAAATACATCATCTCGCATGCCTATATATACACCAATAAATTACACAATTCTTTTCGTAGCAGTTTTTCCTCCATCTCTCTCTGTGTTTCTCCTTCAACAGGTATCTCCTTCAATAGGTATGCCACATTGTTGTCTTCATTGTTATTCTTTAGTAATAATGTGCATTTTGATTAAATGGTGATATTTGTTATTTACTAGCTTGTATGCATATTTTTTTCATTTGATAGTACTTTATATTAATTGAAATGGGGTGTGATCCAAGAAATTATTTTTAATCACAACTATTTAATTTTCAAATTTTTGTATTGATATTCAAATAGATAGTCTGAAGTATTTAAATAAAAATTCTTTTTGGATGGCTGTTGAATACATGAAGCAGCAATAAGGTGACGGTAGAATCATTTTCTTTCCTATAATTTCTATAGAGGTCGTTTATATGATTTTTCTTACCATCATTTGATTTTGGGTTCCCCACTAATTACGATATTGTATAATAACTTCGGTTTTTCTATAGAGTGCCCTTGGGCACTCTATAAGAGAGGAGAGAGATAGAGAGAAATGAATGAAGAGAGGATCCCAATGCAAATCAGGGGGCCCCCCTCCTCATTCATTTCTCTCTATCTCTCTCCTCTCTTATAGAGTGCCCAAGGGCACTCTATAGAAAAACCGTAATAACTTATCACGGATCTGCATTTGGAAGAATAAAATCCTTTAACCCATGAGCTTATTTGGGCCATCAAACTCATGCGTACAATTTTGCACATGACACTCTTAACCTTTTATATTTGCAAGCAAGCCCATATAACCTATGTATACCTATAAATATATTCTTGACCTACCATATGATATTTTTTATATGCACATAAAATCCTCCCTCCCTTCCCTCCCTCCCTCTCTCTCTCTCTATTTCTCCTTCAACAAGTATCTCCTTCAATAGGTATGTCACATTGTTGTCTTCATTGTTATTCTTTAGTAATAATGTGCATTTTGAACGAATAGTGATATTTGTTATTTACTAGCTTGTATGCATATTTTTTCATCTGAGAATGCTTTATATTAATTGTAATGGGGTGTGATCCAAGAAATTATTTTTAATCACAACTATTTAATTTTCAAAAATTTGTATTGATATTCAAATAGATAGTCTGAAGTATTTAAATAAAGATTCTTTTTGGATGGCTGATGAATACATGAAGCAGCAATGAGGTGAAGATGGAAATCATTTTCTTTCCTATAATTTCTATAGAGGCCATAACCTTTTATATTTGCGAGCAAGCCCCAATAACCTATGCATACCTATAATATATTATTGACCTACTACACGATGTTTTTTATATGCACATTATTTTATGTTAACTGCGCCATGACCTATGTGCTAGAATTGCATCAGGTTTTATTGCCCGTCGGTTCATGTTACTTTTCAATTTCCACTCCTATTTCAATTTTTCTTAAAACATTATTAGCAAAACCAAGAAATGAAGGTTTTCAGTATTTCTACTTCAATTGTCCAAACAATTCTAAATGTACAATAAGATGACTTTCATCCTATGAACACACCACATTAAGTAATTTCCAAACAAATAACAGTTTTAATATCTAAAGGATTTGGATCCTCTCCACTACAAAAAAGTAGTGGAGAGACCACTACTTTTAATCTCAAGCGTTGATTATTTAGTAGGCGGTTATGATACAATCTAAATCTAACACTTACCATACCCCTGTGTATTGCACTCATTCCTAATTTGCACTAAAAGAAAAAATCATAACCATCAACTAGATAATCAATGGCTGTGATTATGTAGTGGTCCCTCCACTATTTTTTTTTGTAGTGGAGAGGATCCGAATCCATATCTAAATTAACCAGAAATATGATGTTTAATTTCTTTGAATAGCCTATTAATTTAAAAAATGGTTATTAACATCTGATACATCATATTAATTTAAGTATTTATACCTACCACTACTTTTACTTATTTTTCGCTTAATCTTGATTTCTTTTGCCATTTTTTTAGGAATCTGTCATCCCTTATAGTCAATGGTGATATTTAACCATGTGCATCCCACCTAGTACGCATGAATATATGTGCATACGCAAGGAGTGTCAGTGTCTGATACAAGTACAATTCATTAAGGATACAAACACAAGTTGATGGTAGAAGTAACAGGCAGCATAGCTAGCCATCTATATACTATTACTTAAAACTGTTACCCTTCAAAACGCCACTTGGCAAAAATGACACGTGGCAAATTCTGATTTTTCAAATTTCCTTAAAAAAATCGCAGTTATATCAAAAAAATTGCAGTCATTGCTCCCATCTACTTCTGCAATTCTGCAATTAATGCTCCCATCTACTTCCGCAATTTCCAAGCACATTAATTGAATCAATTTCCAAACATCTATATTCTTCTGCAATTAATTGATTTTTTTTTAAATTCCAAGCATTCATTTCCAAAGCTCCCATCTAACACAATTTCTTTAAACAATGCATTCAATTTGATGCTTTCGTTTTCAAAGCATTCAATCAATTAGCATTCAATTTGATCCTTTAAACGATGCATTCAATCAATTAATTGCATTTGATACCGCCTCTTCGTCTCCGTTCTCCTTATCCTCTCCCTCCTCCCGCTCCTCTCCTCTGCCGGCCGCCCCTGCAAGAGCCTCTTCATCTCCTACTACACCACCACCACCAACTCGGCCACCACGTCATCCCTCTCCGACCGGCACGCGGGCCCCACCTCCCGCTTCTACGCCGTCTACCGCATCGCCCCCCTCGACCGCCGCCCTGCCCAACACCTGCACCGTCGCACCCTGCCCGTCTCCCGCTCCGTCTCTTTGATCACTAACTAAGTTCATAAAGATCACTTTTTCCATTTTCAATCTTCGCACGTATCTCTATGGCTACTGATCTTAAATTTGAAGCCTTGAAGGTGCTCTTCTTCTCAAATTCCCTAATAATTTTATTTAATTTGGTTTGAAAGATTTTAGTTGTCAGGGATCAGAGCATCAGGAATTGAAGCAGCTGACATGTTGGGTGAGATGGAGTTAGGTGTACAGGGAGCTGGAGGAGATGAACGATAAGTGCATTGAGAACCAGGCTTACAGGGGACTGTTTTGCAAAACTTTGAAGTCCAGGGTACTTGTAATAAATGTCCAAAGTCTGTTAAGTTTGTTACAACAGATGTCCAAAGTCTGTTAAGTTTGTTACAAACAGTTAAAGTTGTTTTTGATTAGTTGTAAGCTTGTGCACGTTTCTGTGCACGTTTCCTTATTCTGGCTGTTTGAGTATCAGTATAAAAGAGAGAAATGTAATCAGAGAAAAATATAAGAAAAACTTTGATTTCTCTTCTTCAATTCAATCTCATCATTCTCTCTTCTATCTCAATTTCTTTTCACTCTCTATTCTTAAGAATCTGTAGTTTCTGTCATGGCCAGAAACAGCAATCTGAGATCCAACCGAGGCTCTCGAGCCTCACAATTGGTATCAGAGCAGGTTGAGGCTGAAGCAGGCGCTGAAGAATTCATGGGGAATCACGATGGAGCTTCAGCAGACGAGGGAATGCAGCTGGGAGTTCAATTGGAAGAAAACATTTCCAGTCGGAGGTTCTTCAACCAAATGAATCGCATGGAGGAGACCCTTAACCAACAAGGACTCATCAATCAAACAGTGATGGCAAGATTGTAAGAATTAGGTTCTCAATTGCAAGAACTCAAGAGCACCAAGGATCAGGCAACTCTGAGTTCATTAAACAATGGAGTGAGAATCAATCAAGGAATCTTGGGGGCAGGGTCCAGAGATGAACGTGGGATTCCTGGATCAGGCAATAATAATCAGACTCATGAGAATAATCCTCAAACACAGAGAAGGATTGATTTGTCTGGTGAATGTCCCCCAACTCCTAGCCAAAATCATGGTAATTTCTTGAACCACAAGAATTCCTTTTTTAGTAATCAGAAATTAGTTCAACCGAAATCTCTGAGACTAGATTTTCCATCTTTCTCTGGTTCTGAGAATGTGATCTCTTGGTTGGAACAAATTGAGCAAATATTTGATTACTATGATATCAAAGAGGATGAGTGGGTTAAGGTCTGTTCTTTTTATCTAAGGGATGAGGCCCTACAGTGGTTTAGATGGTTTACAAAAAATCTTGACTACTATAATCACTGGAAGGTCTTTAAAGAAGAGATCATTACCAGGTTTGGGCCTAGTGAGCTCCTCAGACCATATGACACATTCTCAACTATGAAGCAAACATCTACTGTGAGGGAATATTTGGGGAAATTTGAACAAACTTTAAGTCTATTAGATGATCAACCCTCAAAACGTCACATATTGGAAAAATTTATAGGGGGTTTGAAGGATGAGTTGAGGTATGAGGTAGCTGCTGCGAGACCCTCATCTCTGAAAGGAGCAGTATCCTTGGCCAAGTTATTTGAGGATAAACAAAAAACATCTCTGAAAGGAGCAGTATCCTTGGCCAAGTTATTTGAGGATAAACAAAAAAATGAGAAGAAAGTTAGAGGTAATTGGAATGTCTTTAATCAAGGCCAAGTTATTTGAGGATAAACAAAAAAATGAGAAGAAAGTTAGAGGTAATTGGAATGTCTTTAATCAAGGCAGTCCTGCAACTCGTACATCTATCGAGACTCTTGTTCAAGAAAGACTGAAATCAAGTCCACAAGTCAAGAAGCTCACTCCTGAAGAAATTCAAAGAAGAAAAAGTCAGAATATCTGCTTCACTTTTGACGAAAAATGGCATAGGGGACATCAGTGCAAGGATAAGCGCTTGTTCATATTGGAGGGCATCATGACAGGAGTTACGGAGGAAGATGTCAATGACTCCTTAGAAGAGGAAGCTGGACATGTAGCAGTTGAATTGGCTGAAAGCTTAGTGAGAGGGGCTCCATCTATCTCTGTGCAGGCTCTTAGTGGAATAACAGCTTCCCATACCATTAGAATAGTGGGTTATTATAAAAATCAAGCCATTAGCATCTTGATAGACTCTGGCTCCACCCATAATTTTATCAATTCCAAATTAGTCAAGAAACTGGGCCTGACAGTGACAGAGTATAGTAACTTTGATGTCTTGGTAGCCAGTGGAGAGGTAATCAAGGGAACTGGGGTATGCCAAGAAGTTTCACTTGATTGTCAAGGGGTAAATATACAGGTCAATTTGTTAGTAATGCCTATGGGAGGCAGCCAGATTGTATTGGGTGCAGATTGGATGAAGACTTTAGAGGACATCACATTGAATTTCCAAAAATTACAAGTGACATTCTTAAGTGATGGAATCAAAAGAACCTTGCAGGGGGAAATTCCAGGAGAAATGTAATTAGTCAATGAAAAAAGCATTGCCAAATCAGTTAGAGAACAAGGACAAGGGTTCCTGATTCAATTGTGTAGTGTAAGTCTGCAGGAATCAAAATGGGAGGGCTTCAGTGAAGAATTACCTGAAGACATGCATCAGTTGATTCAAGAATTTGATGTGATTTTCCAGGAATTGCCACACCTTCCTCCTGCCAGAGAAATAGACCATCGAATTCCACTTGAGCCTGGAACAAAGCCAGTATGTATCAGACCTTACAAACATGCACACTTTCTGAAGGAAGAAATTGAAAAGCAAATTGAAGAAATGTTAAAAAGGGGAATCATTAGACCCAGTCATAGTCCCTTTTCTTCACCCGTAGTCATGGTTAAAAAATCAGATGGGAGCTGGAGATTGTGTATAGATTACAGAACTTTGAACAAAGCCACTGTTAAAGATAAATTCCCTATACCAGTCATATGAGCTTCTTGATGAGCTCCATGGGACACAGTTTTTCACCAAGTTAGATTTGAAATCTGGTTATCACCAGATAAGAATGTATGAACCTGATATTCAGAAAACTGCATTTAGAACTCACAGTGGACACTTTGAATTCTTGGTGATGCCATTTGGTCTTACGAATGCTCCTTCAACATTTCAGGCTCTCATGAATACCCTCTTTAAAAGTTTACTCAGGAGGTCTGTTCTGGTCTTTTTTGATGATATTCTGGTCTATAGTAAGGGGTGGCAAGATCATCTAGTGCATTTGAAGCAAGTTTTCCAAATTATGAAGGACCACAAATTAGTTGCAAAGCTGTCCAAATGCAGCTTTGGACAGAAAAAAGTTGAATATCTTGGGCATGTTGTGTCACAAGAGGGGGTTAGTGTAGACCCCAAGAAAATTCAAGCTGTAGTGGAGTGGCCTATTCCCAGATCACTCAAGGCATTG
Source organism: Asparagus officinalis (assembly GCF_001876935.1). NCBI lineage: Eukaryota > Viridiplantae > Streptophyta > Magnoliopsida > Asparagales > Asparagaceae > Asparagus > Asparagus officinalis. Next base: position 46,604,832 of record NC_033801.1, read on the forward strand.
CGAGGATTCCTAGGTCTGGCTGGATATTATAGGAAATTTATCAAAAATTTTGGAACAATAGCCCAGCCTTTAACACATCTTTTAAAGAAGGGTCGGTTTGGTTGGAATTCAGGTGCAGAGATTGCTTTTAAAACCCTGAAGGAAGCATTAACAAATTCTCTAGTCTTAGCTATGCCTGACTTCACTTTACCATTTGTGATTGAGTGTGATGCATCTGGTACAGGAGTTGGGGCTGTGTTGATGCAGAGGGGAAGGCCAATAGCATACTTCAGTTTTGCCCTAAAAGGAAATAATGCTACCCTGTCTACTTATGAGAAGGAATTGTTAGCTATAATCCTCTCCACTAGAAGGTGGCAACAATATTTACTTGGTAGAAGTTTTGTTATAAGGACTGACCACCAGAGCCTCAAATATATTCTTGAGCAAAGAATTCAGGCAGGAGTCCAGAATAAATGGCTTGCTAAACTACATGGATATGACTATGTGGTAGAATACAAACCAGGGAGAATGAATAATGCTGTAGATAGTTTATCCAGAATTCATGAAGAAGAAGTGGAACTTTCAGCCATTTCTATGGTCAATAATGACTGGTTGAAGGAGATCAGGACTTTATGCACTGAATATGCTTTCTATAAAGAACTTGATGAGAAGCTACAGCAAGGGCAAGTGAGCACTGAGGAGTATTCCAGAAAATGCTTTCTATAAAGAACTTGATGAGAAGCTACAGCAAGGGCAAGTGAGCACTGAGGAGTATTCCAGAAAAGAAGGCATCTATTACTATAAAGGCAGAGCTACAGCAAGGGCAAGTGAGCACTGAGGAGTATTCCAGAAAAGAAGGCATCTATTACTATAAAGGCATGATTTTACTCAGTCCTCGTGCACATGAATTGAAGACTGCATTATTGGAGGAACATCATAATAGTCCTACTGCAGGTCATTCTGGTATTACCAGAACATTACACAGATTGAGGAGGTCTTTTTACTGGGCAGGAATGAAAAAAGATGTCCAAAAACATGTACAATCTTGTGATACCTGCCAAAGAGCTAAGGGAGAAAATGTGGCATCCCCAGGCCTCCTACAACCATTGCCTATTCCAGAGTATATCTGGGAAGATTTTTCCATGGATTTTATCACAAATCTACCAAAGAGTGGGAATCAATCTGTGCTGTTTGTTGTGGTTGATAGGTTATCAAAGTATGCACATTTCTTTGCCTTAGCACACCCCTACAATGCTCAAATTGTTGCTCAAGTATTCTTTGATGGAGTGTTTAAACTCCATGGAATGCCAAAATCCATAATTAGTGACAGGTATCCCTTGTTTACTAGCTCATTTTGGAAGGAACTCTTCAAATTGCAGGGGAGTCAGCTTAAGTTCAGCTCAGCATATCATCCACAGACTGATGGACAAACTGAGATAGTTAATAAAAATCTGGAGTGCTATCTGAGGTGTTTTTGCTGTCACAAGCCAAGGGAATGGAGTAAATGGTTGTCACTGGCTGAGTTTTGGTATAATACTACATGGAAGGTTTCAACAAATACTACACCTTTTGAAGCAGTTTATGGCCGACCTCCTCCATCATTACTCTCATACATTCCCAAGAGTTGTAAAGTGGAGTCTGTAGATTCAGTTCTCTTCTCCAGAGATATAACCTTACAGTTTCTTAAGGACAGCTTAAAGAAAGCAGCAGAACATATGAAGAGATTTGCTGATAAGCATAGGAGTCCCAGAAATTTTGATGTTGGAGAATGGGTATTTCTTAAGCTTCAGCCTATAGACAATTGAGTGTCTCTTCCTACAAGACTCACAAGCTTTCCCCAAAATTCTATGGGCCTTACCAGATCTTAGAAAAAATTGGTGAGGTTGCCTACAAGCTACAGCTTCCTACTCAGGCACAGATTCATCCTGTGTTTCATGTCTCCCAACTTAAGAAACGAATAGGAGCTGATATTACAATTCAAAGTGATCTTCCCAGCTATGTTGCTAAGCTGGTTGATGAACCTGAAAAGATATTGGACAGGAGATCTATAATTCAAGGGAGGAAGTTAGTATCTCAGGTTTTAGTCAAGTGGAAGCAGCGTTCTTCCTTAGATTCTACTTGGGAACCTTATTGGGATCTTGTCAAGCGATTCCCTGCTTTTGACCTTGAGACAAGGTCCAATTTAAGGGGAGGGGAACTGTCAGGGATCAGAGCATCAGGAATTGAAGCAGCTGACATGTTGGGTGAGATGGAGTTAGGTGTACAGGGAGCTGGAGGAGATGGACGATAAGTGCATTGAGAACCAGGCTTACAGGGGACTGTTTTGCAAAACTTTGAAGTCCAGGGTACTTGTAATAAATGTCCAAAGTCTGTTAAGTTTGTTACAACAGATGTCCAAAGTCTGTTAAGTTTGTTACAAACAGTTAAAGTTGTTTTTGATTAGTTGTAAGCTTGTGCACGTTTCTGTGCACGTTTCCTTATTCTGGCTGTTTGAGTATCAGTATAAAAGAGAGAAATGTAATCAGAGAAAAATATAAGAAAAACTTTGATTTCTCTTCTTCAATTCAATCTCATCTTTCTCTCTTCTATCTCAATTTCTTTTCACTCTCTATTCTTAAGAATCTGTAGTTTCTGCCATGGCCAGAAACAGCAATCTGAGATCCAACCGAGGCTCTCGAGCCTCACATTAGTTCTCATAGATTAGATTCTTGATACCTAAATTCTCAGATTTCTTTTCTTTGAGCAACTAGATTAGTAAATTATCTTAAATCACCTTAGGTGTATGTGTTTATATAATAGTATTCCGAACTTTACAATTTAGAACAATTGCAGAGTCTTTACATGTCTTTTGTGATTGCATTCTATGCTTTGAGGTATTTTTTCTATTTTCTTTAGCACACTTATTTGGACTATTGAATTTATGTTTGATGTGTATTTTGTGCATCTCTTTGCAAATTTCTTTGGAATTATTGCAACATGTGTTGTAAAGGCATCATTAAACTGCTGCTAACTGTAATTTTGGTATGATGCTTTGGTTAGTAATTATTGTTCTTCTGAAGAAAGCTATGGTTTATTCTATATGTGGCGTGGCTATTGCTCAGACCATTTTTGGGGACATGAAAAGTGGAATTTGTTTGTTTTTTTGCTTAGGCCGATCCCCATTAAATTGATATCATATTGTAAGGTTCTCAAACAACATTCATTTGATTAGTTACATTAGACTGCTTAGTCCAATGTTCCTTAATGTAGTCGTCAATATTGTTATCACCACTTCTGACATCCTATACACTATACATCAGTCAATATTTTGATGGTTAAATCTCTCTTTCTTCCCTGAGGGAGCCATAAAGTTTCTCTTCCTTTGAGTTGGTTGTCCGTGGTTGTTTAGAATTGATTTTGATAATGATCACAAAAACTGTTATTAGGTACCCCCATTATTAAAATTAAACCTTCACATTATTGAAATCGTTATTAGGCCACCAATTTTCGTAAGGTGATTTAAATAACCCCTCGAAATGCTACTTCTGCTCTTAATTGGAGGTTAGGCCACCAATTTTCGTAAGGTGATTTAAATAACCCCTCGAAATGCTACTTCTGCTCTTAATTGGAGGGATTGATTTGAAACAACTACTGAGAATTTGGGAAACTTTTATTAATTTTAATAAAACAAGGGGCTAATTTCGATATTATTTAGGAATAAGAACACCTAATAGCAATTTCACTGATTTGAGAAACCAGTTTCAAAATATTAAATATTTAAGGGACTAATATTAACTCTTGGTATTATTTCTTGCTCATCTTTATTTAATTCTAATAGTATTTCATAGATGAATGAATTCTAAATATTCGGTTCACTTCTGCAACTAATCTTTTAGAAATCGTGCTTAGTAATTATGTATGACTAGGAATGCGTTGCCTTATTCTTCATGAAATTCTTAACATTTTGTGGGAATTTGTAGGATTTGAGCTTACCGTTTGTGATTCAGATTTATGTAGGATTGAGATATGTCACAATATATGATGCAACCTGTGAGGATGCAGTCAGTGTATGTAAGCATATAATTTCCTAGATGTATTTACTTATTTTAGCAGTTTTGAAGTTCTCACCTTTGTGATTTAGATTTTCTTGGACATTTGAATTTTATGTTATTTTCAAAAAAAAAATCTTTGGTCAAGTAATGTTTTTTTATCAATTTATTCAGATTTTAAGTTGACTTCATCATATTTCTAACTGCAGACTATATTTTTTTTATCAATTTATTCAGATTTTAAGTTGACTTCATCATATTTCTAACTGCAGACTATATTGGATATGATACTTCATAAAAATGAACTGCAGACTATATTGGATATGATACTTCATAAAAATGTTATCTGGAAATGTCAAAGAAAAAGATTTTTAAAAACAATTAATAATCAGACGTATTTAAGCCTTGATTTATTTTTAATATATTGTTCATGATAGTGATTCATAAGAAGGACCCAATATGAAATTATTTAATCTCTAACTTTAATATAAACTTTTGTGCTGTTTTTATTGATCAATGATCATATATAATTAAATTTAAAATTCGATATATAAGGGGGAATAAGCTAATTAGGAAATTTATAGACTTAATGGTTGCTTACTTGATGGATCGATTGTCCATTCTTTCCCTTTTGGTTGCACATAGATTTTCTTATGTACAATGCTTCTCTCTCCTTTGTACTATATGATCATAGTTTTGCTCTTCTACCAGCTTCTTTTGCCTTCTATTTTGTTATTTGTGGGATATAGATTTTTGCCATTATGGACTGGAAATGATTATTTATGTAGTGTTGTTTTCTAATTCTCATTAGTTGATGAAATCAGATGTTTTTATTTTTTATTTTCTATAATTTCATTGGATTTTTGCAGTTTAATTAGTTGAGTCTTTACTTAAGGTGTGATGGTTCTGAATTTATTTTTACACTATGTTCTACTCTATTTGCAACATGTCTACATCTTGCCTTTTTTTGGTTTTGGATGTGTGTATACCGAAACCTGAAAATGAAATCAACAAGCAGCTGAAAACTGTTCTAAACTATATATGCATGTCTCTTTGATGTTCATTGATATATCCACTTATCAATGCAATTTTATAAATTGTTAGGTAAAGTCTTCTATATGTTGTAACTTGTCTTCACAGTAGCATGTATCTTAAGATATTTCTAGAGATAGTTTAATCTCTATATATAATAAACTATATTTATGATTTACTCTCTGGATAATGAAGTATACCCTATTAGATATGCTGAAGATTTTTTTATAAACTATATTTATGATTTACTCTCTGGATAATGAAGTATACCCTATTAGATATGCTGAAGATTTTTTTGGTATATTTATTTTTTAAGATTTAAGTGGATAATGAAGTATACCCTATTAGATATGCTGAAGATTTTTTTGGTATATTTATTTTTTAAGATTTAAGCAAATGACACATAATTAAGCTAATCTTTTATATGTTGTAGCTTTTCTAGATATTGGTATATTACTTAAACAGTGGTTATTTTACAATTGTTGCATGGTTAAAGAGTTGTTTGGAAACATTGCAGCCCACTGTTCTTTTGGATTGTTCCCTAAGTTTTGAATCTTGACAGAAACTATATAGCATGTGTAAGTGAATCTGATTGAATATTGCTTGAATATTTATTCATTTTTCTTTAATAGAGATTAATTATTGAACAATTTTAATGATTGTTGCTTCAAAACTTTTCTTCTTATGAATATTACTGAATATCTACTCTATTTTATTTTAACAAGAACCGTTTATGATTTTATTGAACACTGACATGTCTACTCTTTTACTCTTCTTCAAGAACAGTTCATGTGTTACTTTTTCAAGAGCCCTTAATGACATTTTTCTATGTGGAAAAATATTGACAAATCCGTGCATCACACGGGTCTGAAACTAGTAGTAGCTTAATCAATAACCCATAATTAAAATGTGTCCCCATAATCATGGACATAATCGATGGGTGAGAATATTCCAACTAGTTATATACGAGGTAAATTTCAGTTAATCCCTCCCTGCATACGAAAACCGGCGTGGTTAGCTAGGTCGACAAACACGAAGCATGTAGAATCGTATATCAACATCATCTCCAAATTAAGCAACAGACAACATGACAAAAATTGGGTCAGGGCTCGAACGAAAACATTGGGAGAGATAACACGAGGATCAGCACACCTACCAGCTTCGCATGGATATTGCTGCCTCCAGCCATCGCCGTGGGAGACCCGAGGGAACAATATCAACACCCCTCCGGAGAGATAACAGGAAGTAGTAAGAGGAAGCAGGGATAGGAATCAAATATATATATAGCGACTGAAACTAATAATAGAAGAAGAAGAAGAAAGAGAAAGAGGGAAGAAGAATGGTAGGTGGTTTCGAGAAGTAGTAGTGTCTCTTTGACCGGTGGGTCTCCTGTGGTTTCCCGCATCTTTCCTTCTCTTCTTCGCCCCTTCGGAGAGAGGCGAGAGCTCGGATTCCTTCCGCTTGAGCTTCAGACAAAAGCCCAACAGCTGCCCCTTGTTGGGGGTGGGCTAGAATTGGGCTTAACCCGGCCGCATCTGAACGGGGCTGCGATTAAGAGATGAGGACAATCTAAAAAATTGTAACATACTATTCAACCCTTGTTTTGAATTTTGCTTTCAACCTCGTTTCACTTTGATACCCCCATAGTAGGGCTGAGCATGGTTCGGTTCAAATCGAAAAAACCGACCGAACCGACCCGAAAAAAGCGGTTTTTTGAGTAAGGCGGTTCGGGTCGGGTTGACAACTTTTCAAACCGACCCGACCCGAACCGACCGAATATATTCCCAAAAGCCTCAAACCCTACCCGTTTACCCGACCCGTCCCAAACCCTCAACCCTAACCTCATTTCCTCTCAGACTCCCAGTCCCAGACGCCGCTACTCATTCCCAATTTCCCATTTCCCTCAATCGCTCTCTCTCGCTCTCTCTCACTCTCCTCAGCCGACAGCCGCCACCCGCGACAGCCGACAGCCGCGGTCCGCCTCTCTCACTCTCTCTCACTTTCCTCAGCCGACAGCCACGGTCCGCTTCTCTCACTCTCTCTCGAGAAGCTGAAATTGGAAGGGGAGATGACTTATTCGATCGCCATAGCTTTTCTTTAGCTGTCGGTGATTGGGTTCGTGCTTGAGTTCATCTTCACTCAGAAAAATGATGGCTGAATCGTTGTTGCTTATTTGCCATGGTAAATCCTTTATCTTCTTCTTGAATGCAGCTTAATTAGCTAAAAAGTGAGTTTCTGACGAATAAGTACATTTGGGTCTATAACGCACTGGACAAAAATCTTGTAATGAACTCCTCATTAGGTCATTCTTCGGTCTTGTAGCTTCTGAATGCTGGTCAAGCATGAAAATCCCAAAAATAATTCCTTTTTTTTCTAATTTCTTATTTCTAATTCATTTGTATTTGTATTTTTTCTGATCAAATCTAAGATAACTCATGGGGGTTTTGTTTTTTATTAGCATAAAGCTTCAGACAAAAACACCCAATGATCTGGGTTGTTTCTGTCAAATATAAGACGGTGCTTATATATTTGTGCATTTGATTGTTATACTTGATGAAGTTAGAACCGAACAAACCGAACCGAACCGCACCGAACCGATTTGCAACGGTTCGGTTCGGTTTTGAATTGTAGGAGGTTTGGTTCGGTTCTTCAAATTTTGGTAAAAACCGACCCGAACCGAACCGTGCTCACCCCTACCCCAGAGTATTCCTTTAAGAGCTTTGGTACCCAAAGTCCCACTCACATTTCATTTTGATACCCCCATCTGAACTATGCGAGATTTTCGAGTAAATTAAAATTACATCCTCAGCATGAGATCGATACATTTAGGCCCTTTTTATCTAGTTGCTACGTGCGTGATTCAAAATTTACAATAAAATCTAACACAACCTAGATAGAGGCATCATAGTATGAGATTCAAAACTTTTGGGATATCAAAGTGTAAAAAAAAAATCTAGAGTATCAGGGTAAAACAGGAACGCAACTCTAAGGTATCAAAGTGTTAGGAAAATGCTCCGGGGTATCAAAGTGAAGAGGCGGATGAACTTTGGGGTACCAAAGTGAAAATAAGGTTTTGTTTAATTTTACTGATTTTAGGGGTACCAAAGGGAACTGATTGTAAAAAAAAATTCAAAAAAAACTATATTATGAGTATAAAGGGAATCTAACTAAAAAATAAAAGAGCATGAAAATAAATCTACACCACAAAGCATAAAATAAATCTACTCTACCAACATAAAAATAAAAACAAGAAAATAAAATTCTAAAACATGCAATTCTAAAATAAAAATAAAACGGGAAAATGAAAACTTACACTAACTACAAAATAAGAAAATATAAGAGAACAAAAACCTATAATATGAGTATAAAGGGAATCTAACTAAAAAAATAAAAGAGCTTGGAAGTAAATCTACACTACAAAGCATAAAATAAATATAATCTACTAACATAAAAATAAAAATAAAAAAATAAAATTCTAAAACATGCAATTCTAAAATAAAAATAAAAAGGGGAAATGAAAAGTTACACTACAAGGGGCTAACCCTTTGAAGGAAAATCTTCATTTTCATCAACAAAGAAGAAGAAAAGAAAATTTAAAAGGAGAAAAAAATTTATTTCTTATAAATAAAAATTTATAATTTTAAAAGGTCTTCTCAATTAAGAGTAACATTCCCCTTTAAATGGAGTTTTTATAATATATATAGAGAATGACGGGTATGAGGTGGCGGCTCATTTTGCTACATGAACGACTTTGTTATGAGCTTTGAGCCAATGAATCCTAATCAAATTGGGCTTAGGTCATTAAGTATAAAAATATTTCTTGGGCTTAATTGTTCAATCAACTTAGGCTTAGAAAGATAGAATAATCACTTTGGAGTTCAAAATTTTTATTGATGCCCATTGTTTGTGTTTTTTTTTTTTTTTGAGTTAGCGTGTGTGTGTGTGTGTGTATGTACATATAATGTTTATAATTATGGGAAAAAATATTTATTGCAAGTAAAATGTTATAATTTTATTTATTGCAAATAAAATGTTTATAATGTTATTGCAAATAAAATGTTATAATTTTAGAAAAAAATATTTATTGTAAATTATTTATTACATATAATGTTTATAATTTTGGAAAAAAATTATTTATTGTGTTTTTTTTTGAGTTATAGCTGTGATCAAAAGCAATTTGTCGTGCTGCCCAAAAATGCGGTCGAACTCCATTTTTTTTTGAGTTATAGCTGTGATCAAAAGCAATTTGTCGTGCTGCCCAAAAATGCGGTCGAACTCCATATTTAATTTGCTTTATAAAGCAATATGTATAGGATCACTTCAAGGGTTGGTTACTGCTCTAAAGGAAATGAATGAGATTAATTTACTATCAAAGAAAGGTGAAACAGGAACTGACATTAGGTGAACAACTGAATTTATTTTCCCTTTTACTCTTGAAAATATAAACAATATTCTTTGCACTTGACTCTATGTGCTACAATGTCAAGGAGAGAGCAACAGTGGGAGAGCTCTACAACGTAAAGGGGAGAGAGAATGGGAGAAACCCTCGAACTTTTAATTACAACAAACCCCCTAAGCTACCATTTTAGATATATTTTTGTCATATTCTCTTAGAATTTGCATAAATGTACAATTACACAATAATCTAAAAAATGTGGGGTTTGGCGATAAGGGCATAGAAACATGCACAAAATTTACAAGAGAACAACTTTCAAGTTATAGTATAGAAATTATATGTCAAACCCAAAAGGAATGTGTGTGCTTACAAATTTTAAATTTGATTCTAGAAATGAGTGGACAAAGAGGAGTGAAATAGAGTGAGGAGAGAGGAAATTGTCACAAAATAAATAAAAAAACTAAAACAAGAGAGGAGAAGAGATAAGGAGGGGAGGAGAGAGGAAATTGTCACAAAATAAATAAAAAAACTAAAACAAGAGAGGAGAAGAGATAAGGAGGGAAAAAATAAAAAGAAAAGAAAACAAAGATGAAACTAAAAAAGCAAAAAAGAAATAGAATCAAGCAAATAAATAGAAGTGGGAACAAAATAAAATTAAGAAAAGTGAAATCAAGAGAGAAATCAAATCTAGAAAGAGGAAGGTAAAACAGGTAGACAAATAAGAAATCTTGAATTGAATTCACCAATTAATTTTATTTAGAATTTATGAACTACTCTCTTTTTATCATATTTTACTTTAGATTTACTACACATATATTAACAAAACACTAAAATAAAGCATAATCTATCAAATTATCATCCAAGCAAAATTTTTATTCATGAAAAAAATAAATAACTAGATAATAATACAAGAATTCATAAGGATGACCTATCAAACCACTCAAGATAAGCATAGATTATCAAAATTTTCTTCTATCAATTAATTCTCTAGTTGATTATCCTAAAGATGATCAATTTAATCATAAAGAGAGCAATTCATAAATCATAAAAGAAATTAAACTAGTTTCATACAATTCTAGAATTCCTACATGAATTAGTTACTCATTTTGCAAAATAAAAAAAAGGAAATAAAATTTATACTATAAAGCATAAACAAACAAAAAAATAGTTCTAAACTACAAGTAAGAAAATAAAAACTAACTACAAATTAAAAAAGGATAAGAAAACAAAAACATATATTGTGAGTATAAAGGGAATCTAACCAAAAAATAAAAGAGCATGAAAATAAATCTACACTACAAAGCATAAAATGAATCTAATCTACCAACATAAAAATAAAAACAAGAAAATAAAATTCTAAAACAAAAAATAAAAGGGGAAATGTAAACTTACACTAACTAAAGAATAAAAAAAGATAAGTGAACAAAAACCTATACTATGAGTATAAAGGGAATCTAACTAAAATAATAAAAGAGCATGAAAGTAAATCAACACTATAAAGCATAAAAATAAATATAATCTACTAACATAAAAATAAAATAAGAAAATAAAATTCTAAAACATGCAATTCTAAAATAAAAATAATAGGGGGAAAGGAAAACTTACACTACAAGGGGCTAACCCTTTGAAGGAAAATCTTCATTTTCATCAACAAAGAAGAAGAAAAGAAAATTTAAAAGGAGAAAAAAATTATTTATTGTAAATAAAAATTTATAATTTAAAAGGTCTTCTCAATTAAAAGTAACATTCCCCTCTAAATGGAGATTTTATAATATAAATAGAGAATGATGGGTATTATGTGGCGGCTCATTTTGCTAAATGAGCTATCAAGAGATATAGTGATGAGGTCCACACCTTTTGATGTGACTAACAATGTGGGTCTTACCATACTTACCATATAGTTATCCCTTGATAGCTTATTTAGCAAAATAAATTGTCACCTCATTATATATACTATATATATATATATATATATATATATTATATATATATATATATATATATATTATATATATATATATATATATATATATATATGTATATATATATATATATATATATATATATATATATATATATATATATATATATATATATATATATATATATATATATATATATATATATATATATATATATATATATATATATATATATATATATATATATATATATATATATATATAGATATGCTATATATATATGAATATATATATGATATATAGATATATATATATATATATTATATATATATATATATATAATATATATATATATATATATAATATATATAATACTTGACTTTGTTATGAGCTTTGAGCCAATGAATCCCTATCAAATTGGGCTTAGATCATTAAGTATAAAAATACTTCTCGGGGTTAGTTTCTTAATCAACTTAGGCTTAGAAAGATTAAATCATCACTTTGGAGTTTAGGTTTTTATTGATGCTCATTGTTCGCTTTTTTTTTTTTTTGAGTTAGCTGTGTGTGTATGTACATATAATGTTTAAAATTTTAGGGGAAAATTAATTAATGCAAATAAAATGTTATAATTTTGATGTGTCTTACTGTTTAAGACCAACCATCTATCCCAATAGCGTTTTTGTAAAAATTTTCACACCAAAAACCCTCCTATTTATTGCCTATTGCAATCAACAAAAGCCATTGTATTAGCTTTGAGCACCAAGAAATAAATCTCAACCATTACTTGATTTTGTTATGAACTAATTGATTGGCCAATCGGTTGGCTAATAGATTAGCCAATCGATTGGTTATTCGATTGAGTAAACGATCAATCGGCTAATCAATTAGCTAACCAATTGACCAATTGATTAGTTCCTAACAAAATTTCATTCTTTGTTGATTTGTTGACCCGTTGTTTCTTGATCTCTTGGGCTTTTATAGGACCTTAGACTTTAATGAATGGTAAAAAATTAAGGGAATTTGGTTCTTTTGAGATCTTATTCATTTATTCTCCATTACCTTCAAATTAAGATAAATATTTTTATTAGTTGATATATTTATTCAGATAAAATAGTTAATGAGAGTATAAAAGAGTAATAAAATGTGATGATTATTTGGCAATTGATAGATTGTTTGAATGTGACATAACATGGTTGAACACAAGTCTTATTAGAATTATCCCTCTAGGAATGTAGTGGTTTGAACCATGTTCAATGGTTAAATTTCCAAATTAATCTTAATCGCCTCTTGTGAATGGTATAAATCAATTAACTATATATGGATGTTCGGATAAAATTTATATTTCTTTATTAGCCAAATACATCGGGCATATCAAATGATGTCCCTTCCGGATCAAGAACCATAAGACAACTATTTTTAAATTAGGCTAATTAGCATTTAAATACCTTATGGTATCCCCTAGTATGCACTTTTGGCCCTTCAATATCTTCTTTTATGCAAACTCTCTCATTGATACTCTCATCCACATGATAGGAGTCAAAATTTGGTATACAGAATCTTGTTAATAATTTTTTAAATAAATAAAAATGGTTTCAAGTTTACCTAATGGCATCCTTAGATCTTGTGTCATTTTTCTAGACTGATAACTAAATCAATTCATGTGAAATTTAGGACTTACCCACTACATTAAAACTCTCAAGTTTCTTAAGTTGTGTTGAGGGTTATATTTTTATATTTTAACATGCATTGCACACTTGGAGCACTCTTTTTATGGGTTAAAACTTAAAGTCATGACATATGACACATAACGAACAAATTCATATAGGAGGGGGATTGTCACGAACTAAACAAGGATACATACACATTATTAACTTGCATGCAAATAAACAACCATATATATTACCTAATCTAGAAAGAAGATTCTTGTATATGAAAATTATCTATCTTGATGAGTGTGACGCCCCTGGGTTCACACAAGGCTGCAGTCTGAGGTGAAACCAGGAATGTCAAACCTGCCATGCACCACGCCGTGCAATAACATGTTTTACCATCACAATTACTATCTCTCTAGAGGAATCAACAATAGGTGTAGGTACAAAGCAAGTAAAAGGTTTTACAACAAATACTTGATGAAATGATAGAACATTAAATTAACACATCTCCTCAACCAAATAAACTGGAATACATAGTCAAAGTCTGAAATGATTAATAACAATCTGGAGATCTCAACATGTCTCAAAGTACATAATATCTGATACAGGAAATAAGGCACACAGCCTTTACAACTCTAGAACATAAACCTCTTAAGTCTGAAAATGTCTCAAGTGGAGTACAAAATAAAATACATCTAATAAGAGGATAAATAAGCACTAGTAAGGGTCGCCCTCATCCTGCGATTCTCCGGGCTCCTAGCTCGTTACCTGAAAGGGGGAGGGACAACGAGCGTCAAAGCGCTAGCGAGCAACATCACAACCAACCCCAAGGGATAGGGCTCGTTGTATATAAAAATACAGTTAATACATAAAAATATAAAATCACAACAATGGGTTTTGGTATTTAGGAATTTACAACACGAGCGTAGGTACGTCGAGCGAAATAATCCAAACAAGGAAACCCTCATGTATATACCTTGTATCTCAAATTGTAAATCCCTAAATACTAAACCTGAGGTCTAATACAAGAAACAATAAATAAAACAAATACAAACCCGTCTCTACCGATAAATGAAATCATGACAAGGCCACCACAAGTGTCATGCAAACTCACATGAGTGTCATGTCCGAAAACGATTAAGTGTCCAAAACATAGACTATATAAATTAAACGTCCAACCTATGGACTGAAAGTAATGAACGTCCAACTCATGGCCTGAATATAACCGTTGTCCAGCGCATGGACCGGATGTGACCGTTGTCCAACGCATGGACCGGATGTGACCGTTGTCCAACGCATGGACCGGATGTGACCGTTGTCCAACGCATGGACCGGATGTGACCGTTGTCCAACGCATGGACCGGATGGTAATGCATGTCCAACACGAGGACTAAATAGTAATGCATGTCCAACACGAGGACTAAATAGTAAAGCATGTCCAACACGAGGACTAATTAGTAAATTATGTAGACTGTAAGTGCTAAATAGTAAAGCATGTCCAACACGAGTAGGGAACCATACCCTTCTCCTTCAGACAATGAGGATCAAGGTTCACAACCCTGGTCTCAGCTTGTGGGATTGGCTTCACACCATACTAAACCTAGAATTCCAGAAAGCCTATGAACTATAAGCTTGGACTTTATCTTTCAGGATGTAGCATGCTTTCGTCGGGTGATGCACCATCCTGTGGTACATGCGATCATTGGTGTCATCTATTCTTAACACCTCCTCAAGTCACCTCGATTCTAGGAGCTTGATTTTCTTCATCTGGATCAAGAACTTGAGGTGTGACGCCCCTGGGTTCACACGAGGCTGCAGTCCTCGGTGAAACCAAGAATGTCAAACCTGCCATGCACCACACCGTGCAATAACATGTTTCACCATCACAATTAACATCTCTCTAGTAGAGTCAACAACAGGTGTAGGTACAAAAGCAAGTAAAAGATAATACAAGAGATTTGATGAAATGATAGAACATTAAATTAACACATCTCCTCAACCAAATAAACTGGAATACATAGTCAAAGTCTGAAATGAATAACAACGATCTGGAGATCTCAACATGTCTCAAAGTACATAATATCTGATACAGGAAATAAGGCACACAGCCTTTACAACTCTAGAACATAAACCTCTTAAGTCTAAAAATGTCTCAAGTGGAGTACAAAATAAAATACATCTAATAAGAGGATAAATAGGCACTAGTAAGGGTCGCCCTCATCCTGCGATTCTCCGGGCTCCTAGCTCGTTACCTGAAAGGGGGAGGGACAACGAGCGTCAAAGCGCTAGCGAGCAACATCACAACCAACCCCAAGGGATAGGGCTTGTTGTATATGAAAATACAGTTAATACATAATAATATAAAATCATTTGTCCTAACAACAATGGGTTTTGGTATTTAGGAAATTACAACACGAGCGTAGGTACGTCGAGCGAAATAATCCAAACAAGGAAACCCTCATGTATATACCTTGTATCTCAAATTGTAAATCCCTAAATACTAAACCTGAGGTCTAATACAAGAAACAATAAATAAAACAAATACAAACCCGTCTCTACCGATAAATGAAATCATGACAAGGCCACCACAAGTGTCATGCAAACTCACATGAGTGTCATGTCCGAAAATGATTAAGTGTCCAAAACATAGACTATATAAATTAAACGTCCAACCTATGGACTGAAAGTAATGAGTGTCCAACGCATGGACTGAATATAACCAATGTCCAACGCATGGACTAAATCTAACCAATGTCCAACGCATGGACTGAATATAACCAATGTCCAACGCATGGACTAAATCTCACCAATGTCCAACGTATGGACTGAATATAACCAAAGCATGTCCAACGCGAGGACTGAGTGGAATGAATGTCCAACACGAGGACTGAATGGAATGAGTGTCCAACACGAGGACTAACTGTAAAATTATACAAAGTGTAAGTGTCGAATATATATATACACAAAAGATACACATAATCTCATGTCACACGTGCCTCGTTGTGCGGATCGGTGCTTGTGTCAAAAGTCAACTCACATGTACAGATAAATAATAAATCACTAAAATCTAACATTAAATAATCGAGGCAACTCCTCGAACACACAAAAGTATGCACCAAAATTAAAACATGCACAAACAGTGCGGCGGTCGACCGCAGAAACCACTCGACCGCGCATAGGGCAGAGACGTTCTGCTCGACAGAACGCCCAGCGGTCGACCGCCGTGTCACACGCGGTCGACCGCGAAATGAGCAGAAGCTTTTTCCAGATTTCTGTTCTGCTTCGAAATCGATCCAAACAATACACCCATGCTTCCAAACAATATATTACACATTCTAATACATATGAATCATCGTATAATAACATCTAGCATGAAAACAAAAATCATCACTATGATTTGTGAACTTCTATACACATGATTTAAAAGTTATAAAACAGTAAACTTGCATCAAAACTCAGAGTTCAAAAACAATTTTTCAGATCCGGATCTATTACAGAAAAGAAATTCTTCCACAAGTGAGGAGTGAATACTGAACCTCGATCTGATACCATCGTGTCTGGAACTCCATGAAGTTGAACTATCTACCAAACAAATATCCTCACATATTCCTCGGTGGTATAAGTAGTCCTTACTGGAATGAAATATGATGGCTTCATTAGTATATCCATTATCATCCAACCAGAATCATTTTCTTTCTTCGACTTCGGCAACCCTACAGATAAGGTTCATAAGAAGGTCCGCCCACTTCTATTTTAAAATGGGGAAAGATTGAAGTGTTTCCTACTGGTCCCTAATATTCCACCTTCACTTACTGACCAGTAAGACACTTAGCTATATACTCTGAAATCTTCCTATGCATATCACTCCACCAAACGTGTCTCTTTAGGTCTTTGTACATCTTAATTATTCCTGGATGTACAGAATCACGAATTCATAGTTCTCAATAAACTCAATCCACCGTCGCTGCCTCTGGTTGAGTTCCTTCTGAGAGAAAAGATACTTCAAACTCTGGTGGTCGATGAACAACTCAAATTGCACTCCATATAAGTAATGCCTCGTGACTTCAGTACAAATATCACTACTGCTAACACCAAATCATGAGTGGGGTAGTTCTGCTCATGCACCCTAAATTGTCATGAGGTATATGCTTCTACCCTCTGAGTCTGCATCAAGATACCTCCTAAACCTGTCAATGATGCATCTGTGTAAACAACGTATGTCCTGTCACTGCTCGAAATAGTCAAAACCGGTACCGTAGTCAACTTAGTCTTTAAAGTATCAAAGGCTTTCTGGCACTCTATGTTCCAAATGAACTGTACACCCTTCCTCGTAAGGCGTGTAAGTGGTGCCGAAATCTTCAAAAAGTCTAGGATGAACTTCCTATAATAACAGGCTAACCCAAGAAGCTTCAAATCTCTATCACCATCTTCGGTGGTTCCAAAACAAGAATTGCTGTAAACTTAACCGGATTCACTGTCATGCCCTCTCTGCTGTTGACGTGGCTGAGAAATCTAACTTCTGAAAACCAAAACTCGTATTTGCTGAACTTGGCATATAACTGGTGCTCCTGAAGAGTCTGCAATGGTACTCGTGTTCTGCCTCCGATCTCAAGAATATGAGAATATCAAACTGGCCCATGAAGGGAGGGAAAAACCCGGTTCATCACATTCATGAATATCATGAGTGCATTAGTCAACCCGAATGGCCTGACTAGAAACTCTAAAGATTCACATCGAATTAGGAAAAACAGCTTTGGGAAAATCCATCTCCCGATCCCGCAACTATGATAACCAGAACGAAGATCAAACTTAGAGAAATACTACGCTCTCTGCAACTAGTCGAACAAGTCATCAATCCTAGGTAATGAGTACCTATTCCGGATAGTGACCTTGTTCGGCTCTCTATAATAAATGTAAAATCTCATATTACCGTCCATTTTTCTTCACGAAGAGGACCGATGCGCCCCATGGAGAATAACTCCTACAAATAAAACCTGAGCTAACAACTCGTCCAACTGGGTCTGAAGCTCCCTCATCTCAGCTGGTGTCATACGATAGGGTGCGCGGGATATCGGGACTGTGCCCAGCTGCAACTCAATATAAATCTTAACCTCTCACACAGGAGGTAACTCAGGTATGTCCTGAAAGACATCCTGATAATCTGAGACAACTCTAGTCTCCAATAAATCAGAACTCTGATCCCGTCACATCCCCTCATCGATGAACGCCAGGAGTGACAACAAATCCATAACAAGGATAACATTAAACTCGGACACATGCAACACTATCAAATCTATAACAAACTCCGACTCACCTAGACTAATAATACACATCCTACAAATGCTCTCCAGAAGCGATACCCCACCTAAAGGGATGGAAAACCGATAATGGAATGTCTAGGGGCTGAGCTACGATTTGGAGTCTAGTCATAAAAGCATACGAAATGAAAGAACACGAAGCTCTAGAATCGAAAAGAATACGGGCGGGGAAAAGGATTTATGAGGGACGTACCCTCCATAACTGATCTGCTTGCTCCATTATCATGCGGAACTACTGCATATACTCCGCCGATGGATAAAAACTGCTCTGCTGCTGGTGTTGGAGAATATGGGACGATCTGCCCCTGGGGAACCTCCTGAACTGCTAGAACATGCCCCTTAGTCTTCTGCTGCTGCTGATTCGGACCATTTCCCTTCTGATCTCTTGTTGGTGTACTGCTACACTCAAATGCCTGGTGCCCGGCCTTGCGGCAGTTATAGCAAACTCCCCGGAACTTACGCTGCTGACGAGCTCTCTGATTCTGTTGGGATCCCTTCTTATGAGGGCCCTGCTGTTGCTGAGGTCCAGACCAAGGTCTCTTGTTCCTATCCTTGTCTCCGGGGTGCCCTTTCTTGTTCTTCTGAAACTTAGTCGTCCCATTTTCTTGAGAAATGACTTTTCTAGCTACTGATGGTGGTGGTGCAATATGATGACCGAAAGCTCCATCGGTCGACCACACCGGTCGACCGACGATGGTCCAAAGCCATTCTTCGCGGTTTTGCTCTCTGTCGGTCGACCGACGAAATTTCCGGTCGACCGCGATCCAGATCGAAAACGAGAAAAACAAACAGAGACTTCATCGGTCGACCGGTGCGGTCGACCGACAGAAAAATCGAGCTCTCGGTTGACCGCATCGGTCGACCGACAAACTCTCTGCTGCCCACTGACTAAATAATATAGGTCCGGTCGACCGGTGCGGTCGACCGAGAACTGATATATAAAAATCTGATTTTGAAAACTGATTTTCTGATTTTAAAACCCTGTTTAAAAATATCAAATAAATCCAAAAAAATGTAAAACTTTGGGGAATGATTATAGACATGATAATAAACATGCTATAATGACTGGTTATCAAAAATGACTTCCCAAATGAAAAATATCATTATTTTACAAAATAGTCCAAAACATGAAAATATGAGATACTTGAATTTTGATGTTTTGACATAAACAAACTTTTGAAACTTTGTGAAATGTTTTTATGGACTTAGTAAAACATGTATAAACTGATATTGAAGTCTACAAAATAAGAATACAATATTTTCACAAAATTGCATATTCTATGCAATGTTTTCAAAAACACGATAGTAAATATGAAATATGTGTGACGCCCCTGGGTTCAAACGAGGCTGCAGTCCTCGGTGAAACCAAGAATGTCAAACCTGCCATGCACCACACCGTGCAATAACATGTTTCACCATCATAATTAACATCTCTCTAGTAGAGTCAACAACAGGTGTAGGTACAAAAGCAAGTAATAGATAATGCAAGAGGTACTGATGAAATGAAAGAGATCAAAATGATATTTCATCATCCAACATATAGAAATACAAAGTCAATATCTGAAATGAATAAACTGGAGTTCTTATCAAATCTCAAATACAATAAGTCTGAGTAAAGGAAATAAGGCACACAGCCTTTACAACATCTAGAATAAAGTCCTCAAATGTCTAAACAAAGTTTACAGTGGAGCTCCAAAATAAAACATATCTAAAAATAGTCAGCTGAACACTAAAGCGTGTCGCCTTCAACCTGCGACTCTTCGGGCTCCTGGCTCGTTACCTGAAAGGGGGAGGGACAACGAGCGTCAAAGCGCTAGCGAGCAACATCACAACCAACCCCAAGGGATAGGGCTTGTTGTATATGAAAATACAGTTAATACATAATAATATAAAATCATTTGTCCTAACAACAATGGGTTCTGGTATTTAGGAAATTACAACACGAGCGTAGGTACGTCGAGCGAAATAATCCAAACAAGGAAACCCTCATGTATATACCTTGTATCTCAAATTGTAAATCCATAAATACTAAACCTGAGGTCTAATACAAGAAACATTAAATAAAACAAATACAAACCCGTCTCTACCGATAAATGAAATCATGACAAGGCCACCACAAGTGTCATGCAAACTCACATGAGTGTCATGTCCGAAAATGATTAAGTGTCCAAAACATAGACTATATAAATTAAACGTCCAACTCATGGACTGAAAGTAACGAGTGTCCAACGCATGGACTGAATATAACCAATGTCCAACGCATGGACTAAATCTCACCAATGTCCAACGTATGGACTGAATATAACCAATGTCCAACGCATGGACTAAATCTCACCAATGTCCAACGTATGGACTGAATATAACCAAAGCATGTCCAACACGAGGACTGAGTGGAATGAGTGTCCAACACGAGGACTGAATGGAATGAGTGTCCAACACGAGGACTGAATGGAATGAGTGTCCAACACGAGGACTAACTGGAATGAGTGTCCAACACGAGGACTAACTGTAAAATTATACAAAGTGTAAGTGTCGAATATATATATACACAAAAGATACACATAATCTCATGTCACACGTGCCTCGTTGTGCGGATCGGTGCTTGTGTCAAAAGTCAACTCACATGTACAGATAAATAATAAATCACTAAAATCTAACATTAAATAATCGAGGCAACTCCTCGAACACACAAAAGTATGCACCAAAATTAAAACATGCACAAACAGTGCGGCGGTCGACCGCAGAAACCACTCCGGTCGACCGCGCATAGGGCAGAGACATTCTGCTCGACAGAACGCCCAGCGGTCGACCGTCGCGTCACACGCGGTCGACCGCGAAATGAACAGAAGCTTTTTCCAGATTTCTGTTCTGCTTCGAAATCGATCCAAACAATACACCCATGCTTCCAAACAATATATTACACATTCTAATACATATGAATCATCGTATAATAACATCTAGCATGAAAACAAAAATCATCACTAGGATTTGTGAACTTCTATACACATGATTTAAAAGTTATAAAACAGTAAACTTGCATCAAAACTCAGAGTTCAAAAACAATTTTTCAGATCCGGATCTATTACAGAAAAGAAATTCATTTGGTGAGGTTATTTTCAAACTGAAATATTGGATTTTCGCATCATATGCTACAAGAACTATACTTATATGTAAACTAGCATTTTAGGCTCAACAAATCTCAATAAAATCATTAGAAAACCCATAAAAACGTGGGTGAAGGGCTGGGTGAGATGTCACTCGCCTGAGGGGGTTGATGAACACCCAAAAACGAGTGAGAACGGTCCTCCTTCAATCAAAACCCGCCCGAAACAGAACTGGCAGAACCAGGTTCGCTGCGCGGTCGACCGCAGCGACCACGGCGGTCGACTGCGCAGGGTCCTGGGTCATTCTCAGACTGGGGTTCGGTGAAAAGGTTATAACTTTCTCATCTGATCTCGGAAGGGTAGCAATCGGGTTTGGTATAAACAAAACCCGCCCGAAACAGAACTGGCAGAACCAGGTTCGCTGCGTGGTCGACCGCAGTGACCACGGCGGTCAACTGCGCAGGTTCCTGGGTCATTCTCAGACTGGGGTTTGGTGGAAAGGCTATAACTTTCTCATCTGATCTTGGAATGAGGTGATCTAAGATTCGTTGTAAAGCACTTGAAGAGACCTACAACTTTGATCTTATACACTTTTCCAGATTCTAATTGAATCAGTATGCAAAATATAGAAACTCTCAACTGGTCAAAATTCTCAGATTATCACTACTTGCCTTTGTGCATGTTTTGTGTATTTACACTCATATATTCACGAATATACATTGAGTTGATCTCAAATCAATTCCTATCATACTCAAACATCAAAATACATTATTTTCACCATATAACATATTCATAATTATTTATCACATTATATTCAATTTTTTCGGGGTTTTACAATGAGACAGAGTTAATCAAATTTATAGATTTTCATAATCTCATTAGTATCACCCATTTTTAGGAAAATTCTAAAAATAATCGGCTTAGTTTATTTTTAGTAATAAAGCTGCAGTCAATTTAGATTAAGAAACAAATTCAATTTGACTTAATATGAACTGGCTTATTTTCTCTATTGTAAGGTGTCTTTTAAGTAGTTTTAAATTATTTCTTTCTCTTATGAATTATATTCCAATTAGGAGTGCTTTATTTTTCTATTTAAGAAGAAGAATTATAAACCCTATTCGTATATCACTTTTATTAATAAAATTTATTTAATTATATTTTTCTTCATGGATTCAGGTATTGTTCTTTGTGGATTCAAAGAGCACCTCTTAATAGATTCTAAGGCTTATAACTAGCCATTGTGTTAATTGGTATCAGAACTATGTTTTCAATCTAATTGTAAGCTATGAAACCCTTATTACGTACCCAAACTCATATTAAGACTCAAATGGTGCAACGTGCGTTGGAAATTGAGAGTTCAAACCCAGGACGAGTTAGAGATCGCGCTCATGGTCGCCAAAATTGTGATCCAACTTTGCATGATGAATTCAGCAGTGATGAGGGTTTATTATCTTTCAATGGGAAACTTGATGTAGAGGATTTTCTTAATTCGATTAATGAGGTGAGGAGGTTTTTCAGGTAACTGGGAATTGCAAAAGATCAAAAGGTTAAGCGAGTAGCCTACAGACATAAGGGTAAAGCACCTTTTGGGTGACAGTCATTATATGAAGAACATGCCCATCAGCAAAAGCAAAAAATCTGATCGTGGGAAAAGATGAAGAAGTTGTTAAAAGTTCATTTTCTTCCTACATATTATTATTTGTTCAATCGATATCCGAGTTCACACTCTATTCATGATCAATGAGAGATTAAGCAATCTCAATTGTTAGACCCTAGAGGGGGGTGATTAGGGTCTTATGCTAATCTAATCCGATTTTATGCCAATTAAAACTTATTAAAAAAATATTCTTGCAAGATAGATATACAATATGATATGAGCAAGAATATGCAATATGAATAAAGAGATATATCCTAACAAAGAGGTATATGATGAAATATATGCAAGGATATATAAATTAACACAAGGGTAAACAATCTAAACAAAAGATACAATGTGATAGGGCAATATAAACAATGCAAACACACAATATGATCATGGAGTTCAGACCTTCCGTCCTACGTCTCCGCTCCCCACTCCCAGGGAGAAATCCACTATCACAACCGAGTTTTCTACGATCACCCGAATAACATTTACACCACACAATAACACAACGTAACTACACTCCACACCCTCTAAGTGTTGGTCACTCCGTGTCCTTCCTCAAGTGCTCGGATACAACCTCCCTCTAGGTTCGTCAACCGACGTCACTCCTCTTAGAAGCAACCCCGCCTCTCACCACACACTCCTCTCGGTGTACTATTGTAATACAAATTGAATCTCACAATAAGGCATAATACAAAGTGTTTGTTTTCTACAATGGATGAGAACAAATTATAAGCTCACTCTCTAGGTTACACAATTACTATGAATGTAAATACAATAAGCTCAATAGGTTATGTGTGAACAAAAAGATATAAATCAAAACTAAACTCAAGATAATTCTAGCTTAATAACAATGAAAATCAAATATGTAAAAGAGCTAGAAATAGAGTTTAGAAAACTTCTCAATAGATCAAGAGATCGAGGAAGAGTAGTTGGATGCTCAAGAACCAATAGGATCTCCTCGAGCTCTTGTGAAATTGATTTCACAAACTCAAACTCTCAAATGCTTAAAAGCTTCTTAAACACTTTTTAAACAAAAACAAAATAAGCTTAAACCATTGTTAAACTCTTTTAAAACATTTTCTTATCTCTAATGAAAGATGAGAGCAAGGGGGTATTTATAGCCTCCACAAACCTCAGCCAAAAAACCTACAGAAAAGACCAAAAAGCCTAAGGAAAATAGCTCAGGAAAAGAGCCGTTGGAACCTGATTGACAGATCGGCGGTCGACCTTGGAGAACGCGCGGTTGACCGCGAGCAGGTCAAAGGCAAAATATGGGCTCTGGAAAACATTTGGTCGACCGTGGTGATCGACCGCAAAACACTCTGGACTTCATCCGGTCGACCATCACGGTCGACCGTGAGCCTCTGAAAATCATGCTGAGTCTCTGGACTCAAGGGTGGTCGACCGCAAACTGACATATGACAATTATAGGTTTGAAACAATTTTTCTGACTTTAAAACCCTATTTAAAAATATCAAACAAATTCAAAAAAATATAAAACTTTAGGAAATGATTGTAGACATGATAATACACATGATATAAAAACTGGTTTTCAAAAGCATCTCCCAAATGAGAAATCTCCTCATTTTACAAAATAGTCCAAAACATGTAAATGAAAAAAGACTTGTTTTTGACATTGGACATGAACAATATTTTGAAACTCTATAAACTAATTTTATAGACTTAAAGAAATATAATTGTTATGAAGTCTATTACCAATGAATACAATATTTTCACAAGTACAATAGAATATGAAACATATGAGTATGTATATGAATATATATTTGTTTCATATCTATGAAATTAAACTAAAACAACTTATCCACATAGAAAACGAACATGTATAAATAATTTTTTGGAATTTGTTTGCAACAACTTTGTTTGTGGATAAAACCAAAAACTAAGATGTGTGTGTGTGTGTATGTATATATATATATATATATATATATATATATACATAGAACCAATAAAATGTGTGTGTGTATGATTGAGCTTAAAGTACTAACACACATAATATAAAACCTAAACTAAATTACCTAAGTTAAGATCTTAATCTTCAATAAGTTCTTCTTGGTAAACTTGCAGATGAATGTTGAACTTGAATCTTTAACTTGAATTGCGTAGCTTCACTCCACTATTTCTGCCAACCTCCATTTGATATGATCATTATGGCGCAATTCCATCCAACCTCTAACTTGTTATTTGTCTATAATAAATAGAAAAATACAAATACTAGACAAACAACATTAGTGATAAATTGTTTGTTAAACATCATCAAAACAAAGAGGCAAATATCAATATGACCTAAGCAAGACCTTAGAGTTATGAAGAGCATGAAGAAGCTACAAAAAAAGAAAAACCACCGCTAAAGCAATATACCTTCTACACGAGATGCAACATGATGCAGAAGGCTTATGATGTTATCATTGATAGTAGTAGTAGAAAGAATATTGATTTTCAACTTGAAGTGGAAAAGTTGGGTTGTAAGCTAGAGAAACACCCTATCTCATGCACAATCGATTGTATTTGCAAGGGTAATGATGTGCAAAACATTGAGGTGTGTCAGATACAAATTTTCATAGGCTGCTATGTTGATGTGGTCGAGATGGAAGATTGCCATATGCTTTTAGGTAGGCCATGTCATTTTAATATTGGTACCATCCACAGGGGCAGAGATAGTGTTTATATCTTTAAAAAGGATAAACATAAAGTTGCAACTTATGCCTCTTGCAGAAAAGAAGCCATCCAAGATGGAGACTACTAAAAAGAATAAAACTTGATAGTAGACAATGAGGCTTTCACAGAAAACTTGAAGCAATTTGAAGCAATCTATGCGTTGCTTGTATTCGAAAAAGAATGACATGTCCCTACTGATATTCCACCTAAGGATAAAACCCCTGTTACAATTGAGATTACTGGTGTTGACGGTGATATGTCAGTAAAGATAGATATTACACATGGAATTTCAAAAGCTATTGCAAGTGGTATTGCACTTGCTAATGGTGTTTCGATTGAGGAGAAGGGTATAATAGAGATTGAGGTAATTGATGATATGTGGAATTTGCTTGGTGTAGGGCTCATAGAAAAGGAGATAAAAAAATTTATTATATTTTGTTCATAGATTCAAAGTTCTTTGTGAATCTAGAGATCGTTCTTTGTAAATTCAAAGAGCACCATAAGCAAACTAGCGTGCATCCGAAGGATCAGAAACATACAACTTTCAGAATACCCTCGGGGGTATATTGCTATACAATAATGCCCTTTGGTCTAAAAGATACTGGAGCAACTTATCAACATGCGATGAACATGATCTTTCATGAGCATATATGCAAAATAGTAGAGTTCATCGTAATCAAAAGTCATCGCAAAGAAGATCATGTAAACAACTTGAGAATAGTGTTTGAAATCATGCGAACACACCCAACTAAGTCTTTTTTGGGAGTATCATCAGGAAATTCCTTAAATTTATTATAACATTCAAAGGGATACACGTAGACCCAAAAAACTGAAAGATATACAAGAGATGCCACCTTTGAGAAATGTCAAAGAACTCAAAGGTTTGCAGAGACAAGTAGCTAAAGATATACAAGAGATGCCACCTTTGAGAAATGTCAAAGAACTCAAAGGTTTGCAGAGACAAGTAGCTTACATCCATAGGTTTGTAGCTAACATATCTAGAAAATGTTAACCAATTTAGAGGCTGATGAAGAAAGGCATTTCATTTGTTTGGGACAATGCCTATCAAAAATCTTTTGACGAGATTAAAGAGTATCTCATGAAGCCACCCGTCCTAGTTGTGCCAGTGTCAGGTAAGCCTTTGCTGATCTATGTCAGAGCTATGGATCATTCTTTCGGAACACTTCTCACTCAAAAGAATGATGATGGGCACAAACAAGCCATATATTATCTTAGTCGAACTATGATAGGCGCGGAACATCTTTCAACCTAGTGGAGAAAGAATGTTTAGCACTAGTTTTTACAGTCCAGAAGATGTGGCACTACTTAACTGGATAGACCATCCATGCCATCTCAAGAGTCAATCCCCTATAGATACTCATGAAAAGCCAGGGTCTCTAAATTCTAGACCGGCAAAATGGGCGATACTACTTTATTAGTATGACATGACATTCGTACCTCAGAAAGCAGTTAAAGGCTAAGCAATTGATGACTTCTTAGTAGATTATCTCGTCCCTAAGTCTTCTAATCTTTAATTACAAGGACATTCCAGATGAGGTCTTTGAATCAAATATCATCTCGGATCACCAAGTGTGGTAACTTTTCTTTGGTGGCGCATCATAATGTAATCATAAAGGGATGATCGTAGTAGGAGTAGGGGTAGTGCTTATTGATCCCTACGGTCATGTTCTTCCTCGGGAATATTCACTAACTAAGCAGTGTTCTAATAATGTGGATGAGTACAATGCCCTCATAATTAGTTTGCAACTCATTCAAGGCATGTGGGTGAAATACTTGGAAGCCTATAGTGATTCCAAATTAATCGCCAATCAAATAATAGGAGAATATGAGGTCCGGCTATGACCTCATACCTTACTATGAAGTGACAATGAAGCTTGCTCAATGATTTGAGGCTTCTATATCAATTATGTACTCCAGCTCAAGAATACTCATGTTGATGCCTTGGCATCACCCACAACTACTCTCTCTTTGAATTATGTACTCCAGCTCAAGAATACTCATGTTGATGCCTTGGCATCACCCACAACTACTCTCTCTTTGAGTTCTAAATCTATCAAGAAACTTACAGTAGCCAGCCATGAGTTATGCTCTCCAAAACAAATCTTGGAAGCTAACGAGATGCATGGCATGCCTGCCTACTTCAAACTCAATGATTGACATTATCTGATCATTAACTAAATTTTTCACGGTATATATTGCCATACGATCCAAAATAAGCGATATTCATTCAATGAAGAGCTTCATGCATAATTCCGCTACATAGACCTTATTCCACCAATCATTTGATGGCATATTACTCTGATGCTTGTCAGCAAGTGAAGCTTGAAAGGCACTCAAGGAGGCTCATGATAGTATATGCGGAGCAACCCAGTCCTAAACTTCAAGACTGACTTCATCGTTTAGGCTATTATTAGCCAATGATGATTGCAGATGTAGTCACCTACATCGAGTAGTGTCATGCTTGTTAATTCCATGTTGACTTCCTACATCAGCTTATGAAAGAACTATATCCGACTATTGCCTCATAGCCGTTCAAGATGTGGGGGATGGATATTATTGGGCCAATTAGCCACCATCTGCTAAAGGCCATCGATTCATTTTAGTCATCATTGACTACTTCTCCAAATAGGCCAAAGTCATCCCACTCAGGGAGGTCAAGACTTCTAACATAGTCAAGTTCTTGAAACACCACATTGTTTACAGATTTGGTGTCCCCCAGAAGATTGTCCATGACAACAATACTCAGTTCATTAGCAAACTGCTCTTCAAATTTTGTGAGAAGTTCTGAATTTAAGATGTGACTTCTATGTTATATAACCTAGCAGCTAATAGCCTAGCTAAACCTTTCAACAAAACTATCATCAAGCTTTTAAAGAAATTCATATCCTCCAATAAATGAGATTGGGACAAAAAGCTTGAAGAGTGTTTATAGGCTTATTGAATAACAGTTTGTACTCCCACAGGCGCTACGCCTTTGTCCTTGGTGTACGATTGTGAAGTTGTACTACCGCTGGAGGTCCAAATATCGTCATTAAGGATCATTCTGACCAAGAAAATGAAAACTAAAGAATACTATCGAAAGCGTCTTCAAGAACTAGAAGTGTTGAATGAAATGAGACTTGAAGCTGAGCGATGAAAAGAGATCTACCAGTCTCGGATCTCGAGAGTCTTTAACAGGAGAGTTAGAGAACAATCCTTCAAAGAAGGCGACTTGGTCTTAGCTGTTCGTCAGCCTATGGTCATGACACACAAGACTATAGAAAAATTCCAACCAAGTGGGAAGGTTGTTCGTAATAAAGATAGTCTACTCAAACGAAGCATATTGCCTGATTGACCCAAATGACAATAGGCTCATAGCGCCGATCAATGGAAAGTTTCTTAAGGAATACTACCCTTGATCAAAACCCCTTTCATCTCCCCATAGAGTTGTCGGTCACGTTTAAGTTTCTACCTCTGATCTAAAAACCTCAACAAAATCCCTAACAAATCATCAAGTTAACACCACACCCTTATTTGACTCTAAATACCTTGCTACTGTCATATTAATACGACACCTCTGAACAATTTGCTTTCCCAATGATCTGATTGATTAAAATTACGCCTTTCTTGGAACATTTCTTCAACCGGTTAATATTACACCTCTGTCAACTTGTCTTTCTAGATTTGACCAGTTAACATTACACCTCTGTTAATCCACCTTTGTCAAAAAAATCGATTAGCTAACATTACACTTCCATCAATTTCTTACTGTTATGTTAACACTACACTTCCAAATGCAAGTTATCCTCTAGACTCTTTTGAATCTGACTAGTTAACATCACATCATTGTCTAACATTCTATTTGATACGTTAACATTACACCTTTGTCAAATAATCTAGTATTATCATGTTAACACTACACCTTTGAATAGTACCAACTCAACAAAACATGATACCTTAACACAACACCTCTATTGGTTTGATTTCATCACTTTTCTCCCCAACAGATTTATCGATATGATATATTAACATTACACCTCTATCGTATACCCATATAAAGCTAGATGGCAAAAGTTCTTTATTATCAATAGAAGAGCTAAGCTATTACAAAAAGGAGACTACTGATGAGATAAGGATTTGATATGCTCAATGTGTGTGGCCAACTCAGCGTCCCTAGCATCAAGAGCACTTTTGAGAGCTCGTTCTTTCAGAACTTCTAGATCAGTGGGAATGACATGAACTTTGACGACCTCTAATCTAGCCTCTTCAGCTTGAAGTTGAGATGCTTTGAGAGCTCGCTCCATGATCAATTCAAAAGACTTGATTTCAAGCTCCTTCATCTGTTCTTGAGCAGTTTCCATTCTAACTTGAGCCTCAGCTATAATGGCCTTGGTCTTATTGATGGTAGCTTCCTGTTCAAGGATTATGTTGTCAAGCTCTATACGCTTACCATCAACATTTGTAAGATAGGCGGTCAACTCTTGGAGCTTTTGGCTGATGTCACCTATCTCCTTATGAGCAACTTCGTCATGCTCCTAGCATTTGACCATGAGATGATGCTACTTGAATTCTGTAGTGGCGCAATGTCAGCCTTAAGTAGGCATTGCAATCCTTAAAAGTAAAGCTCAGCCTCATCGATCATTCTCTTGTATGGATCAGCATGTTCATTGCCAGCAATTGTTATACGAACGCCGAGCTAATTCCGTAACAAGCAAATAGTACGAGAAGACAAGCTCCTCCAGCAGCCAATACATTATTAACACTTTGGTTAAAGAGTCTCATCAAACTCTCAATGAGAATATGAATCTTCGATTCAACCATATTATCATAATCAGGAGATTGAGGAATCTCCATGCAATTTAAAGGGCCTGCTTCAGTTTAAACCGTTTAAGAATCAATTGCACTAGGAAAAGTGTTGGCGCCTGTGGTTAAATCTGGAATAATACAGATATAATACAGATATAAAACAGCAAAATCGAACAGAAAATTGAATAGTGGTAATTTAAAATTTTCAAACTCAGCTGCTGTGCATTTGTAAAACGCTGCGCTTAAAGCATTATTTGGCCTACTCCGGTGTAAGGATCCCAAGGCCAAATTGCTTTCAGGAACAACAGTCCAGTACTCTGGTGTGCATCGACCCAATACTGTCAAGATCTCCTCGATCTATAAGGCAAAGATCTCCTCGATCTATCAGGCAAAAGATCTCCTCGATCTATCAGGCAAAAGATCTCCTCGATCTATCAGGCAAAATTCCTATAAGCACCAGCTATTTTACAATCTATATCTGTATATATTGATTGTTGTTTTTGGAATGAATTTTCCTTAAGGATTTGAGGTTTATTTATAGTGTTTGGGAAAACACTTGCACTAATAAAATAATATTATTTTACTATACATGTGGGGCCCACGCCCAAATTTTTCTTGTGGTGGGGCCCACCACTTTTTTCTTTTTTCAACAAAATTTTGGCAAGTTTGTCATCTTGTATTTCTTTTCAAGAATGACTGCATGCACATTTTTCTTAA
The DNA here is from genome assembly GCF_001876935.1 of Asparagus officinalis. Classification (NCBI taxonomy): domain Eukaryota; kingdom Viridiplantae; phylum Streptophyta; class Magnoliopsida; order Asparagales; family Asparagaceae; genus Asparagus; species Asparagus officinalis. Next base: position 46,636,107 of record NC_033801.1, read on the forward strand.
GATTAAAAAATTATTTTAATATCCAACAATCCCCCACAAATTTTTTAAACTAGTGTCATGTAACGGTGTCATCGTTTCAATCGTTGTGCATAAGGAAGATGTCGCAAGGACTTGAACCCCCTTTAGACCAACTGAATAAAAGATAGATGTATGGTATCGCAGAGACTTGAACCAGCACATGTCTAAAAATCCAGTGATCACATAAGATCAAACTCATCTATTGTAGTTTTCACTTTGAACCACACTTGCCTTTGCCTTTGCCTTGCCTTTGCACATTTATGGCCCTGTGCATGTCCTGGTTTCTGCTAGGGCTCTAGATATCTTTCCACAAGACATCATAGGAGACGGCCAAGTCTCCACCTATGCATAGGTGAGTTCTTTAGGCATGTTTCCTATCAAACATCCCGCATCCGAAATGCTTTGAACTCATTAAGGCTCAAGAGCAACCCTCTCTCATGATAAGATTCTAGGTGAGTCCTTTAGGTGTGTTTCCTATCTAACACCCCACATCCGAAATACTTTGGACCCATTAAGGCTTAACAGCCATCCCCTTTACATGATAGGATTCTAGGTGAAAAGATCAAAGTTTTACTCGGGTAGTTCAGCCAGGTAAGGATAATATTAGAGGTTGATCAAAGATCAATTAAGTATCTTGTTCCTTACGGAGCGCGTTACGCAACCCCCAAACCTTACCTTAGACACCGACTAATCCAAGGAAACTTGAACCCTTTCACTTGTAAATCTTACTTGACTTTTGAACCATTTATCTTATCATTAGTAGCATAAACTTTAAACTAATAACTGATGTAAATGGTAAGTATTTGTAAGACTTACCAAACTTTGCAAATCTTACTTGAATTTTGAACTAATTATTTTATTATTAGTAGCATAAGCTTTGAACTAATAACTTAATAAACATGGTAAGTATCTGTAAGACTAACAAACTTTTGAGACCCATTCTAGCAGACATCCTTTCGACTATGTCCTTTTTCAGACCCTTAGTCAAAGGATCAGCTACATTCTTTCATTCTAGCAGACATCCTTTCGACTATGTCCTTTTTCAGACCCTTAGTCAAAGGATCAGCTACATTCTTTGAAGATCGGACGTCAATCACAGAGATGACTCCTTGACAAATAAGCTCTCTCAAATAGCCATGCTTCAGACGAATAGTCCGTTTCTTTCCATTGAACAACGAGTTCGCTACCACAGCACTCGTCGCTTGATTATCACAATAGATAGTAATTGCGCCTTGCTATTCTGTCAATAGAAGGTCTCAGAGAATACAACTGAGCCACTCAGCTTCATCTCCTGTAGCACAGAGTGCGAAGAACTCAGATTCCATCGATGACTATGCAATCATTATCTGCTTTTTAGACTTCCACGAGATAGCAGCTCCATCTATAGTGAAGATAAATCCTCCAGTAGATCTGCACTCATCTGGTTCTGAGCACTAGCTCGCATCTGAATAGCTTTCGATTACACCTGGATATCCAGTGTAGAATAGGCCCAGACCTGTAGTTCCTTTTAAGTATCTCATCAATCTCTGGACAGCATCCCAATGAAGCTTTCCAGGATTACTTGTGAATCTACTAAGTATTCCTACAGTGAATGTAATGTCTGGCCTTGTGCAGCTCATCGTGTACATGAGACTCCTAATGATCTTTGAGTAGCTCAGCTGCTCTACTGGTCTTCTAGTGTTCGGTCGAAGCTTCTTGTTGTAATCATATGGCACTGACAGTTCTAACAGGTCGTAGTAGCCATACTTCCATAACATGCTCTCGACATAATAAGATTGGGACAATCCAATACCCTCTTCAGAGTATATGATTTTGATTCCGAGAATCACGTCCGCAGCTCCAAGGTCCTTCATGCTGAACTGTACCGAGAGAAATTACTTGCTAGATGTTATTATCTCCAAATCACTCCCGATGATGGGCATATCATCCGCATAAAGGCAAATAACCACCACCTTTCTTTCAGTGACCTTGATGTATAGGTACTTGTCAGATTCACTGACTTGATACCCGTTGTTGCGAACAACCCCATCGAACTTCTTATGCTAGAGTTTTGGTGCCTGCTTAAATTTATATAAAGACTTAACAAGTTTACAAACCTTACCAGCTGGAGCATCAAGTCCTTCTGGTTTCTCCATGTAGATCTCTTCTGTGAGATCTCCATTGAGAAATGCAGTCTTCACATCCATCTGATGTACGACGAAACTTTTAATCGCCACCCATGCGATAAGCACTCTGATGGTAGTGATCCTGCAAACTGGTGCATAACTATCAAAGAAGTCTATACCTTCTTTCTGAGAGAATCCTTTTGCCACCAGTCTTGCTTTGTACTTTTCAATAGTACCATCAGAACGGAGCTTCTTCTTGAAGATCCACTTGCAACGATAGGCCTTGCACCTTTAGGTACATCCACCAGCTCCCAAGTATGATTTTGGATCAATGAATCCATCTCATCATCTATAGCTTCTTTCCACAGAAGAACGTCTGTTGACTGTATTGTTTCTTAAAAAGTCTGTGGATCTCCTTCCACATTATGGGTGATGAAGTCATCTCCAAAATCTTTCTGTCTTTTGACGTGTTTGGAAGATGGTTCGATAACTCATTCATCATTGACTGGCTCCTCTTGTGCATCTGATGTACTAGCATTCTCTGCTACATCTTTGAGTAATAAGCCTTTATGTTTGATAAACTTATCCTCAAAGAATTCTGCATCCCGAGCTTCAATGATGGAGTTGGTTCCAAGGTCCAGGAACCTACACACATTGCTATCTCCAGCAAAGCCAAGAAACACACATCTGTTTGCCTTTGGTCCGAGCTTAGGCCTTCTGATATCTGGAATTCGAACATATACGAGACACCCCCACACTTTAAGACTATCCAAAGAATCTGGATATCCCAACCATAAGTGATGAGGAGTGCTATCAGTTTTGGAATAGGGTACTCTGTTCAGAATTCAATTTTCCATCAGCAAAGCCTCTTCCCAATAGCAGATAGGTAGACAAGATGTGATCAGCATCAAATTCACCATCTCGGTCAATGTGCGATTCTTTCTTTCTGCAATCCCACTGGATTGCGGAGAATACGGAGCAGTAATTTTAGCAATGATTCCATGCTCCTTGAAGTATGCTTCCGACTCCTTAGATCGATATTCTCCTCCTCTGTCGCTCCTGAGTCTTTTCACCTGCAGACCAAGCTGCTTCTCCACTCGAGTTCGAAACTCGACAAATTTGTTGAAGGCTTCATCTTTAGATTTCAGCAGGTAAACGTGGCAGAAGCGAGAATGATCGTTGATGAAGGTGATGAAGTATTTCTTGCCATCACGAGTGACGAAGCTTTTGAAGTCACAAGTATCTGAACGAATCAGATCTAATAGGTTGGTGCTCCTCGTGACACTTAAAAATGGCTTCCTTGTCAGCTTTGCTTGCGCGTAAACTTCACATTTCTCAGATTTGTTACCCCCACATTTTGAAAGTAATCCTAACTTCTCCATGCTGGACAGTTTTCTATAATTTACCAGATTTGTTACCCCCACATTTTGAAAGTAATCCTAACTTCTCCATGCTGGACAGTTTTCTATAATTTACATGTCCCAACCTATTATGTCATAACAAAGAGGAGTAAGCAGAAGAGGATATTTCATTACAACGGGGTTGGGTGCACTCATACTGATTTTATATATGCCATCAGTACGATATGCATTGCCAAAATACATTTTCTTGAAGGATAAAACAACCTTTCCTCCTTGTAAATCCAGCCTCATCCCTGCATCACACAACATGCTTCCAGTTCCAGAGACTAAGTTTTTAGCAATTGAGGGAACGTGTTTCACATCCTTAAATGTGAGAGTCTTTCCCGAAGAAAAAGTCAGCACCATAGTCCCGGTTCCAAGAACAGGAACCACATAATGACCAGCCATTGATATGTTCTCTTTGGTAGCAACATAAGAAGAGAACATATCTCTATTGGAGCATACATGACAAGTATCACCCGTATCTAACCACCAACTAGAGATGTTGCTTAGAGTTGTTACCTGGAAGAGTGTGGCCACAGAATCATCAACTTGATTGACATTGTGTGTTGTTTCCTTCTTTGGTGCTCTGCAATCTTTGGCAAAATGTCCTTGCTTCCCACAGTTGAAGCATTTGCCGCTTTTCTTAAATTCCTTCTTCTGAACGTTCAGGTTCTTCAGATTCTGGTTCTTCTTTTTATTAAAAGACTTCTTCTTCTTGAAAGATGAATTATTACCCTTTTCAGAGTTAGCAGCCACAATGTTAGCAGACGCCTTCTGCTTAGCAATGAGCTCAGTCTTGGTGCGAGTCCGAGTCTCGTCCTCGATCCGAATGAACCTCTTCAAGTCAGACAGAGTCACCTGTCTTTTCCTTCTTCGAATATCAGTGGAGAATGACATCCAAGATGGAGGAAGCTTGTTGACAATTGCACCAGAGATGAAGGTTTGACAAAGATTGATCTTTTCATCCTTCAGCTTCATAACAAGCTTTTCAAGCTCTTTGACTTGAGGTAAAACCTCAGTATCATCTTCGAACTTCAAGTCTAGAAATTTGTCAATGAGGTGAGATTTGGACAGCTTCTCCTCATCCTTGTACTGGTCCTCCAGAGCATTCCAGATTTCCTTTGCAGAGGGCTTGTTGGTGTAAGAATCTGCTAAATGATCGGCCAGGCAGTTATATCAGGCAAAAGATCTCCTCGATCTATCAGGCAAAAGATCTCCTCGATCTATCAGGCAAAAGATCTCCTCGATCTATCAGGCAAAAGATCTCCTCGATCTATCAGGCAAAAGATCTCCTCGATCTATCAGGCAAAAGATCTCCTCGATCTATCAGGCAAAATTCCTATAAGCACCAGCTATTTTACAATCTATATTTGTATATATTGATTGTTGTTTTTGGAATAAATTTTCCTTAAGAATTTGAAGTCTATTTATAGCGTTTGGAAAATACTATACACTAATAAAATAATATTATTTTACTATACATGTGGGGCCCATGCCTAAATTTTTCTTGTGGTGGGGCCCACCACTTTTTCCTTTTTTTCAACAAAATTTTGGCAAGTTTGTTATCTTGTATTTCTTTTCAAGAATGGCTGCATGCACATTTTTCTTAAGATTAAAAAATTATTTTAATATCCAACAAAAAGTAGCTGGCGAAGCTTGATTTTGACGGCCACCCGGCAAGAAGAACAACACTAGTGAAGCCAACACGCTCGAAATGTCCATCATAGCAGAAGAAGATGGAGTTGTCACAACTAGTGATTTAGAGGACCGTATGACTAACGCTGACATCGTTGTCACATCCACTAGTGCATTTGCAAAACTAGTAGCCGCAACCTCTAGCTTAATCAATATGTCCCCCGCCTCGACAGGCTCATCTTCAAAATGAGGCTCAAGGCTTGGTAGGACCGCCACACCAATTCCTTATAGGATCGGAGAGATTGGTACATCATCGGGATCAGAATTAGAAGACACAACAATGATCAGCTTGCATCATGCAGCAAAAATAGGGTAGGACTTGCTACTATGGCAGCCTCATGCTCAGATTCAGGTTTGAGGATTTCTATTGCACCAATAGCCAATTAGGTTCGCCCTTTGTAGGAATGGTCACGAGAGTTGCTTCCATACCAGCTTCTGGTTGAACTTCATCATCTATGAGAAATCGAACAAAGCGTTAGTGATAAAAATAAAGTAACTACACAAACCTAATAAAAAAGGATCATACATGGGATGTAGGAGAACTCACCTATATCACCCTCAAAACTAGTGTCATTTGGATCAAAAAAGTAGGTATCGGTCTCGTAACCGACCCTCTCTTCGTCGTCTAAATCCTCTTGATCAACAAAAGCAGGATCCTTACCTACAAATAAGACGCATAAGTCACTCAAGTGTATCTAGCAAACCAAAATAAAGATATGAACAAAAATTACTAAAGCCACTACAGCCTTAATCACAGGTTCCTATGTTAGAACCATAGAAGGATCCTCACTTGTGTTTATAGGGCCCTCTAGTGTGTGACTTGGTTGCTCCATTCACCTCTTCTTCGACGGCACCTTTGGACATTGGACTTGTAATAGTCTTTTCTCATGAGCCCCTCTATCAGCAATTCCTCAATGAACAGTTGACTCCATCGGTTCTCAAATGCTGATACCAATAGATCTTTGTGGTAGCAATTGTTCGATTGGCACCCTTGAGTTTTCTTCATCCTCTTACCCAACCTATGCCAAGTATTCTTGAAGTCTGGGAGCTTTATTCTTGGAGCCCTTCCTGAAAGCTTCCTTGTACTTTCGGATGATCCATTACAAACTAGTTTGTTCACCTAAAAGTTGGAGTTAGGAATATTCACTGGGCTATACTACTTATAAAACCATAATGTCATATAAAAGTTAGGGATGTTGTGAGGTAGCATGAATGTGGCTCTAGTAGACTTATAAAACCATAATGTCATATAAAAGTTAGGGATGTTGTGAGGTAGCATGAATGTGGCTCTAGTAGCGCCAACAACAAAGTGATATCAAGTACGAGCACTGTTGACAAGACTTCCTGAGTGCAACGCTCTAGTAGCGCCAACAACAAAGTGATATCAAGTACGAGCACTGTTGACAAGACTTCCTGAGTGCAACAACCATGTACTTGGGTTGCCGACAAAAAGATAATCATACTTAAACTATTGTGTGAATCGACAAGACAAGTAGGGTTCAATATAACACTCAGTCCTATTAAACCGTGCAACAAAATGACTTGCTGTAATATTGACCAACCAATTAAAACAACCACTGGTCAAATAGGTAAATCCTTTCACGCCGGAACCGTCTTCGAACTCATCCCTAAGATTAGTGTTAGCAACTTTAGGGGAAACAACAACAACGATAATGCTCCTTGTTTTGTATGATCCGGTGAATCCCCAAAACGTAACTTGGTAGGACATCTTACACATTTTTATCTCTGGAGCAATGAGACTCCTTCTTCACGCTCGGTAGCAGCAGACATGAGTGAGGAACAGTGAAGTGTATACCATAGCACCAAATAAGTGTATGGTAGTTCCACTCAGGGATTTGGGACTCTATCATGCGGGCAATTCTCTTCTTAGCTTAGTTACTTGGTGACCAACTCCCTTAACCCATGATGAATGCAACTGAGCATCACGTGAATCAAATCCAAGCTATATTCATGAGCAATCATCATGGGAGGGTATAACACCTTCATAGAGATGTAATATTTCGGGCGAGAGGGTATGACTCAACCTTTCAACCAAATTGATAGGAAACCTGCAAGTAAAGCTTGCTGGGAAATGAATTATTTAGCTTGATGATGAAATCTTTCGAAAGAATCTCCTGCGTGAAACCCTCACTCACTCGATTTGGCAATATAGTTTATAGGACCATTGTTGATGATCCTAGTTTCTACCTCAAGATCAGTCACCAGAGAGATTGAATCAACTCTCCCCTTTTTGCTTACATTAAGGAATAAATATTTCACCCAAGGTACATAAGCAACATGAAGACCGATCGTGGCAGGTCTAATCGTCAAGTGACAGATGTGGAAATGACAGACTAGTTCGCAAAACACTTCACCAAGATGAATGTTGTGGCTCATAGTCGCTAACTCTACATTTATTGGGAAGAAATCTTCATATGATCATTTCCCATCGGCACTCGAGATACCTCAAACACCTCAAGTAAAGCTATCCCCATTTCCCCTGTAGGAGTGAAGAAAGTGTTACTATCAACATTATACAACTCTACAATATTGTATACCATCGGTGCACAAATAATCCACACCGTACTTAGAGGCCCATACTGTAGAATAGAACCCCAACCTTGTCAGACTCTCCCCAAAAGTAGCGAGAGCATAATTGATCAAACTAGTCCACTACTTGGTGTTTGTTGATCTGATCCAGCTAAGGAACCTGACATCCTCTTACGGGTACTGAGCATTAGCGTCGGCAAGCGGATGACTAGAGATTAGGAGAGCTTCATTGACGGGATCGTCCTCTTTAATGAAGCTAAGACGAAAACCCACGATGTTGACCCCAAAAAGTCCTTCTTAGTGAAAGTAGCCGTCGTACTTTAGGGAACCCACTTCAAAGAAAATTGCATCAAGTGTGGAACCGCTAGGTGTTGCAAGTACATGGATGATACTTGTCGTTCTATTACTGTCAGGTAATAACAACGATCCCTTTGAATGTAGTACCAACGCTCTTTTTCCTGGTTGAATACTAAAGTACCCTCAGGAGCACTGCCACTAAACAAAAATTAAGGCTTCCCTGACTGATCATCCTTTAGGATAGAAAAATTGGTGCCTGTGATAAGTTACCTCTATATACGAGCACTTCTGAGAAGAATCATTTCAATTTGATCTTGACTGCTACTTGTTTGCGTCGAAAGTTAGTTTATTCATAGAACTCATTACAACTTCAGTCATTTACAACAAGTTTAAAATAGTCAGCCTTTTTACAGGACTTTTCTTACACGAATAAAAAAATAAAAATACAACTCTCTAGAAACACACGTAGAGGATTTTTATCACCCGCTGCTTGCGTAGAATCTTTGCCTGTGCTGGGGGTGTGTTAGCCTGTGGATGACCGAATCACAGATCCAAATTAAATCATGAAGAAGGGTTAAGTTCGATGTTTCATTTTAGAAACAAAAATAGAAGTGGTTATCTTAGCAAAGATAGATAAAACACTCTTCCCAAGATCAAGTCAAAACTTAGATCTCGAGGAAACACCAAAGGTTCTTGGAAATGCTTGAAAACAATGAAGACTCTCTCTCTCTCTCTTGCTCAAGATTCACCAACTAGCTCAAGTCCCTTCTCTCCCTACCTTCGTCCTTCCTTGGTATGCTCTCTCCCCGTGCATATAGGTGGTAGGGGGTTATTTATAACCCCTAGAGACTGTAACTGAAGGTTGAAGTCGAAAAGGAATCATGTCGAAGAACTCCTATTTCCGAGACAATCGCGACTATCTCAGGAGCATGGCTTGCTTCTGGCAGTTTCATAACCGCTCCCATCTTGTTTAATTGCCATTATTTCTGTGATTATGTGCATGATTTTTTGCTTGTAACGGCTCCCCCACATTTTTGGATGATTCCCAGTAGTTATTAAGCTACGAGGATTGCACAAAACTCGAGAAAACCATCGCTAAACCCACTCTAGTTTTCGAGATAGTCGCCACTATCTCAAAAACTATGAATTGTCTCATGGCTTTCAAGACATGTTTTGTGCCTAGAAATGATGCGCTTCTCGGGTATTCCTTAGTTGACCTTTGAGTTGAAGAGATTCATTGACTTTTGTCAAAACGTTGCAAAGATCGTTGAATCTTCCCTTTAGTTCCTTATAATATTGAGAATCGCTTGACGAGATAGGAAGCTTTCGAGTCGACTCAAGGCGTGTCGACTAACACCACCTTTTGAGTTAGCACGAAGGGACTTGGCTTCGGAGGTTGGTCTTTTGTCGAGACACTTGCTAGTGTCTCAGACAAAGCCACCTCTTTCGAGACAGTGGAAAGTGTCTCGGAATTCGAGTCGACTATCATCATCTTTTGAGTCGACATGGAGGGGGTCTCGTCTTAGGTATCATCTCGAGATGTTGGCTTCTATCAGCCTTTGAGTCAACACATGAGGTGTCGTCTCAGTTCGCCATTCGAGTCGACATAGGAATTATCATCTCATCTGGTCTACATTGATCTCATCTCGACTTCAACGTCTAGTCTCGGTCTCATCTCGGACCGTCTCTCGAGTTGACACAAAGGGATCTTGTCTAGGACTTCGAGTTGATTACCAACACCTTTCGAGTCGACACGAAGGAGATCTCATCTCGGGTCTTGGCTTGGACTTTGAGATGACTACCAACGCCTTTCGAGTCGACACGAAGGGGGGTCTCGTCTTAGGTATCATCTCGAGATGTTGACTTCTATCAGCCTTCGAGTCGACACATGAGGTGTCATCTCAGTTCGCCATTCGAGTCGACATTAGAATTATCATCTCATCTGGTCAACATTGATCTCGTCTTGACTTGGAACTATCGTCTTGTCTCGATCTCATCTCGTACCGCATCTCGAGTCGACATTGATCTTGTCTCAACTTCAAACTGTCATCTCGTCTCGGTCTCATCTCGGACCGTCTCTCAAGTTGACACTAAGGGGATCTCATCTTGAGTCTCGGATCGAACTTCGAGTCGACTACCAATGCCTCTCGAGTCGACACTAAGGGGTCTCATCTCAGACTTCGAGTCGACTATCACCGCCTTTTAAGTCGACACAAAAGGGATCTCATCTCTGGTCTCATCTTAGGCTTAGAGTCGGCTATCACCGCCTCTCGAATCGGCACGAAGGGATCTCGTCTAGGACTTCAAGTGGGGTCTCGTCTTAGGTATCATCTCGAGATGTTGGCTTCTATCAGCCTTTGAGTCAACACATGAGGTGTCGTCTCAGTTCGCCATTCGAGTCGACATAGGAATTATCATCTCATCTGGTCTACATTGATCTCATCTCGACTTCAACGTCTAGTCTCGGTCTCATCTCGGACCGTCTCTCGAGTTGACACAAAGGGATCTTGTCTAGGACTTCGAGTTGATTACCAACACCTTTCGAGTCGACACGAAGGAGATCTCATCTCGGGTCTTGGCTTGGACTTTGAGATGACTACCAACGCCTTTCGAGTCGACACGAAGGGGGGTCTCGTCTTAGGTATCATCTCGAGATGTTGACTTCTATCAGCCTTCGAGTCGACACATGAGGTGTCATCTCAGTTCGCCATTCGAGTCGACATTAGAATTATCATCTCATCTGGTCAACATTGATCTCGTCTTGACTTGGAACTATCGTCTTGTCTCGATCTCATCTCGTACCGCATCTCGAGTCGACATTGATCTTGTCTCAACTTCAAACTGTCATCTCGTCTCGGTCTCATCTCGGACCGTCTCTCAAGTTGACACTAAGGGGATCTCATCTTGAGTCTCGGATCGAACTTCGAGTCGACTACCAATGCCTCTCGAGTCGACACTAAGGGGTCTCGTCTCAGACTTCGAGTCGACTATCGAAGGGATCTCGTCTAGGACTTCAAGTTAACTATTAACGCCTTTCGATTCACCCCAATGGAAATCTCATCTCGAGTCTCGACATGAAGTCTATCTCGTCTCGGGTCTTGGCTCGGACTCGACTCGACTACCAATGCCTCTCGAGTCGACATGGAGGTGTCATCTTGTTTGATCTCGAGTCGACACAGAAAGTGTTGTCTCATCTAATCAAGACGCCGGCTACCTTTCGAGTTGACACATGATGTGTCGTCTCGTCTGGTTAAGATGTTGGCTACCTTTCGAGTTGACACAGGAGGTGTCGTCTCATCTAGTTGATTGAGACATCGACTTTTACTCAATTTGTAGGGGCCGTCGGATTATGATTCTTATTGTTGATTTGGCTCTTTAATTGGTCTTTGGCCTCGGTATGCTTCTCTGTAACTCAGATGATGATGTTTATCGCCTTCCTTTCAACTTGAGCTATGTGTGATACCCTATAGGCAATTTTTGACGCCTACACTACTCTCGAGAAATAGAGGAATGTCCCCACTAAAAACATGCTTCATCTCAGAGTCACGAGTCCTATTATGCCCGAAGTGATTACAACGGTTGATTGGAGTATTTTTCGGAACAACTACACCAAAAAGGGGTAAACAAGTAGGAAGACAAAGACTCAAAAATCAACAAAGTCTTTGAATCCCACCAGTGAAGCTCGCTAAGTCTTCCTAGGTGAAGCTCTCTCATGAGTGAAAATCACCCTAACATTAGCTCTAAAAAAATTAGGCTAAGTGTTTCTTTCGAGACAGTGGAAAGTGTCTCGGAATTCGAGTCGACTATCATCATCTTTTGAGTCGACATGGAGGGGGTCTCGTCTTAGGTATCATCTCGAGATGTTGGCTTCTATCAGCCTTTGAGTCAACACATGAGGTGTCGTCTCAGTTCGCCATTCGAGTCGACATAGGAATTATCATCTCATCTGGTCTACATTGATCTCATCTCGACTTCAACGTCTAGTCTCGGTCTCATCTCGGACCGTCTCTCGAGTTGACACAAAGGGATCTTGTCTAGGACTTCGAGTTGATTACCAACACCTTTCGAGTCGACACGAAGGAGATCTCATCTCGGGTCTTGGCTTGGACTTTGAGATGACTACCAACGCCTTTCGAGTCGACACGAAGGGGGGTCTCGTCTTAGGTATCATCTCGAGATGTTGACTTCTATCAGCCTTCGAGTCGACACATGAGGTGTCATCTCAGTTCGCCATTCGAGTCGACATTAGAATTATCATCTCATCTGGTCAACATTGATCTCGTCTTGACTTGGAACTATCGTCTTGTCTCGATCTCATCTCGTACCGCATCTCGAGTCGACATTGATCTTGTCTCAACTTCAAACTGTCATCTCGTCTCGGTCTCATCTCGGACCGTCTCTCAAGTTGACACTAAGGGGATCTCATCTTGAGTCTCGGATCGAACTTCGAGTCGACTACCAATGCCTCTCGAGTCGACACTAAGGGGTCTCATCTCAGACTTCGAGTCGACTATCACCGCCTTTTAAGTCGACACAAAAGGGATCTCATCTCTGGTCTCATCTTAGGCTTAGAGTCGGCTATCACCGCCTCTCGAATCGGCACGAAGGGATCTCGTCTAGGACTTCAAGTTAACTATTAACGCCTTTCGATTCACCCCAATGGAAATCTCATCTCGAGTCTCGACATGAAGTCTATCTCGTCTCGGGTCTTGGCTCGGACTCGACTCGACTACCAATGCCTCTCGAGTCGACATGGAGGTGTCATCTTGTTTGATCTCGAGTCGACACAGAAAGTGTTGTCTCATCTAATCAAGACGCCGGCTACCTTTCGAGTTGACACATGATGTGTCGTCTCGTCTGGTTAAGATGTTGGCTACCTTTCGAGTTGACACAGGAGGTGTCGTCTCATCTAGTTGATTGAGACATCGACTTTTACTCAATTTGTAGGGGCCGTCGGATTATGATTCTTATTGTTGATTTGGCTCTTTAATTGGTCTTTGGCCTCGGTATGCTTCTCTGTAACTCAGATGATGATGTTTATCGCCTTCCTTTCAACTTGAGCTATGTGTGATACCCTATAGGCAATTTTTGACGCCTACACTACTCTCGAGAAATAGAGGAATGTCCCCACTAAAAACATGCTTCATCTCAGAGTCACGAGTCCTATTATGCCCGAAGTGATTACAACGGTTGATTGGAGTATTTTTCGGAACAACTACACCAAAAAGGGGTAAACAAGTAGGAAGACAAAGACTCAAAAATCAACAAAGTCTTTGAATCCCACCAGTGAAGCTCGCTAAGTCTTCCTAGGTGAAGCTCTCTCATGAGTGAAAATCACCCTAACATTAGCTCTAAAAAAATTAGGCTAAGTGTTAGCAATACATGCAAAGTTTGTATTAACGGTAGCGAACTTCAACATGGCAAATAAATCCACTCAAAAAATTAAGTGGATTGGGTTAGCGAGCCTCGCTCAAGGGAAGTTCACTCAAAATCTAAGTGGATTATGACTTGAAAACCTCACTTATATCGAAGTTCACTTAGAAGTCCAAAGGACTAGATTAACAAGCCTCACTTAAATGAAGTTCACCCAAAAGCCTAATAGGCTAAGATAGCGAGCTTCGCCTGAGAAGCGAAGTTTGTCATATTAAGTGTCATTGATGGCTACTATTAAGGCATCACCATTGCCGGCGAAACTCATAAATAAGACCAAAGGTGGTCATGATAGCCTCACCATTAGCGGCGAAATGAGCTTGAGTACTTTAAGAGCGCTATTGAAGTCCGATGGGGGCTATTTTAGGCAGATCTAAAGAGACCGCCATTGATGAATTTAAATTTACTCATATTGAAGGACAGATGGAGAATCAAATATGATAACAACAAAGTTGATGATCTTAGTTTATTAGAACCTTATGTGATTGAAGGCTTTGTAACTCAGGAAGCATAATGTAGCAATTTCTTACTTGACATTAGCAGAAATTGGGATTATTTGTGACTTAGAAAGCTTATTGTAGCTCTGATTTTAATTATGTGCACATGCTCTGTTCTATTCTTTTCTATTTGGTTTAATTCAAAGGCTTTTATGCGAAGTTGTCTACATCGAGTGTCTTCTGGAGTTTTACACTTGAATGACAGTTTTTTGATTGCTATGTCTTTGCTGAACATATTTTATCATAATTGTTCAAAGCGTATAAAGAATGACTGCAATTTCTATTGTTTCCAACTAAATAGGGTATGTTCCGATGCTTTGGTATACAAGTTTGCACACAAATAATTGAAATCACTGGCATCCAATCTAAGTTTTGCAAATAAACAAGACTCAGCAGTTGCAAGTAGAGCATGATAGTGAACACGTGTTGAATAAAGAACAATCTATGGACATGTACATTTCTTTACATCTCAAACTTGTCGATTTTCAGGATCACAAATTTTACAGTACTGATTTTCACTCATATGTTTTTAACGACTAGATTTTATGCACGTGCAATGCGCGTGGTTTAATACTGTGATTATGTATTTTTGGTTTATTTTTTTACTAAAATGTATTCATCGGTTACTCTTTGATAATAATTTTTGCTCACTTTGATTAAGTATTTTTGGTTTATTTTATACTAAAATTTATTCCACGATTACACTTTGATTATTTATTTATTTGATGTTTGTTTGAATAGGCTACATTCAGTTTAAATTTTTATGTTGATAGTTGAATTGTCAGGAGATAAATATAATCTAAAGCTAATTTAAATTTTCATTTCATTTGGATCAGCATGAAACCGAGCTTGACATGAGGAAGTATAGTGTTATGAAAGTAAAAACACTTAAAAAAATAACATTATAAAAGGAAGATGAATAATAAAGCTAACGAGCCAAGATGATTGATTTAAAATGGGCTAAAATGACATAAAATGGTTAATAAAAAAAAATCGTAAACTGAAGATTAATTTTAACTCTAGTACACTTTTATATGATAAAAACATCAACATATGCATATAAAAGAACTAAAATAGTTTATGAAAATCCCTTCTAAAAATTCCTAATTTTACTAAAAATAAAACTATTCTATAACAATTCACAAATCATTATTTTTTGTTACTTCTATTTTATTTTTTATTGAGTCGAGATCAATCATTCTTCATTTTTACCTTTTTCCTAGAGCCAATTCTAGTAGTAGTGTCTTCATCGTCTACATCGGTTTTGATATAAGACAAGGGCATATTATCTTTCCTTGGGTTCATTCATCTTTTGTCTTCTCGTCTAAATTCACAAAGAAGTTGAATGTATTTCTTATATTCAACACAAACTTCTGACAATACGGACCTTGATTTTTTTCCTATTTCAATAAGAATAAATATTAATTTCATATATATAAAATTTTTTATGCTTTTAATTTATTACTTAAATAAGGTTATGAGCTATCTCTTTTTTCTGTGCAATGAATTCTTCTGTTGTGCATCCAATAAAAATTTCTGTTGTGTCATAATGTTACATTTACTTTGTATGTGTCATTTTCCATGAGGATCTGAACTAAATACATTAAATTTTTCATTGTCAATTTGATCTGAACTAAATACATTAAATTTTTCATTGTCAATTTGTTTTAGATTATAATATTAATATTTAATTTTAATATATTTATTTCATGAAGAAGGGATATCACTTAACCTTGGTACTAAATCATCAACGATTCTACAATATTTATCATCTGGACACTTAGGGGGGTTATTGGTTGAGACAAATTAGGGCCAAGTGGAAAAATTATTCCAATAGAACAAGTTTACCCCATTGGGATATTTTGAGTGGGGTAAAGTGGGATAAAGTATGATATTGAGATAATTTGAACCTTTGATTTGACAATTCATGTGGGATAATTGATGATGTGGCACCTTATTTAAAATATAATTTTATCTATTAATTACTTCTAAATTAACTTATCCAATTGGTTTAGTATATTATTTAGTATATTATTATAATATAAATATTATTTTACATTATATTAAAATATAATATATTGTACTATACTTACAAATTACTATTATTAATTATTATATTGTATTATATTATATTATATTAGCATGCTATACTATATATAATAATTAATATAATATAATATCAATATATTTAATATAATATTTTAATAATATAATATTTAATATAATACATTATTTTATTTATACAAAAATATAATATGTTATACAATAATTACTAATTAACATTATATTAGTATGCTACATTATATAATAATTAATATAATATATGAATAATATATTTAATATAATATTTTAATAATATATTATTTAATTTAATATATTATAATATAGTATCATAGGATATAATGTACTTTATAAAATATTATAATATTTTACTTTATTCAATGTAATATTTTAAAATTTTATATTAAAATTAAAATATAATATAACATATATATATATATATATATATATATATATATATATATATATATATATATATATATATATATATATATATATATATTATATATATATATATATATGTGTGTGTGTGTGTTGTGTGTGTGTGTGACGCGCCCTGGGGTTCACACAAGGCTGCGTCGCGAGGTGAAACCAAGAAATGTCAAACCTGCGCATGCACGGCACACCGTGCAAACAACATGTTTCCACCCATCAAATCACTATCTTCTAGTGGAATCAACAACAGCGTGTAGTACAAAGCAAGTAACAGATTATACAAGATTCAAATGATGAAATATAGAGATCAAGTAATGTTTTGTCATCTAAATATACTCGAGTAGCCAGAAAATGTCTGAAATAATTGAACTAGGAGTTCTCACAAGTCTCAAAATAACAAAATGTCTGACAAAAAGGAAAATAAGGCAACACAGTTTACAAACTTCTAGAATAAAGACTCACACATGACTACACAAAATTTTACAGTGGAGCTCAAAAATAAAATATAAGCTAAAAGGACGGCTGCGAACGCTAAAAGTGTATCGCCATCAACCTGCGACTCTCGCGGCTCCTGTCTCGTTAACCTGAAAGGGGGAGGGACAACGAGCGTCAAAGCGCTAGCGAGCAACATCACAACCAACCCCAAGGGATAGGGCTCGTCGTATATGAAAATACAGTTAATACAATATAATATAATTCATTTACACAAACATTAATGGGTTTTAGCACTTAGGGAAATACAACACGAGCATAGGTACGTCGAGCGAAATAATCCAAACAAGGAAACCCTCATGTATATACCTTGTATCTCAAATTGTAGATCCCTAAATATTAAACCCGAGGTTGGTCATAAGAAATAAATAAAGAAAAGAATACATACCCATCTCTACCAATAAAGTGTAAACATGACAAAGCTACAATAGATGTCATGTACAACCTAGGTAGCTATCATGTCCCAGCCTAATACAATATATCATGTACCCAACTTGATTACGTAACATGCTCAAGGTTTAGCAAAAGTCTAATACATGTTTGTAATGGATTATAGTCCAACACGAGGACTTTAATGGATTATAGTCCAACACGAGGACTTTAATGGATTATAGTCCAACACGAGGACTTTAATGGATTATAGTCCAACACGAGGACTTTAATGGATTATAGTCCAACACGAGGACTTTAATGGATTATAGTCCAACACGAGGACTTTAATGGATTATAGTCCAACACGAGGACTGCGTACAAAAGAAAACAATATGCATGTATTATTCCCATACATACCCTGCTATACTGACTTAAACTCGTGTTCGAAGTGTTATGTCACATGTACAGGTGAAATCATAATCACTGTATGCATATATACTTATTTATACCCAACTAGTGATTTGAACAGAAGCACGAACGAAACAGAAAGGAAGTACTACGATGAGTTGACTCGTGCTCAAATATGAGTCGACTCAACAGAACACATATAATAGCAGGAAAGGGCTTTATGAGTCGACTCATGACAGTCATGGGTCGACTCATGACTTATGGGTCGACTCGTATACTGACGAGTCGACTCAGCAGAAGCGAAAAGACAACACAAATAGACTTCGTGAGTCAACTCATGACAGTCATGGGTCGACTCAACCTGATGAGTCGACTCGTGATGAGTCGTGAGTCGACTTACGGGCTGAAATCTGCTTATATCACGAGTTAACTTCGCCAACTCGACCCATCCTTCCATTACACTGATCTACATCTTTATAACTATCAATTCTAGACTATGATACATTGAGAAAAACGTATTTATCATGAGAAACTATTTTCTTGTAGGTTAATCTCACATTTAACTCCTATACATGAAAGAAAAGCATTTAATCAATATAAAACTCATATTTTTAATCTTTAAATAAAATTCCAGATCTGGGTTTTCATCAAAAACTTGTTGGTGGGGATTTAAAATCCGAAATACATGATCTCTAGCATTAACCCTAACAAGGATATTGATTTCTACTTGAAAATAAGTCTTAGGCTCAAAGAAACTTAAGAAAAACATTTATAAACTGTTAAAAAGCATAGGAAAGGGTTGGGCGAGATGTTACTCGCCTCAAAAGTGATGATGAACAATCCCCTTCGCTGCAAACCACGAAAAGCCGCTGAAAATCCCCAAAAATCGCCCAAGATATCCCAAAAACGAGCTAGGGTTTAGAGGGGGAGAAGGGGCTAGGGTTTCTCTTGGTTTTTCTGATGAAGAAAAGTATTTTCGGGTGGAGGAAAAAATATATATATAAGTGGATAAAACCCGACCCGAAACCTAATCAAACCCGACCCAGAAAAACCAGAAAAACCCCGATGAGTCGACTCATGACAGTCATGGGTCGACTCATGACTCATGGGTCGACTCATAACTTAATGAGTCGACTCAGCAGAGACTAAATGATAACAGGACTCGATTTCGTGAGTCGACTCATGACAATCATGGGCTGACTCATGAACTAGAAACTGCATACCCTGACTCTGCTGCGAAAGATTTGAAATTTTGCACACTAAACCTCATATCTGATGCACATATACATACTCAAAAATCTACGGGGTCTTACATTCTTCCCCCCTTAAAAGAATTTTGTCCTCGAAATTCAGGAAATCACATCTAACTCATAAAGATACTTGAAAAGTATGACAAGGGTCTAATCCAACCCGCACACATACACATTTCATAATACTGAATGCTAGTTAGTACATAGCGATATTCATACTTAACGATCTAAAATGATAATATTTTTACCTAACCCCTAATCTAACGGAACTAGTACGTCGAGCGAAAAATCCAAACAAGGAACCCCCCATGTATATACCATGTGTTCCGAAAGATTAAGAATCAAATGAAAATACCCTCATTCTAGTGTTAAATATAAGTATCATTATATATATAGATATACATATACGAGCAAGAAGTATTATCATAAATTAATTTTTACCTGTTCGAACAAGTGTGGGTAGTCGCGTCGCATATCCTCCTCGCGCTCCCAAGAAGCTTCCTCAACTCCACTTCTGTTCCATTGAACTTTCACCAATGGAATCACCTTGTTCCTGAGTCTCTTATCTTCTCTGGCAAGTATGGACACTGGGATCTCAATAGTCGATAAATCATCCTGGAGCTTAATTTCCGGTGCATCCAACACTCGATGCTGCTCCTCATCATGCAAGTGCTTCTTGAGCATAGAAATATGGAATACATTGTGTATACTAGACATAGAAGCGGGAAGATCTAGTCTGTATGACACAGCTTCAATGCGCTCCAAAATCCTGAAAGGTCCAATATATCTCGGTGCAAGTTTTCCTCGCCTCCCGAATCGCTGTACGCCTTTCATAGGCGATACCTTCAGCATAACCAAATCCCCAATCTGAAACTCGAGGGGTCTTCGCCTCTTATCTGCATAACTCTTCTGCCGACTCTGAGCGGCTAGAATTCGCTCCCTGATCAATGCTACCTTCTCGGTAGTTTGCCTCACAAGCTCTGGTCCAAGCATCAAACTATCCTCCGGCTCTGCCCAACATATCGATGATCTACAAGGTCTCCCGTACAATGCCTCATACGGAGCCATACCGATAGTCGCTTGATAACTGTTGTTATAAGCGAACTCTATTAGTGGGATATGATCCTCCCAGCTGCCTTGGAAATCAATGACACATGCTCGCAACATGTCCTCCAACACTTGGTTTACCCTCTCCGTCTGACCATCTGTCTGTGGGTGGAATACACTGGTATAAGACAGCTTGCTGCCAAAAGAGTCCTGAAAACTCTTCCAAAAATGTGAGGTGAAAACCGATCCTCGGTCCGACACAATCGTGTCCGGAATCCTGTGCAATCGGACTATCTCCCGAATGAAGATCCTCGCATACGCCTCAGTGTAGGCGTCTAAAAATGCCTATAGGTATCCACACACAGCTCGAAATGGGGAGAATGTGATTGTCTAAGTCAAAGTGGACACCGACCAGCAAAGCGACGAAGCGTACGCAAAACAAGGAAGCTGGAAGAATCGCTAAACATTGCTTAGAAGTTCCGAGTCACCAAATGGTGACTCGCACAGTTCCGAGTC
Source organism: Asparagus officinalis (assembly GCF_001876935.1). Lineage (NCBI taxonomy): Eukaryota > Viridiplantae > Streptophyta > Magnoliopsida > Asparagales > Asparagaceae > Asparagus > Asparagus officinalis. The sequence continues at coordinate 46,656,683 of NC_033801.1, forward strand.
ACCAGAAGCTGACTCGCACAGTTCCGAGTCACCAGAAGCTGACTCGCACAGTTCCGAGTCACCAGAAGCTGACTCGCACAGTTCCGAGTCACCAGAAGCTGACTCGCACAGTTCCGAGTCACCAGAAGCTGACTCGCACAGTTCCGAGTCACCAGAAGCTGACTCGCACAGTTCCGAGTCACCAGAAGCTGACTCGCACAGTTCCGAGTCACCAGAAGCTGACTCGCACAGTTCCGAGTCACCAGAAGCTGACTCGCACAGTTCCGAGTCACCAGAAGCTGACTCGCACAGTTCCGAGTCACCAGAAGCTGACTCGCACAGTTCCGAGTCACCAGAAGCTGACTCGCACAGTTCCGAGTCACCAGAAGCTGACTCGCACAGTTCCGAGTCACCAGAAGCTGACTCGCACAGTTCCGAGTCACCAGAAGCTGACTCGCACAGTTCCGAGTCACCAGAAGCTGACTCGCACAGTTCCGAGTCACCAGAAGCTGACTCGCACAGTTCCGAGTCACCAGAAGCTGACTCGCACAGTTCCGAGTCACCAGAAGCTGACTCGCACAGTTCCGAGTCACCAGAAGCTGACTCGCACAGTTCCGAGTCACCAGAAGCTGACTCGCACAGTTCCGAGTCACCAGAAGCTGACTCGCACAGTTCCGAGTCACCAGAAGCTGACTCGCACAGTTCCGAGTCACCAGAAGCTGACTCGCACAGTTCCGAGTCACCAGAAGCTGACTCGCACAGTTCCGAGTCACCAGAAGCTGACTCGCACAGTTCCGAGTCACCAGAAGCTGACTCGCACAGTTCCGAGTCACCAGGACTCTTGTTGGATACAAAACCTCCCCAAACACGGATTTCAATGATTTTTAAGGATTCTTTCGTCCCAAAACCTCTCCAACTGCTCTGAGGTTATCCATAAACACGTTTAGACAGTTATAAACCGCAGATAACGTTTAAACATCAATTCCTACTAGGAGACACATCTCAAAAAGCCTATAAATAGAAGCCTAAGGTCTTCTTTCAAGGGGATCGGAGATCTGAGATTAAGAAGGCGAGGTGCTGTCAAATTGACCAGTCAACCACGAATTTCAGAGGAGAATCATCAGAGCTTGGCGAACACTTTCATAAAGAAAGCCCCTTCGAAAGGTTTGTGATTCTTTTCCCTTCTTTCCTCCGGATTAAACTTGGTTTTAATCTCGAGAAGAGCCACAATCTCGCTTGGTCGTGATTGTCGCTTCCGTAATTGTTTCCCTCGTGAAACAAGAGCGTAATTATATTGTCGATCGGCTTTGGTCTGCGGTGGTCCACGGACTAACGCGTCCCCGGCACAGGCAAAGATCCCACGCAAAGCAGCGGGAGATAAACTACTGCTGCGTTTTGTTTGATAAAGTTGTAATCTTTATTTTTCGTTGTAAGAAGATCTTATAAAAAGATCAACTCTCTTTTCAGTTTGAACTTGTAATCGATAAACGGTGTAACAGGTTTGAAAACAATGGAAAAAGCAACTTTTGACACAAACAAACTGGCTACCACAGTGGGAGCCGACAGCTTTTCTGCAAAAGCTGTAGTGTCGCAACCAAAGATCGTCATACCGATCAACGAGGAGGTCGAGTACGAGTTCGACCAAGCAAAATATGAAGAGTACTTATCCTCCTCTTCCCGATCATCCTCCCCTCGTAGGAATAGGAGAAACTCCACAAGGAAAAGTCGAGGACATTTGAATTTGAAGGTTCAAAATCAAGAACCTCATCCCGCAGCGGTTCAAAAGACTCTTTGTGAAGCTGAAGCTACCAAGGCCGAGCCGACTTTATCCAAAAGGGCGCGTCAAAGGCGTCGTCAACGCCTTGCACGCCAATTGGCCAAGGCCTCTGAGCCAATGGATGGAATCCGCTATGAAGCGGATCTGAAGTCTAGAGGACGCCAACAGGCACAGCAGCGACTTAGCGATTGGTCCAAACCAACGACAAATGAATGGGTCCCCGTTAAGAGGACACGCACCACTCTTGAAGAACGAACCAAGAAGCGCCACGCTTTACTTGCACACGCAAGAATCTTGGTACAAGAGGCCAAGAAACTACAAACAAGTACTGCAGACTTTAAACTGACAAAACCACGTCAAATCTGGAGGCTAAAATCCAGAACAAAGCCCGAAAAAACCGAGGCACTGGCTGCTGGCTCGGCCAAGGCCGAGTCACTAAAAGCTGGCTCGGCCAAGGCCGAGTCGCCAAAAGCTGGCTCGGCCAAGGCCGAGTCGCCAAAAGCTGGCTCGGCCAAGGCCGAGTCACCAATTGCTGACCCGCGAGCTGGTCCATCTCCGTCTGCAGAAAATTCGCCTCCTGCGACCAGCTTCAAGTCTCCGACAGCTCCTGCTTTTGTTCCGATGACTTCCTCACCTCCTGTAAAACCCCACGGCAATGTGGACTCATCCCAAGTTAAAATGAGCATTATGGATCGTCTTGGCCCTTTGCATAAAGACAATCCCCGCATGATTTGTCAAAATGGGGGTCGGGAGCGAGTCTCCAGTAACTCAAAAACCCCTCATACAGAGAAAGTACCAGTAACCGCTCGCCTTGGGCTACGGGTGGAAGTTCAAGATTCTGTTGAGCCCTCACGCGCACGAAGGCGAGTTTTCAAACGAGCAACTCTTGAAAATAATGACAGAGCGATATGCCCTCAAAGAGAGCTTTATTCGTCAGAAGAAGACGATGATAGAATAAGAGGGTTATGCCAACACAAGATAGGTGGCTCTGATAATAATATCGATGAGCTGTACTATCAGACTGGGGGTATGAGTAAATCTCGGAAGAGAAACTCCCGAGAAAGGGATTCTCGTTGTCCTTGTACTAAACTCATCAAGGCAGTGTTAGCAAAATGTAACTGTTCCAAGACAGCCTCGCAAAGGATGTCGGTGTTTGAAAAACTTTCTACAGAAACGGAGAGGTACAAATCAAGACGTCTCCGTAAAAGAAAGCCGGCCGTTCAAGAACGTGAATTCTCGGAATTCACAATTAACATGGCAGAAAAAGGAAAATCCATGCGACGCTTCAGTCCTGAACCTTTTCCGCAAATATCCCAACGATTGACTCGGCTACGAACCGGGGCTATTAGGCCTAGAGATTACAATAGAATCCAGAGAGGACAGTCCTCAGACGATGAAGCGTCGGATGCTAACTCCGCGATCGCTTCGGATGCCACCGTGTCTAGTACAGGACAGACTCGAGAGTCATTTATGATCACTACTGAACAGATGGCTCAACTTCTTCAAGAAGCTTTGACAAAGCAAAAAGAGGACTTTAAATCGAAATGGAGATGGCTGTGCAACGGGTTAAAGATTTGCATGCCCAGCAACTCCAACAGTTGTCAAATCAATGCGGTGAATCTAGTCGTCGTCCGACTGCTAATCAGATAGATAGCGACTCAGAAGTGGAGGAAAATATCAATGCTGATGACCCTCCCGATAACCAGAACGTAGGGGGTGGTCCTACTAAAAACAATGACACTGGGGGTGGCCCCGTTATTCCTCTTAAGAATCATCCTAGGCCCAATACGAGCGAGGATGAGAAAATGAAAGATCTCGAGAGCAAAATCAACGCTCTAATGTCTACTCGAGAGGTGAAAAGGACTGGCATTCCATGTCCCTACCCAAGAGAGTGGGATTCAATAGCATACCCGGCGAAGTTCAACCTGATTAACTTCATGCCGTTTGACGGGAAGGGTTCGCCCACACAACATCTGATATACTTCAAGTCCCACTTGGGTATGATCTCCGGCAATGAAGCCTTGATGGTTCGGTCATCCCACTTGGGTATGATCTCCGGCAATGAAGCCTTGATGGTTCGGTCATTCGTTGGCACCCTTCGCGGGGCCGCCTTCGATTGGTACCACCGTCTTAAACCAGGGAGTATCAATAGCTGGGATGACATGGAGAGCTCATTTCTCGGCAACTTCTTCGACGACAACGCCGAGATATCGATCGGAACACTCTTTGAAGAGAAACAGAAAGACGGAGAACTCGTGGAGAACTTTGTTAAACGCTTCCGGAACAAGGCAATGAACTGCCGAGATCCGGTCACGGAGGAATTCATCCTCCAAACATGCCACAACAACCTTTCCTTGGACGTGTTGGAAGTTATGGGTTTAGCACCGTCCAACAACTGGAAAGAGTTGAAGGTGCGCGGAGAGCAGGCCGAACGCTTCCTCAGAAGGAAGAAAGCCGAAAGAAGCCAACCGACGAAATCAAATTTTGCCTCCCGTGGTAAAGGGAAAGCACCTGCAGCAGCTGTTGACGCTAACCAGACGTCGCAACAGCAACCCCAAAGACAGCAGAAGACTTCGGGTTCGAGACTCCAAAAAGAGTACTCCTTCAAGGACGAAGATGTTCCAGCCATTTTCGAGTCCCTCCTTGAAAACAACAAGATCAAGCTCCCACCTGTCATAAATCAGGAGGAAGCTGACAACACTGCGGATCCGAAATACTGTGCGTACCATAGGAGGATCCTTCATCCTACTAAGAATTGCTTCGCTCTCAAAAATGGCATCCAAACCTTAGTTGAAGCTGGCGTCATAACGCTGGGATAAGCCAAATGAGAATGGCACCAACTCCATTGGATACACGAGTATAAACTGTTTTCCTTGACTCCGAAGAGTATACGAGTATAAACTGCTTCTCATCACTCCAACAAGTATAAGAGTATAAACTGCTCCTCGATACTCCAATAGGTATATGAGTCTAAACTATTTCCTTTCTTTCACGGGAAGTTCCTGGAGAGTGCCATGCATAGTATTCTTAAGGATAACCCGATCATGCAGCTGATACAATGATAAACCCAGTTTCGTAAGAAAAGCTGGGGGTGGATGATTCATGTAACGGGAAGTTCACAGAAGAATGCTACAAGTAGTATTCTTAGGGATAACCCTATCATTACAAAAAGGTGATAAACACTAAACCCCCACTGTGATTTCCAAATACTCTTTTGCTGAGACGAGATTCGATCACCTCGTTGGATCAATCTTCCCTCACAAAATTCCCATTGGTGTTTGACGACTCACAGTATTCCATCACAAAAATCCTTCACCAATCAGACTAATTGACGGTGGGATCACCGAAATTCTTTCCGATTTAACTCATTCAAACTTCCGCTATGTTTGTGCACTCAACACTTTCATGGTTAGAGTCCGGATATAATGCTTGGAATTTTGATCTGTCAATCTTTGACGAATTGTCAAACCCCTTCGTGTTAAGTCCTTGTCATTTAACACTAAGAACCCCTACTGAGTGATTTGTACAAGTCAACACTCACACTGTGATTTGTACTCCCACTCTCACTATCCATTTGGTCAAACCTTCCTACAGTTAGGACCATTATCAAAATCCCCTCTTGATTCCTTCAATGAACGAGAGGTCCACAAATCGAGTGATCAAACCTATAAAAGTTAGGGTCATCTCATACTCCCACTGTCACTTGGTCAAACCTTCCTACAGTTAGGGCCAAAACCAAAATCCCCTCTCGACTCCTCCAATGAACGAGAGGTCCACTCTCAAAACGAATGATCAAACCTCCTTACAGTTAGAGTCACCTCAAACTCCCGCTTGGTCAAACCTTCCTACAGTAAGGACCAAAACCCCAATTCACTCTCGATAAAACGAGAAATTCACCTTTAATTCGATAATCAAACCTTCCGACAGTTAGGATTACCCGAATTTTTCGATTCTCAGAGTGGAGATCCCACTCCTGGTTTCACCTTTCCGGATTCTGGGGGTGGAGATCCCACCTCGAGTCTCCTTTCCAACTGGAGATAGAATATAAAATTCTTCCTCTTCAGCTTTGGGAGACAGGATATAAAATTCTTCCTCTCCCATTTCGGGTTCGTCTTTGCCCCAAGAGAAGACACCACCTTTTTCAACTCCCAAAATCTGTGCCTCACAGGTACTAGGAAGTTTATCCCGAATCCTAAGCAGGGATAAGTCTACGCCTAACCCGCGCTGCCGGTTAGTTCTTAACCGTCAAAAAGAACACCCGTTCACATATTCAATATTGTGGCAGGTTGTTATTAATGACACCAAAATCCATGCCTTACACGCATGGGGAATTTCATCCTGAATCCTAAGAAAGGATATGTCGACGCCTAACACGCGTCGCCGGTTTAGTCTTTCTCTGAAGAAAAAGACACCAGAGTTCGATTCTGGGGTATTTTATCCCGAAGCCTAAGTAGGGATAAGTCAGCGTCTAATACACGTTGCTGGGTAGCCTATTCCCATAACAATAGCGAAGTCTACGTATTCGAACTCGTAGCAGCAAGTCTAAGGGAGTTCATTCCGTTAGCACAACGTTACATGCGGAACGGATTTAGACAATCCGCATGCTAGCCCGACTCAAACGGTAGTCGATAAAGGCTAATCAAATCCGTTGAAGGCTGGGGGTTAGCCAAAAAACCCCAAAGCCAACGCCTAACACGCATCGCCGGGTAGTCTATTCCCGTGAGAAAGACGAAGTCTACGTATTCGAACTCGTAGCAGCGAGTCTAAGGGAGTTCATTCCCTTAGCACAACGTCACATGCGGAACGGATTCAAACAATCCGCATGCTAGCCCGACTCAAACGGTAGTCGATAAAGGCTAATCAAATCCGTTGAAGGCTGGGGGTTAGCCAAAAACCCCAAAGCCAACGCCTAACACGCGTCGCCGGGTAGTCTATTCCCGTGAGAAAGACGAAGTCTACGTATTCGAACTCATAGCAGCAAGTCTAAGGGAGTTCATTCCCTTAGCACAACGTCACATGCAGAACGGACTCAAACAATTCGCATGCTAGCCCGACTCAAACGGTAGTCGGTAAAGGCTCATCAAACCCGTTGATGGCTGAGGGTTTGCCAAAAATCCTATATATATGTGAAAGTCACTGACGCACCAGCCCCATCAGTTGGTCTCGTGACTTGGACATCTAACAAATTTGGGATAAGATCCACACATGCAGATGAATCAGCTTTAATAGTTGGTCCTGCAGCCCAGAACTTGGGACCGTCATGCTCCAACGCCTTAAGAGCTTAAACTGTGTAGACTCCAGCAAACGCACGAGTATAAACTGTGTTAACGCCGGTCAACGCGTTGCGGCAAAGATAATCAGTTTAAAGTCAACTCAATGACACGAGCCAAAACTAACTTACCAAGTTCGATTCGAAACTTCGACGACGGTCAGACGATAAACGCAGCACCGGAAGAACTTCAGCTATTCATCAAAATAGACTGAAAATCGAAGAAGCCAAGAATTGAAGCCAGCTACAGGTCCTTTAACACCAACGGAAGGTGGGGGCCTATCATATCCAAAGCATCCCAGACTCCTCTATAAAAGAATGAGTCTGAAATACTTTAGAGGGGGTATCTGTAGGCGTCTAAAAATGCCTATAGGTATCCACACACAGCTCAAAATGGGGAGAATGTGATTGTCTAAGTCAAAGTGGACACCGACCAGCAAAGCGACGAAGCGTACGCAAAACAAGGAAGCTGGAAGAATCGCTAAACATTGCTTAGAAGTTCCGAGTCACCAAATGGTGACTCGCACAGTTCCGAGTCACCAGAAGCTGACTCGCACAGTTCCGAGTCACCAGAAGCTGACTCGCACAGTTCCGAGTCACCAGAAGCTGACTCGCACAGTTCCGAGTCACCAGAAGCTGACTCACACAGTTCCGAGTCACCAGAAGCTGACTCGCACAGTTCCGAGTCACCAGAAGCTGACTCGCACAGTTCCGAGTCACCAGAAGCTGACTCGCACAGTTCCGAGTCACCAGAAGCTGACTCGCACAGTTCCGAGTCACCAGAAGCTGACTCGCACAGTTCCGAGTCACCAGAAGCTGACTCGCACAGTTCCGAGTCACCAGAAGCTGACTCGCACAGTTCCGAGTCACCAGAAGCTGACTCGCACAGTTCCGAGTCACCAGAAGCTGACTCGCACAGTTCCGAGTCACCAGAAGCTGACTCGCACAGTTCCGAGTCACCAGAAGCTGACTCGCACAGTTCCGAGTCACCAGAAGCTGACTCGCACAGTTCCGAGTCACCAGAAGCTGACTCGCACAGTCCCGAGTCACCAGGACTCTTGTTGGATACAAAACCTCCCCAAACACGGATTTCGATGATTTTTAAGGATTCTTTCGTCCCAAAACCTCTCCAACTGCTCTGAGGTTATCCATAAACACGTTTAGACAGTTATAAACCGCAGATAACGTTTAAACATCAATTCCTACTAGGAGACACATCTCAAAAAGCCTATAAATAGAAGCCTAAGGTCTTCTTTCAAGGGGATCGGAGATCTGAGATTAAGAAGGCGAGGTGCTGTCAAATTGACCAGTCAACCACGAATTTCAGAGGAGAATCATCAGAGCTTGGCGAACACTTTCATAAAGAAAGCCCCTTCGAAAGGTTTGTGATTCTTTTCCCTTCTTTCCTCCGGATTAAACTTGGTTTTAATCTCGAGAAGAGCCACAATCTCGCTTGGTCGTGATTGTCGCTTCCGCAATTGTTTCCTTCGTGAAACAAGAGCGTAATTATATTGTCGATCGGCTTTGGTCTGCGGTGGTCCACGGACTAACGCGTCCCCGGCACAGGCAAAGATCCCACGCAAAGCAGCGGGAGATAAACTACTGCTGCGTTTTGTTTGATAAAGTTGTAATCTTTATTTTTCGTTGTAAGAAGATCTTATAAAAAGATCAACTCTCTTTTCAGTTTGAACTTGTAATCGATAAACGGTGTAACAGGTTTGAAAACAATGGAAAAGGCAACTTTTGACACAAACACCCAGCTGTATAAGTAGTCCTTACCGGGATAAAGTGTGCTGACTTCGTCAACCTGTCTACTATCACCCAAACTGAATCATTCCCCTTCTTCGACTTAGGCAACCCTACAATAAAGTCCATAGAAATGTCCGCCCACTTCCATTCTGGGATAGGCAATGGCTGAAGTGTGCCTGCTGGTCTCTGGTGCTCCGCTTTCACCTGCTGGCAGGTAAAACACTTCGCCACATACTCTGAAATCTCCCTGCGCATACCACTCCACCAAAAGTGCCTCTTCAGGTCCTTGTACATCTTTGTGGTACCTGGATATACTGTGCACCGAGTACGGTGTGCCTCATCAAATAACTCCCTCTTCAGCTCTGCACTGGCTGGCATAACCAATCTACCATTCATCCGTAGTCCTCCATCTGATCCAATGGTCCAATCAGTCTTAGGCTCTTTGGAAATCTCCTCCTTTCGGATTTGAATCCAAGAGTCTCCCAACTGAGCTCTGACAACTCTGTCACTCCAAGATGGCTGCACTGTCACAGCTCCCAAAAATGCACTGGTTCCTCCAATCTCGGGTCTAAAGTCAAACTGGCTAAGAGTGAGAAGGTCTCGGTGCAATGAGCACCTCAAAGCCGTAATCTGATGTCGACGCTTCCTACTCAAAGCATCCGCTACGACATTCGCCTTCCCCGGGTGATACTGAATAGCGAACTCGTAGTCCTTGATAAACTCAATCCATCTCCTCTGTCTCTGGTTGAGTTCCTTCTGGGAAAAGAGATACTTCAGACTCTGATGGTCTGTGAATAACTCAAACTGCACCCCATATAGGTAGTGCCTCCAAGACTTCAGTGCAAATACCACTGCTGCCAACTCTAAATCATGAGTGGGATAGTTCTGCTCATGCACCCTCAACTGCCGTGAGATATAAGCTACTACCCTCTGAGTCTGCATCAATACGCCTCCTAAGCCTGCCCTCCTAGGCGCCAATGATGCATCTGTATATACGACGAATGTCCTGTCACTGTTCGGAATAATCAGAACCGGCGCTGTAGTCAACTTAGTCTTCAAAATGTCAAAGGCCTTCTGGCACTCCATGCTCCATATGAACTGTACACCCTTCTTCGTAAGGTGTGTGATAGGCATCGCAATCTTCGAGAAGTCCTGAATGAACTTCCTATAATATCCAGCTAAGCCCAAAAAGCTGCGAATCTCTGTCACAGTTTTCGGTGGCTCCCAATCAAGAACTACCGTGACCTTAGCACTGATGATGTGGCCAAGGAATCTGACTTCTGAAAGCAAAAATTCGCATTTGCTAAACTTGGCATACAGCTGATGCTCCTGAAGAGTCCTCAATGCTATTCGTAGATGCTCCTCGTGGTCCGCCTCCGATCTCGAGTAAATGAGAATATCATCGATGAAAACGATCACGAATTGATCTAAGAAGGGACGAAAAACCCGGTTCATCAAGTCCATGAATATCGCGGGTTCATTGGTCAACCCAAATGGCATGACCAAGAACTCGAAAGAACCATATCGAGTAAGAAAGGCGGTCTTGGGAATATCCATCTCCCGAACCCGCAACTGATGATAGCCAGAACGAAGATCAATCTTCGAGAAATACTGCGCACCCTGCAACTGGTCAAACAAGTCATCAATCCTAGGTAGTGGGTACCTATTCCGGATAGTGACCTTGTTCAACTCTCTATAATCTATGCATAATCTCATACTACCGTCCTTCTTCTTCACGAAGAGGACCGGTGCGCCCCAAGGAGAATGACTCCGACGGATAAAACCCTGAGCTAACAACTCATCCAACTGGGTCTGAAGCTCCCTCATCTCAGCTGGTGCCATGCGATAGGGTGCGCGGGATATCGGGGCTGTGCCTGGCTGCAACTCAATACAGAACTCAACCTCTCTCACAGGAGGTAACCCAGGTATGTCCTGAAAGCCATCCTGATAATCCGAGACAACTCGAGTCTCTAACAAATCAGAACTCTGATCCCGCAGCATCACCTCGTCGATGAACGCCAGAAATGACTCCGCAAAGCGATTGCCCTGAGAAGTGGCCACAATCATCTCGGACCCATCAGACGCTCGCAACCTGACTGTCTTCGCAAAACAGTCAATACTAATATGGTAGGAAGACAACCAATCCATACCAAGGATGACATCGAACTCGGACATATGCAACACTATAAGATCGACTATGAACTCGGACTCGTCTAAACTGATAATACACCTCTTACAAACACTCTCCAAAAGCGATACCTCTCCTAGAGGGGTGGAAACTAATAAAGGGGTGTCTAACGAATGAGCTACGAGCTGGAGTCTAACCATGAAAGCATATGAAATGAAAGAATGCGAAGCTCCCGAATCAAAAAGAACACGGGCGGAAACGGAATTCACAAGGAACGTACCCTCCACAACTGCTCCGCTGGCACCGTGATCATAGGGAACCACTGCATATACTCTACCTGTGGCTGAAAACTGCTCTACTGCTAATGCTGGAGAATATGGGACAATCTGCCCCAGGGGAGCCTCCTGGACTGCTCGAACCTGCCCCTCTGGTCCCCCAGGCTGTTCGGTGCTTTGTCGAATGTCTGTAAGGGTTCCGGTGCTGCATTTATTGTCTGACCGTCTGTCGGAATTTTGAATTTGAAGTCGATTCTCGATTTTCTGACTTTTTAGCTCGAGTTGGTTGGTTCACCATAGAACTGACCCTCGAATATTGGCGTTGAGTCTTTATTTGCGACGCGTTGTCCGGCGTAGTGTTGTTGAGTTATCCTTAAGAATATTTATAAAAATATTCTCCAGGAACTTCTCAACCAAAAATAGGGAATAGTTTATACTCGTATACCTTATTGGAGTATTAAGAAGCAGTTTATACTCGTATACTTTTCGGAGTATTGATCCTTTCATTGCAACACATTGATCGGCGTTGACCTAAGGTTACGCGTTGTCCGGCGTTGACCTTAGGGTTTTGAACGTCGTACGTTGACTTTTTGATCGCAACGCGTTGACTGGCGTTGACCTAGGGTTACGCGTTGACCGGCGTTGACCCTAGGGTTTCGAATGTCGTTGGATGCTCAAGTCACTAGACCAACTAATGAAGCTGATACGTCAGTGACTCTTGTATTTATAGAATTTTTGGCAAACCCTCAGCCATCAACGGGTTTGATGAGCCTTTACCGACTACCGTTTGAATCGGGCTAGCATGCGGATTATCTAAATCCGTTCCGCATGTGACGTTGTGCTAAGAGAGTTAACGCTCTTAGTGCTACGATATTGAATACGTAGACTTCGTCTTTCTCACGGGAATAGACTACCCGGCAACGCGTGTTAGGCGTTGACTTTAGGATTTTTGGCTAACCCCCAGCCTTCAACGGATTTGATTAGCCTTTACCGACTACCGTTTGAGTCGGGCTAGCATGCGGATTGTTTAAGTCCGCTCCTATGTGACGTTTAAGCTCCTTCGAGTACGAGGTCTCCCACGTCCTGCCATCTTTCTGATCATAAGAAAAAAAATAAGGTTCATGAGTCAAAGTAGACGTATATACATAGTTCATCACAATATAATTTTCACATCACATAGTATTCACGCATATACTTTAAGCAAAAAAAAATAGTTGTCATAAAAAAAATTTCTCAAAATTTTGAGATATACGCATATATCGTCCTCACTCATACTAGGAAATCCTTAGCGGACTCTACACAAGAATCCTAAGAAACTCTAACCTAGCTCCACGACTCGACACAGGATGATCCTAAGGATACTGAACTAGAGCTCTGATACCAACTGTGATGCCCCTGGGTTCACACAAGGCTGCAGTCTGAGGTGAAACCAGAAATGTCAAACCTGCCATGCACCACACTGTGCAACAACATGTTTCACCATCACAATCACTATCTCTCTAGTGGAATCAACAACAGGTGTAGTACAAAGCAAGTAACAGATTATACAAGATTCAAATGATGAAATAATAGAGATCAAGTAAATGTTTTGTCATCTAATATACTGGAGTACCAGAAAATGTCTGAAATAATTGAACTGGAGTTCTCAACAAGTCTCAAATACAAAATGTCTGACAAAAGGAAATAAGGCACACAGCCTTTACAACTTCTAGAATAAGACTCACACATGACTACACAAAATTTTACAGTGGAGCTCAAAAATAAAATATAACTAAAAGGACAGCTGAAGCTAAAGTATATCGCCATCAACCTGCGACTCTCCGGGCTCCTGGCTCATTACCTGAAAGGGGAGAGGGACAACGAGCGTCAAAGCGCTAGCGAGCAACATCACAACCAACCCCAAGGGATAGGGCTCG
>NC_033801.1:46670775-46670930 GCF_001876935.1 Asparagus officinalis
TAACTATAATAATATTTTATAAATTAGTTATATAATAATATATTATATAATAATATATGTTATTAAAATTTTATATAATATTATAAAAATACATTATACTATAATTACTAATTAATATTATATAATAATATATTACATAATACTATTAATATATG
>NC_033801.1:46670998-46678652 GCF_001876935.1 Asparagus officinalis
TTAATATATGTTATTAAAATATTAATATATGTTATTATATAATATTATTAATATATGTTATTAAAATTTTAATATATGTTATTAAAATATTATATGATATTATATGATATTAAAATATTAATATAGGTTATTATATAATATTATTAATATATGTTATTACAATATTATATAATATTATAATAAATACGTTATACTGTAATTACTATTATATAATATTATTAATATATGTTATTAAATTATGTCTTTAAAATATTAATATATGTTATTACAATATTAGTAATTTGAATTTTGTTGTATTTATAAAAAGCCTTAATGGAGATGCTTTTGTCTTGGCAGCCTACTCTAAAAGAGCGCTACATATTAGCTTTAAAATGTAATATTTTTTCTTTACAGTGCTATATGAATGTTTGCTTGGTTTATACACCATCCAAACAATATAGATCAAAATGAATGGAGTTGATTAAATAAAGTGATTGCATATAATGTAATTTTCAAGGTGTATCCTTAGATTCAATCTAAGGTGGCTCCTTAGAATCATATTTCCACAATATATAGAAGAGAAAGTTCTCTTATAAAGCATTTTTGATATTTTTTTTTTCTCTTTTTGTTCCTTTATTCGAGAGAGTTGTTTAGGTTTTTGGGGTGTGTTAGGAATTAAGTAATATAGAGATATACGCATTGTGCTCCTCACAATTTAGTAAAGCTATTCTCCTGCTTCGCCCGTGGACGTAGGCTATAAACCAAACCATGTATATCTTTGTACTCTTGCGTTCTCGATATTTTTTTATACTTTCGTGTGATTGATATTACGATTGGCCTTCTTGTTTTGATGATGATTTACAAACAATTTACTACTAATGTTGTTTGTCTAGTGTTTGTACATTCCTATGTATTGTAGACAAACAACGTAGTTGGAGGATGGATGGAATAGCGCTTTAACGACGATATCAAATGGAGGTTGGCGGAATGTTGGTGAAGCTTATGCAATTCAAAGTTAAAGATCAAGTTCAAGCTTCATCCGCAAAGTGTACCAAGTCAAGCTTATTGAAGATCAAGATCAAGCTTGGGTAAATTAGTTTTAGGTTTTATATTATGTGTGTTAGTACTTTAAGCTCAATCATATACACACATACACGCTTTGGTTTTGGTTTTGTATATATACAGTTATATATATACATATATGTTTTTGGTTTAACAGTTTTCGAGTTTATATATGAAACAAATGAATAAAATTGGAAAATACTATTTTGTTTCATGTTTATATGCCTATATATGATTTCACCTTTAACAAGCTTATATTTAATGAAATCATATTTAGTGTTTTGAATATATTGCATAGAATATGCAAATTTATGAAAATATTGTATTTCTAGATTATAGACTTCATAACAACATGTTATATCTTTTATCAAGTCTATACAATCATTTCATAAGGTTTCAAAATGTTGTTTAAGTCAAAATATCAAAATATCAATTTTCAGGTTTTCATGTTTTGGACTATTTTGTAAAATGATGATATTTCTCATTTGGGAAGTCTTTTTAGAAAACCAGTTTTTGTAGCATGTGTATTATCATGTCTACAATCATTCCCCAAAGTTTTACATTTTTTGGAATTTATTTGATATTTTTAAACAGCATTTTAAAATCAGATTTTTGAGTGTCAGTTTTCGGTCGACCGGTACGGTCGACCGGTCAATTGACCATTCGTCAGTATTTTTCCAGAGAGTCGTCGGTCGACCGGTCCGGTCGACCGAAAAGCTCCATCGGTCGACCGCACAGGTCGACCGGATAAGTGTTTGCTTGATTTCCTGTTTTCGACCTGGATAACGGTCGACCGAACTTTCCATCGGTCGACCGAATTTTTCCATCGTAGCTCAACTTGGTACACATGCGGATGAAGCTTGAACTTGATCTTTAACTTGAATTGTACGATGCTTCACTCCACATAGTGTTTGTTTAAAAAGCTTTTAAGCATTTACAAGAGTTTGGTTTGTGGAGCAAATTTCACAAGAGCAAGTGGAGATCATCCTTGGTGTTTGAGCATTCATTCTTCTCCCTCTCTCTTGTCATCTTTAGAGAAGTTTCCTTAAACTCAATTCTAGCATTTTATAAGTTTGTTCTTAATTTCATAAGCTAGATTTCATATTGAGTTTATATTATTTTATCTCTTTGTTCACACGCAACCTATTGAGCTTATTGTATTTATATTCATAGTATAATTTCACACAACCTATTGAGCTTATTGTATTTACATTCATAGTATAATTTTGGGTTGTGAGATTGTGACATTGAGAGTGAGCTTAATTGAGTTCTCACCTTGTTAGAGAGAACAATCATTTGTTATATTGTGCTTAATTGTGAGGATTCACTTGTAATACACTTGTACACCGAGAGAAGTGTGTGGTGAGAGACGGGGTCAAATCCAAGAGGAGTGGCGTCGGTTGACGTGCATAGGGAGAGGTTGTAACCGAGCACTTGAGGAGGAGGACACGGGCTAGGACCAACACTTAGTGTGTGAGGTGTGATTACATAGTGATTGTATTGTGAGGTGTAAACGTTGTTCGGGTGAACGTAGAAAACCCGGTTGTGATAGTGGAGATCTCCTCGAGGTGAGGAGCGGAGACGTAGGTCGTGGGGACCGAACTCCGTGATCATATCGTTTTGTTTGTGATTGCATTGGCGTACTTACTTTTATGTTCATATCTTATATCGCCTTTGTATATTGCTTGTTGATTATATTGCCCACTATCTAGTTTAGATTGTTTACCCTTGAGTTTATATATCCTTGCACATACATTGCCTATATCTATTTGTTAGGATATATATTGTTGTTCATATTGCTTATCCTAGCTCATATACATTATTATATTTCATACTTGCTAGGATATACATTATTGTATTTCATACTTACTAGGATAACTTGTTAATTAGTTTTAATTGGTATTTAATCGGATTAGATTAGCATAAGACCCTAATCACCCCCCCTAGGGTCTAACAATTACTATTCCTTGGGTTTTGTCATACAATGAGCTTAGTGGGCTACTGGTATGATATTACTCATTACTTTCCTCAAGTTCACTCTACTTTTCTTCCTAGCAACCACCACATGATCAATATTGATATATTGAAGTTGTAATTACGAGCCTGTATCATTTAAATTTAAGTCTTGATTAGTGCAATTTAAGAATTTGGATGCTACCTAAATAGTATTTTCTAAATAGTGCTTCTTGGTCGATTTGTTCCCCCAATTTTCTTCGGATGATAATAGCTTAATTTTTGTCGAGTTCTTGATTTATGTGCAATACTGGTAGCCGTGGAAAATCCCTTTGTTAACGAGAGTTAAAAATCTTGCCATGGAGAAATTAACTGTTGTTTCGTATTTCGGATAGATATTTGTCAGAACAAAGTTTCCTGTTGAGTAGATTATAACATTTTGATAGAGATAGCAATTATGAGTCTACATCATATATATGATTCTAGTAATATTCATGATGGATTATGATCCTAGCTATCTTTGAAATTAAGTCTTGCTTAGTACTACAATTTAAGAATTCATGAGACGCTACACGAATAGTTTTGTTAAATAGGACTTCCAGATCATTTATTTCTCCATTTCTTTGGATGATAATTGTTTTCTTTCAGATTCTTGATTTTATGTGACATAATGGTTGTCATGGCAGTTCTCTGTGTTAATGAAGCTTCAAATTTTTTGCTTTGTGGTAATTAATGATAAAGAAATTTCCTTCATCTTCATACTTTGTTGCTTCATATTTTGGATAAATAGTTGATAAGACATCCTGCTAAGTAGATTTTACGTGCATCATTTTTGGATAAAACTACCTACTTTGTTATATTTATCAAACTTTTCTCCACTATGAAAATGACCTACAGAAGCGGTTATTAGTACCGATTTTTAGTCACATTAATAAGACCACTAGTTATTATTTCCTGAGATGATCATTAATTGAATTAAGCCAATAATTTTGATTGATTTATTTTACATTTTCTGAGGAAAATATGCATTTAAGCAAGCTATGTGTCACTCTGTTTGTGCCATTTAGTAGTTTTATAACTAATTTTATTTTCTATTTTCTACCTTACAATTACAGTTTTCGATCATTTCTAATAGCTTCAATAAACAAGAATGCATGAACCTATGTCATATGATTCTAGTAATATTTTTCATCTTATCTTTGTTCCTATATATTTCCTGACCAGTTCTAGTTCATGCTATCTTGTTCTTTTCATTGTTAATTTTGAATGAAGATTGTAAACATTCAGTTGCTGCAATTTATATAAGTAATGTTTTTAGAAAATACTATTCAGGTAGCATCCAACTATTTAGAGAGGTTTAATGATCTTTTTATCCAATGTCCTCACCATGGTTTAGAGAAGTGGCGTTTATTCCAAATTATTTATGAATAGTTGATTATTCTTCAAATATAACCTTTGAAAATCTACGTGTCAAGGAAATTTCATGAAGAAAAATGCTGATAAAACCAGAGAATTTTTAGAAAACTTAATTGAGAAAACCATACAATGAAAACACTATAATGATAGAGTATCTTCATAAGTTCCCTCAACCAAATCAAGTGGGTTGCCCTTAGTGTCGATCATAGCCTCTATTCCTAAGATGACTGCAATCTTGCATCTATGAAGTCTTAAAAATTAAAGATCGAGCTCCCACTCATATGAACCAAGTTTGTTTTCAAGTTGTCAATAAGTGCCTATCTCCAGCTCATGTTTCAAAGGAATACTTTTAGAAAATAACCAACCACTTGTTCAAATGAATGTTGTATTCTAGCATCCTAACAAGATTATCAATAATTGTCTATCTCCAGCTCATGTTTTAAAGGAATACTTTTAGGAAATAACCAACCACTTGATCAAATGAATGATGCATTCTAGCATCCTAAAGATAATCCATTTTTCTACCTTACAATCTGGTTTGGTGAAAGTATCCTAATTTTGCATGGAATCAGATAAATTTCTTTGGAAATTAAAATTTCACTCTCTCTTCATGTGATGCCCCTGGGTTCACACAAGGCTGCAGTCCGAGGTGAAACTAGGAATGTCAAACCTGCCATGCACCACACTGTGCAATAACATGTTTTACCATCACAATTACTATCTCTCTAGTAGAGTCAACAACAGGTGTAGGTACAAGCAAGTAAAAGGTAATACAAAAGATAAATGATGGAATGATAGAGATCAAAACAATACTTCATCATCTAGTAAACGGAAATACAAAGGTCCATATCTGAGTTAAACAAATCTGGAGATCTCAACAAGTATCAAATATACAATGTCTGATAATATGAAATAAGGCACACAGCCTTTACAATACTAGAATAAATACTCTCAAGTCTAAACAATACATCTACGGTGGAGCACCAAAATAAAATGTAACTAAACTAGACAGCTGATCACTATAGTGCATCGCTATCAACCTGTGACTCTCCGGCTCCTGACTCGTTACCTGAAAGGGGGAGGGACAACGAGCGTCAAAGCGCTAGCGAGCAACATCACAACCAACCCCAAGAGATAGGGCTCGTTGTATATGAAAATACAGTTAATACATAATAATATAATATCATCGATCCTAGCAAATGAAGGGTTTTAGCATTTAGGAAACTACAACACGAGCATAGATACGTCGAGCAAAATAATCCAAACAAGGAAACCCTCATGTATATACCTTGTATCTCAAATTATAAATCCCTAAATACCAAACCCGGAATCTAATATAGGAAACAAACAAATTAAAAGAATAAAAAACTCATCTCTACTTCCAAACATAGTGTCATGTCGAACTCACATGAGTGTCATGTCCGAAAACGATTAAGTGTCCAACACATAGACTATATAGGTTAAATGTCCAACACATGGACTGTATGAAGTAAACGTCCAACACATGGACTGAAAGTAACGAGTGTCCAACGCATGGACTGAATATAACCAATGTCCAACGCATGGACTAAATATGACCAATGTCCAACGCATGGACTGAATATAACCAATGTCCAACGCATGGACTAAATATGATCAATGTCCAACGCATGGAGTGAATATGACCAATGTCCAACGCATGGACTAAATATGACCAATGTCCAACGCATGGACTGAATATAAATGTTGCAAAGTGTAAGTGTCGATGATATATACACACAAAAGATACACATAGACTCATGTCACACGTGCCTCGGTGTGCGGATCAGTACTTGTGTCAAAAGTCAACTCACATGTACAGATAAAACACTAACATTGTAAACTAATGTTAAATAATCGAGGCGACCCCGAAAAGCAACTCAAACAGATCAAAAATCTATAAAGCACCTCATCCGTCGACTCATGTGTCGACTGATGCAATCAGTCAACTCATTGGTCGACTAATAAGATCAGGCAAAATAGCCTCAGCTCACCAGTCGACTGATCGGTCGACTGAGGAACTGAGAAGAACAAAATTAGCCCGTCAGTTGACTGATCAGTCGACTGATAGCTGAAAAAATTCAACCCGTCGGTCTACTGATCAGTCGACCGAACGACTGCACAACCTGTTGTGCAGGTTTTGATTATTGTAATAAAATTTATCTAAAATTATCATCATAAATCCCAAGCATAAAGATACTGATTTTAACATATATGTACTAAACTGAAATGAAAGATCTGCATGTAAACATTTATCAAAAACCTTAAACATATAAAAAACATGTTTAATACGTTTTGAAATCAATAAATCATGAATTAACTCTTGTCAAACGTTTTCAGATCTAGATCTTGTTGGCCTTCTTGTTTTGATGATGTTTAACAAACAATTTACTACTAATGTTATTTGTCTAGTGTTTGTATATTCCTATGTATTGTAGACAAACAACGTTGTTGGAGAATAGATGGAATCGAGCCTTAACGATCATATCAAATGGAGGTTGGCGGAATAGTGGAGTGAAGCCTTGCAATTCAAAGTTAAAGATCAAGTTCAAGCTTCATCCGCATATGTACCAAGTTGAGCTACAATGAAGATCAAGATCAAGCTTGGGTAATCTAGTTTAGGTTTTATATTATGTGTGTTCACGCTTTGGTTTTGGTTTTGTATATATAGTTATATATATACATATATGTTTTGGTTTGATAGTTTTCAAGTTTTACTATGAAACAAATGAATAGAATTGGAAAATACTATTTTGTTTCATGTTTATATGCCTATATATGATTTCATCTTTAACAAGCTTATATTTAATGAAATCATAATTAGTGTTTTGAATATACTGCATAGAATATGCAATTTTATGAAAATATTGTATTTCTAGGTTATAGACTTCATAACAACATGTTATATCGTTTATCAAGTCTATACAATCATTTCATAAGGTTTCAAAATGTTGTTTAAGTCAAAATATCAAAATATCAATTTTCAGGTTTTCATGTTTTTGAACTATTTTGCAAAATGATGATTTTTCACAAATGGGAAATGCAATTTGGAAAATTCTTTTTGTAACATGTTTGTTTTCATGTTTATATACACTTCCCAAAGTTTCATAATTTTTGGACTTCATTTGTTATTTTTAATAATTTTCCAAAAGTCTCAAAAATAGCTTTAAAAACCTGTTTTAAGTGTATCAGATTTCGGTCGACCGCACCGGTCGACCGAACCTGA
>NC_033801.1:46679207-46763149 GCF_001876935.1 Asparagus officinalis
CATGATCTATTGCTCATAGTGACCACTATCTTGTTTGTGTTTATATTACCCTTAGTTTCATATCCTCGCACATATATCTCATAATATATATCATTGCTAGGATATTACCATATTGCATACTCTTGCTCATAACATATTGTATATCTATCTTACAAAAATAATTTATTAATAAGTTTTAATTGGCATAAAATCGGATTAGATTAGTATAAGACCCTAATCACCCCCCCTCTAGGGTCTAACAATTGGTATCAGAGCTTGGTGCTCTTTGATTTAAGGTCTAATCGCCTTGAGTTAAAGATCCAAGTTAGCTTATTGTGCTAATCTAATTTTGAGCTTTATTTGTATCTTGCTTGCCTTTTATATTATGGATATGCATGGTTTAGGTTATGCCATTAATATTGCTCCTAGGTTTGATAATTTCCCTTATGCCCAATGGTGTGTTAGATTTAAACTTTTTGTTCAATCTAAACACTTTGATTTATGGGAAATTATAGATGATGCTTATATTGCACCCACTTTGGAGAAATCCAAGTGGAATAAAAATGATAAAAGATTATTTACCATGAACAAGGTTGTGTTAGAATATATGCTTAATGCACTTGATTTTTCTCATTCTAACAAGTTTGTTCATTTTGATAGTGCTTACAAACTTTAGAAATTTATTGAAGCACATCAAGGGGACTTGAAGGCGATCCAACAAGCTTTGGAGGATCCGGCTTCAAGTTCATATGGAGCAACTTGCACACGGCCACTAGACGATAGCCCTAGTGAGGTTTGCGAGTTCGAATCTATTAATAATTTATCTAATGATGAACTTGCTTGTGCTAGTAAAAGATTATTGCATGCCTACAAGAAATTACAAAATGATTTCATTGATTTAAAATGCAAGCGTGAGGATTTGAAATCCGATCATGAGTTGTTGATTTCTAAGTTTGATAATGTTTATAATGAGAATGTGATCCTCAAAGAAAAGAATGATAAATTAAAATCGGATCATGATTCATTGCTTTCAAACTTTGCTATTTCGACTCATGAAAAAGAAAATGCCATGCTAGAAGTAGAGACTATTAGAAGTAAATTTACATCATTTAAAAATGATCATATTTGCTCTACTTCTATTGACAATGCTTCTATGCCTAATGATGAGTTGAACAATATTAAATATCGCATTTCATCTTTAGATTCAACTCTTAACACATGCATTGTTAATAACAAGAAACTTATGGACTTATGTGCAAAGTCTCGTGCTAACTCTTCAAAACCAAGCACTCACTATGCACATATGTATAGCAAAGTTTACAAATACTCTATTTGCGGTCGTAAAGGCCACATTGCTAAATTTTGCTATGATGCACACAAACCTAAAATTGCTAATACTCCATGTGCATCTCATAAGGCTTCTTCATCATCACATGTACACACACATGCACATGCATCTATTTCTCATCATAAGCATGCTAATGTGTATAAATGTAATCTATGTGGTCGGTTTGGTCATTTGGCAAAGTTTTGCTTTGACATGAAAAAGAATTCTAGTTTGCCAAATGTTTTTCATAGACCACATGTGTTTAAGTGTGATATTTGTGGTAGATTTGGCCATTTGGCAAAGTTTTGTTATGATTTAAAAAATTATTCAAACTTGTCAAATTTCTCAAGTAGACCACCTTTGTTTAATGATGTTTCTCATTTGCAAAATAATTCTAAAAGATAATCTTTATTTGCAAATGTTCCTCGTGCACCTTTTAATGGTCAACATAAGCAAATGCTTCCTTTCCATTGTACATATTGCAATCGGAAGGGTCATTTGAGTAATTATTGCTATGACCGATCCCGTGCACCATATATGTCCAAGAGGGTTCATAACCCTAGGACTTTGAGCTTTAATGATAGGGGTCATGTCCCTAAATCTTTTGGTACCAAGAATACTTGGGTACCAAAACAAATTTGATTTTAAACCAAGAACTTTAGTGTTTTTATTTTTTTTGTCTTGGTTTTGAAAATTATGAAAATCTTTTGTTTTCATGATTATTTGATTTGCTTTCATGAGAGGACTACGTTTATATAACCCTCCGGATTTATTGGGTGTTTATTCCCAAATCATGTTTACCGGATGCTAAAATGTTCATATGGGTTAATACAAGCTTAAGAGCTTGATATATTGTTGCCTCTCTTGAAATTCTTTTGTCAAAGAGTTTGTTTTGATTTATTGCTTTGAATTCATTATATTTCACTTATATGATGATATTTATGTGTTTGTGCTAATGGATCATCTATTCGTGCTTTATAATGTATTCTATGAGTGGTTTGATCTTCTTTTGATTTCATAAATCTAATTTTATACATTGGCTTTTATGATATGAGACAATAATATTCGTCTTGATATATTTATATATGTTCTCATTATCTCTTGAATGTGAGTGATTTTTGGCATATTATTTATGCTTGCTCACATGTTTGCCATGTGATATTCATTTCATATATTCCATGTCTTCTTTTGATTTCATAAATCTAATTTTATACATTGGCTTTTATGATATGAGACAATAATATTCGTCTTGATATATTTATATATGTTCTCATTATCTCTTGAATGTGAGTGATTTTTGGCATATTATTTATGCTTGCTCACATGTTTGCCATGATCTTTTATTGCTTATATTTCATATGTGTTTATCATCAAAAAGGGGGAGATTGTTGGCCTTCTTATTTTGATGATGTTTAACAAACAATTTACCACTAATGTTGTTTGTCTAGTATTTGTATTTTCTTATTTATTATAGACAAACAACGTAGTTGGAGGATGGATGGAATAGAGCTTCAACGATCATATCCAAAGGAGGTTGGTGGAATGTCGGTGAAGCAATATACAATTCAAGTTAAAGATCAAGTTCAAATATAGACAAACAACATTGTTGGAGGTTGGATGGATTGCGCTTCAACGATGATATCCAAAGGAGGTTGGCGGAATGTCGGTGAAGCAATATACAATTCAAGTTAAAGATCAAGTTCAAAGATGAAGTTCAAGCTTCATCCGCAACGTGTACCAAGTTGAGCCACAATGAAGATCAAGATCATTGTTTGGGTAACTTTAGTTTAGATTTTATATTATGTGTGTTAAGTACCTTAAGCTCAATATCATATACACACACGTATTTGGTTTCTATGTATATATATAGTTATATATATACATGCATGGTTTTGAGTTTTCATGCTTTGACACACTTGCAAAATACATGAGTTTTCACAAATGGAAATTCAATTTGAGAAATTCTTTTTCTAACATGTTTGTTTTCATGTTTACAAACATTTCGCAAAGTTTCATCAAGTTTAGAATTGATTTGTTATGTTTAATGGAATTTACAAAATCATATTTTTCGTTCGTGCATGTTCGTGCATGTTTTACAAAACAGATGAGTTTTCACAAATGGGAAGTGATATTTGAAAAATTCTTTCTCTGACATGTTTATATACATGTTTATAAACTTCCCTCAAAATTTTACTATATACATATATGTTTTTGGTTTAATAATTTTCGAGTTTATATATGAAACAAATGAATAGAATTGGAAAATACTATTTTGTTTCATGTTTATATGCCTATATATGATTTCATCTTTAATAAGCTTATATTTAATGAAATCATATTTAGTGTTTTGAATATATTGCATAGAATATGCAATTTTATAAAAATATTGTATTTCTAGGTTATAGACTTCATAACAACATGTTATATCGTTTATCAAGTCTATACAATCATTTCATAAGGTTTCAAAATGTTGTTTAAGTCAAAATATCAAAATATCAATTTTCAGGTTTTCATGTTTTTGAACTATTTTGCAAAATGATGATTTTTTACAAATGGGAAATGCAATTTGGAAAATTCTTTTTGTAACATGTTTGTTTTCATGTTTATATACACTTCCCAAAGTTTCATAATTTTTGGACTTCATTTGTTATTTTTAACAATTTTCCAAAAGTCAAAAATTCCTTTTAAAATCAGGTTTTGAGTATGTCAGTTTTCGGTCGACCGAACCGGTCGACCGAACCGGTCGACCGAACCTGAGTTCATATGCTTACTGGGCGACAGAGAGTCTGTCGGTCGACCGGTCCGGTCGACCAAAAGCTCCAGCGGTCGACCGGACTTTTCCGTCGGTCGACCGAATGCTCTCATCGGTCGACCGACGAAATTTCCGGTCGACCGACAATAGATCCGTTAGACACTAACGGCTATTTTTCTGAGCTGTCTTCTGGGGGCTGTTTTGTCATTTCGTTTGGGGTTTTTGTTGAGATCTTGAGTGGGTATAAATACCCCATTGCTGATCTCTTTTTCTTGACTAATGAAAAGAAGTTTTTAAACAAGTTTTAAACAAGGGTTTAAAGTGTGTTTAAGGGTTTGTTTTTGTTTTGTGAAGAATTTTTCACAAGTGGAGGAGATCATCTTCTTGTTTGGGCTTCAATCTCCATCTCTCCATCTTGTTATTCAGAGAAGAATCTCTAAACTCATTTCTAGCTATTTATTATTTTGTTTATAATTTCTATATGCTAGATTTTAATTGAGTTTAGTTTTGATTTTGATTTCACTCATTGTTTACACACACCCACTTGAGCTTATTGTATTTGCATTCATAATATATTAGGGTTGTGAGAGTTGTAACATTGAGTGTGGGCTTTTATTGTGTTCTCATCCATATTAGAGAACAATTTATATTTGTTACATTGTGAGATTGTTAGGTTTTCGGTGAGCTAGAAACCGAGTGTGTTGTGAAGTTTTCGGTGAACTAGAAAAGTTTTTGGTTAGCTAGAAAACCGAGTGTGATGTGTAAACGTTATTCGGGTGAACGTAGAAAACCCGGTTGTGATAGTGGATTTCTCCCCGGGAGTGGGGAGCGGAGACGTAGGACGGAAGGTCCGAACTCCGTGATCATATAGTGTGTCTGAGTGTGCTTTGGCGTTCATTTATATTTTTGTTCATATCTTTTATCGCCATTGTCCATAGCTCATTATTTATATGATCCACTATTTAGTTCATATTGTTCTAGGATAACTTGTTAATTAATTTTTAATTGGCATTTAATCGGATTAGATTAGCATAAGACCCTAATCAACCCCCCTCTAGGGTCTCACAGATCTCTTTAATAAAACGTTGATGATCTTTTTATAAACTGAAAAAGCTCAATATTTCACATCATATACTATAAAGATTTATTCTTTGTACTAAAAATACGTTTTAGGCTCAATAAAAACTCATTAAAACTCAATAAATTCGTGTAAAACAAAAGGGACAAAGTTGGGCGAGATGTTACTCGCCTCTGGGGTGTTGCAACACTCTTGGATCTGCGAGAGGATGATTCCCCTTTGCTGCAACGTTCGAAACCCGCTGAAAATCCTTTAAAACGCCCCAAAATCACCAAGAACGAATGTAGGGTTTGAGAGAGGAGAGAGGGGGCTAGGGTTTCTCAGATCTGATGGTGAGAGGGGGTGTTTTCGGGTAGGGGAGATCATATATGAACAGCCAAACCCGACCCAAAACTCGAACCAATCAACACAGACCCGGAACTTGGAAAAACAGGAAAACAGCTCGTCGGTCGACTGATCTCGTCAGTCGACTGATCGGTCGACTGATCCGGCAGTTTTCCTGTTTCGTGCATGTTTTGCTCATTTGCAAAACCAACGCACAAAACTCTATATGCATACACTCATATCATCTCAAATAACTTGTTATCATGTACATCTATGACCTCAAGCTATTTATCACAATAATTCACATATATTCATAACCAAAAAATACGGGGTTTTACACTTCAGCTTCACAATTTTCTAGTGGAAATATAAGACCATTCAACACTCATAATAATCTTCATAATCCATAACCTAATCTTTCATACCAAAATTAGCCTCCTCATAATCAATATGTAAATTCTATTCCACCAAGTTCTGACCATGAAAAACGACTCATGTATTAGAGAAAGGTCTAGAAGTCGTGACAAAAAAGCATCTACATAGACCACCAACAAATTAACTCAATCATCCAACATTCTGAAAATTTTCATGCAAACAACAGGCCAATTGCTAAAGTCTAACTATAAAGTCATAGCTAGATTAGAAACTCATCTAGGACAACTAGCTAGCGCAGAGAGAGAGAGAGAGAGAGAGAGAGAGAGAGAGAGAGAGAGAGAGAGAGAGAGAGAGAGAGAGAGAGAGAGAGAGAGAGAAAAAAATGGAGAGAGATTTTCGAGTCAACCAATTGCAAATCCTAAAGACATTGGATTGAGTTCATCCCATCCAGCCCAAGTAAATGCAATTCACATATTAAGATCAGAAAACAGATTGATAACCAAGTTAGAATATCTACTGAGCAAGCTTCTCCTTCTTCTATCCAAACTGCCGAACCTGAACAAATACCCCCTCCTGATAATTTTTGCAACCATCTTCTTCTTATGATAACCATGAGCAATAAATCGAATCTGAGAAGCTAGATATGTGTAAATCCAATTAACTAGAGGTTGTCAGCGCAAAAACGACCGTTTTTGCTAATTATTTAGCAAAAAATGGTCTGTTTTAAAAATAAACTCCTTTTATCAATCCAATTAACCAGAGATTGTCAGCCCAATAAATTTATTGCAAAGTCACCTCACCTCCCGTCACCTCATTTTAACAAACAGTAACCTGGTTCAAACTTCACAAAAACCCAGGATGCAAACCTCAACTGAGGTTAGGATGCATTATCTTAAAAAGTCAACTCAACCTTGACGAGAAAACAATTCCCTTCTCTTTTGCTCTTCCACGTTATTATAAATTTCCAATGAAGGCTAGTTTTTAATTTAATCTTCATGTGTGCCTTGCACTATAAATAACAAATGCCCATAATATACTTTGTGCTATAGATTGTGTTGTTATTAGGGGTGCCAAACGATTTGGATATATCCGAACCGATCCGCATCCGAACAGATGCGGATATAGTAAGTTAATTTTAAAACCGGGCGGATACGATTTCGGATACAGATCTGATTTTAGTTTTTTTTTCGGATACAGATTCGGATACGAATATAAGAATTGCGGATACGGATATCCGCAATGTAATAATAATTCGGATCACAAAGTTACAATTACAAACCCGTAACCGCTAACCCAAAACCCAACAACTAAAAACCCTAGCGCCTTGTGATATCACATCCCATTCCGCCGCCTCCAGCCCTCCACTCAATTTCCAGCCTCCCTCCACTCAAATTCGTCAGATCCCGACGGTCCCGAGACTCCGGAGTCCCGACCAAAGACTCCCGACCCGTCGCCGGTGTCATATTCGGACTAGTGAGCAGTGAGTGGTAAAGGTGAAGAGCATAACTTATTTTTATTAATCGGTCAGTTATTTGCTCAGCCCTTCTCATCCTCACGATCGGGGTATGGCGATTCGGTAATTATGCACTCCTATCTTTTTTTTCCTTGCGAGGAGAGGATTCGGGCTCTCTACAAAATCGAATGGGGAGGGAGGACAAGAGGAAGGGGAGTAATTTCTTCTTTGTCCTCTCTACATTTGGAAACGAAAGAAGGGCATCGCCGCTTCAACCCGCGAGGTATAAATTCAATCAATTTTCTTTTGACCTTTTTGATCCCCTTTTGAATGATCTGCCGATCTCATGGTTTCTTTCATTGGATAGAAATAGATCTATGGGTTTTAGGTTTTATTTCTGATTCTGATCCACGCCGGGCTCCTCTGTGAGGTATAAATTCGTCATAATTAATCAGATTTTCTTTTCCTTTTCGATCCTTTATAAAAAATTAGGCGATTTTTCTTTGTTATGCATTCAGTCTACCTTGAAACCATCTATCTGAATGAATGGGGTCATCAGATGTATAAAGGTGTTTACTTTGTGTTGTTGGACGTTTTCTCTTTTCCCTCCCCACATGATCAAGACTGCTATATTGACGTTGTAATTTTGATTTACTTGCAATTACGAGCCTGTATCATTTAAATTTAAGTCTTGATTAGTGCAATTTAAGAATTTGAATGCTACCTATATAGTATTTTCTAAACTGTGCTCCTTGGTCGATTTGTTCCCCCAATTTTCTTCGGATGATAATAGCTTAATTTCTGTCAAGTTCTTGATTTATGTGCGATACTGGTAGCCATGGAAAATCCCTCTATTAACGAGCGTTCAAACTTCAAAATCTTGCCATGGAGAAATTAACTGTTGTTTCGTATTTCGGATAGATATTTGTTAGGACAAAATTTCCTGTTGAGTAGATTATAACATTTAGATTATAACATTTTGATAGAGATAGCAATTATGAGTCTTTATCGTATTTATGATTCTAGTAATATTCATGATGGATTATGATCCTAGCTATTTTTGAAATTAATTCCTGCTTAGTACTACAATTTAAGAACTCATTAGACACTACACGAATAGTTTTGTTAAACAGGACTTCCTGGTCATTTTATTTCTCCATTTCTTTGGATGATAATAGTTTTCTTTCAGATTCTTGATTTTATGTGACATAATTGGTTGTCATGGCGGTTCTCTGTGTTAACGAGGCTTCAAACTTTTTGCTTTGTAGTAATTAACGATAAAGAAATTTCCTTCATCTTCATATTTTGTTGCTTCATATTTTGGATACGGCGGGGATGAGATGTCGACGTCAGAGGGCAGAGGGAGCTGCAGCGGGGGTCAGCGATGGTTGATGGCAAAGACAGATGAGGAGAGAGGTGGGCTGCGACGGGCGGAGCTCAGGGAGGAGTGAACGACGTGCATGAGAGGCGTTTGTCGGTGCGGTCAAGCACGGTGACGACGGGCCGGCTGCCGCGCGGTGATACGGACGGGGGCCGTGCTTAGGGGGAAATAGAGCGAGACTGAGGGTAGTGGAGCTAGGCACGACGTAGCGACGACCCAGATGCCGCAGGGGTCCGCTGTCCATTGGGGGGAAGGACGGAGGAGGCTTGCGGTGCAGCGACAGAGTGAACGGCCTGGCGAATGTTTTTTCGGTCGGAAATGGTGCGAAGGCAACAGCATCTGAGACTGGCGGAGCTTGGACGCTGAGGCTTTATCGGTAGCTCAGGATTGAGAGCGTTAGTGAGGAGGCAGAGCTGGGAGCGCGTTGGTTTGTCGTGCACGGCTCCTGGGAACCACCCGCCTTATGGACAAGAGTGGCGCGTCGGGGACGTCCATGTTAGTTTGATCTCATAGGGCTGAGGGCTGAGCTTGGCGTTTGGTGCATGAAGAAGAGGAGAGAGATGGGGATGAGCTGATGAAGAGGAGGGAGAGTTTGATTGGAGAGAGAAAGAGAATAAGAGAGTGAGAGTCACGTGGGGGGTTTAAGGAGTTGGGGGAGACACGAGGTGGGGATTTGCGTGAATTAGGGAGGGTTTTAGGGGTGTGGGGTAGGGGAGAGATGAAGAGTGATTTACAGGTGAGAAAACGCAGGGAATTACCCCCTTTAAAAAAATAATTAAAATACCAAAAAAATTTATTCAAATAAATATTGAAAATTTATGGTCAAAATAATAATAACAATAACAATAATAAATAATTAACTATTAATTTAAAAAGTTTTACCAAAACAATTAAATTTATAATTAGCAAAACCATTTAAATATAATACCGTATTTTTAAATCGTAGAAAATTCTAGAGAAATTAGGGAAAATACAAATACTCTTTTAGAAAAATAATATTTAATGTTTAAATACCAGAAAATTATTTAAACCCGTATTAGAAATTTACGATCATTACAGATAGGCAGATAGGCAATTGGATATATTATTTCATGATGTGCTAGTAGATATATAGCAAATAGGCAGATAAACATGCTAGTGGATATATTTTTTCATTATGTGCTAGTGGATATATAGCAGATAGGCAAAAATAATACCTTTTTCATTTTTTGTGACATATTAGATGAACTCACGTGTGGGAAATGAATTATATTGTGTCTGCTTCCGAGAGAGTTCAACCCAACGAATCTCCACTAGCCTCGGCATAAGGAGGTGAAACAGGAGAAAAAAAAGATGGAAAAGATAACTGAACAACCTTCCCTTGTTACGTGAGTACCAGTATGATCTTGTTGAGGAATTTTCGCTGGATCTTTTTGATAAGATCAAAACATGCATCGCAGAGACAGCGTTTATTGTAATAGATACTGAGTGGTTTATGACAATAGAAATCAATAGATATCATGTAGAGTCATTGATACAACTCGAAATTAAGAGTGGGAGCAAGAACAATGAAGAATACAAAATCTTTTTGTTGGATTGTTTGAAATTGCCGTAATAACCAATATTTGACATTCTAAGGTTTATATACACAAACAACGAGACACTCAAGCTTGGGTTTTCATTTAGTAACGATATTTGACATTCTAAGGTTTATATACACAAACAACGAGACACTCAAGCTTGGGTTTTCATTTAGTAACGACTACGCTAATCTTGCTGAGTTCCTTAGGGACGTGTATGCAAACAACGAGACACTCAAGCTTGGGTTTTCATTTAGTAACGACTACGCTAATCTTGCTGAGTTCCTTAGGGACGTGTATGCACTGCACATGATAAATGTAAGTTTTCCAGTCTTGTTTACATAAAAACTGATAATTTGTTTTCAATTACATGATTGTTCTAATATTCGGGGCTTGTTTTCGCAAATTTTCCCTGTTATCTAACTGCAGACCATGTTCATGCAGTTTGTTCAGTCCAAAAATCAAATACAATTCAAGTTTGTAGTGGAATAACTCCTCAGATGCTACCTCTTGATGGTAATGCAAACTGCCAACTATTAGAAACTAAAAAAATCACAATATTACAACAAGAGCCTATGTGACTGGATATGAGGAAAATATTTCAGCAATAGCCTATTTCATTAAGCATTGCTTCCGTTTTTCCTATAAGGGTTGAACAGACGGGTCCTGGGATGCAAGACCTTTGAGTAGTTACCAAAAAATATATGCTGCAAATGTCGAAGCTATGCTTGATCTACTTCCTAAATTTGAGACTAACATTTGGCAATGTTTGTTAAGGGCATCTTACTTTTTCATTTAGAAAAAAAATATTTTTTTGGTTAAGGTTTAATCTAGTGTCGCTCATGATTATCTTTTTACAGATGGATGGAGGGCCCATGTGTACACATATCCGCCGTCGAAGGCTAAAAAAAAATACTTAAAAAAACATGCTAAAAAAGAACTATTTCGAAGTTGTAAACAACTAGGAAACAGAACTGTCTGTCCACCCACTGCAGTGCGTCCATCGGCTAATATAGGTGTCCCAAAATTTATTGTTGATGTAAGGCATCTATCCTTTCTTCTCTTTTATACTCCTCTCTGATAATCTGAGATAATTTTATGAACTATACCATTTAACTTCCCTCGTGATCATACAGAGCCGCAATAACGTCTTGGTTCACAAATACTCCCATCAATTGTAGACCGAATTTGTTCTCCACCATTTTGTTTGCACAAGTCATAATTAGCAAAACAATCCCTCAACGCTCTAGTGTCTTGATCAGTTACATAACTTCCTCGTCTTTTTTAGTCTTCGATGACGAATGTGTATACATGGGGCTTCCATCTACCTGTAAAGATAATCACGAGCGACACTAGATTAAATCTTAACAAAAAAAATATTTTTTCTAAATGAAAAGTAAAAGATCCTTAACAAACATTGCCAAATGTTGGTCTCAAATTTAGGAAGTAGATTAAGCATAGCTTCGACATTTGCAAAATATATTTTTCGGGAACTACATAAAGGTCTTTCACCCTAGGACCCCGTCTATTCAACCTGAATAGGAAATACAGAAGCAAAGCTTAATAAAATAGGATATTGCTGAAATATTTTCCTCATATCCAGTCACATAGGCTCTTGCTGTAATATTGTGTTTTTTAGTTTTTTAATAGTTGGTAGTTTGTATTACCTTCGAGAGGTAGCATCTGAGGAGTTATTCCACTACAAACTTGAATTGTATTTGATTTTTAGACCGAACAAACTACATGAACATGATCTGCAGGAAGATAAAAGGGAAAATTTACGAAAACAAGCCCCATATATTAGAACAATCTTGTAATTGCAAACAAATTAGCAGTTTTTATATAAACAAGACTGGAAAACTTACATTTATCATGTCCAGTGCATACACGTCCTTAAGGAACTCAGCAAGATTAGCATAGTCGTTACTAAATGAAAACCCAAGCTTGAGTGTCTCGTTGTTTGTGTATATGAACCTTAGAATGTCAAATATTGGTTGTTGCGGCAATTTCAAACCATCCAACAAAAAAATTTTGTATTCTTCATTGTTCTTGCTCCCACGTTTAATTTCGAGTTGTATCAATGACATTACAGGATATCAACTGCTTTTTATTGTCATAAACCACTCCGTATCTATTCCAATAAACGTTGTCTCTGCGATGCACGCTTTGATCTTATCAAAGAGGTCCGACGAAAATTCCTCAACAAGATCATACTGGTACTCACGTAACAAGGGAAGGTTATTGGGGTTTTCTTGTCCATCTTCTTTTCCTCCTGTTTCACCTTCCGTCGAGGCTAGTGGAGGTTCGGTGGGTTGAACTCTCTCGGAAGCAGAGATTATATATTTCCCGCACGTGAGAGTTCATCTAAGATGTCATAAAAAATAAAAAATGTAATATTTCATGATGAGCTAGTGGATATATAGCAGATAGGCAAGTCGATATATTATTTCATGATGTGCTAGTGGATATATAGCAGATAGGCAGATAGACACATGCTAGTGGATATATTATTTCATGATGTGCTAGTGGATATATAGCATATAAGCAAAAATATTATATTTTTCATTTTCTGTGACATATTAGATGAACTCTCACGTGCGGGAAATGAATTATATTCTCTGTTTTTGAGAGAGTTCAACACACCTAACCTCCACTACCCTCGACGGAAGGAGGTGAAACAGGAGAAAAAGAAGATGGACAAAGAAATCCCAACAACCATTCTTTTTTACGTGAGTACCAGTATGATCTTGTTGAGAAAAATTTTCGTAGGACGTTTTTGATAAGATCAAAGCGTGCATCGCAGAGGTATCATTTATTGTTATAGATACTGAGTGGTTTATGATAATAGAAAGCAGTAGATATCTTATAGTGTCATTGATACAACTCAAAATTAAAAGTGGGAGTAAGAACAATGAAGAATACAAGATCTTTTTATTGGATTGTTTGAAATTGTCGCAATAACCAATATTTGACATTCTAAGGTTCATATACACAAACAACGAGACACTCAAACTTGGGTTTTTATTTAATAACGACTACGCTAATCTTGTTGAGTTCCTTAAGGACGTGTGTGCATTGGACATGATAAATGTAAGTTTTCCAGTCTTGTTTACTTAAAAACTGGTAATTTGTTTGGAATTACATGTTTGTTCTAATATTCAAGGCTTGTTTTCGCAGATTTTCCTTTTTATCTAAGTGCAGACCATGTTCATGCAGTTTGTTCAGTCCAAAAATCAAATACAATTCAAGTTTGTAGTGGAACAACTCCTCTGATGCTACCTCTTGAAGGTAATGCAAACTGCCAACTATTAGAAACTAAAAAAATTGCAATATTACAGCAAGAGCCTATGTTACTTGATATGCGGAAAATATTTCAGCAATAGCCTATTTCATTAAGCTTTGTTTTTGTTTTTCCTATCCAGGTTGAATAGACGGGGTCCTGGGATGAAAGACTTTTGAGTAATTCCCAAAAAATATATGCTGCAAATGTCGAAGTTATACTTGACCTACTTCCTAAATTTGAGACCAACATTTTGTAATGTTTGTTAAGGTCTTCTTACTTTTTCATTTAGAAAAAATATATTTTTTGGTTAAGGTTTAATCTAGTGTCGCTCATGGTTATCTTTACAGATGGATAAAGGGCCCATGTGTACACATATTCACCGTCGAAGGCTAAAAAAATTACTTAAAAAAATATGCTAAAAAAGAACTATTTCGAAGTTGTAAACAACTAGGAAACAGAACTGCTTGTCCACCCACTGCAGTGCGTCCATCATCTAATATAGGTGTCCCAAAATTTATTGTTGATGTAAGGCATCCATCCTCTCCTCTTTTATATTCCTCTCTAATAATCTGAGATAATTTTATGAACTATACAATCTGACTTCCCTCGTGATCATACAGAGCCACAATAACGTCTATGTTCACAAATACATGAATTGTAGACCGAATTTGTTCTCCACCATTTTGTTTGCACAAGTCCATAATTCGCAAATTAATTCCTTAACGCTCTAGTGTCTTGATCAGTTACATGACTTTCATCGTCTTTTTTAGCCTTCAACGGCGGATATGTTTACACATGGGCCCTCTATCCATCTGTAAAGGTAATCATGAGTGACACTAGATTAAACCTTAACAAAAAAAATTTCTTTTCTAAAGGAAAAAGTAAGAGTCACTTAACAAACATTGCCAAATGTTGGTCTCAAATTTAGGAAGTAGATTAAGTATAGCTTTGACATTTGCAGCATATATTTTTTGGGAATTACTCAAAGGTCTTTCACCCCAGGACACCGTCTGTTCAACCTGGATAGGAAATAAGGCAGCAAAGCTTAATGAAATAGGCTATTGCTGAAATATTTTCCTCATATCCAGTCACATAGGCTCTTGTTGTAATATTGCGTTTTTTAGTTTCTAATAGTTGGCAGTTTGCATTACCTTCGAAAGGTAGCATCTGAGGAGTTGTTCCACTATAAACTTGAATTGTATTTGATTTTTGGACTGAACAAACTGAATGAACATGGTCTGCCTTTAGATAAAAGGGAAAATCTGCGAAAAAAGCCCCGAATATTAGAACAATCATGTAATTGCAAACAAATTATTAGTTTTTATGTAAACAAGACTGGAAAACTTACATTTATCATGTCCAGAACACACGTCCTTAAGGAACTCAGCAAGATTAGTGTAGTCGTTACTAAATAAAAACTCAAGCTTGAGTGTCTTGTTGTTTGTGTATATGAGCCTTAGAAAAATATTGGTTGTTACGGCAATTTAAAACAATCCAACAAAAAGATTTTGTATTCTTCATTGTTCTTGCTCCTATTTTTAATTTTATGTTGTATCAATGACAGATATCTACTGCTTTCTATTGTCATAAACGACTCAATATCTATTGCAATAAACTCTGTCTCTGCGATACACACTTTGATCTTATCAAAGAGGTCCAACGAAAATTTCTCAATAAGATCATACTAGTACTCACGTAACAAGGGAAGGTAGTTGGAGTTTTCTTGTCCATCTTCTTTTTCTCTTGTTTAACCTCCTTCCGTTGAGGCTAGTGGAGGTTCGGTGAGTTGAACTCTCTCGGAAGCAGAAGCAATATAATTCACTTTCCGCACGTGAGAGTTCATCTTAAGATGTCACAGAAAATAAAAAACGTAATATTTTATGATGTGCTAGTGGATATATAGTAGATAGGCATGTGCTAGTGGATATATTATTTCATGATGTGCTAGTGGATATATAGCAGATAGGTAATATAATTTATTTTCCGCACGTGAGAGTTCATCTAAGATGTCATAGAAAAAAAATGTAATATTTCATGATGTGCTAGTGGATATAGCAGATAGGTAAGTGGATATATTATTTCATGATGTTCTAGTGGATAAATAGCAGATAGGTAGATAAATATGTGCTAGTGGATATATTATTTCATGATGTGTTAGTGGATATATAGCAAATAGGCAAAAATATTGCCTTTTTCATTTTCTGTAACGTCTTAGATGAACTCTCACGTGCGGAAAATGAATTATAGTGCCTCTGCTTTCAAGAGAGTTTTAACTCACCGTTCCTCCACTAACCTCGATGGAAGGATGTGAAACAGGAAAAAAGAAGATGGACAAAAAAACCCCAACAACCATCCCTTGTTATGTGAGTACCAGTATAATCTTGTTGAGGAATTTATGTCGGACCTCTTTGATAAGATTAAAACGTGCATCGCAGAGGTAGCGTTTATTACAATAAATACTGAGTGATTTATGACAATAAAAAACAGTAGATATCCTGTAGTGTCATTGATACAACTCAAAAATAAAAGTTGGAGCAAGAACAATGAAGAATACAGAATTTTTTTGTTGGATTATTTGAAATTGCCGCAACAACCAATATTTGACATTCTAAGGTTCATATACACAAACAACGAGACACTTAAGCTTGAGTTTTTATTTAGTAACAATTACGCTAATCTTGCTGAGTTCCTTAAGGACGTGTGTACTCTGGACATAATAAATGTAAGTTTTCCAGTCTTGTTTACATAAAATCTGATAATTTGTTTGCAATTACATGATTGTTCTAAAATCCTGGTCTTGTTTTCGCAGATTTTGCCTTTTATCTAATTGCAGACCATGTTTATGCAGTTTGTTCAGCCCAAAAATCAAATACAATTCAAGTTTGTAGTGAAACAACTCCTCAAATGCTACCTCTTGAAGGTAATGCAAACTGCTAACTATTAGAAACTAAAAAAAAACGTAATATTACAATAAGAGCCTATGTGACTGGATTTGAGGAAAATATTTCAGCAATAGCCTATTTCATTAAGCTTTGCTTTCGTATTTCCTATCCAGGTTGAGCAGACGGGTCCTGGGTGAAAGACTTTTGAGTAGTTCCCCAAAAATATATGCTGCAAATGTCGAAGTTATGCTTGATTTACTTCCTAAATTTGAGACCAACATTTGGTAATGTTTGTTAAGGGCCTCTTTACTTTTTCATTTAGAAAAATTATTTTTTGGTTAAGTTTTAATCTAGTGTCGCTCATGGTTATCTTTACAGATGGATGGAGGGCCCATGTGTACACAAATCCGCCATCGAAGGCTAAAAAATTACTTAAAAAAACATGCTAAAAAAGAACTATTTCGAAGTTGTAAACAACTAGGAAACAGAACTGCCTACCACTGCAGCGCGTCTACCAGCCAATATAGGTGTCCCAAAATTTATTGTTGATGTAAGGCATCCATCCTTTCTTCTCTTTTATATTCATCTCTGATAATCTGAGATAATTTTATGACCTATACAATTTGACTTCCCTCATGATCATACAGAGCCACAATAACGTCTATCTTCACAAATACTCCATGAATTGTAGACCGAATTTGTTCTCCACCATAATATTTGCACAAGTCCATAATTATCAAAACAATCCCTTAACGCTCTAGTGTCTTGATCATTTACATGACTTCCTCGTTTTTTAGCCTTTGACGAGGGATATGTTTACACATGGGCTGATGGGCCATCCATCCATCTTTAAAGATAATCATGAGTGACACTAGATTAAACCTTAAAAAAAATATTTTTTCTTAATGAAAAAGTAAGTCCCTTAACAAACATTGCCAAATGTTGGTCTCAAATTTAGGAAGTAGATCAAACATAGCTTCGACATTTGCAACATATATTTTTAGGGAATTATTCAAAGGTCTTTCACCCCAGGACCCCGTCTGTTCAACCTGGATAGAAAATACGGTAGCAAAGCTTAATGAAATAGGCTATTGCTGAAATATTTCCTCATATCCAGTCACATAGGCTCTTGCTGTAATATATTGTTTTTTTAGTTTCTAATAGTTGTCAGTTTGCATTACCTTCGAGAGGTAGCATCTGAGAAGTTGTTCCACTACAAACTTGAATTGTATTTGATTTTTAGACTAAACAAACTGAATGAACATGGTCTGTAGTTAAATAAAATGTAAAATCTGCGAAAACAAGCCTCGGATATTAGAATAATCAAGTAATTGAAAACAAATTATCAGTTTTTATGTAAACAAGACTGGAAAACTTACATTTATCATGTCTAGAGCACACGTCCTTAAGAAACTTAGCAAGATTAGCGTAGTCGTTACTAAATGAAAACCTAAGCTTGAGTATCTCGTTGTTTGTGTATATGAACCTTAGAATGTTAAATATTAGTTGTTGTGGCAATTTTAAACAATCCAACAAAAAAATTTTGTATTCTTCATTGTTCTTGCTCCCATTTTTAATTTCGAGTTGTATCAATGACACTACATGATATCTATTGTTTTCTATTGTTATAAATCACTCAGTATCTATTGCAATAAACGTTGCCTCTGTGATAAACGCTTTGATCTTATCAAAGAGGTCCGAAGGAAATTCCTTAATAAGATCATACTGGTACTCACGTAACAAGGGAAGGTTTTTGGGGTTTTCTTGTCCATCTTCTTTTTCTCCTGTTTCACCTCCTTCCGTCGAGGCTAGTGGAGGTTAGGTAAGTTAAACTCTCTCGGAAGCAGAGGCATGTGGTAGTGGATATATTATTTCATGATGTAATAGTGGATATATAGCAGATAGATAGGTAATATAATTCATTTCCCGCATGTGAGAGTTTATTTAAGATGTTACGGAAAATGAAAAATGTAATATTTCATGATGTGCTAGTGGATATATAGCATATAGGTAGATAGGCAAGTGGATATATTATTTCATGATGTGCTAGTGGATATATAGCAGATAGGCATGTACTAGTGGATATATTATTTCATGATGTGCTAGTAGATATATAGCAGATAGGTAAAAATATTACCTTTTTCATTTTCTGTGACATATTAGATGAATTCTCACGTGCGGGTAATGGATTATATTGTCTCTGCTTCCGAGAGAGTTCAACCAACCGAACCTCTACTAGCTTCGACAGAAGGAGGTGAAACAGGAGAAAAAGAAGATGGACAAGAAAACCCTAACAACCTTCTCTTGTTATGTGAGTACCAGTATGATCTTGTTGAGGAATTTTCACCGGACCTCTTTGATAAGATCAAATCATGCATCGCAGAGGCAGCGTTTATTGCAATAGATACTGAGTGGTTTATGACAATAGAAAGCAGTAGATATCCTGTAGTGTCATTGATACCTATGAAGCACGGACACACATAACATGAAGCCGTGTCGTGTCCATGTCGGATGCACGTGTCGAACACGTATCCTATGTATTTTTTAGGATTTGCCTCGTGTCGGCGTGTCGGATCCGTGTCCGTGCTATATAGATTGATACAACTCGAAATTATAAGTGGGAGCAAGAACAATAAAGAATACAAATTCATTTTGTTGGATTGTTTGAAATTGTTGCAACAACCAATATTTGATATTCTAAGGTTTATATACACAAACAACGGGACCCTCAATCTTAAGTTTTCATTTAGTAACGACTACGCTAATCTTGCTAAGTTAAGGATGTGTGTGCAATGGACATGATAAATGTAAGTTTTCCAGACTTGTTTACATAAAGACTTGTAATTTGTTTGCAATTATATGATTGTTCTGATGTACGGGGCTTGTTTTCGTAGATTTTTCCTTTTATCTACCTGCAGACCATGTTCATGCAGTTTGTTCAGTGCAAAAATCAAATACAATTCAAGTTTGTAGTGGAACAACTCCTCAGATGCTATCTCTAGATGGTAATGCAAACTTTCAACTATTAGAAACTAATAAAAACGTAATATTACAGCAAGGGCCTATGTGACTGGATATAAGGAAAATATTTTAACAATAGCTTATTTCATTAAGCTTTGATTCCGTATTTCCTAACCAGGTTGAACAGACGGGGTCCTGAGGTGAAAGACTTTTGAGTAGTTCCCAAAAAATATATGCTGCAAATGTCGAAGCTATACTTGATCTACTTCCTAAATTAGAGACCAACATTTGGCAATGTTTGTTAAAGGCCTCTTACTTTTCCATTTATAAAAAAAATATTTTTTTGGTTAATGTTTAATCTGGTGTCGTTCATGATTATTTTTACAGATGGATTGAGGGCCCATGTGTACACATATCTGCCGTCGAAGGCTAAAAAAATTACTTAAAAATCATGCTATAAAAAAGAACTATTTCAAAGTTGTAAACAACTAGGAAACAGTACTGTTTGTCCACCCACTGTGGTGCGTCCATCAGCCAATATGGGTGTCCTGAAATTTATTGTTGATGTAAGGCATCCATCCTCTTTTCTCTTTTATATTCCTCTCAGATAATCTGAGATAATTTTATGAACTATACAATTTGTCTTCTCTCGTGATCATACAGAGCTACAATAACGTCTTGGTTCACAAATACTCCATCAATTGTGTACCGAATTTGTTCCAACCATTTTGTTTGCAAAAGTCCATAATTAGCAAAACAATCCCTCAACACTCTAGTGTCTTGATCAGTTACATGAATTCCTCGTCTTTTTTAACCTTCGACGACGGATATGTTTACACATGGGCCCTCCATCAATCTGTAGAGATAATCAAGAGCGGCACTAGATTAAACCTTAACAAAAAATATTTTTTCTAAATGAAAAAGTAAGAGGCCCTTAGCAAACATTGCCAAATGTTGGTCTCAAATTAAGGAAGTAGATCAAGCATAGCTGCGACATTTGTAGTATATATTTTTGGGAACTACTCAAAGGTCTTTCACCCCAGGACCCCGTCTGTTCAACCTAGATAGGAAATACGGCAACAAAGCTTAATGAAATAGGCTATTGCTGAAATATTTTACTCATATCCAGTCACATAGGCTTTTGTTGTAATATTGTGTTTTTTTAGTTTCTAATAGTTGGCAGTTTGCATTACCTTCGAGAGGTAACATCTGAGGAGTTGTTGCACTACAAACTTAAATTGTATTTGATTTTTGGACTGAACAAACTGCATGAACATGATCTGTAGGTAGATAAAAGGGAAAATCTACAAAAACAATCCCCGGATATTAGAACAATCGTGTAATTGCAAACAAATTACTAGTTTTTATGTAAACAAGACTGAAAAACTTACTATCATGTCCAGTGCACACACACGTCCTTAATGAACTTAGTAAGATTAGCGTAGTCGTTACTAAATGAAAACTCAAGCTTGAGTGTCTCGTTGTTTGTGTATATGAACCTTAGAATGTCAAATATTGGTTGTTGCGGTAATTTCAAACAATCCAACAAAAAGATTTTGTAATCTTCATTATTCTTCCTCCCACTTTTAATTTTGAGTTATATCAATGACACTATAAGATATCTACTGTTTTCTATTGTCATAAACCACTCTGTATCTATAACAATAAATAATACCTTTGTGATGCACGCTATGATCTTATCTTAGAGGTCTGACGAAAATTTTTCAACAAGATCATACTGGTACTCACGTAATAAGGGAATGTTGTTGGGGTTTTCTTGTCCATCTTCTTTCTCGTGTTTCACATCCTTTCGTCGAGGCTAGTGGAGATTCGGTGAGTTGAACTCTCTCGGAAGTAAATGTAATATAATTCATTTCCCACACGTGAGAGTTCATCCAAGACGTTGTTGTGGCTTTGTATGATCACGAGGGAAGTCAAATTGTATAGTTCATAAAATTATCTCAGATTATCAGAGAGGAATATAAAAGAGGAGATGGATGCCTTCAACAATAAATTTCAGGACACCAATATTGGCTGATTGATGCGCTGCAGTGGGTGGACAGGCAGTTCTGTTTCCTAGTTGTTTACAACTTCGAAATAGTTCTTTTTAGCATGTTTTTTAAGTAATTTTTTTTAGCCTTCGACGGCGGATATGTGTACACATGGGCCCTCCATCCATCTGTAACGATAACCATGAGAGACACTAGATTAAACCTTAACCAAAAAATATTATTTCTAAATGAAAAAATAAGAGGCCCTTAACAAACATTGTCAAATGTTGGTCTCAAATTTAGGAAGTAAATCGAGTATAGTTTCGACATTTGCAGCATATATTTTTTGGGAACTACTCAAAGGTCTTTCACTTCAGTACCACGTCTGTTCAACCTGGATAGGAAATACGTAAGCAAATCTTAATGAAATAGGTTATTGCTAAAATATTTTCTCATATCCAATCACATAGGCTCTTGTTGTAATATTACGTTTTTTAAGTTTCTAATAGTTGGCAGTTTGTATTACCTTTGAGGGGTAGCATCTGAGGAGTTCCATTGCAAATTTGAATTGTATTTGATTGTTGGACTGAACAAACTGTATGAGCATGGTCTGCAGGTCAATAAAAAGGAAAATCTGCGAAAACAAGCCTCGGATATTTGAACGATCATGTAATTACAAACAAATTATCAGTTTTTATGTAAACAAAACTGGAAAACTTACATTTATCATGTCCAGTAAACCCACGTTCTAAAGGAACTCACCAAGTTTGGGTTTTCATTTAGCAACGACTACGCTAATCTTGCTAAGTTCCTTAAGGACGTGGGTGCACTGGACATGATAAATGTAAGTTTTCTAGTTTTGTTTATATAAAAACTGGTAATTTGTTTGCAATTACATGATTGTTCTAATATCCGGGGTTTGTTTTCGCAGATTTTCCTTTCATATATCTCAACATCTTTAATCTAGAAAAATAGCCGAGTGATCCATCGGATCAACCCTTAGAAGTGAACTTAATTCGGGAAATACCTACCAAATAGGTAGCAGAAGAGCATGAGCTTGATTGAGTTTTGAGAGAAGATCTTTGATGAAGAAATCAAGTTAAGAGAGTTAGAATCAAAATAAGTCTTTAAGAAGAAAAGTACTGGGTTAGACACAAGTTTTATTGATCACAACTTCGAAGAACTATTTGCTTATGAAATTTAGGATCCAAGTAGATATGAAACAATTGGCCTATGATGCTTCAACCATGAACTTTGGGTCTGAGAAAATTCTTAAAGAAGAGCTGATTTTATTAGGACAAACTTTCATTCATGTGGAACCTAAGTTCAAATCTGAGACTAGATTTCTAATTGATAGGCATTGAAAAATCAAGATGCATGACCCTCTATTAACGTTCCATGAAATGCTACAAAAATTATTAAAAATCAGAATCTAAGCACATCATTGAGTTTTTCTTGTAAGACTTCTTTAAAATTCAAGATCGAATTTTTAGCAATAAGGCAAGAACTGATATAGAATGTGAGCTTTTCATTTTCAATCCTTTATTCTAC
This sequence comes from Asparagus officinalis, assembly GCF_001876935.1. NCBI lineage: Eukaryota > Viridiplantae > Streptophyta > Magnoliopsida > Asparagales > Asparagaceae > Asparagus > Asparagus officinalis. The sequence continues at coordinate 46,702,104 of NC_033801.1, forward strand.
ATTTTTACTCTGTGTCTCATAATAATAAAAATAAAAAAGAATTTGATATTCTCTTGTTTGGAGAGTTTGTTTCATTAAAAAATAAAAAATAAAATAAAAAAGAGAGACCAAATTTTTATGGCTACATCCTTCTCTCATACCCATTAGAAATCAAGGTAATTCCAAAATTTGTCATTTTATCATCATTCAAGATTGAACAAATGTAAGTGTTTCATTTTCTATCTACTTTACTTTTTGTATCATATAGTTTGCATTAAGGATAATGTAAAATTTAGGTATTGGGTGAAGATTTGTTATATTTTCTCTTTATTTTATCCTTTCATTTATCATTTCTTTTCTTTCCCTAAAAAATAAAAAAATATGCCACTTGCAAACTTGATAAAGTTTGCATTTATCATTTCTTTTCTAAAAAAATAAAAAAATATGCCACTTGCAAACTTGATAAAGTTAATTAATAATGATTTACTTGATGAATTTTTAAACTTTCTAATTCGTAGTTAGTTTTATATTCAAGTTACTATTTTATGATAACTCTAAATAAATTTTTAAGAAATGATTTTTAAAATTTGGATGATTTTACCAACCCAGATTGTAGGTTGGAGAATATGGATCATTCGTAGGGTGCTGGAATAGGGTGCTGGAATGTAGTGTTCACTTGACCTAATGCTTGACTGTTTTCTAAGAGAGGACATTCCTCTAAAACATAGATTCGGGATAGGTGGTTATGACCTCTCGAGGGCAGAAACTTGATTAATTTGAGCCGAGGCTTGTTCTTTAGTTTCAAGGACTTCCTGTAAATGGTTCGTTAACCCTTTCGTTAATCATAGTCCAGTTTCAAATTGATAGAGGTGGAAGTGTACCTATTAGTATTTTGTAGTGTCGATAAAGCACTAGTAGACATGTCGCATGCTTGGCGACACACTTCTGGATCACGAGGTATGACAGTTAAAATTCAAGGATCAGAACCAATAAAAAGAACACATGAATCCTATGTCCAAATTCATAAAATGATGAAATTTTTTATGGGTTTCACAATGGTGAAACTTTTCTGTGAGGTATAAATTCAGCATAATTAATCAGATTTCCTTTTCCTTTTCGATCCTATATAAAAAATTTGGCGATTTTTCTTTTTTTTTATGCATTCTGTCTACCTTTAAACCATCTATCTGAATCGGGTCATCAGATGTATAAAAGTGTTTACTTTGTGTTGTTCAACTTTTACTCTTTTTTTTTTTTGCTTTGCGACAATTAAGAACCGATACTTTTCGAGTAGTATCTCGATAAATGAAAATATCTGTTGGAACTTCTGCCACAATAGATGCGCAGTGAGGTACTAGATGCACATTAACTCCAATATTTAGCTAGTCCAACTAAAGTTTGAAATTACCCAGACACATAACCTCTTGACTCAAAGATGCCATGATTTGACTTCAATTGGTTTTTCTTTTTTCTAGCCTCATTTCATTACTACTACTACTACTACTACTACTACTTTGGTTTTATATCAGATTTGTTCCCTATAGAATTGATGCCGAAAATCTTGTAAACATAACGAGTTTATATATGACTCCTAGTTGCTGTATCTAGTTTGTAAAACTTCCTGTGTTTTATATTCCTATTTCAGCCATATCAGATTATCCATCATCTTCATCGACAGTTGCATTGGTAATTGGTGCTCAAAAAGTACAATGGTTTGGCACCAATTCCTTGTACTTTGTCTAGTCATAAGACTTAGGACACATGTATAGCTGCAAACCGCTAGAGTTAATTATTATTTATCACTTGTTGATTTACTGTTCAATTCCTTGAATGGACATGTAGGATGCAAGGATTACAAAATGATGAGAATTGGACAGTCGACTTTTCATCTTCATTTTTCTTAGCTGAGCATGTGTTATACTTCTCGATGTTTCAGCCCAATTTTAGAACTTACTGGGTTTGCTTCGATTTGACAAATTTTGATATGAACTTACCAAACTGACCGCTATTTCTTGGTTCTTTTGAGACCCACTCTTCATTTCTTTCTAACTTGCCTTCTACCTTTTCCTCAGTGTATTTTTTTTCTACAATTTTAATTTATATGCAATTTTCTTGCATTGATCCCTTATTCCACGTGTTTTCTTTTTCGTTCTCTTGGTTTGCTTCTTTCTTTTGTGTCAACATAGCTTATGTTTTTAACTTAATGGTCCAAGTCCAAAGCGCATAGATGGAATTGAGCAGAAGTGAACTAATTTTGTTCGGCTTTGAAGCTATATCGCCTTTGTTTGGTTTGGCAAAATTTTGTCAGAACTAATGAAACCGACCGTTTGCATAATGTTAGCCGTTGTAATTTGCATGCTGGATTGGTGCCAGAATTGGGTGCCAAATATTGACTTGTCGTGGAGTGTGTTGGATTATGAAAAACAAATTTTAGGGTCTCCAGAATTGGGTGCCAAATATTGACTTGTCGTGGAGTGTGTTGGATTATGAAAAACAAATTTTAGGGTCTCAATTGGATGAGATTGGAAGAGTATTTGTCGTGGAGTGTGTTGGATTATGAAAAACAAATTTTAGGGTCTCAATTGGATGAGATTGGAAGAGTACTGAAGGCAGGGTACTATTATAGATGATTTTGGAAGAGCGATTTGCGTTACTATCTGTGTGTGATTTCTATCTAGTTTCTGCTGACATTTTTCTCTGAACTTCTTTCTATGGTGAATTTTCAGCAAAGAGAGTCTGATAGCTCAGACTGAAAAGGACATGTTCAAGGCCTTGAAGGAGATTAAGTCAGCATTAATCCATCAAGTTTTTATGGAATTTGATGTACGTGATGTCATAAAAACCGTCGCTGAAGGTATTGAAAAAAAATAAAATTCCTCATACTGAAGTAGTGCCCATCCTATGGGATGCACTAATGGATACAATTATCTAAAGAGACGTCAGTGTGCGTCCGGAATTACTTGAGTGTTATGTATCTAACAAGGTATTTTCTCTTCATATGTACTCTCTGTTTCTTTGTAAACCTAAATAGATTGTTGATTCTTGTAAAATAAAATTTATGTTTGTAATATAGTGTACCGATGCTCTTGATAGCTGTGCATAAATAAAGTGAAAAATATCCTTTGGAACGCTAGCATTTTCACCTACAGCTTTTCCATTTTTCTTCGTTAGTTCTACCTTCTGCATGCGCTGTAAACTCAAGAAACTGAGGTCCCTCAAAATATACCTAGACTGGAAGAAGACAGTAAATATCACAAGTCCGCTTGCATTTTGTTTGACGTCCCTCTATCTTATTGTGGTCTAGAGAGGGCGTCAATGCTCCAAAGCTCCAAAATTTTCAGCCTGTGCTGGTAGGCTTCTTTTGGCAGATGGGACTCTGGTTGTGAACTGTGCATTGTTTGGCAAATTGTTTGGTTTTTTTGTTTATATAATACTGAACACCGATGTTTCGGAGTTTTTCATTTCCAGATATTTCACTCATATCTCAATCTATTTAGAATTTTCTATTTACAAAATTTGGGCAAATCATTTTTCCCTCCACTTTTTACGTTTTGGTTTTCTGCTTATAGGGATGCCTAAGACTATATCAATACTTTTTGGGCCTGAAGTCATATTTGAGTTTTCTTATGTGTTGTCTACCTAAACAACCCCCTCCGCACCCTCCAAAAAATAAATAAATAGAATAAAATTTTGTTTTCTTAGGTTGTAGACATTGTTTTTCTTTTGCCTATTAAGTTGCAATGCTTGTTCATGGCTGGATGGAATTAATTGAATAAGAGCATTATTTAATAACCACTATCAGGTTTTGCATTTGTCTGTTCCTTCAGCATTACTTTGTGAATCTTTATTTTCTCACCCACAGGTGTTTTTGTGGTCCGAACTTTTGCGTGCATTTTGCATAACTGAAGAGTGTGAACTTGAGCTGCTTAAGCAAGTCCATAGACGATCCATCAAGGAGCAACGACTGCAAGGGCTGTTCAAGGAAGTTGTTGATGTCCTATATGAATTCGATGTGCTTTCCCCCAGTACTATTCATCAATGGTTCTATCTCCACATAAGCGCTGTTGACAGGTGTGCAGTTATACCTTGGTCTCTTTAATTAGTTTTACCAAATTCCTCTTTATTATTATTATTATTATGGGGTACATCATTTATGTGTTTGTTTGGCATTCTGAAACAAAGAGCAATAAAATATATATTGTCCAAAGAGCAATAAAATATATATTGTAACATTTTCACTCGTTTTAAACACCAGACATTCTAACTTACAAAATTAGAGGTTTTAATGTTAAGCGTGCTGAGAAAACAGGGGAAACTAAACTCATTTTTTAATGAGTAGAAGTTGTATTGTTTGGAGACAGGTGGTCTCCTGAGTGTTTCTGAGCATCCAATATAAGATCCTTTCAAAAATTAGACTTTGTGAATGTGTGTGAAAGTATGCTCATAGCTATGCACTTAACAGAATAATCAATTAAACATGGGATAAGACCTTCAAATAAATGGCCTCATGCATTTATCTGATACAACGCAGAATTGGCACTTGAAGTAGGGCACCAAGATTGTAAAGGAAATAGTGATATTACCATAGTTTTCTTACTTATCAGTCAAAGTATTCGGGAAGTGTCCCTCTTTTTGGGAGGCCTAAACGTTGATGGCTCTTTTTCTGCTATTCAACTACTGAATGCTTCAGTCAGCGCCCCACTAGACTTTTTTCATCCTTTGGGTAATATTTATGCGCCAGAATCCGCATAAACATGTGAACTCAGTTTTCAATATAATCGTGGCTTGCTTCAAATATCTTGAATTGCCCTAAACGAGTTCTTCGGCATACGACGGCCTGTACATCTACTCGCTGTTAAATTTTCTTAGTTTGCATTTTTGGAATTGCCGCTTATTGCTTATAACCGTTGCTACACTGGGTCGTAACTTTAGTTCTTTGATTATACGTTTCTGTCCAATCGCTAACATAGGCACAATACAATGTCTCACTCTCAGGGGTGCCCTTTTCATTCATTTGCTTTCTGTATTAATCTTATTCTTTTTGATGTTGCAGGGAAGAAGCTTTTGTGAAAGATCTAAAGCCGGTAGTCGATTCAATGGAGAAAGAAATGTTAGAAGCTGGATTGACAAGGGCATGATCAGAAAATGCTGAGTAAAGCGGAACGTATTGTGTATGTCAGAACTTATCTTATGCGTGTTGTGCCAGCTGTGTGGTTCATGTAACGAGTAGAATAACATTCTTCCCTTACTCTTTGAGAACCTCGAGTGAAGACGCAACCGGTACCCTTCGTTTCTCCTTAATTTTGTTTTATGTTTGGTTTCGTCAGGATGCTTTTCTGTGGGGTAGGACGTTCTTCTTCAGTTACCGGTGATGGTGTCGTGCAGCGTGAGAAAAGCTTAGAGAGTCGGAGATAAAATCAAGAGCAATCATCGCTATATATCCAAATTTATAAAATCAAGAGCAATCATGTTGCCATGTTTACATTGTTGAACGTGTAGCTGGTGACAATTGTGAGGGCTAAATAGTGTAGGTTTGGGCCCTTGCCTAATTAGTGAGTGCCTATGAATGATCAACATGATTGCAATCTTCAGGACTGCCAGCTTTCTTCCTAACGATATACATAAAATAATTTTCTTAATGATTAGACAAAAAACAAGTATCAAAAAAATATTTATCTATGCAGGAGAGAGAATCTCATGCTCGCGCGGTATGAAAAGCACCGAGAGCGATGAAGGAAGAGAGTGAACCGCATTGATTGTCAGATTATTGAAGCTAAGATTTTGGGAGTCGTTTATTATTAAAGAAGTTGTGAGGGTTCTTTTTATAAAATTTGATATCTGATTTTATTTAACGAGATTTAGCGTCATGTCATCATCACTATCGGGAAGGGCAGCGAGGGCTGATATGATTCTCTCTCTCTCTCTCTCTTTCATACGCTAGTTTTTTTTATCTATGCAAAGCCAATAATATAAAAAAATCACACTAATATAATATTATAATTAAAAGATCTGGAAAATTAGATAAGAGCAACATTGTTTTTGGGAAACAAATATGGAGGAAGAGCCATCCATGATATATCTTTATTTACGAAAATCTTTACTCATCACACACACACTTATATTTTGCTTATAAAAGTATGAGTTTGAGGAAAGTTTTTCCTAAACAATATTACTCTTAATCATTTTAATATTATCATGCTTCGAGTATGTTAGAAGTTTAAATTTAGTATTTTTCAAAGTTTATTTTTAGTATTTTTGTGTTACATTTTGATAATTATCCGGTTGAACCGTAAAGTCTAAAAAATACATATTTTCATTGATTTTGAATCTTGAACCCAAGCCCTATCTGGAGTTGTATTTAAGATAGGAGTTGTATTTAACAGAAGATGAGTTTATTTGAAATAGTATGAGCTATATGATATGATGGATTTTGATAAAACGGTCCAACTGTGGATAAAAATAAATATAATCTTAAAAATTACACATGTAAACTACGAGAATTAGGAGTTTAAATATCAGACATTTATCTTGATCAGTGTGGTAAGCTTTTACCTGAGTTGGTGGTGGGAGCAAGATGTGTGAACTTGTTGCCTACGGAATTGTGGATATGATACGTTGAGAAGAGATATAACATCGTCAAACAATTAAAACATGATTTCCCGAACCCTTAAATTTTGTATATTACGCACTATGTATTGAGAGACAATGTGAGACAATGTGTAAAATGTAACTTTAGGGGACTTGCAATCTCCATGCTTTTGTGCCAGATTTCTCGCCCGATGATTATTCATGCAATATAGAAAAGCTGAGATTAGACAACATAGTGTGTAATCACCTTAAAATGAGTTGTTTTGTAAATATTGGGTTTAAATTGTTAGATCTAAACCAAAACTTGAGATCTAAAACCATATAGCCATGATTAATTCAAAGAGATTAACAATAATCAAAAGAGCGGAAGCTTATACCTGAATCCATGGATGAACCTTGAGATGGGTTTTGGATCTTCTAACCTTAGGGTTTCTCTAAATCCGAATTTCTCTAGCTAGATGGGGGTGTAGAGAATTAGAGAATGTAACCCTAGGTTAGGGACCATAACCCCTTATTTATAGATGTTGTACTTTTGTAATTTAGCCCCTCAATAAATCACAATTACAACCTGGTATCTGCACATATAACCCCATGATTATATTAAATACCAAATTAACCTAACTTAATTGATCACTTTAGTGGGTTATCCTGAAAGATAGCAATACACATTTATTTAATCATATGTGTCCGCAAATAGATTTATTAGATTAAATCCAACAATCTCCCACTTGGGCACCATATGATTCCTTAAATTGTGTATAACCTTATGAGCTCAAAAATTGCTATCACTGAAAAGGTATTTCCGAACAATCTCGTCCATTGACTATATCAATATAGGATCAAAGCGGCCTTCGTCACATTTATCGTGACTCGACCCATCAATGGTCACATATACCAATACAATCAAACGACATAGATCAATCATGGATGTGCAGCATGAAAATTACATGCAATGTGATCAGTACATGTCTATTTTCAACTGGTCCTCCTTAGTGAGGTCAAAACCAAACATAATGTAACAGAGTGTCTTAACTGAAAACTTTATTCTGATCAGACAATACAAACAAACATAAAGCACCACAAATACAAACTCCCACTAAAACATAATATCCTCAAATAATACCACACCCATATGAGCAGTATGCTCATGAAAGACCTTGGGGGGCAATCCCTTAGTAAAAGGATCAGCTATCATGGAGTTTGTCCCAATGTGCTCTATGGATATCTGTCCACTCTGTACCCTTTCTTTCACAACCAGGAACTTAATGTCAATATGTTTTGACTTAGTTGAGCTCCTGTTGTTATTGGAATACATTACTGCAGATTTATTGTCACAATATAACCTTAGTGGTCTTTCAACATTTTCCAAAATGCGCAGTCCCGTGACAAAATTTCGCAGCCATATTCCCTGATTGGATGCCTCATAGCAAGCTACAAATTCTGCTGACATAGTGGAGGAAGCTACTAGTGTCTGTTTAACACTTTTTCATGATATAGCTCCTCCTGCTAACATATAAATGTAGCCTGATGTAGACTTCCTGCTATATTGGCATCCAGCAAAATCAGAATCCGAATACCCAATGACCTCTAATTTTTCTGATTTTCTGTATGTGAGCATGTAATCTTTTGTTTTCTGAAGATACCTCATAACCCTTTTGACTGCTATCCAATGATCCATACCAGGGTTGCTTAAGTATCTGCCTAACATCCCAACAATGGACGCGTACATCCCTGAGCATACATTAGACTTCCTACAGCCGAAGCATAAGGAATCTTCTGCATTTCCTGAATTTTAAGGTTACCTTTAGGGCATTGATTGAGACTAAACTTGTCTCCTTTAGCAACAGGGGTGTCACCTGGTCTGCAATCTTGCATGCCAAACCTTTTAAGTACCTTATCGATATAGCTCTTTTGTGATAATCCAAGAATACCCCGAGAGCGATCTCGATGTATCTGGATCCCTAATATAAAAGAGGCGTCCCCAAGATCTTTCATCTCAAAATTCTTTGATAGAAATCTCTTGGTTTCGTGCAACATGCCTATATCATTAGTGGCAAGCAAGATGTCATCCACATACAGAACCAGAAAAATATACTTACTCCCACTGAACTTGTGATATACACAGTCATCAACAATGTTCATCTCAAAACCGAACGAGATAACTATTTGTTGAAACTTATGATACCATTGACGAGGAGCTTGCTTGAGTCCATAAATGGATTTTCTTAATTTGCAAACCATATTCTTTGGATCTCCTGACACAAAGTTTTCTAGTTGCACCATATAAATCATCTCATCAATGTCTCCATTGAGAAATGCAGTCTTAACATCCATCTGATGTAACTCAAGATCATAATGAGCAACAAGTGCCATGATTATTCTGAAAGAGTCTTTCGATAAAACCGGAGAGAAAGTCTCTGTATAATCAATGCCTTCCTTTTGAGTATAGCCTTTAGCCACAAGACGCGCCTTATACCTCTCCACATTACCGTTTGCATCCCGCTTGGTTTTAAAAATCCATTTACAACCAATTGGTTTTGCACCTTCTGGTAATGGGACAAGTTCCCAAACCTTATTGTCTTGCATAGACTTGTACTCTTCATTCATGGCATCAATCCACTGTTGAGAGTTAGAACTTTTCATGGCCTGAGAGAAGTTGATTGGATCATCTTCTAACATTCCACTACTTTCCTCATGTTCTTGGAGAAATACAATATAATCATCCGGAATAGCATTTCTCCTTTCTCTCGTGGATCTCCTTAATGGCACTGGTTCTTGAGGTTGTTGAGTTTGTTCTTCTGGAACAGGAAGTTGTTCAACATTATCATCTTAAGGTTCCGGATTTACTTCTTGAGCAACAACAGGTATAGAAACCTGAATATTGTCAAAAGTAACTGTATGGATTGGATCTGAAGTCAATTCATCCTCAAAACTAATTTCTCTAACCTTATTTCTCCCCCCAAACTCAACATCCTCAAAGAATGTTGCTGTTCCCGTCTCAAAAATATTCCTTATAGTGGGATCATAAAACTTATAGCACCTAGAGCGTTCAGGGTACCCAATAAAGTAGCTGCTAACTGTTTTGGAGTCCAATTTCTTTTCATTCGGCCTATAAGGCCTTGCCTCAGCTGGACATCCCCAAATATGTAAATGCTTTAAACTGGGCTTTCGACCAGTCCAAAGCTCATAAGGTGTTTTAGCAACTGCTTTACTTGGTACTCTATTCAGAATGTAAGCTGCTGTCTTAAGTGCTTCTCCCCAGAGAGACTCTGGTAAAGAAGAATGAGCAATCATACTTCTTACCATATCCTTAAGAGTCCTGTTTCGTCTTTCAGCTACACCATTCATGCTAGGTGAACCCGGCATGGTGTACTGTGGGACGATACCGTATTCTTCTAGGTATCTAGCAAATGGTCCTGGACGTTGTTCACCTGAACCATCATATCTACCGTAGTACTCACCACCACGATCAGATCTGACGGTTTTAATTCTTCTGTTGAGTTGATTCTCAACTTCAGCTTTATAGGCTTTGAACATGTCCAGAGACTCAGATTTTTCATGAATAAGATATAAGTACCCATAACGTGAGTAATCGTCTATGAATGATATAAAATATTGTTGACCATTCCAGGATTCCGTAGGGAATGGCCCACAAATATCCATATGTATCAATTCTAAGACATCCGAAGATCTGTTGGCACCTAATCTTTTCACTTTGGTCTGTTTTCCCTTGATACATTCAACACATACGTCGAAGTCCGAAAAATCAAGGGAATCCAAAATGCCATCAGACACAAGACGCTCAACTCTACCTTTTGAGATATGACCTAAGCGCTTATGCCATAATGTCGCCGAATTTTCCTTATTTAATTTACGCTTAGTACCACGTGATTCCACATGCAAGGATTCATTGTAAGAAGCAATTGTATCAAGCAAATATAGGTTGTCATAAATACTCAAGTAACCGGTTCCCACAACATTTGAATTAAAAGATAAACTGAATTGACTGTTTCCAAATGAACAAGAATAACCTGATTTGTCCAATACAGAAACAGAAACCAAATTCCGTCTAAAAGACGGTACTACAAAAGTATCTTTTAAATCCAAATAATAACCAGTTCCTAACAACAACCTAAAGTGCCCAATTGCTTCCACATCTACCGATTGTCCGTCGCCCACAAAGATGTGTCTTTCAACATCACTTGGCTTTCGGTAGCTCAGGCAACCCTGCATAGAAACACTTATGTGAGTAGTAGCACCAGAGTCTAACCACCAAGTGTTTCTAGGTACTGAAGCTAAATTAACCTCAGAACAGACCAAAGCAAGGAACGTACCCTTATTATCACGCCAGGCGTGATATTTTGTACAGTCCTTCTTTACATGTCCAGGCTTCTTACAGAAGAAACAACCCTGATTATCCTTATGTTGTTTCTTCTCAACTGGACCCTTAGCAGCTTCCTTATCATTCTTCCTTTTCTTGCCCTTATCCTTAGAGGCATAGGCCAAATGAGCACTTTCTGTCTTATCTTGCTTCAACCTGTCTTCTTCTTGCACACAGTATGAAATGAGCTCATTTAGAGTCCATTTCTCCTTTTGACAGTTATAACTGACCTTAAATTGGTTAAACTGTGCAGGAAGAGACAACAAAACCAGATGCACTAATAACTCGTCACAAAGATCGAGTTTAAGTGCCTTAAGCTTTGAAGCAATATGAGACATTTCCATAATGTACTCCCTGATATTTCCTTTGCCCTTATACTTCATTGAAATCAAGCGAGCTAAAAGCGTGCTTGTTTCTACCTTATCGTTTTTCGCAAAACGCTTCTCAATTTCGGCAAGGAAATCTTTAGCCTTAGTAATCCCTTCGGATTCTATGCCCCTGAAGGCTTCCGGAACGCCGCGCTTAATGATCATAAGACTCATGCGATTTGAACGCTCCCACTTCTCATGCTCCTTCTTTGCATCAGGAGTGCTATCCGCATTGAGAGGTTGGGGTTGTTCAGTTCTTAATGCATAGTCAAGATCCATGCAGCCAAGAACAATTAATATGTTCTCTTTCCAAACCTTGAAGTTTGTCCCATTTAGCATGGGAATTGAGTTGATGTTAGCAGAAATTGTTGCAGCAGATGCATTAGCTGAAATAAAACAAAAATGCTCACATCAATAACCATAATCAATAAAATTCAAATAATGACAATCCCCATCCAAGATATCGGGCACAACATTAATATCAAGTCTTTGGACAGTAATATTAACTTGCAAGTGATACCTTGTTGCAATGATCAAACATTGACAATAACTCATGTCAAATAATGAAACTATCTTTGGATCGATTCATTATTCACATGTAAACCTTATAATTGTCACACGCTTATCATCGCAGATGTGTATACAGTCTAAATAAATATTAACCTTCCTTTGGGCCGATTAAATATTTACACGAAAGCATACACACAAACATCTCACATTCCTCATGAACAATCTACACAAGAGAGGTTACTTTGGTAACTTCTTGTTTCAATTAAACAATTGGAGTGAGAGACAACCTTAATTCCTTAGTGTCATAATATTTGAATTAAATAATTGATTAAAAACCAAATTAGATTTAAATTAAAAATTTAAATCAACTGAATTTCCAAAAACTTAATTGGGGTCTCACAGCTTAATTAGGGCCCATAACTTAATTGAATAAATTAAGTATACCAAAGTGGACCCATGAAAAGCCGAGGCTTAACCATAATGAACACGAAGTTCCCTTAACTTCGAACGCGAGGTTCGACTGTATTGAGTACGAGACTCACTTAAGCACGAACGCGAGGTTCGTTTGAAAAATGAACGCGAGGTTCAACTTGAGAACGAACGCGAGGTTCGTTAAAAAAAAAGATGAACGCGAGGTTCGACTGAAGCACGAACGCGAGGTTCAATTGAAGCTCGAACGCGAGGTTCGACTGAAGCACGAACGCGAGGTTCGACTGAAGCTCGAACGCGAGGTTCGACTGAAGCTCGAACGCAAGGTTCGACTGAAGTACGAACGTGAGGTTCGACTGAAGCTCGAACGCGAGGTTCGACTGAAGCTCGAACGCAAGGTTCGACTGAAGCATGAACGCGAGGTTCAACTTAAATACGAACGCGAGGTTCGACTGAAAACTGAGCGGTTCAACTTAAATACGAACGCGAGGTTCGACTGAAAACTGAGCGCGAGGCTCACCTTAGAACTGAGCGTGAGGCTCATCTTAGAACGAACGCGAGGTTCGTTAAAATTGAGCTTGACGCTCACCTGAGTTGAACGCGAGGTTCACCTTAGAACGAACGCGAGGTTCGTTAAAATTGAGCTTGACACTCACCTGAGTTGAGCGCGAGGCTCACATGAGAACGAACGCGAAGTTCGTTTAAATTGAGCTTAACGCTCACCTGAATTGAGCGCGAGGCTCACCTTAGAACGAACGCGAAGTTCGTTGAGCGCGAGGCTCACTTGATAACGAACGCGAAGTTCGTTTGAACGCGAAGTTCGGTTAAAAAATGAACGAACGCGAGGTTCGTTTGAAGCTTTCAGCTTCGCCAAAATTTGAGGTAACCACCTCCTTAATGTTCGCCACGTTTCACGCACGAACCCTTAGGGTTTCAAACTGAAACCGCCGCCATTAAAACAAAAAACAGATCTAGAATGAGTTTTCTTGATCCAGATCCAAGAAAAAAAACGGCCAAAAAATCCAAAAAAATCCAAAAAGTTACTGTTCATACACTAGTTTTTTAATCTATGCAAAGCCAATAATATAAAAAAATTCACACTAATATAATATTATAATTAAAAGATCTGGAAAATTAGATAAGAGCAACATTATTTTTGGGAAACAAATATGGAGGAAGAGCCATCCATGATATATCTTTATTTACGAAAATCTTTACTCATCACACACACACACACTTATATTTTGCTTATAAAAGTATGAGTTTGAGGAAAGTTTTTCCTAAACAATATTACTCTTAATCATTTTAATATTATCATGCTTCGAGTATGTTAGAAGTTTAAATTTAGTATTTTTCAAAGTTTATTTTTAGTATTTTTGTGTTACATTTTGATAATTATCCGGTTGAACCGTAAAGTCTAAAAAATACATATTTTCATTGATTTTGAATCTTGAACCCAAGCCCTATCTGGAGTTGTATTTAACAGAAGATGAGTTTATTTGAAATAGTATGAGCTATATGATATGATGGATTTTGATAAAACGGTCTAACTGTGGATAAAAATAAATATAATCTTAAAAATTACACATGTAAACTACGAGAATTAGGAGTTTAAATATCAGACATTTATCTCGATCAGTGTGGTAAGCTTTTACCTGAGTTGGTGGTGGGAGCAAGATGTGTGAACTTGTTGCCTACGGAATTGTGGATATGATACGTTGAGAAGAGATATAACATCGTCAAATAATTAAAACATGATTTCCCGAACCCTTAAATTTTGTATATTACGCACTATGTATTGAGAGACAATGTGAGACAATGTGTAAAATGTAACTTTAGGGGACTTGCAATCTCCATGCTTTTGTGCCAGATTTCTCGCCCGATGATTATTCATGCAATATAGAAAAGTTGAGATTAGACAACATAGTGTGTAATCACCTTAAAATGAGTTGTTTTGTAAATATTGGGTTTAAATAGGATAGAATAAATAATAATTTGGCTTTTTAAGATGTGAGACTGGTCATAATGGCGAGTTGTTACAGGAATCCTGTTTTGGATTGCCGACTAGAGATTTTGTTGCCCACCTTAAATCTAGCAATATCATTACTTAATATCAAATAATTTTAAACTAATCTAAGTACGCTAAGAATTTACAAATTTGTTAATCTCAAATAATTCAAAACTAATCTAGGTTTTGATTGGAATTTACAATTTGTTTGCGCATGCTTGTGTGACATGTGTATGCACTCATGATGTATGATATAGTATGTCATTTTCAGTATATTAGTGTTTTCAGTTTAGTAATACTGTGAGCCAAGTGACGAGTTTTGATACATGTTTCTTTTGAGAGAGATTGCTAGTAAGAATGTTCCATCATGATTTTGATATTTGTTCCAATATTCATTTTTGCTAAATCATGTATATCTTTTGGTATTCTTATTCGGTTCTTGGTGTTGTCTCTATTTTTGAGTCATTGATAAACACGCTTATTGAGCTTTTTTCAATTAAATTTATTGTGAAGTGAATTACACTTTTCACTATTCCGCTTTTCGGACAGAGTGCCATTCGATGGGATAAGGTGAAAAAATCCCAACCTTCTTCATCTTAGTCCTCTGTGTAAGAGTGTCGAGCTAATCTTTGAGGCTTTTGAACATTTTCAATATGTGTCTCGTCTTCTATAGACTGGATGTCTCATACTTCAATCAATAAGAGAATACATCTTTTCGATGCGGCGACTCCTTATCAAGGGAGATGTCGATTGGTCGCTTCTATTTTTAAGTGCTCATAGAGGGCTGGGAAGTGAACAATAGTTGTTGAAGCATATTTTCGAGTCTCTCAAAGCACTCATCGAATGCCTTCTTTTGGACCTCAATTCAGCGACTAAGGTCGTCAATGGCTTCTTTGTCTTCCATATTGGCAGGTTGGTCCCGTTCTTGACTTGAGATAGGAGTTACGTTTAACGCTATGGCTGAGTTAGCGTAACTAGCAAGAGGATTATCCACTTGTAAAGGGTGTCGTTGAATGAGCATCCTCATGAAAGAGTAGTCGATGGGGTCAGTTACTCCTTTTCTCGATCTAATGTGGTGATAGACACCATCATTCTTAGGAACTATGCATCCTATATTGGGAAAATATCTTGGATCTGATCGGCTATCATCATCATCTTCTTCTAAGGTTACACTGGTCATGTCAACTATGACCTCTTAGGGATCAAGGTCGCAAGTCACCTTATTCCTTATTCTTACGAGATCATCGTTGCCGCTTATTCCTAAACTTTGAAGATTTAGGAAATGGGCAAAGACAGACAAACACAATACTCTTTGATAGATGGACAATTATGCAGGCCATTCAATTCAATTGCCAACATGATCTCCTTTAGGGCCGAGCAATGCTGACATTGTCACACCCTCTTTTAATAGAGGAACTCCTTTAAGTCAAAGGGAGTATCAACTTGACTATTGCTGCAGCAGTTGCTCTTCTTGAAAGCAACTTCGCTGGGCTGTCTTTTAGCATTAAAACATCACCTAAGACGATGTTGCTTTGACCTACGTCTGATGTTGTTAATTTTGACTTTATCACAAGCCTGAACTTGTAATTGAGACTAAGAACCACCATGGGTGATAGTTTTCCCTTTTGAGAATTTGATTGGAGGGTAAACTTGTAATTGAGACTAAGAACCACCATGGGTGATAGTTTTCCCTTTTGAGAATTTGATTGGAGGGTAACCCTTATTTTTTGCTTCTTTTAAGGAAGCGTGATGAGCATTACAAGATGCTTTAAAGTAAACCTCCAAGGGGTTGTGGACTGAAGTCCAAATTTGAGAGATAGAACATCACGACCTTCATTCAGGGTGAGTGTTGCTAAGATCTCGCAGGGGGTGAAGCTCATTTTTCCTTTAGTGACATCGAGGCTGCTTTTGGTGAGGCTTGTTCACTTTCGGTGAAGTTAGCATTGTCTTCACTATGGGTGACGTTCGCTCTACCAATGAAGCTGGGACTAACTTCGATGAGGCTCTCCTTGTTGCGGGCAAAGCTTAGTCTGAACCTAGTCTTGAGCTTCAACAAATTTCACTGTAGCTTTTTCTCCTTGTTGCGGGCAAAGCTTAGTCTGAACCTAGTCTTGAGCTTCAACAAATTTCACTGTAGCTTTTGGTCATGGCCATGGATGAGTCAAAGGAAATGAATTCCTTAAACTTTGTTTAGTCAAATTCAATAACCAACAATTTAGCAAAACACCCTAAGGTCTTTGTGTTGGACTGTGACACAATTTTCTTGTCGGTTAGGAAGGAAATCCCCAGCAGAGTCGCCATCCTATTTTAGATCTCTTGAATTATAATTAATACATATTACAATTCAAAAGGAACTAAAAAAGAAAATTTTTATAAAGAGATCTCTTGAATTATAATTAATACATATTACAATTCAAAAGGAACTAAAAAAGAAAATTTTTATAAAGGTTGGGTTCTTTTCCAAGTGCCAATAGAGTATCATTCTTGTACTCTATTGACAGTCCGACTAAAGCGTTGGGTCTTTTGCTGATTGATGATCTAGATGAGTATTTATCTCAAATAGATACTGAAAGATCCTTTCTCATAGGACTGTTGATTAAGCTAGATGACTAGCTGAAGTAAACGAATCCTTTCTCACAAGGATCATTGATTTAGCTAAATGATTAGTCAATGAGAATGAGTTATGAAGATCAGATGTCTAGGTAAGGACAATGCCAACCCCAAGATCTTTCATCCACCCCACCCCCACCCCCCTTGTGTTGATCATGCCTATTTATAGCATTGGGATTGTTAAATGAGTGAGTTAGTGGGCATTAATGTGACGCCCCAGGGTTCACACAAGGCTACAGTCCAATGTGAAACCCGGATTGTCAAACCTCCCAAGCACCAAACACCATGCTACGACATGTTTCACCATCACAATCACTATCTCTCTAGTGGAAACAACAAATAGGTGAAGGTACATACAGGAAAATAATAAAAGTAGTACAAAATCAGATATGCACAGAAGAAGTATATCAACAAATGAGCCGAACTGAAATAGAATGAAGATATCTTTGAGTCAGAAATACATCTCAACACAATGAGTCAAATAAAATCTCACTAAGGCACTCAACCTCTACAAAGATGAATACAACTCTAAAATTTGAACAATGAACATAACTATATGGTGGAGCTTCAACTGCTAAAACTGTACGACGACGACTATGCTAGAACTCTGTCATCCTGCGGCTCTCCAAAACTCTGATCTGCCTGAAAGATACAATTTAAATAAAAAAATAACAATAAGAGCGTCAGAGCGCTACAGCAAGATCACCTCCATCCGCCCCAAGGGGAAGGGCTGCTGGACGAAGTGGAGGCTATATCTATTAAGCATAGTCTACCTATATCATTTTCCCCGTATCTAATGGAGTTAATATTTAGACACCTACACTACCTATATCATTTTCCCCGTATCTAATGGAGTTAATATTTAGACACCTACAAGACGAGACGTAGTACATCGAGCGAAATAATCCAAACAAGGAAACCCTCATATATATACTATACGTCTCAAATTATAAATCCTAAAATACCAATTCTAACTCTATGAATGGAAACAACACTCAAAAGAAATACTCCAAGCCTCAACTATATAGAACCAATGCTACAATCTCGAACTACTTCTCAAGTAGTTGGCGCAATTATAAGAGAATATCGTTCAACTCAAAAAAAAAAAATCATCATAGGCCATATCATGTATGCCACAAACCAAAGAATGTACCCTACTCATGGGTAATCTAACATGAGAGTAACTATAACTGATAATACATATATGTGTGCATCTCTTTATGCAATAGCGATACTCTTGTAATATTCTTACTCAATCACTCTGCGGCAATATGTTTTATCTCCCTATCCCAGATACATGGTTTATCTCCCTATCCCAGATACATAGAATGACGATACTTTTGTAATTTCCTACTCAATCGCCCTGGGAAAATAGGTTTTATTATCTCCCTATTCCGGATACATGTAATAACAATACTATTATAATACTCTTACTCAATCGTTCTGCGACAAATAGGTTTTATCTTCCTATTTTCGGATACGTATAAAACAACACTATCAATATGTGTTTATCGATTTAATTCGTGTTGAAGGTGTGTCAATCTAACACAACCTAGCATACATGCATCAATCTCGGTGTGTGTGTCCACATCAGAAGTTCATCATCATCCCAGGTGTTTAACAATCACTAATATCATAGTCTATCATCATAAGGTCAAGAAATTCGTTCGACAACCAAAAACAAACTCAAATAAACATGCATAGCCGAAACAGACTGGCGGTCGACCGTGGCGGTCGACAGCGACGGACTCCAGAGACTACTCAGGTCTCTGTCCTGCACGCGGTCGACCGTGGCAGTCGACCGTGAATCCTGTTTCCAGATTCTCAGCTCTTGTGTATGTCGTGTTCACGTCGTGTTTCCTCGATATAAACATGTCTAAAAACTTCCTAAAATTTGTATGCAAACATGCCACAACAGATGTGAACATCTGGAAACAACTCAACAATTATAAACATAATTAAATTTGTATGCAAACATGCCACAACAGATGTGAACATCTGGAAACAACTCAACAATTATAAACATAATTTTATGCATTAGATTTGTATTCAAAAAGATGTGAACATCTGGAAACAACTCAACAATTATAAACATAATTTTATGCATTAGATTTGTATTCAAAATCTTAAAACATGCATGAAGGCTCAAAACAACGAATCAAACCTCTTTCTTTAGATTAACCAAATCCTTCAATCTAAAGCATAGACTTTTAACATATTAAACAGAAGCATGATTGCCAAACAACTTAGGAAAGATAATCATTCATTAAATCATATTTTAACACTTAGGTATCACAAACCTAGGGTTTTCTCATCTTTAATCCACATGCAAACTCAAATAAAAGTCAAATTAGGGTTTAGACATGATTAGCACATGATTAACAAGATAAAAACAAATTTAAAATCAACCCTAATGATCATAAATAGCAAGAAAAATATGTAGATCTAACATTTGTTTAAGATCTAACAATAAAAATCTAATCTGCTTCACATTAGATTAAGATCTAAGTATGTAAACACAAATTAAACTTCTAAGCTAGTTATTTAACTATGGGGATGGGTTTGGATGTAAGTGATCTTGCCTTAATCTTATGTGCAAGCCTCTGAAGCAATCAGCAAGCAAACCACGAGCATGAACAACCCGTTCTCCCTCGCTACACGTCGATGCTCTCGCCCTTGTGTTGGTATTTTGCTTCACAAAGCTCTCCAAATTCAAAAGAAAAAGGTTTAGGGTTTTTGAGGGGAGATGGTGCCTGCTAGGGTTCATAGATATGATAAAAGAAAAGAATTTTTTGTAAAAAACACAGGTATTTATAGAGGCAAACCCGAAACAAACCTGTTTGACCCGAACCAGGAAACCTAGTCTGACTAGGAAAATAACCTTCGGTATTTTAGCTGTAACTTTCTCATCCGACCTCGGAATGAGGTTATCTAAGATTTGTTGGAAAGATGATGAAGAGCCCTACAACTTTAGTCTTTTATACTTTTCCAAATTCTGACTATATCGGTGTGTAAAATATAAAAACTCTCAACTTATCATTATTCCCAGATTTTCACTCTTTTGGCCTTTGTGCATGTTTTGTACATTTGCACTTATATTTTCACAAATATACATTAAGTTGATCTCAAATAAATTCTTATTATACTCAAATATTAAAATATATTATTTTTCACCATATGACATATTTATCATAAGATATTCAAATTTACGGGGTTTTACAATTAACTCCCCTTAAATGAGTGAACTAGTGGTCATTAACTCCCCTTATAGGTGAGTTAGTAGTCATTTACTCCCTTAAATAAGTGAGATAGTCGAGTAAAATGTTTCCTTAAATGTTAGCTTGTGAAAATAGTTATGTGTGAATTTCTCTAATAACGACCATGGGTGAAGTTCGCTAATGAAGGCCATAGGCGGAGTTCGCCAATAAAAGCCATAGCCGAAGATCACTGATAATGGTCATGGGAGAAGTTCATTTAGAAAACTTCACCAGAATATGGGTAGCCCATTATCTTTAGAATATGGGTGACGTGGCCCACGTGGGCTCTTGAGCGAAGCTCTCTTGGGCAAGCTTCGCTATGTGTCCCACGTGGACCATTTGGGCGAAGCTCATTTTGGGCGAACTTCTCTTGAAGCTTCACTTTGACTTGATCTTGAGAGTGAGCTTCATTACGACTTGGGCGAGCTTTGCTATGGGCATGTGCTTGGACCATTTTGATTTGATTTAATGTTTGGTCCATAGGCATCCACTTCTTGGACTCAACTAGTAGACTTGTGCTGAGTATCCATTTAGGCCTATCGTGACTCGAGAGATCAATTGCATGTGGAAGGGGCCTATATATTTTGACTTTTACACCTAAGCCAAGCATTGTGGGAAGCTGCCCTCTTAGGGGAGTTCATGCATCCACATCCTCAACCAAAGAGGTCCAATGTAGGTCCTCCATATCCTCATCATTTGTCCTTTATTTTTCCAATAGACGTTTAGGTGCACCTATTGATACGCCCTTTAGTAGTCTGTTAAACCCTTGGCATGACTCTTCCTTGTAGATTTCTTCATGAGAAAGGTGTTTATATGAGTAAGGCATGACATTGACCGCTGATACTGTGGGTGCAAAACAATGTTGTAAAAAGCGCCGCTATCACGCCGCGAATAGCGAAAGCAGGGCATCAGCACGACGCTTAAGGCTTATGTGGTGTGATTAAGCGGTAAAAACTACTTTGTGTTCGAATTGCGCGTAATAGCGCGTTTTAGCGCTTAAAAGCGCTAATCTCGCTATTACCCGCATCAAGTTTTGTTTATGAATTGCCCCCCGAACCCGACCCGTACCCACTAAATTTAAACCTCTTCCCTCAGTTTCCCAAACCTATTGTGCCCTAGCCGCCTCTCCCTCACTCCCGAGTCCTGACTGCTTCTCTTTAACTCGACGACGATGACTTCCGGTGCCAACAACGATTGACTTCCATTGTCGTCTAAGCTCCAGCGACGACAGTTTCTAGCGACGTCCAAGCTCCTCCGACGACAACTTCAAGCGACGAGTCGACAACAACTTCCAGTTCCAGCGACGACGTCCAAGCTCTCTCCCACTCCCAACTGCTTCTCTCTCCTTTAAAACCCATCTCTCTCTCACCAGCGACGACAACTTCCACCAATGTCCAAGCTCCTCCGACGATAACTTCTAGTGACGATCGACGACTTCCAGGCTACCGCACCAACAACTTGACTTCTAGGCTCCGACGACAACTTCCAGGCTCTCTCACATTCCTCCGGCCAACATCTCCATCTCTGTTGACAACGGATTCGTCTGCAACAGAGAAACATGTAATCAACTATTATTTATTAAAATTATTTACAAGGTAATGAACTTCCAGGCTCCACGAATTTCTTCATAGTTCATTCATATTTCATACAACAAGCTTATCAATTGTTATTCACTAATAATACAAGAAATGTACAACTAATTAATTTTATGTATAAATGGCTTGATCTTCATAATCAGCAGTTGTAATCAAAATTTTCCTCATTCTGTCACTCCATTAGGTCCAACTTCAAGAAAACCCGTATAATCAAAAATCAACATCAGAAATTATTATAACTTATTGTATGAATGAAGAAATATAGCATGTTTATTTATTGTATGAAATGAATGAAGAAATAATTTATAGAATTTTTAGATTTTTATATGATTTTTCTTATTATTTAGAATATTTAAATATATTTATATTTGATCGCTATTTGAAAGTACGTTATTTGCCACTATTTTGTCGTAATACCCGAAATATCCTTAGTGGTACCTCGCTGCGATGCGCCGCGCTCCGCTATCAGCAACCTTGGTGTAAAACCTTGACAGTGCTATACCAATCACAAAATAGGTACTAGGTGATAACATGCCATGTTTGCCTTAAGAGAGTAAATGAATCCCCAGTACACCCTGATATAAAATAACATCATGCCCTGGCACCATCCATCAAACTCATATTGTGCCCTAATTTTGCGTTAGGGCTACAAACATACATATGATTATAATCGAATTGTTAGGCAAAGCAACATGGTAAATAAGGTTCGATATAGCAAACGCTATTTAATCAGAGAACAAGGTGGGATGGATGGATGTTGATCAACCAAGTAAACAAAGCTGGTGAAAGCTCAATCTAAAGCTCACCGCGGTCATCAAATTTATTCAAGAAGGCCACATAATAGTTCATCTTCAGGATGGCATGATAAAACTTGAAGTGTCTGAAGACTTCTCCAAGATCTCCCCAAAGTACTCAAAATTCCACTTAGGCCTCTCGTACACTTGTAGTAAAGGAACACAAGCTATGATATTCTTTTTGGCTAGTGTAATAAAAAATTGACAATGTCAAGCAAACCAGAACATCAAACAAGAATATCGTCGTTGACTTTAGGACTCAAAATTCCACTAAGGATTACTACAGTAACAAGCAACCAATTCCTCAACCCTCAATGAATACAACAAATCATGGCGGGTTAACATTGGCAGGGAAAAGCTCCTCCAAATGGACACCTCATGAGGTACAACACATCTTTTTAACCATATTGAGAGAATCCAACAAAAGTAGCCTTAGCGCTCAATCCATACAGCACTTTGTGGTGATAGTATTCGTAATCATCCCCAAACAATGGAAGTCAAGAATGATGGCTCTCCTTCATATTTACCTCGACTTTAGATTAGGGTATTCCCTCACGCCAACCCCAACTACTCCCTCAGGAGATTGCTAAAACAACCTCGACTTTAGATTAGGGTATTCCCTCACGCCAACCCCAACTACTCCCTCAGGAGATTGCTAAAACAAGTAAGTGGACCAAGTCCTCAAGCTAAAACCATCCTTATGAGTCTTTTGTGAATGGAGGCATATTTGGTAGTAGCATATAAGCTCCTGGCATACTTCATAACGACCATCCTGATGAGACTCTACATAGTGAAACTAAGATAAGGTAAGGACATAGTCCTCAAATGAGTGCTCTCCAAAAGAAAGATTGAAAACTATGCACATCTCATGGAGGCTATCTCAAGCTCTCTATATGGAGTGAATAAGTGCCAAGTGCGGATCGTCTACTCCTGTCTGTAAGAAATTTTGATAATTAGTAGTGAGCCTATGTTGTGTAGCTCACACAGCTGGATAAAGACCCAAATACCTTAAAGTCCCTTTATAATGGTCAAAACATGGCTCATCAACTTTACCCATCAGTTGTTTGGTGTGAAGAAGATTCATCCTTGTAAGCTTGACCATGGTATTCCGTATTAGCATCAATGAACCTATTTCTGAAGGTGCACATTCATGACATATCTTCATTAGAGGGAAACTTGTGGACAATACCTAGGTTCATACCCTCGAGGCAGCTCGAACCAACACTCTTGCAACCCACTGATAAGAATCTACCCTTAGTAATTGCTGAAGGGAAAAGAGGCATAACATCCTAAGACATCATTCAAGGATAGTTGATGGGTCGAAAGTAGTATAGCGAAGGATGTCGTTCTAGGATGAGAGATAGAATCATGCTAATGGGTCAAAAGTAGCATAACCAAGGATAGCGCTCTAGGATGAGAGATATAATCATACTTGTCTAATGGTGTATAACCAATGGGAACCCCAGTGAGGACCTAGCCATGTCGCTTGATCCCGAACAAATAAATAGGTTTTTGGAAGGTAGAGTGATTAAAAACTGTGAGGGCATTCTCACTGATCATAGCATAGAGTTATAATGTGTTAGGATGCAACACTACTCTCTCTAACCCAGGATCATTGGTACCAAAAATTGACAAAGTACCAAAGTAGAAGTACTTGTGATTATTCTTCTCTTCTTTAAACCTAGTTGCTGATCAGGATCGTGGGGTTTGTCAAAGAATGCCACTTGAAAAAGATGAAAGAGTCTTAATCAGGGCAAAAAGAGTGTTGAATCTTAACTTGGTGGGGGTATCTTCATTAAGATGTCAAAACGTAGAGAGAAATAGATAGATAACTAACTCTGTGTAAATAGAAAGATGACTACTTGGCCTATAAAGAAACTATGTATGACATAACCCAGCATGAGATATAAAATCAATACAAGCTCTGTCCAAGCTGAAAAAAAGGCAAAAGAATGTAAGTGAGCTGAGTGCTGGCCCTGCCAGGGACCACTTCACGACAGTATAAAAATTTAAATAGAGGCTTACCCTTGTAGAAAGGGCATCTGTGTGGCTCATCTCCACCATTAGCAACTATATGCTCCTCGGTGGTGATTGATTGGCCAAGAGAAGGCATAGCTTGGCTCGTCCGAGAAGTCTGTGATCATTTAAGCATGCTTGCTCCATTGAGGATTGACAATAAAGATGAAAAATCAAGGGTGAAAGAGGTAGGATTTGTTGGGGTTCTCTCAAAAAACATGTGCAGGGTTTTGGGGAGGAAAGTGAACAGTCACCGTGATAATCATATTTTTATTACAATTTTATATCCTCATTATCTATTTTACATGAATAAATACAGTACTAATAATTGCTTTTATCTTTAATTGCAGGATAATAAAAAATAAAATCCCAAAAATCCCATCTCTCAACAAAGACCCTTGAGTAAATGAAGAAATAAGAGAATTAATTTTTGAAAATCACATGTGTGCAAGGAACCGGATTTGGACTTGGATGCAAATAGTTAGAATGAAGTGGGCTTTTATGCAAAAGATTACAAAATCAAACTTGATTGCTGCATGTTCAAAAGTGGACCGGAGTTGATTTTTGAAATTTAAAAGCATTGAAGACCAGCTGCTGGACAAAGGGACATTGGCTTTAATTCACATGAATGGGCCGGTTACTTGGGCTTGCTTGGATTTTTGACTTTGAAAATCAAATGCTTTGATAATGCTTGAGTGGGCCGAAACCAAATGGAAATGATTTTTGAAAATCAAATGAGCTCTGGACCTTTGCTGCATGAATGAGTTGCTGGGCCGAAAATCATGAATGAGTTGCTGGGCCGAAAATCATGAATGAAAATTAATTTCTTACTCAAATGAAGACCGAATTTTCAGCTGGGCCGCTGCTTGTTGCTGCTTTCATTTTGAAAATCGATTTAATGAAGATTGGGCCTTGGAAAATCAAATGAAGATTGGAAAATCAATTCAAAGATGGAGATTGTTACTTGGGGCTCAAGACAAATCTAATGGCTCATATTCATTGAAGATTACTATAAATAAGGGTAGAGAGTGAGGGGTTAAGGGTGTGAAAATTTTGTAAACTCTTTTTGGAGAGGAGGGCTACTCTTAATTGAGAAGACCTTCCAAAAATTGTAACTTTAGTTGCAATTAATAAAAAAAATAAAATTTCTCTTTAAATTTGTTCTTTCTCCTCTTTGTTGAATGATGAGGATGGAGATGAAGAGCAATTTGAAGGTTTGCATTTCTTTTCTCCTTTATTTCTTTTTAGTAATTTCTTTATTATTGCTTATTAGTTAGATTTAAATTCATGCTTGTAGTGTAGATTTATTTTCTTGTCTTTTTTATTTCTTTTTGCACTTTAATTTGTAGAATAGATTTATTTTCTTGTATTTAATTTCTGCAATTTATTTTGTAGTTTAGATTTTTATTTTCTTTGTAATTAGATTTATTTCTTGTTCATAGTTTAGATTTTTCTTTTCTTTTTAATTTTGTAATTAGTCTTCTTTTTCTTGTTTTTATTTCTTAAGATGTGAATTTAATTCTTGTAGGAATCTTAGAATTGTATGAAACTAGTCTAATTTCCTTTATATTGTATAAATTATTCTCTTGCACTTAAAATGTTCATGTTTAGGATAATCAACTAGAGAACTAATCGGTAGAAGAAGAATTTGATAATATATGCTTATCTTAAATGGTTTGATAGGTTATGCTTATGAATTCTAGGATTATTATCATGTTGTTGTTCTTATCATGAATAGTAATTTTAGCTTAGATGATAATTTGATAGGTTACACTTTCCTTAAATGGTTTGATAATCTATGCTTAATAAATCTAAGTTGAAATATGATAAAAAGAGAATAGTTTATATTTTGTAATTGAAATTGGTTAGTGGATTATATTCTAGATTTCTTACCTCTTTTGAATCCTCCATCTTGACTTTCTTAAATTTTCTTTTCATTCTTAGTTTTATTTCTTGATTTTATTAATTCATATTTCTTGCCTTGTGATTTCATTTATTCTTTAATTCTTCCTTCTCTCCTCTAAAATTCAATTTATTATCTTTTGCAAATATTCACAACAATCACTCATCACATTCACACTTATTCTTTATTCCTAATTGTCACGCACAAAATATAAGAACCAAGTTTAATAATCTCTTAAAATCACCTTCTTCGTGGGATCGATATCTTTTTATACTATAACTTGATAAATTGTGCACTTGCAATTTTGGTACATAATTATGCCGCATCAAGTTTTTGGCGCCGTTGCCGGGGAAGGTGCTAAAATAGGATTTTATTAACTTGATTCTTTAACTTGTGTATTTTTCTTGTGAAGGAACCGCTTGGAGCTTGAAAATCTTGGATTGAAGATCAAGAATTTGGAGCATTGCTTTCGGGTAAGTCTTCTTTCTAGTTTTCAATTCCACCCTCTTTAGCTAGCTTCACAATTAGAGACAATTAGGATTTAAAAAAAAAGATTTTATTTTTGTTGACCATAATAAAATTCATCTTTCACTTGGACATTAACTAACAAGATAATAAATTCAAACATGAATCATCTTCTCACATTTGCTTGTTGTTGACCATAATTAAAAAAAAAGATTTTCTTTTATCATCCTTTTTAGGCGCTTTTAATTTCTAGGGTTGCATTTCATATAGTGTAGGAATTCACCAAAGTGATTGTAGCACTTGATTTGGCACACACTTAAATCATTCTTAAGGGCAAAACCCCAATCAAGATAAGGTAAGGGATTTCATCACCCTTTCCTTAGCCCACAAATCACTAATTCCTCACTTCACAAACCCAAGCCTTCTCACTTCACAAACCCTAGCCTTCTAAAACTCATTAGACGTTGGCCCCTAAGGATTCGAGCTCAATAAGGAACAAGAAATTCTTAAGTGAACGGTTAAAGTTTTCTCAGAATAGTTGGTGTCTAAGGCAAGGTTTAGGGGTTGCGTAAAGCGCTCCGCAAGGAAAGAGGTACTTAATTGATCTTTGATCACCCTCTAGTACTATCCTTACCTGGCTAACTACCTGGGTAAAACTTTGATCTTTTCACTG
This sequence comes from Asparagus officinalis, assembly GCF_001876935.1. Classification (NCBI taxonomy): domain Eukaryota; kingdom Viridiplantae; phylum Streptophyta; class Magnoliopsida; order Asparagales; family Asparagaceae; genus Asparagus; species Asparagus officinalis. Next base: position 46,729,680 of record NC_033801.1, read on the forward strand.
TAGGAATTTTTGGTTAGGAGCTGGTCTAGTGGAGTTAGGCTAAACCCTAGAGTTAGAGTTGATTGAAAAGTGATTGCCTTGATTTGTTTTAGTTAGGATTTTTCTTTTTCTTTATCTTCTCATATAAAAAAAACTAATTTTCTTTCTTTCTTTCCTTAAAAAAAAACTAATTTTCTTTCTTTCCTTAAAAGAAAAAAAAACTAATTTTCTTTCTTTCTTTCTTAAAAAAAAACTTTGTTTTGGTGTATGTAAATTTGGGTTCGGGATAATTTTCATCGCTTAATCCGTGTTGAACCAATCTAAGAAATGGCAAATCAGCCCGTTCTTCAGGATATGTGTTACCCCACCAGAAATGCAATTCCATCTTGCATAAGACTCCCCGAAGTAAATGGAGCAAATTTCAAGCTTAGACCGCATTTCATAAACATGCTTCCCAAATTCCTAGGTAATGAAACAGAAGATGCATATATATTTATCTTGGAATTTGAGGAAGTATGTATTATGATTAAAATGAGGGAATTAACTGAATATGCGATTAAGCTTAGATTTATTCCATTTGCCCTTAAGAACAAAGCTAAAAAATGGCTGTACAGCTTACCGATAAATTCCATCTCAACTTGGGAGGAATTTGTCACCGTTTTTCTCAAGAAATTTTTCCCTATTCACAAAACGGTAAAGCTTAGGAATAGCATTCAGAATTTCAAAATTGTTCCAGGAAAGCCATTCTGGAAATACTTTGACCGATTTAAAGATCTTTTAATCCAATGTCCTCATCATGGTCTAGAAAAATGGCGATTGTGCCAAGTCATATATGAAGGATTGGACTATTCTTCAAAAACATCTTTAGAATCGATGTGTCAGGGAGATTTTATGAGAAAAAACGCAGATGAAGCTTGGGAATTTCTAGAGAGTTTATCTGAGAAAACAATGCAGTGGGAAAACTGTGATGACAGGGTTTCATCTGTTCCCCAGTCCAAGTCTAGTGGTTTTTCCCTGGAGACAAACATTGCTTCTGAAGCGAAGATGGCGACGATTATGCGGAGGTTAGAAGCCTTAGAAGTTAAGGAACGAGCTCCGGCTCAAATCAATCACATTTCTGCCCCGGGATGTCATAACTGTCAGTCTCCTACCCACGTTTCAGAGGAATGTCCTCTTCTAGGAAACAACCATGCTTTAGAACAGATGAACGCTGCATTCCAGCGCCCTAGAAATGATCCATTTTCTCCAACCTATAATCCAGGTTGAAGAAATCATCCTAACTTTGCTTGGAACCAAGGAAACTCTCCCGGAAATCAAAACTTCATTCTCGCGTCAAACCCGCAATTCCCGAGGGGAAACACAGTCCCGTTCAATGCACCAAACAATCTCCAACAAGCTAACCCACCTTTTCCAAACCAACATCCTCATCCCCACCAGCCTACAAATCAATCAAATTCCGATCATGACAAACGTTTAAGTGTCTTAGAAAAGGGTTTAGAAGCTATGATCAAAGCTTCTACACAAACTACCAACATGTTGACCCAATCATCCACCACTCTAAATTCATTCATGCAAACCACCGGCCAAGTGCTCAACTCGAACACACAAGCCATAGCCCGGTTAGAAACCCAACTTGGACAACTAGCCGCTGCCGTGAGTGAGAGAGAAAAAGGAAAATTCCCTAGTCAACCTGTCGCAAACCCTAAAGACACCGGATCCAGTTCCAACAATCCAGCTCAACTGAATGCAGTACACACACTGCGATTAGGAAAACAAATAGACAATCAGGTTAGAATGTCACCGGATCAAACCCCTTCTCCCATTCAAAACACTCCTTCCGATGAAGTAATTCCTTCCGATGACCAAAATGCTGAACTTGAGATTGAGCCTGATCTAGATAGGTATAGGCCCGTTGCCCCCTTTCCAGATAGACTCAAACCTAGGAAAAACTCCCCGCAGGTTGAGAAAATCCTAGAAACGTTTAAACAGGTCAAGATCAACATCCCTCTCCTAGATGCAATCGAACAAATTCCCTCTTATGCAAAGTTCTTGAAGGACTTATGCACTAAGAAAAGAACCACCAATGTCCCCAAGAAAGTCTTCTTAGCTGCCAACCTCAGTGAAATCTTTTCAAAACCAATGCCGTTAAAATATAAGGACCCTGGTTGTCCCACAATTCCATGCATCATAGGTAACACTCACATTGATAAGGCACTTCTAGACTTGGGAGCCAGCGTCAACCTCCTTCCTTATTCAGTCTATCAACAGCTAGGTGTAGGAGAACTTAAACCGACAAGATGCACTCTACAGTTAGCTGATAGATCTGTAAAAATTCCCAAAGGAGAGGTAGAGGATGTTCTGATCAAAGTTGGAGAGTTCATTTTCCCTGTTGATTTTATTGTCTTGGAAACGCAGCCCGTTTCCAATCTCAAAAGTCAAATCCCCGTCATTCTAGGAAGACCGTTCTTAGCCACCTCAAATGCTTTGATAAACTGTAGAACCGGTCAGATGAAACTATCTTTTGGGAATATGACTGTTGACCTCAATATCTTCAACTTAGGGAGACAGCCTAGTGATCCATCTGATGAACCCATGGAAGTGAATTTCATTCAAGGAATATCCAGTGAACAACAAGAGGGAGAGTGTGAGTCTGATTCAAATGCATCTGATTTAATGATTGAGGAGCTTTCTGATGACGAACTAGAGATAGAACCGCTGATCAATCATGTTTTTGCTGTTGGCTGGCAACGAGAACCTTTAGAGATAGAACCTCGAGTCCAGCTTCGCCCATCTGTGGAGGAACCCCCTAAGTTAGAGCTCAAACCTCTATCCGAAAATCTAGAGTATGCCTACTTAGGGGAGAACGAGTCTTTACCAGTTATTATTTCTTCTGAATTGACTACCGGTCAAAAGGAAGCTCTCTTAGCTGTTTTAAGAGAGAATAGAGAAGTCATTGGATGGACCATGGCTGATATTAAAGGGATTAGTCCAACCATTGTTCAACACCGAATCCATTTGATAGATGATGCCAAACCTACTAGAGATGCTCAACGTAGGTTAAACCCAGTGATGAAAGAAGCCGTTAGGAAAGACATTCTGAAATGTCTCGATCATGGGATCATTTATCCCATTTCTGATAGTTCATGGGTGAGTCCAGTCCAAGTTGTTCCAAAGAAATCTGGGATCACCGTGATCCAAAATGAGGCTAATGAGCTGATTCCCACTCGAATCCAAACCGGATGGCGAGTTTGCATTGACTACCGAAAGCTCAACTTAGCCACTCAGAAAGATCACTTCCCCCTTCCTTTCATTGACCAAATGTTACATGCCTTTTGGCCTGTGCAATGCACCGGCCACATTCCAACGTTGCATGATCAGTATTTTTTCCGACATGGTAGAGCGATTTCTCGAAATTTTCATGGATGACTTTTCCATTTTTGGTGACACATTTTCCCAATGTTTGCATCATCTTAAACTGGTCCTAGAACGGTGTAGGGAGAAAAATCTGACTCTCAATTGGGAGAAATGTCATTTCATGGTCAAACAAGGCATTGTCTTAGGACATGTAGTTTCCAATAGGGGAATCGAAGTGGACAAAGCTAAGGTAGATCTCATTTCCAATCTCCCTCCTCCCAAAACTGTCAAAGATGTCAGATCGTTTCTTGGTCATGCTGGTTTTTACCGACGTTTCATCAAGGATTTCAGCAAAATTGCTAGACCCTTGACCAATCTCTTAGCCAAGGATACATCATTTGTCTTCTCTCCCGACTGCCTCAAAGCTTTTGAATATCTGAAAAAGGAGCTAACCACAGCTCCTATCATTCATGCACCGGACTGGACCTTACCCTTCGAACTGATGTGTGATGCATCTGATTCTGCGATTGGTGCTGTTTTAGGACAACGGTTTGATGGAAAACCGCATGTGATCTACTACGCCAGTAGGACTCTGAATGATGCCCAGCAAAACTACTCTGTCACAGAGAAAGAGTTTTTAGCTGTAGTCTTTGCCTTAGAAAAATTCAGGTCCTACCTCATCGGTTCCTTAACCAAAGTTTTCACTGATCATGCCGCACTAAAGTATCTTTTGACCAAAAAGGATGCTAAAGCACGGCTCATTAGATGGATTCTCCTTCTTCAAGAGTTTGACATTCAAATTCTTGACAGAAGGGGAACAGAGAACCCCGTAGCAGATCACCTCTCTCGACTCCCAAATGCACCAACATCAACCGTTCCTATCAATGAGCATTTTCCTGATGAACAACTCCTAGAAATCCAATCTGTTCCCTGGTTCGCTGACATTGTGAACTACATAGTCATGAACCAGATCCCTTCTCATTGGTCCAAACAGGATAGATCCCGTTTTCTCTCCCAAGTAAAATACTTTTACTGGGATGATCCATATCTGTTCAAATACTGTCCTGATCAGATCTTTAGGAGGTGTGTTCCCACGGAAGAAGCTAGGAGTGTTCTATCCTTTTGTCATGAGCAAGCCTGTGGGGGCCACTTTGGTTCCAGAAAAACAGCTGAAAAAGTTCTCCAATCTGGGCTGTATTGGCCCACTCTCTTCAAGGATTCATTCGAGTTTTGCAAAACATGTAACAGCTGTCAGCTTTTAGGAAAGGTCACTAGAAGAAATATGATGCCCTTACAACCCATCTTATCCGTTGAACTTTTTGATCTGTGGGGCATCGATTTCATGGGACCATTTCCAAATTCTTTTGGAAATGTGTACATTCTAGTAGCCGTTGAATACATGTCAAAATGGGTTGAGGCGGTAGCTTGCAAAACCAATGATAACAAGGTCGTTGTTAAGTTTTTGAAAGAGAACATCTTTGCCCGGTTTGGAGTACCTCGAGCGATCATCAGTGATAACGGTACACATTTCTGTAACCGTTCTTTCGAGGCTCTGATGAGGAAATATTCAATCACACACAAATTGTCAACTCCTTATCACCCCCAAACCAGTGGACAAGTAGAGGTCACAAACAGGCAGATCAAACAAATCTTAGAAAAAACAGTTAATCATAACAAAAAAGATTGGTCTGTAAAATTATGTGATGCTCTGTGGGCGTATAGAACAGCTTTCAAGGCCAATTTGGGGATGTCACCATACAGACTGGTATTCGGGAAAGCTTGCCACCTACCGGTAGAGTTGGAACATCGAGCAATGTGGGCAATAAAATAGTTAAATTTTGACTCAGACTCGGCAGGTAAGAACAGATTGCTCCAAATAAATGAGTTGGAAGAAATTCGGAATGATGCATACATAAACTCAAAAATTTACAAAGAAAAAACAAAGATTTTTCATGACAAATCAATTTTGCGATAAAATTTCTCTCCAGGACAAAAAGTTTTATTGTACAATTCAAAATTGTATCTTTTTCCGGGAAAATTGAGATCAAGATGGACAGGTCCATTTATTGTCAAACAGGTTTTTTTACATGGAGCTGTCGAGATAGAAAATCCTAAAAATGGTAACATTTTTAAAATAAATGGTCAACGTCTGAAAGCATTTTTAGAATTTTCTACGCTCGGAGAGGAAGAGGTGTTGGTTCTTCATGAACCTCATTATCTGTAAAAAAAACAATATATAATAAGTATAGGCCCAAAATCACAGGCCCATAAAGAAAAAAAAAGAAGTGTTTGGGCCGGCTGGCCCAAAAGCTATCACGTTGGGCATCGATGCCTCCACCATCTGCCTCAAAAACGCAGCCCCCAACTTCTCCCCTTGATTTCTTCTCTTCATCTCCCCAAACCCCATTTCCCCAACCCGAAAATTTTAGTGTTAAAAAAAAAACCACGCAAGTATTTATTTCAAACCCAAAAATTAGGGGATATCTTGTACAATAATCTGAAAAAAATTAGGGTCTTTTATGCAAACCCAAAAATTGTTGGGGGTTTTTATGCAAAAACACATAATCTTCAGGCATTCAATTGGGTATTTATTTCAAATTATGAAAAATTATAAAAATATTGTCACTTGCCAAATTAATAGAGTTAAGTAATAATTGATCAAATTGGTAGATTTTAAATTTTCTAATTCATAGTTAGTGACATATTCAAGTTCACCTTTTATGTTAACTCCAAATAAAATTCTTAAGAAATGATTTTTCAACTAGTATACTTTACTTAAGTCTTACCTTAGACTATTAATTAAAAATAATGAAATTTTTTTTGCATGCTTAACTTAGAGTTGAAAATATATTTTTCAAGTTATCTTGATTTACACATTTTTTTAAAAGACTATATATACTTACACATATATATATATTAAAAAAAACTAACCTTATAAAAGAAGAGTGCGAAAAATGGGCACCACCGAAAAAAAAACTCTTAAATTCAAGGTGATTCTATCTTATAAAGCCTAAGTTGACTGAGCAATTAAGCCCAAGGAGTATCTCTATACTTAATGACCTAAGCCCAATTGGGTTGGGATTCATTGGCCCAAAACTCGTTAAATGGTCACTTAGAAAGCCCGTTAAAATAGAAACAATCACCAAGAATTAGAGAGTGAGAAAAAAAATATATATGTAACACTAACCATTGTTTTTATATATTGTTGTTTTGTATATATGGTCTTGAAAAATAATTTTTGATCAAGAGATTTGAGAGTTATTTAAAACAAAGAGTTAGCATGTTCTTTTCAAAACTTTTTAATTAAATTTCTAAGATTTGACTTGGTTTTGTATTGCTATAATGAAAAAGATTTTCTAAGGGATTTACATTGGAGTTATATATAAAAACGTTTTCTTGATTATTAACTAGCTTCAATTAGAATGTTTAAATATATCAAGGAAAATTTGTTATTTACTGACTTATGTAACTTGGCAAGTTGACCGAATTTTGTGGGTATATTCACTACAAACCCTAACGAGACTACAACTCGTCCACTAGGGTAACCTAGGGGTTTAAAGGCTTGTTGTATTAGCTAAATACAACCGCGATTCCTGCGAAAGTGAGTTAGAATTTTCTTTTTATTTTCTTTGCTAGAGGACCAGCAAAAGTTTAGGTGTGGGGGTATTTGATAATCATATTTTTATTACAATTTTATATCCTCATTATCTATTTTACATGAATAAATACAGCACTAATAATTGCTTTTATCTTTAATTGTAGGTTAATAAAAAATAAAATCCCAAAAATCCCATCTCTCAACAAAGACCCTTGAGTAAATGAAGAAATAAGAGAATTAATTTTTGAAAATCACATGTGTGCAAGGAACCGGATTTGGACTTGGATGCAAATAGTTAGAATGAAGTGGGCTTTTATGCAAAAGATTGCAAAATCAAACTTGATTGCTGCATGTTCAAAAGTGGACCGGAGTTGATTTTTGAAATTTAAAAGCATTGAAGACCAGCTGCTGGACAAAGGGACATTGGCTTTAATTCACATGAATGAGCCGGTTACTTGGGCTTGCTTGGATTTTTGACTTTGAAAATCAAATGCTTTGATAATGCTTGAGTGGGCCGAAACCAAATGGAAATGATTTTTGAAAATCAAATGAGCTCTGGACCTTTGTTGCATGAATGAGTTGCTGGGCCGAAAATCATGAATGAGTTGCTGGGCCGAAAATCATGAATGAAAATTAATTTCTTACTCAAATGAAGACCGAATTTTCAGCTGGGCCGCTGCTTGTTGCTGCTTTCATTTTGAAAATCAATTTAATGAAAATTGGGCCTTGGAAAATCAAATGAAGATTGGAAAATCAATTCAAAGGTGGTGGAGATTGTTACTTGGGGCTCAAGACAAATCTAATGGCTCATATTCATTGAAGATTACTATAAATAAGGGTAGAGAGTGAGGGGTTAAGGGTGTGAAAATTTTGTAAACTCCTTTTGGAGAGGAGGGCTACTTTTAATTGAGAAGGCCTTCCAAAAATTATAACTTTAGTTGCAATTAATAAAAATAATTTTTTTCCTCTTTAAATTTGTTCTTTCTCCTCTTTGTGGAATGATGAGGATGGAGATGAAGAGCAATTTGAAGGTTTGCATTTCTTTTCTCTTTTATTTCTTTTTAGTAATTTCTTTATTATTGCTTATTAGTTAGATTTAAATTCATGCTTGTAGTATAGATTTACTTTCTTGTCTTTTTATTTTCTTTTTGCACTTTAATTTGTAGAGTAGATTTATTTTTCTTGCATTTAATTTCTGCAATTTATTTTGTAGTTTAGATTTTTATTTTCTTTGTAATTAGATTTATTTCTTGTTCATAGTTTAGATTTTTCTTTTCTTTTTAATTTTGTAATTAGTCTTCTTTTTCTTGTTTTTATTTCTTAAGATGTGAATTTAATTCTTATAGGAATCTTAGAATTGTATGAAACTAGTCTAATTTCCTTTATATTGTATGAATTATTCTCTTGCACTTAAAATGTTCATGTTTAGGATAATCAACTAGAGAACTAATCGGTAGAAGAAGAATTTGATAATCTATGCTTATCTTAAATGGTTTGATAGGTTATGCTTATGAATTCTAGGATTATTATCATGTTGTTGTTCTTATCATGAATAGTAATTTTTATCTTAGATGATAATTTGATAGGTTACACTTTCCTTAAATGGTTTGATAATCTATGCTTAATAAATCTAAGTTGAAATATGATAAAAGAGAATAGTTTATATTTTGTAATTGAAATTGGTTAGTGGATTATATTCTAGATTTCTTACCTCATTTGAATCCTTCATCTTAATTTTGTTAAATTTTCTTTTCATTCTTAGTTTTATTTCTTGATTTTATTAATTCATATTTCTTGCCTTGTGATTTCATTTATTCTTTGATTCTTTCTTCTCTAAAATTCAATTTATTATCTCTTGCACATAAATCAAAACAACCACTCATCAAAATCACACTTATTCTTTATTCCTAATTGTCACGCACAAAACATAAGAACCATTTCTAATAATCTCTTAAAATCACCTTCCTCGTGGGATCGATATTTTTATACTATAACTTGATCAATTGTGCACTTGCAATTTTGGTACATAATTATGCCGCATCACACCGCATCATTCCTCGCCTAATTATAGGCTAACCCTCAAGCCACTGATTAATGAAATGTGGTGGATAGATCATCTTTAGATCAAAATGTGTGCCCCACGTCGCCTTGAATCTCACTCATGCTAAAGAAATAGGAACAAACTCGGATGGTGACACATGACCTGTAATGTTAGAGAGCCTACAACTACAATAACCACCTAGATGTGCCTAGGTGGTGATGTGTTCTAAATATAAATGTTGCAAGAGTGCATAATTTTGTGTGTGCAGCATGCAATTGTTGATCACATGAGGAAGATGTGTTGTAAAAAAGATACTAAAATGGTTCTTGAATTGCAATAGAAAAGAGAAGGTAGAGATTGGTTTGAGTGTTAATTTGATGTAAATAAAAAGTTAAAGCAAGATGGAAATTAAAACCAAGAGAAAATAAATAAATAAAAGAGTTAAAGAAAATCTAGTTATAAAACTAAAATCTGGAAATTAAAACCAAGAGAAAATAAATAAATAAAAGAGTTAAAGAAAATCTAGTTATAAAACTAAAATCTGGAATTGAATCCACTAGCTAATCCTATTTAGATTTTAGAAGTACTCCTTTTTAATTCTCCTGCCACTAGATGTCTTAAGCATATATTATCAAGTGATTTAAGAGAAGCATAACCTACCAAATTTATATTCAAGCAATATCATCATTCATGAATAGAAATAAAAAAACTAGATAACTATTCTGGAATTTAAAAAGCATAAACTATCAAACTATTTATGATAAGTATGGCATATCAAAAAAAATTTCTACCAATTATTATTCTAGTTGATTATCCTAAGCATGATAAATTAAACACAGAAAGAAAGCAATTCAAAAACCAAATAAAAATAAAACTAGCTTCCACTAGCATAATAAACTAGCAATCCCACCAACAACACCCATTTTCCCATAAAATAAATGTATCATTGACAGGCTATCATCAAGGATACGTCAGCGGCATATGTCACGTCGTCAAGGATAAATATCCTTGACAGCCTACACATTCGTTCTTGATGGTGGCACCATCAAGGATATCTATCCTTGACGACAATCAGTCAAGGATGATATATACACCCCTGACAGCAGCTTTGTCAAGGATGTACATCCCTAATAGCTGCCCACTAAGAATGTATATAACCTAGGAAAAAAAGAACACTCAAATTTAAATATTTTCTTGTATGTACAAATATCTTGTACACGATAATATTTCAATTGAAAATATAGAAAACCACATCAATGAACACAATATTCTCCTCGTAGGCTCATAATATCAAAGAAACCACAATTTACTTATACCAAAGACCTACTCATAGCCATTTGAAATATTTCATGACATTTAGAGAGAAATAAATACACTTTTCAGCTTGGGAATAGTAAAAGTAGTCTCTATTTCCTTTAGTTCACCTAGTAGGTTGTAGAAAAATCGTTTTTTCAATCATTTGAAAAATGAAAAAGAAAATCAAAAGTTTTGTAACTCTAGCTCTAATCCATGTTTTAATTGGGTAATTTAATGTGTTAAATAGGAATAAATGTGATAGGAGTTATAGAATGCAAAGGGACTTTGAAAGCCCTAAGTAAATTAATCCCTCATAGCTTCATGCACACAAACAAGAAAAAAGAAAAGAAAAGAAAAGGACCTGGAGAGTACAGAGAGAAGAAGAGGGAAGATTAAGCTTCAAAAGGTTAGTGATTCAATTTTATTTATTTACTAATTAATTATGAATAGTTGTAGAAAAAAAAAAAAACCTTCACAGCCACCGACGTTGATTCCGGTGACATTCGACGACCTCGGGCCAAGCCTAGATCTAGGCTCTTGCTGGAGGTGGCTGCTCCAGTTACTTAACCCAAGCAAACCCAATTAGGTTCATAAGCAGTCAACAAAATGGAAGAGATAAGAGGAAGAAGAAAAAGAAAATTTTCGCTAGACCCCTAGAAATACAGATAGGAACAAATGTGTAAAGCCTATAATGAAGTAACATATGCTATCTTTCTAAGCAACAAATGCTATCTTTCGCCACAAAAAATAAGTCAAGATATATAATTATTAACATTTTTGTGATGATTTTTCGTAAAAAAATAAGTCAAGATATATAATTATTAACATTTTTGTGATGATTTTTCGTATGTATCTTAAGCAGTGTCATAACATTAGGCAAACAAACTTGTGATGATTTTTCGTATGTATCTTAAGCAGTGTCATAACATTAGGCAAACAAACTGATAACACTCCAGGACAGGTACATCATAAAATCTGCATCTAAAAGACTTGAATAAAACCTGAGATTAATATGATGGTTATTCTGCTTTTATGGATAGAACATCGCAGTGAAGTTTATGATTCTTATGTTTACAAAATATGAAGGTCTCTTGATGGATCTAAACTTGCTTCAGATTCTTTTGTTCCTTTCATACTCCCCACACCAGTCTTCATCGTATAGTTTCATGTGCAAAATCATGAGCCATAACACCAGGATAAATTGTCTTGAAGTCACTACACAAAAACTTTTGTTATGAATCTCAAATGGGCAATGATATAGATTTTTTTGGGAAAATACTCATAGCATCAATATTAAATATATTATTTAGAAATTAAGTGATTTTGTGAGATGAAAAAAATATGACGTGACAGTCCATAGAGGGTTGATTTTTTTGTTATCATATATAAGTATTAACATTTTTGTGTCTTGCTTAAGATTATCGATGAAGAAGCAACATATTCCTTAATGTCTTCTCATTTTAAGCAACATATGCTATCTTTCGCCACAAAAAATAAGTCAAGATTTATAAATGTCAAAACAGAAAAACTTTATAATATTTAAGTGACAATCATGATATAAGGCCTAGTTAAAAAACGGGTGCATAAGATGTCTACCACGGTCCACGGATTAGCGCACAATGTTGAGGGACAAGTCAAAGGGGTGCACAAGAGGACTACCACGTACAACGTTGAGGGACGAGTCATTACTCATGCCCACAAGTCAAGACGGGCATCAAAGTGAAGTTCAAATTTATTTACAAGTTTGTCATTCAAATAGAGGTGGAAGTTAACCGAATAATTAATAAACAGTTCGGTTATTATTCGTCCTGATATTCGATCAAGTTCGATTCGATAGTTCATTTTGTACTGAACAAATAATTTTCAGTGTTCGGGCTTATAAATGAATAGAATTTAACCAAAGGTATGTTCGATTCAGTATTTCATTAACTATTCGATAACTTTTTACATTTTAGTCCTATTAATTGAACTTATTACAAATATTGCTTATCTAAATTTTTATTTACAAACACCACCCATATAAATAGGTAAGAGTGGATTCTAGGGCTAGGGTCTTCACTTTGCTCCTATCCGCCGCCTCCTTCAGATCTGATTATCGGCTCCTCTCTCCTCTCTCTCCCCTCCCTCCTCCTTCAAATCCGACTCCAAGTGGATTCAAGGCTAGGGTTTTCACTGATCTCCCTCGAAGTTTTTCGTTCATTCCTCCCTCGAAGCTCGTCGTCCCTCGATTCTCGTCGTCGACTTTGAGATTCGTCGACTCCTCCCTTGAATCTCGTCGTCGACTCCGAGATACGTCGACTCCTCCCTTGAATCTCGTCGTCGACTCCGAGATTCGTCGACTCCTCCCTTGAATCTCGTCGTCGACTCCTCCCTTGAATCTCGTCGTCGACTCCTCCCTGCTCGTCATCCCTTGAAGCTCGTCGTCCCTCTCGGAGATCGTCGTTTACTCCTCCCTCGACTGTCTTCCCCCTCGAGTCATCAAGATGTAAGTTGAAGCTTAAAGTTACCATTATTCTTGATTTTTAATTTATACTAATTGCTGAAGATTACTTGTTTATGCCTTTAACAGATAATTTTGCACAACTTGATATCAAAACCATGAAACTTGATAATTTTGCACAACTTGTTTATGCCTTTTACAGATAATTTAACTAAACGAAGCGAATTCGAATTTTGAATATTACTCGAGTCAAATTCGAACACGAATACGAGTAGTGCTATTTGAGCCGAATTTGAATTCGAAATAAGGCACTAATCGTTCAGATTCGATTCGTTTCCACCCCTACATTCAAATTCCTATAACGCATACCGTTGGATCTAATGGACGGTATTGATTGAAATGAGGAAATCGGAACAATTATACTCTAGGGCTCTAAGTCTCAGCCGCTGCCTGCAGCTTCAGGTCATTTCTCTCTATCATATCATCCAAAATTTTCTTTGTTCTCTATAATCTCACAAAGAACAAAATCATATTTTAGATTATTAATGAGAATTTGGCATGCAATTAGGGAGGATGGCTCTGTTCTTTGACGATGGATGATGTCGATGGTGATGAAATCAAGTTCTCGGATTGGGAGGTTTTGGAAATAAAAAAAAAGGTAATTTTCTTTGTTATTCTAAAATTGTTCAGATTTCAGTCTATCAATTCATTATAAGGGATAGGACATTATTTTTATTTGCATCTATTTATTGTTAGAATAGTACAGTCTATCAATTCATTATAAGGGATAGGACATTATTTTTATTTGCATCTATTTATTGTTAGAATAGTATATACTGCCACTATAATAATCTGTGGTTAATTTCCTGTTATTATGGCATGTTTATGACTTTGGTTGATGGATTCACATGTTCTCTTTTCTATATTACTAGTATAGACATCCTTATTGATTGTTTTGAATTTTTTCCGTGGACGAACAAATGGTGGTGACACAAAGGAAAAAGTTGTCATAGAAGACTATTTAATTAATCGAAAGATTTTCATGTTGACCTATTAAACTAGAAAAGTTGTTGTTAGGCCCAAGTTGTATTTAAAAAGGATACAAATAAAATTTAGAAAACCCCTAGAAACTAGAAATATTAGTTTTATACCAAAATAGTTTGAGTATGGAATCTTTAGGTTTTATGCATTTTGTATGATTATAGGTTTGATCGAGGAGTAGGCTCTTGGAGTACAGTTCTCCAAAAGTGTTATCAAATCTCTCGAGTTGAGTAGATTTCTTCTCATTAGATGTTTTCTATTATATAGTATTTAAATGATAATTTATTTTTGTATAGAGAAATTGTGGATTAGACATGTTATTATGTTCATCACTAGTAATTGTTAACAAATTTAAATTGTGATAGCTATTTATCTTTTATAAGGTAAATATTGTTTTAGTATATGAGATTATTGAAAATGTATCATTTTAAATTTACTGTTCAAATGCATTTATTAAAGAGTTCTATTTGACAAAAATAAATTATCTATCCCTTTAGATTCATGAATATTCTACTTTCATGAAATTGATATGAGAAAAGTTTGTAAAAGCATTTATATTGCTTTTCATACTAGTAAAAATTATGAGTGATACTTTGAGCGAAAAGAAAAGTGTTTTAAATATCAAAAATCCTTAGAAGTATGCTATGGAGTGAAGTGATTTGTTTAAACCTACCATATGATATTGAATGTACCAACCAGTGTTAAAGTGACATTTTTGGCAAAAGTGAAGTGGCATTCGGGCAACCTATGGCAGTTCATAGATTCAAGTCTAGCTTGGGCAATTGTATCCAAGCTTGCCTCTTTTTTTTTAGTTCTTAAAACTCCTTTTTTAATGAGATTTTATTTATTTGCATATGTATTTCTCAGAACCACAAACTTGCGCGATTTCTTAGAAAAAGTGGTTTTGATACCACTGAATCAGGTTGACAGTATTACTTTCTTGATTAGTTACACCATCATCCCCTTGTTTAGACATACATAGCTTTAGTCACCCACACAGTCTTCTTTTTAAACATCTCTCCACCTCATGCCCAAGCTTTTACAAACAGTGCACCACTTTGGTTATATGCTCATAAACAACAAGTTTTTTGAACACAATCCCATTAGGTCCCTAACATCAACCAAATCTTACTGCATATGTATTTATCAGAACAACAAGCTTTTACAATCCCATTAGGTCCCTACACAATCTTACTGCAGTCTTGGACAAACTCCTTGCTGCTCATAGATTTAGTTCTTAAACTCCTTTTTTTAATGACATATTGTCTATTTGCATATGTATTTCTCAGAACACCAAGCTTGCACGATTTCTTAGAAAAAATGGTTTTGATACAATTGTATAAATGGCTTCATTGTTGTATGTACTTTTGGGTTTTCAGGTTTTCATTATCCACTGATGTTTGAGTAATACTTGGTTACAGATAGTTGAAGTGTACGGGCTTCAACAACAAAAATTATTACCATTCTGTGCAGAGTGTAATAGACCTATGAATTTCTTCTTGATGACATTGGCTGAGGCACAAGAACGGAAAAAATTGCCTATACGACAAGAGAAGATTCGAAGCTTCGAAATCAGAGAAAATTTAATGAAGTCGCTGGAGAGCAAGGAATCTGAAAGTGTTAGATTTAAAGAGTGT
The DNA here is from genome assembly GCF_001876935.1 of Asparagus officinalis. Classification (NCBI taxonomy): domain Eukaryota; kingdom Viridiplantae; phylum Streptophyta; class Magnoliopsida; order Asparagales; family Asparagaceae; genus Asparagus; species Asparagus officinalis. The sequence goes on from NC_033801.1 coordinate 46,745,066, forward strand.
TTGGATTGTAAATATTTTGTACCATGCTAGAAAAAATTGCCTATACAACAAGAGAAGATACGAAGTTTCGAAATCAAAGAAGATTTAATGAAGTCGCTGGAGAGCATGGAATCTGAAGGTGTTACATTTAAAGAGTGTTTGAATTGTAAATATTTTGTACCATGCTAGGATCATTTTATACCACGGATAATATAGTTGACTTACTCTGATTAGAAGAACAATTTTTTTTTCTCCTCTTTTATACCATGCTAGGATCATTTTATACCATGGATGCGATCAATTTTTAGTCTGACCATATGTACCTAGACTTGGAGATGTTCTAAACAGTAAAAGATTAAATGAGATCTCTTTTGTCTTTTGGCTAATTTGACGTATGTGTTCCTGCACTTTGTTTGTTGTACAATCTTTCACTGTTTACGCCAACAAGGTAAAAGGTTAAAGTGTGTATGTGTGTCTAAGTGGGATGGATAGCTACAGTTCATCCAAGTTAAGTTCTATGTAAAAGAGCTATGGGATTTTGCATCATTTAGTAATTCTTTGCTAAAAATCAGAGAGTATGGACATGGTTTCTTTGCTAAAAACCAGCTTAGATAAGGCTGGACTGGAGTTCTTCCCATGTACTTGACTATGAAGTTATTCTTTTTATCCTTATATCACAGCCAGAGTTGGGTATCCAAAAGATTTTAATTGTAGATTGGGATGTACATCAATGGCACGCAAAAAGCATTTTATAGTGACCCTCTGGTTTTGTTCTTCTCCATACACAGGTACCGATTTTGGTGGTTGTTTCTTAATTTTGTCCACATAAATTTTCTTTTCTTGTTATCATGTTTTTTCCTTTTAACTTTTCTTGTTGATTCTAATTCTCATAGCGTATGCTAAGACTTCTTTTTAATGCCATGAAGATGAATTCATTTAAGTTTCAAAGGCAACAGTTGACCTGGAATGTTGTTGGTCAGTTGTATAAATTGTTTGTAATTTGCATGATATGGAAGAAAAAATGGAAAATGGAAAACTTATGGAAACAATTTATCATGTTTAATCGCTCCTGTGAGCAGTCCATGGAATCTTGATGTGGTGAGAGATATCATTATATATGTCCCTTTTAATTTCGTTTAGCAGGATAAAGAAGATGGTAATAAATATTTACAGTCTTTTGGGGTGCTTGGAACCTTTGAATTCTAATAAATTTTTTGTTTGCTATTTTTTTCTTTGAATTCTAATTTGGGGGCTTAGAATTCTAATATTTTTTTTTGTTTGCTTATTTTTTTCTTTGAATTCTAATTTGGGGCCTTTGAATTCTAATAATTTTTTTGCCTTTGAATTCTAATAATTTTTTTGTTTGCTTACTTTTTCTTTGAATTCTAATTTGGAGCCTTTTTGTGTGGAAAGTCGATCTCATTGAAGAATCCATTACAACTTTAAACGTTACAATAAATTCACGAAATTAGCTTTTTTATAAGACTTTCAATCAACAATTACAACTTTTTTTCAAACTACACACAATAATAGTTCTAACTCCTATTGCTTGTGCGGGATCGTTGCTGGTACCGGAGTTTATCCGTGAACCATCTATAGATCAGATCCGTTTAGTAGAAGAATTGATCAGAGCTCCTACTTCACAAAAGAAGTATTCGCTTGAAGCACTGAGATCGACCAAGCGAAATCAGTAGCTCTTCTCGAGATTAAGACTAAGCCTAATCTCAAGGAACGGACGGGGAAACATGTTCAGATCCTTCGAAAGCCTTCCTCTTTTTGTTGAAGTTCGCTGGGATCTGACTCGCCTTCGCTGAAAATTCGTGCTCCTTTGACTCCTCAATCCAGCAGCACTTCGTCCTCTTGATAAAATTTCAGATCAGTAAAATGGAGGCATTAGGCTCATATTTATAGGGCTTCGGATGCGGGTATTCGGATGATAATAAGAGATTTGACCTTATCTTCAGTCAATAATGACCTAACCATGTTTGTGGATGATATTAAGTCAGTTGGGAACAACTGGAATAGATAAATCCTGCGGAAACCGCTTAAAAACTGTTGAAAACGCGTTTTGGGGTCGAAGCTGCTCGACGGTCGTTGGTGACCCGTGTGGGCGCGTGTCGCGGGTCACCAATGGGTGACCCGCGCGACCGCGGGTTACCTATTTGTGACCCGCGTGCGCACGGGTCACCAGGTGGTGACCCGCGCCCCCACGCGAGTTGAGACTATTTATGTCTTTTCGTATTTCGGTGTTTCTCGACTTTCTCGGACTTGTATTCTCCACATTTTTGCGTATTTGGTTGACTAGTTAGCTTGTACGTTTCGCTGGACCGACCGATGAACGCGTCGGTCACTTGGGGCTGCCTGATCAGCGTGTTAATTGACGTGCGCAAGTTGAATGACGTGCGCATCTGATCACTTGGCGTTGACTGACGCGCGCGAACCGACTGACGTGCGCATCCGGTCACTTAGCGCTAACTGATAAGCACGGGGGTCACTTGGAGCTGCCCGACGCGTGCGTCGGGCACTCGGATAATCCTTCTCTATTTGGATGATGACGTTCATCGTCTTCTCTTATTCTCGAGCAATGTGCGGGAACCTATAGGCAGTTTTAGATACCTATAGATACCCCTTTCAAAGTGTTCCAGTCTCATTCTTTTATAGAGGAGTCTGAAATGCTTTGGATGTGATAGACCCCCACCTTCAATCGGTGTCAAAGGATCTGTAACTGGCTTCAGTTCTTGATTTCTCTACATTTTAGTCTATTCAGTATTTTGTCGAATATTAAAATTCTTCCGGTGCCGTGTTTATCGTCTGACCGTTGTCGAAGTCTCGAATCGAAATTAGTGAGTTGATTTTGGCTTGTGTCATTGAGTTGACTTTGAACTAATTATCTGTATCGCAACGTGTTGACCGACGTTGACCTAGGGCAACGCATTGATCGACGTTGATCTTGGGGTTTCTTATCAATTAATGTTGACTTTCATAGTAACGCGTTGACCGACGTTGACCTAAGGCTACGCGTTGACCGACGTTAACCTTAGGATTTCGTATCAACGCCGACAAGGTAAAAGGTTAAAGCCAAACAAGGGGCAACATTAGATTATGACCTTCTTTATGTGTGTGTGTCTTAGTGGGATGGATAGCTACAGTTCATCCAAATTATGTCCTATGTGAAAGAGCTCTAAATGAGTCCAAGAAAATTTGTTGGCGGGGTTGGTAATGGCTTTATATTTTGCCCTGATGTTGTGGGGGTTCGAACCACCTCAGCCTTCTCTTCTAAATAAGTTTTATTTATCTTCCAAACACTTATTAATCCCTCAAAGAGTTTGTCCTTTTTTATGTAAACCCGAAGTTTTATTTTGAAACCATTTAAGAAAGTTTATTTTATCTTCCATACACATTAATCCCTCAAACATTGCTACTAGGTCCTCTTAAGTTATTGAGAAGTTTGTCCCTATATCATTGAAATTACTATTAGTCCCCTCAATTATTAAATTATTTTGAAATTAGTCCTCTTAATAATTAAGTTAGACGCAATAGCTAGATAGATTAATTTGAAGAAAATTAGGAGAATCAATGGGCCTGATAGAAATTTCAACGACTTAAGGGATTAATGGGATAATAACTTTAAAGTTTGCGACCCAAGAGTAATTGCAATGATCTAATGGGCTAAATTCAAAATTGTAAGCTGCAAGGGGCTCATGTCAAAAACCCTAGGTCTCTCTACCCTACAGTCAATTTTATTTTTAAGAGTTTTTACATAAAAATCTCATGTCAAAAACCCTAGGTCTCTCTACCCTACAGTCAATTTTATTTTTAAGAGTTTTTACATAAAAATCACATTTACTTTTACCCAAATGAATAGATATCACTTTTAATTTTTATTATGGAAACAACCTTTAATTGCTACCATGGTTACGGTGTCACACACTTTTGGGCATTTCTGATTAAAAACAATATCCACAATATCATAATGGCCCTTACCGCCTCCTCTTCTTTCACCGTAATCTCCCTCTAACAAGTTATGGTAGCGAGTTGAGAAGGAGAGTGAGAAAGCTGATGCACGGGAAAAGCGAAGGGGTGGGTGAGAAGTTAGCGAGAGAAGTTGTTGCGGGAGAGGAGGAGGAGGATGGAGGAAAGAGGGAAGGGGTGGGTGAGAAGTTAGCGAGAGAAGTTGTTGCGGGAGAGGAGGAGGAGGATGGAGGAAAGAGGAGAGCGCTTGGGGAGATAGCCGGAGGAAAGTGATGAGAGTGAAGAAATGGATAACAAAGAGGAGGAGGGTATTATGGGTATTTATAGTCGTTTAAATCTACTCGCTTATAGAAAATACTTTTACACATAAACTGAAAGTTGTATCACTATTTATTTTTTGACCACCCACTTTCCTGTCGACTTAGATCCAACATATTCAAAAGAATTAATTTTAAAACGCTTTGTATACAACCATTTGGTATATAATTTTGGTATATTTCACTTTACCTTGTGATATCTTTATTAAAATGATTGGATGCATAGTGTTTTTTTTAACCAAATGTTTAAACTATTACTTTTTGGTTTCTTCACATAAATGTTGCGATATCGCTCGGGTCAATTCTGCTAGTATCATGTCATACTATATATGAAAATTAGATAGAGTTTCATATGTGCTTGTTTATTTGTGTTCTCCAACTCAAATGGGCCCCACATCTAATGTCACTTTCTTTAGTTTCTCATCTATATTATGATTAACAATAATTCCCTTGTAGATCTGAACACAAGCCAAGTTCGGGCTAGACCCGGCCCGAAACCCCTTGTCCTAGGCTCGAATGGGTCAGGCCTTGAATGACCCATATTAGACCAAGTCGGTCTTGAGCTTGGGTGTTTTGGTTTGGGTGATGCACAAACTCGGCCTGCTGACCTGGCTTGTCAAGCTATGGGCTAGGCCCGATCTGGTTAAGACATGTTAAATTCTTATTGTTTTACTAATAAATTTTTTTCTTCTATATACCAAAATATTAACAAAGTAAAATGAATTTCATTAATAACTTGAGTATCGGACTACTAGAATAAAAGAGTTGCATACTAAAAGGAAAATATACTAGACTAAGAAAATAAAAAATACAAATTGATTCCATAATTTTCTTCAAATTATAGTAGAGATGGTTCTGCTCTTCATTTTTCTTTAAGCTTTCATTTTCAACAACACTTCTCTAATATTTTTTTTCATTACATCAAAAAATATCTCAAAGAAAATCATGGCTTTTGACTGTGAGAACAATGAAAAGGAAAGAGGTGAAGAAGATTAGTATAAGAATGAGAATAAGGATTGAAGATTGAATGATATTTGTATGAATTAGAATAGATTTAAAAATTAAAATCAAATTCTAAAAAAGAAAAAAAAAGGCCCATTTCAAATTGTCAACAGGCAAATTTTTCCCCATTAGCCAATGGGCAAAACTTGCCAGCTGACATTTAACTGGGTTGGGTCTATTTTGGGTGGGCCTTAGCGGCCCAAAAGATATAAAAACATTCTATTTAAAATTGGGCTCAAACTCAAACTCCCGCTACGAATTATTATTATTTTTAAAATATTTCTAATTTTTGAACTTCTTAGTATTTCTAAGTTTTGGCCAAACTTATTTTTTACAGTTTTAACTATATTTAGGCTTAATTTTAAATAAAATAATTAATCAAATTTAAACATCAAAATTAAAGATAATACTTTATAGAAGAAGAATAACTTTACTAATAAATTTATGAATGTTTTACATAGTTGTAGAAACTAGAAATTGAAGAGTTACAAGTAGCAATTGAATAGTAACGTGACTAAAAGTAAATTTTTGTACCGAAAATGAAAAAGTATAACACAACTCACTAGTTTGGCAAGAGTTTAAAAATTACAAAATAAAATTTAAAATTTCTTCAATTGCGAGATGGTCCAGATGGACTTGCTTCTCCTCTTGGTGGAGAATCTTTGTTAAACACGCCAATCTCTTAAGTTCGTTTATCTATCTTCCACTAGTCTAGCAATAGCATCACCCTCTTCAAGCTCTCATTATTCAAGTTAGTTCTCTTCTCAGTTAATTCTCTGCCACCATTAGAAAAAGCACTCTTGACTGCTGCCACCATTAGAAAAAGCACTCTTGACTGCTATTATAGACAGTGGAGGGGTTAGTATATCACAAGCTCCAAGGGAAAGCACAATATAAGTTCCACTTTTCACTTTCCACTAGGCTAATACATCAAAACTAGCAACCTCCATTTTATTAGTTGGGACCATCTAAGAGATTAAGATAAAAACTATGTTCAGTTGCATCTTGTGAGGTTCTTCTTTGTCTCATTAAAGTTTGACATCGATTAAGATAAAAACTATGTTCAGTTGCATCTTGTGAGGTTCTTCTTTGTCTCATTAAAGTTTGACATCCAAATAATAAAGGTGTTAAAGATGAAGATGGAGAAGTCAAAGTATGAATTCTTTACATTAGGGGTCCACATTAAATTGCATATAATTCATATAATTTATCCCTTTCACTTTGCATGATCCACTTTCAGTTGATTATAGTTCATGTCAAATTTTATTGATTGAATTAAATTTCCACAACCATTTATTTTTCATTTATTTTTCCTCCAGGATTTAACAGTAGAGCACAACTATAAAGTAAAGGTAGACCTTTAAAATATTTATTTAAATTTTCTTCCACATTCTTCATAACATCATATAAGAGTGGATCATCGTAGACCTTTAAAATATTTATTTAAATTTTCTTCCACATTCTTCATAACATCATATAAGAGTGGATCATCTGGATATGTAGCAAACATGTGAGGAATTGACTTCCACATTCTTCATAACATCATATAAGAGTGGATCATCTGGATATGTAGCAAACATGTGAGGAATTGAAGTCAAATGAATTAAAGTAAGTTTTGTAGTTGGATAATAACTATCATATAATTCTCTAGTTACTTCTTCCAATGGCCTAACACATTGACAATTGATGAAGCTTGTATACCCAATCATCATCAGTCATAATAAAATACGAGTGTGACCCTACTAGACTGTTAAAGTAAAATAATTGGTTGTCTATATGGAATCTTGTGGGAAGTGTAATTCTAACTTTCTAATTGTACTAAAATTTTGATACTAGATTGACACTACTATTAATATGGTATTTTCTTATTCAACATATGATGAAAAATGCCCTATCTATTTTTTATTTTTTATTTTTTATTTTATTTTTAGAATTATCACCATTACAGGAGCTCTATGCTTTCAGTAGTTAACAATCGTGTATCCTCATCTCTATAAACCACATCATCAGATATCAACAGGTTTCGTCAACGCCCATAATTTATGAATCAGGATTTCAAGCTTTGACATAGTTACTACTCCAGAAAAATAATTTGATGGTTCTATCCTGGCTTTTTTTCCAGAAATTTTCTATATATTAGTCAATTCTTTGGATTCTTGCTAGTTGTTTGGAGAAGGTGGGACTAGACCCTGATCAAGAAAAATGTTCTAAGCCTGCGCAATAAGAAATCACAGTATTAGTCAAAGTAATAATGTTAAATTAAAAATGTGGAGCATTCCGAGGAAATATTCATCATCGTAGCATATTTATAATAGATTTTTTCTGGAGCATTATAGGTGGGAGCATTGGTAAGCATTCTCTTGACATCAGCAACAAACATTTCAAAGGTGATGTAATATTGTTCTAATTCTAATATTTTTGACACGTTTAGATCTGCAAAATAAGTCCTGTTCAAATGACATCCATATAGTTCTCTAACCTTAGGCACAAGAAATTATATGTAATATTTGGAGCAAAATGAAAAACGCGACAAAGCATCATTTTTTGTACCTGCTCCAATTAGGAATATGAATCGACATTTTAACTATACACAATCTGGACCATATAAAACCTGCAGAAGGGGTAGCCTTCACCCACCAGAAAAATAAAAGAAAAGAAAAAAAGCCACATCAGCAGAAACCCCTAAATTTAAGAACAAAGCAATTAAAGAGCTGACTGTCAACTGTAAACTATTTCGAAAATAGAATCTAACAATTAAACTAAAAAAATATCTATAAATTACAGGTTTTTATACTTGCCAACTGCGCACTTTATGATGGCCAACCTTGGCTAACTTTCTATTATCCCCATGATATGTAATTTGAACAAGACGTTTGATATCATTCTATTGAAAAAATGGTGTTCTTAAGATACATATTTGATGGAAATGGATATATATTGGATATGGAAAATGATAATATCAAGTAAAAGGTATGTGATAGAAATTTGGTATGATACCTTCTGACTAGTACAAAGTGGTAGGAAACTAGAACTTGACCGAAGGTACACTAAAAATCTAAAGTACGAAATGAATGTTTGCAACCCAGAAGACTAGACTCCTCTAGAAGATCTAAGGCAAGTTAATAATATGACAAACACATCTAGTATGAAAAAAATTACCCTTCATTATTGGATTCAGAATTTCTCTCAATTTTAAAATTATCGATGTGTTTTCGGAAGCATTGTCAAAAGATATAGAAAAAATTCCTCTATATCTCATAGTCACGACAAGTTTGTGAAATTGCATCACAAACGCCTTGTGCATTATGTGGATATTCAAACCTCCTTAGCCAGAAAATCCACGGGAGTACTAGTCCTGTGGATTTTGTTGAGCACCAAGAAAGAATAAAATCATGAATGCCAGTGTCCCGGAATAGAACATATGAATAAATTGAATGAAATGGCTAGCATGGCGAGAAAAAGAATTGTTGGTCTCATGCACCTTGCTTTTGATCATCCATAGGAAGGACGATAGGGGCCAGCGAGTAAAGCACAAGAAGCCTACCCATCATCAAAGCAAGCCCAAGTCCATGCAAGAAGGCCCGCAGGATATTTCCAATTTCAAAGCCTGTCAAAGGCACATGAAATCATGCAAAGGATCCAAGCCATCCAAATGATGTTCATCGGTCTAAACCCAAGTACAAACCCACGGGACTAGTAGCCCTATGGGTTTTCTGGCTTAAGTTTGGTGGTCAATTACTGACCACTAAACATACGGGACTAATAGTCACGTACGTTTTGAAGAACTAATTTTTCAAAACCGACCTCTTTTTGGCCTCGGTCTTTTTGGCCTGTTGGCCAAAAAGAGGTCAGTTTTGCTAAATAATTAGCAAAACGGTTGGTTTTGTTAATTATTTAGCAAAAGGGTATTTTAAAAAAACTCCTTGATAAAATGTTTGACTTGGAACTTATTGTATTTGAAGTATAATATCAAATAATAATAATAATAATAATAATAATAATAATAATAATAATAAAGTGGTATATGTACCAGCGATCCCTCCGTAATTTACGATCCCCACAATCTCACTTTCATCATTGTGAAACCCATTAAAAAATTCATCATTTTATGAATTTGGACATAGGATTCATGTGTTCTTTTTATTGGTTCTGATCCTTGATTTATAATTGCCACACCTCGTGACCCAAAAGTGTGTCTCTAAGCACGCGACATGTCTACTAGTGCTTTATGGACACTACAAAATACTAATAGGTACACTTCCACCTCTATCAATTCGAAATTGGACTATGATTAATGGAAGGGTTAATGAACTATCTATAGGATTTTAGATTGTTATTATATGTGGTTCTAGATTAGTTTATTGTCCTTCCTATTCCTCTTTTATGCTTAATTTTTTAGACAAAAACCACGCTTGTGGTGAACGAAGAGGTTTAATTATTTGTGAGACTTCAATTATCAATTGTATACAAATAAGTCAATGCATACTATATTGGGTTAGAAGTCCTTCAAACTAAAGAACGAGCATCAGCTCAAATTAATCAGGTTTCTGCCCTCGAGATGCCATAACCACCTATCTCGAACCTATGTTTTGGAGGAATGTCCTCTCTTAGAAAACAATCAAGCATTAGGTCAAGTGAACACTACATTTCAGCATCCTAAGAACGATCCATATTCTCCAACCTACAATCTGGGTTGGAAAAATCATCCAAAATTTAAAAATCATTTCTTAAAAATTTATTTAGAGTTATCATAAAATAGTAACCTGAACATAAAAATAACTAAGAATTAGAAAGTTTAAAAATTCATCAAGTAAATTATTATTAATAAACTTTATCAAGTTTGCAAGTGGCATATTTTTTTTATTTTTTAAGGGAAAGAAAAGAAGTGATAAACGAAAGGGTAAATTAAAGAGAAAAGATAACAAATCTTCACCCATATACCTAAATTTTACATTATCCTTGATGCAAATTATATGATCAAAAAGTAAACTAGATGGAAAATGAAACATTTATAGTTGCTCAATCTTGAATGATGATAAAATGACAAATTTTGGAATTACCTTAATTTCTAAAGGGAATTGTTCGCGTCGGAAATCACTTTCATTACTTTCGAATCCATTACAACTTCAGGCGTTTACAGATTCAAAAATAAAGAAAAAAATAGTTTTTTTATAAGACTTTTCTTACAATAAAAACAAAACAGATGACTTCCTAGAAAACTCACGCAGAGAGATCGTTTATCGGTCTTCTGCTTGCGCGAGATCTTTGCCGGTACCGGGGTTTATCCGTGGACCACCAACTGATCAGATCCGAATATAGATTTTGTTGCCTCGCAAAGGAGACAAGAAACTAAAGCGAATATCTCAGCAAGGTGAGATACCCACTCTTCTCGAGAATCACGGCTAGGTGCGATCTCAAGGGAAATGGATGAATGAAATGCAGATCTCTCGAACTCTTATCCTCTTTGTACTGAAGATCTCACTGAGATCTCTTCATCCTCTCTGAAATTCGTGATCCTCACTCTTCAATTTGACAGGGCTTTGTCGAGGCTCCAGAATTTTGGATCTGTGTAAATGAAGGCCCTAAGGCCATATTTATAGGTTTTAAAAGCTCGGTTTTTGGATAAGAACGGTCGATTCCCTCTTATCTTCAGTTAAAATCACGTTCACTTCAGTTAGGTGGTTGTTGGATCATAATCTACTAAAATCTCGACGGTTAACAGTGAAAAACTGTATTTCGGGGCATGAGTGTTCGCGGGAAAAATTGTGTTCTTCTTCATTGTTGATTCCATTGTCATCTTAAATAACAGCTTTTTGAGTTACAAAGATCCGGTCTTTTTATAAGATCCGGTTATAATAAGAATCAAAGAAAATAGAAAAAAGATTACAACTTTCGCCTTGTTTGTCGAACAAATCACGAGCTCCTGTTTTGCGGTCGCTCGCTTGTGTGGGTTCTTTGCCAACGCCGGGGTTAATCCGTGGACCACCGCGCGATCTAGATCCGGTCGGATCTACACGATTTGACGGGTATTATTTCGCGAAGGAAATAATAGCCGGGGGGATTAATTCACCAAGGAAATAATCGCCCTTAGTTCTCGGGATCAAAGGCCAAGCTTTGATCCGGAGTATGATCTCGTGTAGATCTCAGATCTGCTCTTTCTCTCTCTCGAACTCCTGCCTTTTGTGACGTGGATGCTTGCCGAGAATCAGATCTAAATGTTCAAGTCCTCAAGTCTTCAAAACTCCAAGCTCAAATCTCAATTCGGCAGAGTTTCGGCTCTCAAAGTTCCCACCTTTACAAATGAACCAAGGGGGGCCTATTTATAGGCTCTCTGAACTGTGCCCGCGCACAGATCTGGGCCGGCTTGATTCCTCAACTCATTAGCTTGATTCTGCACGCGGGTGGATTCATTCCGTTGTTCGCGTGCGATTTGTCGATCTCGTCGCCTCGTTGGTTCGTCGGTTTGTGCCGAGCTGTGCTAAGGGACCTATAAGCAATTTTATATGCCTACAGATACCCCCTCCAAAGTATTTCAGCCTCGTTCTTTTATAGAAGAGTCTGGAATACTTTGGATATGATTGTCCCAACCTTCAGTCGGTGTAACGGGACCTTGGAATGGCTTCTGTTCTTGATTCCTTCAATCTTCCAGGCTATTCGGTGCTTTGTCGAATGTCTGTAAGAGTTCCGGTGCTGCATTTATTGTCTGACCGTTGTCGGAATTTTAAACTTGAAGTCGATTCCTGATTTTCTAATCTTTAGCTCGTGTTTGTTGGTTTAACATAGAACTGACCATCGATTGTTGGCGTTGAGTCTTTATTTGCGACGCGTTGTCCGGCGTAGTGTTGTTGAGTTATCCTTAAGAATATTTAGAAAAATATTCTTCAGGAACTTCTCAATCAAAAATAGGGAATAGTTTATACTCATATACCTTATTGGAGTAACTTCTGTGCTCGAATGAGCTGAACCGGCTTGATGATGAGCCAAAAAAGGCAGTAATTAGGCTCAAAAAAAATCTTATGATCCTTCCGAATATGTGGGAGAGGCAAGAATAAACCAAGGACTGAACCCTCGGTCGATTTGAAGTTGTTTCGATGCTCGATCCAGCTTCAATTTGAATTTTGGTTCAAACCAGGTCTGGTCCGGTTCAACTTGGTCTGGTCCGGTTCAACTAGGCTTGGTTCAACATTATAAAAAGAGGTCTTTTTCTCCTCATTAGGGCCGGCCCCCCTCTCTCCCCTATTTTTCGATTTCTCTTCCCTCGTGCATCCGTTCTTCCTCAAATCTTCATATTTGTCTTAGATTCTTCCTTCCCTTTGATCTTTGACTGAGAAATCCCTCAAAATTTCCATATTTAGAATTTCTCTCAGGCCCCTCGAGCGCGTGGTCCGAGCCTCTTTCAAGATCTGATTTTTATTGGATCCACGAGCTTTTCCTCAGGTAAATCCTCAACCATTTTAGCATATTTTATGCTTAATTCAATTTATGAATTTGTGGGGTCGCATGCGAGGGTTAGGATTAAGATTTGGCGCCTCGAGCTCACCTTTCAGGGAGGGAGAATTGCAAAAAAGAGGAACTTTTTCTGTATCTGATTTCTTAATTTATTTTGCAGGTCTCTATGTCTCGTATTGCGAGAGGTCAATCCTCCACCGCATCAGCTGATGGCGCGCCTCCCTTTTATGCTGGTGAGCTATTTTTGGAAATTTACAAATTAGTCCATTTTTCTTGGAAATTTACAAATTGGTCCTTTTTATCTCCATTTTGTTCTCCTTGGTGAGGCAATCGGGAAGAACCTTGATTCTCCTTGGTGAGGATCGACGCTTTAAAGATATGTTTTGCTTGGTCAAAACCATATCTCAAAATCAATAAAGGGGGCGTTTTGACGCTGCATTGTGTCTTATAAGGCAGGGATATACAGTCGATATACCCTATCTTATAAGTGCATAATGTGGCCAAATCGTCTCACCCTTTATAAGGCAGTGACTCTATCTTACCCATTCGTAGGATGAGTTTAACTTCCTTTTATAATTGAGACTAACAAATGTTTAAATGTCTGCTTCCAGTGGAATATCTGTATGGTGTAAATTTGATTTCCTGAAAACAGGGAGTGCTCGTTTGTATTAATAAGAAAGCTTATTACAAACTAATAATCAAATGGTTACAACAGAAGCAGAGGGAATGCCCTCTTTGTTTTGTGTGGGGACTTTAGGTGGCTATAGGACGCTTCGCTCGATGCTCGTGTCGAGTCTGCTTCCCTTGGACCGTTCGATCGAGGTTGCTGGAGAGCTTCAGTTCGCAGTAGAAGCTCAACTCGAGGGAGTTCGGGTCTGCTTAGTTCGCCGGCGATCAGAGCTCAGAACTACCGTTCCTCGATACCATGAATGGTCATTCCAGGGATTGTGCTTTATGTCCTGTCACCTACGATGGGAAGGCCCATTCTAGTATGTGAGGCAACAACCGACTGCTATCCGAGTGGATTTGACCAGCATTAATGAACCGCATTTATGAGTTCGCAGATCGATGAGGTGTCTGTCTGATCACTCGTACTGTGCGTGACCGCCCGGCGTGCTTTGAGCACGGTGCTTTCTCCTTTCCGGTCAGGAGAGGCGGCGAAGTAGGTGCACAGTACTCGAGTGGGTCTAGCCAACCTGCCGAGTGCCGGCGGATCCAGCTCTTGACCCAGACAGTTGAGGTGAGTCGCATTTATGAATGCTCAGGTTGACTCGACACCTGTCTAGGCCTTCGTACTGTGAGCGACCGTTTGATGGTCTGGGGGTACCGTGTTCTCTCCCTTCGGGTCGAGAGAGATGGGATGGCCCGGCCCAGCACGTGGGGTAGTGGATACTCAGCTGTGCTAGTGGCCTTGAGGTTTACAGGCGGATTCGTCTTTGGACTCGGGCAGGCGAATCGCGTAAGAGGCGGACTTCCGCTATCCCAATCGACCTTAACTCGTGCAGGCGAGCCGATCGTTAGGCGAACCTAGAATCGAATACATTTGGCGTCTACGCGGTTTAGGCCCGCGAGTTCTTGAATTTCCTGTAAGCCCATGGAGGTATTTTTTACCGTCTACAAGACCCCCTTCAAAATTTTCGAACCTAAACTGGCTTGCGTGTGGTCTGGAATACTTTGAATGAAGAAATTGTTGGCGAAGCAAGTGCCTTCGATTTCTCTTAGGATTTTTAGCAAACCCTCAGCTATCAACGAGTTTGATGTGCCTTTACCGATTACCGTTTGAATCGGGCTAGCCATACTATTCCCCTCAGTATGATGAGTTGCTGAACAGTTTCTCTTAGGCTTAATGCTAAGATTTCTGCTCTAACCCTTAGCCGTCTGAGGCGTGGGTTTAACCATTTAAGCGAGGTCAATCTATGGGCTTCTTTCGTAATTTTACCTTTGAGGGCGAATGAATCGTCAAGGCAAAATTAGTCTTTGGGCGCCAAATTTCGCGTGACTCGTGGGGTCAGGCCAAGTATTTGTAGGTTGAATCCCTCCCTTTTGAGGCGGAACCGATTCTGACGGGAGATGAGCCACGTGTCTGCCGATAGAGCTTCGTGCTTCCCAGCTAAGGTGGCGCGGTCCCGTCGGGTCGTGGCGATCGTGACTTGACCGTGCTTCCCAGCTAAGGCGGCGCGGTCTCGTCGGGTCGTGGCGATCGTGACCTGACAATACGATTTTCATGTGTTTCGCCCCACGACGCATCGTGGCCGTGGTTTTCGAACTCAATCGTCGGATGCAACCCCTAATCTCGGTTCCTTCGATATACCGAGGGTGATCTAGGCCGTCGAATTTGATCGTGGCCACGTCTTCTGTCCGTTAGGGTTTTCGCCTTTCGAGGGTAGTCGTGGCCACGTGGGCAACTCCGCCCTTCTAAATCAGCCGTTTTCCTCCATTGGGATTTACCGTGCTTTCAAATCTCGAAAGGGAACATCCAAGGAAAGAATTCCCGCTTCCTCTTACAATGGCTCCGAAATCTAAGAGGTGCAAAGTGAGGGGTGCAGGCCCCGGACGTTACTCCGACCGTCTCTCTGCCGGCATGCCTGCTGGTGCTCTGGAGTCGTGCCCAGGTACGTTGATGGATTCGTTGGGCGATCCCTTGCAGGCCTTAGGCGTCGGATTTAGGGAGATGAGTGTTGCTTATTTCCCCGATTTGGGGCAAAGTTTGCCCTATTTTGCCTTTAGAGGATGAGTACTGTCCCCGCGGGCGAATTCTCCAGTGGGGAGGAGACGAACCCCTTTTTCGTAAGGCGAGTTCGGCCCTTCCCATTAGAGGGGAGTGTAGTCCGTAGGGACAGACCTCGTTCGAAGTGGGTTCCCCCTTTCGATAGGCGATTTCGCCTCTACAGCGGATTTTGTCTCAATTACCTCTACAGCGGATTTTGTCTCAATTGACTTTCTATTTCTTGTTGCAGCGACCTTCCCTGATGAGGCTTTCCCGGAGGGTGTGGCCGTTGGCCACGTCGGGGCTAAGAGCTACACGGCCCCTTCTCGTTTTCCCTCGTTGGCTCCAGTACCCTTGTTCACTGCTGATAAGCTGCATGGTCTGGTACAGAGGGTCACGGATGGTCATCACTTGACCCTGCGCGAGCTGACGACCAATGCGGCGCTGACAGATGAGGCCAGGGCAGAGCTGCCGAAACCTCAATTTCTGTTCGGCGACTCCATGACCGACCCTTCTGCCCTGTTGCTCAAAGAGAGCCGGTGGTTCCGCACGGTAGAGGGGACCCATTATTACCTCCCCAGCATGCCGAGAGGGTTTTCGATTGTTGAGCTGCGGTCCCTCGCGATTCCTCGGACGATGAACTGGGATTTGACCCCCACTCAGGACGGGGTCACTTGTGGCGTCTTTACGGGTTCTACGGCTGGGTATGGAGTGGAGAGCTCATGTAAGCGCGTGACGGGTCTGCGCCCTGGCTTAGTGTCTGCTGAACCGCCCGTGGGGGAATCGACAGCGGTGGCGGAGACTTTCCGTCACCGCTTCTTCCGAGTCGGTGGAAGCTTTCCCCCGAAGGACTTCAGGGCCCCGGGGTGGGTTTACTCTGCGCCAGGCAGCGACACGTGGTGGTCCACCATTCCCCTTTGGCGGTTGAAACTCTGTGGGAGTTACTCTGTCACTTCCACATATGCCTCAGTACCTTAGGGGCCTCGGATCATAAGGGGAAGAGGAAGAAGACCCCAGGGATTAGCCACAAGAATTGGGCTGATTATCTGTTCCCAGGGAACGATGTCAAGGGGAAGCCCGCTCTCCCGTTAGGCGCGTGCGACCAGCCCGAAGTGGAGGCGAGGACAGCTAAAGAAGGAAGCACCATCACTCTTGACCGCGACGAGGGCGGATTTAAGTCCGGTACGGTCCTTCACTCATTCCATCATCAGGCGAAGTTTCTTATCCCGGGGAAGGCGTTGCTCACGGGGTACCTCATGTTATGGTTGAAGAGGTGCGTAATCCCCACTCACTCCTTCGAGGCTCTTCCTGTGGACAGCAGCAAAGTCGAGGACACGGTCAGCAGCAGAATAATGGTCAGGGCCAGCAACAGCAGCAGGGCCGCCCCTACGGTCAGCAGCAGCGAAGGATCGAGGCACCACCTGTCATTCCGAGGATTGAGGGGCCAATAGGCCAAATACGTGCTATCCAGGAGATTCCTGAGGCACAGATGGCCCCGTATGCTCCACCACCACCAGTTTTCCTGTGGAGGTCGTGTATCCGGCGGTTTGCTTAGCTCACGGGAAGTCTTATTCCTTGGTATCGGCGATGATAGCGTGCATTCATCGAGGGCTTCGTACTCTGGCGGCCCAATTCTGCTGCGTGTCGGTCCTCGATGAGGGGGAAGGAGCGGTTATCAGAACTCCCAATCCTAGGGTGGGGCTGCCGTACACCTACTTGATGGCGTAGTTCGTATACCACTGCGAATGTTTGATGAGCGCCCTGGCGATGCCTCAGGGCGATAAGTTCGTCCCCTTCGTCCAGCGCTTGGAGCGGTGCTCCTGGAAATGCAAGGACATCCCTGATGCAAGGAAGACGCTCTCCCACTTCGGGCATTATAATTTCCGCCGCTTCTTCCCTTATTTCAGCGGCGCTTTTTTCCTTATTTCAGCGGGGGCGGATATGGAGAATATCTCAGGGATGCGTCGACGGAGGATCACTACACAGTCCTCCCTCGTGGTGCTTTTCGCTGGTTGGTGAACATTCGGCCGGGGTATCACATTCTAAGAATGGGCTCTACATGCTATCTTGAGCCGTACATCCCCTGCAGGTTCGCCCGCCAGTTTGGGTATGATCAATTGTATGTGGGCAACGCCAATCCCTACCTGCGCTTTGAAGGAGGACTGGTGGATGGCGCTCGGGGATGGTTCTGGACTCATGCTGGTGGCACCCAGGCTCGTTTTGAGTTACCCACGAGGGCTCGTGATTTACATCACACGCTCCTATATTGCCGCTGGTATCGGGGTGCTAGTGCTAATCCTGCTAATTTATGGTTCCAGAACTCATGTCTGGCGGAACGCGATCGTCCTGTCAGGGGTTCTCTCCGTTCTTCGAGGCGAAGGGGCCACCAAACTGCTAGGGAGTTGTTCTCGGAGGATCCAGTTGAGGACACCGAGGGTTTTGACGCTGGCTTAGAGATTCCGAGGTTCCCGAGGTTCGAGTTCCTTCCCCTGGTCCTTCGCTGGATGCCCCTGGTGAACCAAGAGAATCTGGGCGCCCAAGACCGGTCCAGAGTCCGACAATTGGACAAATGGGGGTGCCGCTTCTGTCTCCGAGTAGCTCGCTTCTCTCGAAGCGTCAGCGGGAGGCAGCGGCCGAGAGTTCCCGAGCGGGGGCGGC
>NC_033801.1:46764173-46774879 GCF_001876935.1 Asparagus officinalis
ATTACCACCCCTACGGTTATGGCTATAGGTACCTCGACCGTGATTTCATCCACGGCGGAGGAGGCCGCCCTCTCTCCCTTGGAACGCTGGCGAAAGACGCAGGTGGAGCGAGCTCTGGCCAATTTCGAAGATACTTTGGCCCACTGCACCCGGCTGGTCTTGGAGGAGAATTGCCCCTTCGAAGAATTTAAGGAAGTTCTAGAACACGATGCGTCCTTCTTGCGTAAGAGGCTCCGCGCTACCGCGGCGAGGCCCTATTTTCAGCGTCTGAACGAAGTGGAGGGGGCTGTTCGGCAGCTGCTCGCTCTTCGTGCGGAAAGTTCCACTCTTGTTCGTGATCAGGTGGCAAAAGAGTTGGAGGGCATTAGGTCTCGCCGGCGATTGACCACTGACTCTGTTGAGGAGAAGGATCGAGCTCTCAAGGATGTCAGGGAGACCATTCAAGACTTGATCTCGTGCACAGAGGAAGATCTTCGTCGAGAGGTCCTAAGGAGGCTTGAGCTTCGCCATGCTGAAGAAATCCGCGAGGCGGAACTTCGATTGAAAGCCTTGTAATTTGCCTCTTTTCGTCTTGTCCGATTACCAGTTGTATTAGGATCTCTTTTTATGAATGAAATTATCCTTTTTTTTTGTCTATTGTCACTTGTGTGTTGCTCCATCTTGTAATCCTGCATTAGTCAGAATTTGGCCACAGAGGAAGATCTTCGTCGAGAGGTCCTAAGGAGGCTTGAGCTTCGCCATGCTGAAGAAATCCGCGAGGCGGAACTTCGATTGAAAGCCTTGTAATTTGCCTCTTTTCGTCTTGTCCGATTACCAGTTGTATTAGGATCTCTTTTTATGAATGAAATTATCCTTTTGTTTTTTTTTTGTCTATTGTCACTTGTGTGTGTGCTCCATCTTGTAATCCTGCATTAGTCAGAATTTGGCCGTAGGAGAACCTCGACTGTAGGGGAACTCTTGCTCCATCTTGTAATCCTGCATTAGTCAGAATTTGGCCGTAGGAGAACCTCGACTGTAGGGGAACTCTAGCCAGCGAGTTTCTGCCGTAGGATTATCTCGTCTGCAGGCGAATTTTGCCCGTGGGCGGATCTACAGATGTCTTGATGGCGAATCTGGTCCTGACTGGGTTCCGCTTTCAGTGGGCCACGTGTTAATCCACGTGTGCACCAGTTAAGGAGACGTGGGCTAGCCGTTTCGCATTAAATGCGAAGTAGTGGGCCTCTTCGTCTCTCGCGCCCGATTCGGGCCGTTGTTGCAGATCGTGGTCATGAACCGTCAGATCTCGTCCGTCCAAGTAGGTCTAATCGAGTCTCGAGTAACCGTCTAAGACCCTTAGGGTACTTAACCCCCTTGTTCTCTATTGAGAGGATTCACAGGCTTTCATCGTCCTCCCTCATAGTAAACCCAAATTTTCCCTTCTTCAAACTCTTGATGGCGCCGAAGGTGAAGAGGGTCGCTTCCAAGAAAAGGAAAGAACCTTCTTCCTCGGGCGCTGCTGAGACTCCTGCGACTGAAGGTATTCTTTCGTCCTGGCTCTTGCGTAGGTGGAATAGGTATCCTTCCCTTGACTCCTTTCTGTGTTATTGTCGTGTTTTACAGATCGAGGGGAAGCGCCGGTTGCTGAGGAACATGCGGCCGAGCCTATCTTGATTTCGGACGACGAATCCGAAGGTTCTGAGAACTCCGCCGCCAGCTGAGCCCTGCCTTGAGATTCCGCCCATCGCAGCGCTCGCTCCAGGCCAAGAGCCTGTTCCCTCCGAGTCCTTGTCCTGGCAGGCTCGCATCGAAGAGTTCGAGAGCGCCGTGAGGCAGGTGATCTCCCTTGTCGAACTCGGCATGGGCAGTTTCGCCAGCTTTAGCCAGTCCCTCTATGACCGCGTGGCTGACTTGCGGCGATCGGGTGAAAATCAGCTCGCTACCCGTTGCATGCGTGAACTTCGTCTCTTGGAGCCACACATGATAGGGTTAGAGGCCTTGCTACGGCAAGGTCCGGAAGCCAACATGGAGTCTTGCCTGGCTCACATCAGGCGTCAGGACGCCCTGGAACAGGAGACCCGCTCTAAAGAAATAGCGGATTTGGAGTCTGTCGCCAACTTTTGAGTGGGTCAACAACATTTGCTAGAGGAGCAAATTATTGACCTCAACCGCACCATGGCTCGCCTGAGGGCCGAATTGGGATAGGCGGAGGCAAAGTGGAAGGGGCTCCAATCTGACGTTATAAAGGTCAGTAAGAATGCTGAGGCGGAAACTCGACGCCTGAAAACAAGGCTCGGGAAGACCACGCGAGCCAGGTGGAGGCGGCCAAAGAAGAGATCTCCACTTTTAGCGTGTTCGACTAAGACCTCTGCTTTGCGGTTGTGTTAAGATATTTTATTTATGACTTGTTTGTTTATGAAGTCATAACTTTGTTCAAATGTATTGTCTTAAACACTGGGTGCATGCTTTGCTTCTTTGAACGTAATATTATGACTTTCGCAATTGCAAAAAGTTTTAAAGCATCGATGAGGTTTGTGTCCACTCATCGTGTGCATATTCTTTGGATACGTCGCTTTCCAGTGTTTCGCTCTGCAGTTGCCGACAATCTCGTACTGCAGGCGAAGCTTCTTTCATGACGACGAGCCTATTTTCGAGGCCAAACTCTATCCTGATGAGTTTACGCTGGCGGCGAAACTAGGGCGACGGCGAGTTCGCTAAGATGGTGAAGCTCGGCTCCTGTCGAGCTCACATTGCTGGCGAAACTCAACTGATTAACGAGTTCGTCTGCAGGCGAAACTCGATCGCGGTGAGTTTTGCTTGGAAGCTAAACTTAACTGCTGGCGAGTTTAAGTAGATGGCTGAACTCAACTGCTGGCGAGTTTACACTGCAGGCGAAACTTGGAGGGTGGCGAGTTTGGCCAACAGTCAGAAATCCACCGTTGGCGAAGCTCGTGCCACGCGTCCGTCGGGCCCAAGTGCTTGCCAGCTAACACTCTGCGGGCGCACTGATGCTCATTAATGGCGAAGCGATCGAACGCTTTGCCTCTCGTGTCCAACCCGATCGGTCGGTTTGGTGTCTCGAGAGTAGCCTTTAATGGCGTTGAGTTCGAAGCGTCGCAGGGCGTTCGGACCGCTTGATCGCTTGGGGTAATGAATCTCAGCCGTTGAGTTCTTTTCGAACATGTATTAGTACTCGCCTCTCTTCAGCAGAGTCTTTACTGCTTCCGAGAAAGAAAAAAATCTGCCAGAAGAAGATCACCGCATTAGCTCCCTCTGCCCCATGGCCTCTGCTTCTGACCACAGCGATACTGAGGGCGTCGGCTCCTCCGCCACCGTTGTCGACATCGGCGCTCCGGCTGCTCCTCCTGCGAGCTCGATCCAGGGGTCCTATGTTCCAGACCCTTTGGCTCACCCCGCGTTCGTGCCCCTCCAGAATTTGGTGGGCCTGGTGCATGGGATCGCCCTCTCGGTTAGCGTGGGCGATGAGCGATACTACGATGCGCTTCCTCATGTGAAAGCGGGCTTGGAGGCGGTTCGCCGCGCTGGTGATGCCTCGCTCACACGGCGATGTGAGCGGGAACTTGAGCGCGTGGAGGGGTGGATGTATCGCCTCGAGGAACTGGCCTACGAGGACTCCTCCGACATGCCCCCACCCCCCTCTCTGTGCTTTCTGCTCGAGCGCGAAGAGCGAGCGAAGCGGATCCAGGCGAAGGAGGCCGAGCTCCGACGTCTGCGGAAGTGGCACCGGGCTGTCTTGGACCGGATGGACGCTTATCTGGACAGAGCCTTCTTTGAGGACGCTGGTTCTCTTCGCGGCGAAGCGAAGCTGCGGGAGCGCGGGCACGAGGCTAGGAGACTCGGCGAGACTGCCAGGGAGGTGGAGAAGGCACTTCAGCTTCTTCACCAGGAGGAAGAGGCCAGTAAGGCGGACTTGGTCAAGCGGCAACAGAGGGAGAAGGAGGAGGCGAGGGCCCGACGCGCGGCGGAGCGTGCGGCGATTAAGGCCAAGATTGGCTCTTTTAGCCTGCTAAAATTTCTGTAACGCTCGCGCTGTCTAGGTCCTCTTTTCTTTTGTTTGTTTTGTTAACTTAATTGGTGCCTCGGGCATCACAGTTAAACTGAAAACTTATGTAAATCTTAGCCCGTCGTGGCTCTTTTGCTTATTTTGCTTATCCTTGCTTTGCATGCACAGTCTCCTTTTTTCTTTGTCTGTGCTGTCTGGCATCTGAGTTGAACATGGCGAACCCTCGACTATCTTGCTTTGGATATAGTCGTTTTAGGCTCTTGTTCTGCTCTCGGTTGCTTACAGCGTGGGATCGGGTTAACTCCGATCTTCGCGCTATAGCTTCAATGGGATCGAGAGAGTAACACTTAGCTTGCAGCAAAGAAGGATCGTCCACTTCTGCGACCAATTGAATAACCCAACTTCAACTCGCCTCTCGGCGAGTTGTTGCTTGGGGAACTGGCAGACAGGTCGTCTGTCGAACCGCCTTTGACAATTGTCGTCATTTGGGAATGTGACAATTGATTGTGGTAGGAGCCATCGCATGGTAGACTGCTACGCTTCAGTTATTCTAAGGGAATGTTAGAATATCTGGGAGAGGTCAAATAGTTCAGGGACGTAGGAGTATGACTATTGACAGAAGTAATAGCACGTCGCGTGGTAGGCTATTACTTTGGCTGTGCTATTCGTGGGAATAACGGCGCCAATCATCAGAGGTGATCATTAACTTGATGGGGTCTCGTCGCGATTGGAGCGACTGCGGGGGCCTACCATTCTTCTGAAGAAGACTGGTAAGTGAATTGTGTCAGAGGTTTAATGTTAACGTGACAGGGAACATCGTGATTAGAACGACTTTGAGGGCCCACCATCCTTTGGAAGAGGATTGGAGAGTGATTTTTTCAGAGGTTTAATGTTAACGTTGTTCGCGGTGAAAATCGCCTTCATTGAATTCATTGTCATCTTGAATAACAACTTTTTGAGTTACAAAAGATCCGGTCTTTTTTTAGATCCGGTTACAACGAAATCAAAGAAAAAATAAAAATTACAACTTTCTCCTTTTGAACAAATCGCGAACGGTCTCTTGCTTGTGTGGGTTCTTTGCCGACGCCGGGGTTAATCCGTGGACCACCGCGCGATCTAGATCCGGTCGGATCTACACGATTCGACGGGTATTATTCCGCGAAGGGAATAATAGCCGGGGAGGATTAGTTCACCAAGGAAATAATCGTCCAAATCTCGGGATCAAAGGCCAAGCTTTGATCCGGAGTGTAGTTTCGTGTAGATCTTAGATCTGATTTTTACCTCTCGAACACCTGCCTTTTGTGACGTGGACGCTCGCCGAGAATCAGATCTGAATCTTCAAGTCCTCAAGTCTTCAAAACTCCAAGCTCGATCTTCAATTCGGCAGAGTTTCGGCTCTCAAAGTTCCAACCCTTTGAAATGAACAACCCATGGCCTATTTATAGGCACCCAGATCTGTGCCCAGGCACAGATCTGGGCTGAGGTGGCTCGGCCACAAGTGGCCGGCCACCCCTGGGTGGCTCGGCTCATGCCGAGCCACCCTGGGGTGGCTCGGCCACGAGCACGCTCAGGGTGGCCGGCTTTGGCCGAAGCCACCCTAAAGTTGGCCTCGGTATTCGCCGAGCCCTTCAGGGTGTGGGTTTTTGTGGTTTTCTGTGGTTTTGTCCGTTGGTATCCGTTTTTTTGTCCGTGATTCGGTTGTGCGCGTTGATTTGTCTGGACTCGATTTTGTTGCACCTGATTTGGCAGTCATCCGAATTCCTGATTTGGCAGTAAATTTCCATTTGACGTTCGCGTCCGAAAAAACCGAATCTTGATTCGATCAGTGATATCGTCGAGTCCACTTCTACTTTCGCATTCCTCCGTTTGAATTACTCGTTGATTCCCCGAACTGTTGGCTTGATTCCACGCTCGAATGGATGTATCCCGTTGCTTGCGTGCGGTTCGTCAACCTCGTCGCCTCGTTGGTTCGTTGGTTTGTGTCGAGCTATGCTAAGGGACCTATAAGCAATTTTATACGCCTACAGATACCCCCTCCAAAGTATTTCAGCCTCGTTCTTTTATAGAAGAGTCTGGAATACTTTGGATATGATTGTCCCCTTCTGTTCTTGATTCCTTCAATCTTCCAGGCTATTCGGTGCTTTGTCGAATGTCTGTAAGAGTTCCGGTGCTGCATTTATTGTCTGACTATTGTCGGAATTTTAAACTTGAAGTCGACTCCTGATTTTCTAATCTTTAGCTGACCATCGATTGTCGGCGTTGAGTTTTTATTTGCGACGCGTTGTCCGGCGTAGTGTTGTTGAGTTATCCTTAAGAATGTTTATAAAAACATTCTCCAGGAACTTCTCAACAAAAATTAGGGCCAGGAACTTCTCAACCAAAAATAGGGAATAGTTTATACTCGTATACCTTATTGGAGTATTTTCTGTGCTCAAATGAGCTGAACCGGCTTTATAATGAGCCAAAAAAGGCAGTAATTCGGCTCAAAAAATTTTCTGATCCTTCCGAATATGTGGGAGAGGCAAGAATAAACCAAGGGCTGAACTCTCGGTCGATTTGAAGTTGTTTCGATGCTTGATTCAGCTTCAATTTGAATTCTGGTTCAAACCAGGTCTGGTCCGGTTCAACTTGGTCTGGTCCGGTTCAATTTGGTCTTGGTTCAATATTATAAAAGAGGGTTTTTTACCCCTTACTAGGGCCGGCCCCCCTCTCTCCCTTTCTTTCACTTTTCTCTTCCCTCGAGCATCCTTTCTCCCTCAAAACTTCATAGTTGCGTTAGATCTAGTCTTCCTTTGGATCTTTGACTGAGAAATTTCTCCAAAGCTTCATATTTAGAATTCTTCTCAGGTCCCTCGAGCGCGTGGTCTGAGTCTCTTTCAAGATCTAATTTTTTATTGGATCCACGAGCTTTCCCTGAGGTAAATCCTCAACTATTTTAGCATTTTTTTATGCTTAATTCAATTTATGAATTTGTGGGGTCGCATGCGAGGGTTAGGATTAAGATTTGGCGCCTCGAGCTCACTTTTCAGGGGGGAGAATTGCAAAAAAGAGAAACTTTTTCTAGATCTGATTCCTTAACTTATTTTGCAGGTCTCTATGTCTCGTATTGCGAGGGGTCAATCCTCTACCACGTCGGCTGATGGCGCGCCTCCCTCTTATGCTGGTGAGCTATTTTTTGGAAATTTACAAATTAGTCCATTTTTTCTTGGAAATTTGTAAATTGGTCCATTTCACCCCATTTTGTTCTCCTTGGCGAGGCAATCGGGAAGAGCCTTGATTCTCCTTGGCGAGGATCGACGCTTTAAAGATATGTTTTGCTTGGTCAAAATCATATCTCAAAATCAATAAAGGGGGCGTTTTGACGCTGCATTGTGCCTTATAAGGCATGGATATATAGTCGATATACCCTATCTTATAAGTGCATAATGTGGCCAAATCGTCTCACCCTTTATAAGGCAGTGACTCTATCTTACCCATTCGTAGAATGAGTTCAACTTCCTTTTATGATTGAGACTAACAACTGTTTAAATTTTTGCTTCCAGTGGAATATCCTTCTGGGGCGTTCTCATCTCACGCAGTGTACGGGTGTCGTGGCGAGTACTATTCGATTTCCGATGATTTTTTCCCTATTCCAGTCACTCCTCGGTTTGCTTCGGGCATGTCGACAGAGGTTGCCCAAGTGGTGAAGGAAAGTGGATATCGAGCTCTTCGCCAGTTGATTACATATGCGCCCCTCGTGAAGGATGTCAGTTCGATTCAGCCTCTCAAGAAGACCGACTTTTTATTTGGCGATTCTGCCAGGGATCCGGATGCCGTGTTTATTGATGCTGAGCAGTGGCTTCATAAGACTGGCAGTGGTTTCATATATTTGCCGAAGATTCCTCGGCATCGTTCGTTGACTGAGCTCCGGCGTCAGGCTGTGACACGGGAGATGTCGTGGCGCTTGACGGAGGAGCATGAGAGCGTTCACTGCGGATACATTACTCATCAGGCAGCTCCTGGTTCGAGCAGGAGTCACATCACTGGATTGCATCCTGGAGTATTGGGGTTAGATGCACCACCACGTAACGAGCTTCTTGCCGCTGCTTCTACTTTGAAGAATCGCCTCGCTGCTTTAGGACAGGAGATGCCTGTGACACGCCACAGGTTTTGTGGTTGGGTCCATTCTTTGGACAAGCTTTGGTGGACTTGCATGACGAAGTACGTCTTGAGCCGATGGAGCGAGGAGTTGCATGCTTGTGGTCTGTATGCAGCCGTTCGTGCCACTATGTATGGTTTGCCTGTTAGCACGAAGCACTTCTTCGCTTTGTGTGAGCTCTACAACCCGGATTCGAACACTTTTCTGACCCGGCAAGGGGAGTTGGGCTTGGCCCTCCATGAGATGCACAGGATTTCTGGTTTGCCCATGGGACATATGTTATACCAGGAATATTTTCCCTCCAACCAAGAATTAAGTCAGCTGAAGGATCGCATGCCCGACCGCTACGAGACTTTATGGGACCTCACATGTCACTATCATATCGCTTTGGCGCAGTCTGAACCCTTAGCGAAGAGGGCTAAATCCCATGTGAGCCAGAAGCAGTTTGCGTCTTATCTGTTCAGAAATCTAGAGAGCAATTCTGGCGAGCCTATTTGTGAGCTGGCACCCCTCACTCCATTTGTGAGCTGGCACCACTCACTCCTTCAGGGGTTAATAATCTACTGAAGAAGGTTGATGCTCATTCCTACAGCACTAGCAGTCCTGAGAGTGGTTTTCCTACAGAGACTAAGTTCAAGTCATTCTTGTGGCATGCGACCGCGCCGATTCGACCGATGACCCTTCTAGCCGGTTACCTCGCTATCTGGTTGAAGAAATGCGTGGTCCCGTATCAGTCTAGTGATATCTTGCCATTGGAGGTGCTCTACCCAGCGGTTCATCTTGCCTACAAGAAAGAACTTTCGCTTCTTCCGGTGATGGTGGCTAACATTCATCGAGGGCTTCGACAGATTTCTAGTGCTTTTACACGGAAGGAAAGTGGACCACCGACTCAGATTCCTACCATTAAGGTGGAGCTTCCATACACTTATTTGATGGCTTGGTTTGTCCTTCATCGTTCCGATATGATGTCAGTACCGTATGCCACAGACCCCTCCGCTCCCCTACTACAGCTGTTTGAGAATGGCAAGTGGGAGGGGCGAGGATTCCCTGACGTCAGACAGCAGCTACAGGTCCACAAGTGTTGGGCGTTTTCCACTTGCTTTCCACAGTTCTCCGGCCGATACGGCGAGTGTCTGATTGATGAGGAAAAGCCGAGGGGGTATCGAACTCATTTAGACGTCGGCTGCTTTAACTGGCTGGTGAACATCAGGCCGGGTTATCTGACTTTCCGGGTGAGGAATCAGTGTTTCATAGAGCCATACCTACCCCCAGTTTGGATATGATCAGCTTTATGTCGGGAATCCACGTCAGCAGCTTCGGACCCACGGCGGTTTGGTGGACGGTCTTCGTGCATGGTTGTGGACCGTGACGGGCTGTACTGGTGCTAAGTTCAGTCTCCCGAGTACTGAGCGGAGTGCTGAGCGGCAGTTGAACCTCACCTTTTTAAGCTGCAAGTGGTTGTTAGCAGCTAATAAAACTATTCCTGTGAAGCCGATTGCAGAGCTAGAGGCTGAAGAGGCTTTTCAGGCTGATTCCCGTATGATTTGGGAGAATGCTCGATCACAAAGGGCACGGCACAAGACCCGTCGGATTGACGAAGAGGGAAAGAAGATCTTTCATTCTGCTGATGAAGCTTCAGGCGGAGATCTTGAAGATCACGAAGACTATTCTGAACGAGGTTGGTTTCTTACTCTTTCCTTTTATCTTCCAGAATTATTAAGCCTGACAATGGTTTGATATTTCAGGGACCACAGCTGACCAAGATGAAGAGTTCCGTCCTTCTCCCCAGGCGAGACCTTCGATTATTGTCCCTGCTGCTAGGCGGAAGAGATTAGCCCGCAAGCCGCGTGTAGTTTCGCGACTATAGACCGGCCTCTTGATCATTCAGAACTTTGACTCACGCTTTTCCATTTCTATATAGGAGAGCGTGGGGAGAGCGAGATGAGTCCTGATCCTGTTTTTCACGATTCTATATCTTCTGGTGAGCCCGACTCACCGCACCAGGTAGAAAGGCCTGCAGAAGCTGGTGACATTAGGGAGACCGTCGATGTAGGACCCGGTTCGATGAATCCAGGTACAACTACCATTAACAATACACAAAGGAGTTGAATGATTTGGAATTTGTGCATTCCCTGATTGTTTCTATACTTCTTGCTCTTTTAGATAATTCACAGGAGGCAAACGTGGATTTTGGGAATAGAGAGGCTGACGCACCCATAAGAGGTAACTTATTTCTATTGGTCGTAGTCTCTTTATTCTCCTTTCGTACTTATATTCTCTTGTGTCAGATTTCTCGACTGATGATTTTGACGAGGAAGGCTTGCTTGTGGACACTCCTATGCTCCACTTTATGTATGGTTCTCCTCAAATTGATGACCAGTTGCCTAGAGATGTATTTCCTGAGTCGCTCTTCTCAAGTTAATTATAGGACTAGTCAATTTTTGACTAATGCAACTATAATATGATGCATCTGAGAATTCTATTTTGTATTTGACAGGAGGTTTTATCGGGACTGATCCTGTTGAGCCGGCTGTGGGACCAACTACACCAGTTGATACACCCCCAGCC
>NC_033801.1:46775025-46775173 GCF_001876935.1 Asparagus officinalis
AAAAGATTGTCATCTGTATAGAGATCCGTTCCTTCTTCTCCTTTGTGAATGCTATGATTGACAAGCTCTTCCACGGCTGACTTTCCCTTCACCAGTTCAAGCCATTCCTTGATCTTAAGATAAATTCAATAAAGGATGCAGGGTACCC
>NC_033801.1:46780155-46781133 GCF_001876935.1 Asparagus officinalis
GCGGATTGATTCTCTTTCTTTTACATCCTCTGGCAAAATACCATACTGGACGTAGTCAATGATGGGAAAACGCCAATCTCGGGACTCAGACCCAATTTGAGTTGAATTCACCTCCTTGGCGTTAATGTTTCCGTCATCTTCTTCTTCAATATCCATATCGTATATGGGTATGCAGAGTTGATGCGTCCTCACTGTGACTAACAGCTCAGTTTCGGGAGGCTGCGCAAGTGAAACCGCTAGTGCTGCCAGTGCATCCGCATAAGCGTTCTGGAGACGAGGGATATATTCAATGAAGAATTCTTCAAAAGATTCTGCCATTTTGATGGCTTCCTGGTGGTACGGGATCAGGTCCTGGTTCCTGACTTCATACTCTCCACGGACTTGGTTGACTATCAATTGAGAATCCCCAAAGGCTTCGAGATATTCGACCCCCAGCTCCTTGGCGAAACTGAGTCCAATAAGAAGCGCGTTCGGCCACGTTATTGGAGCACGGACTAGTCAATGAATAAGCCCGAGGCATCACATGTTTTCCCGGGGAGATTAAGACAACTCCAACCCCAGAGGAAACTGTATGACCTCCCGGGGTTATTACCTTATTAACTGCTCTCGACGCACCATCGAAATATAATTGCCATACTTGTTGGTGCGACGTAGTGTTAACCTCGTGGGTTTCATCCGGCAAGTCATCATATACTTCTGCCGTATCTGTGGTCGGGTTTGCCGCCAGAAGATCACAAATCGCTTGTCCCTTGATCGACTTCTGCTGCTTAAAGTACAAATCATATTGGGACAAGAGAAGGGCCCATTTCGCTAACCGCCAATTCATAGAGGCCGGTTGCGTCATAAACACCCGTACTGGATTAACATTGGAAATGACGTAAATCGTCTGTCCAACCAAGTAATGCCGCATTTTTTGCATCGCGAATACCAATGCGAGGCATTCTTTCTCAATCATCAGATATCGAGACTCGGCGCCTA
>NC_033801.1:46781433-46787119 GCF_001876935.1 Asparagus officinalis
GGGGGTTGCAATTCGTGTATCGCCTTCACCTTATCGGGATCGATATGTATACCTTTAGTGGTGACGACGAATCCAAGGAATTTTCCGCTAGATATTCCAAGGAAGGATTTAGTAGGGTTCATCTTCAATTGATGGCTCCGCATGAGATCGAACATCGTCTTCAGGTCCTTGATGTGATCTTCTTTGTTGTGGCTTTTTACAACCAAATCATCAACGTAGCATTCGACTGTTTTCCTGAGATGTTCTTGGAAAATCTTAGTCATTGCTCGCTGATATGTGGCGCTTGCGTTCTTTAGACCGAATGGCATCACCGTGTAGCAGAATACATCGAGGGGCGTTCTGAATGCTGTATGCTTCTCATCATCTGGGTGCATCTTGATTTGGTTATATCCCGAAAATCCATCCATGAAGGACATCCTCTCGAATCCACATGTATTGTCGATAATGACATCCGTGATTGGGAGAGGGAAATCATCTTTCGGGAGAGGAAAATCGTCTTTTGGACATGCCGTATTCAGGTCTCTGAAATCAATGCAAATCCTGATTTTACCCTTCTTCTTCATGACTGGAACGATATTGGCCAGCCAATCCGGATGTTGCTCCTCTCGGGTAAATCCTGATTCGATCAATTTCTTAACCTCTGCCTCAATGGCTTCCATTATCTGCGGACGAAACCGTCTTTGCTGTTGCTTGACAGGTTTGGCATCCGGCTTGATATCGAGGCGGTGCATTGCCACATTGGGGTCGAGCCCTGGCATATCCTCGTAGTTCCAAGCGAAGACGTCAATATACTCCCTGATGAGAGCAATTAACTCCTCCTTCTCATTTGAGGGAAGACTATCGCTGATGAATATAGGCTTTGGGTTGGCCTCGTCACCCATGTTAACTTGGACTATTTTATCTTTAGTGGGGGGTTCCCTCTGTTCGAACCTATCACCATACTGCATGTTCAGGTGATGAATCCACGGGTCTTCCCACGTTGGCATTTGATCATCGTCCTCCATTGTAGACGTATCAGCTGTAGCCATATTTACCATTAGGGCTTTGAATACCTCCCCTAAACTTGTGTCGGAAGAATCAGAAGAGTATCCATTCTTAGTTTTGTTAGCAATTTGATCGATGATCTGCCAACCACTTTCCTCATCGGACGAAGAAACATAGCCTAAGCCTCGCCCGTATTTATAATAATCCTCAGATTTCCTTTTTGGTACATATACCGCTTTGGCTGGATTACGAGGACCTCGATCGAAATATAGACCTTCTCCGAGTGTGAAATCGTACCCCTGCTTTTCCATGAGCTTGCGCGCTTCCGGACTATACTTAGATAAATGCCGACTAGGTTTGTCATCATCTTCATCTTTACTTAGGAAATGATCTGGTAACGGAGAATTTTTTCCTTTACCATAAATCACTTCTTTTGCGCCTTTTATTTTGTTCGGGACGACCATGGTTGTTCCGAAAGAATGCTGAAGGCGTTCTTTTGTTACATAGGATGACCGAAGCGGCATATACAAATCAGGATTATTATACAATTCTGTTATCACATCATTAAGAGACAGGGAGTACTCCAAATCGTTATTTATTTCAACATCGGCAAGTTGCCAATTACAACCTCCATCTGACGATTGTTCATCGTCAAGATTGATTACAAAGGGTACAATGTCATTTAAAACAAAACCACCATTGTAACCAAATCCGGCTTCGGTATCAGCTTCTTCTCCGCTGTCCGTGCCATGGGCCGATGATTCAGTATCGGATTCGTTACCATAAAGGAGAGAATCAGTGAAATAATTCTCATACCCTTTAAATGGTTGCTTATCCGCGACCACCGTTCTAACCCTATTATCAGTGTCGACATATTTCAAACACTGATGGAGAGTGGAGGGGACTATAACATTACTCCAATAGTAAGTTATACGACGTCTCAGCATCAATCACATAACATGTGACTTCTGTCTTCAGATCACCCATTTGGCATTTTATCCGGATCTTTCCCAAAGGTCTTGACCCGCTGGTGTTGAATCCGTAAATGACCGTGCCTGTGGACGCAAACTTGCTGACTGGAATACCGAGGAAATGCATCAAACGAAGCGACATAATACTCACAGCAGAACCCGGATCCACTTGGATTCGGTTGACTTTGCTGGAGCCGATATACCCGACGAAGTATAGCGGTCGATCGTGGTTCGAATTCTTCGTCTGCATGTCCTCTTTGGTGAAAGTAATGCAGGGAAGGTTCTTGGTCGCTATGTTGCATTGTTGACTCAGCAGTTCCGGCTGTTCAGGCACCGGCTTGACTTGAGTCAGAAACACCTCTGAATTGGCCAAAGCTTCTTGCAAGGCCTCCCTGGTTTCCTTGGACAACCGCAGCAACTCATACAGCGTTATCCGTGCTGGAATATTGGCTAGTTGAGCCATTATATCGAAGACTTGAGGAGTCTTCGAGCTTTCCGGTTTGTCTTTTCCAATCGGGCGACTGAAACGAGACTGCTTCGGATTCTGAACTTCCTGGGGATTCTTCTCTTTCGGTTTATTCACCGGCTGTCGTCGAGCTTCTGCTCCCGGTGTAGGACTCGTAATCACCCCCATCTCCGTAAGAGTTTTGGCTGGTCCCCGTTTATTCACCCCCTGCTCACTAGGTGGTGGATAGTTGTAGTGATACTCATTTCCGCTTCGGGTTGCAAAAACTTCTTGCTCTTCTTCAGAGAGCGGAAAAGCTTGTATTCTTTCGTCGTCTTCTCCTGGGATAGAAGAGACTCCGCAGCAAGACTTTTCTTTCCCTTTGGACTTCTTCTTGGATGACGACCCGACCCATTGTTCATCTTCAATCAGGTCAGGGTGAACCCAGAGGATTTCGCCGTTTGGAGCTGTATGTGGCACAAGCCCTTTTTGGCGCTGTCCATGCGGGTCGTCGTTTACTGTTTTCATTCCCACTTTGGTGATGCGTTTTGGTTCAAACCACGCCGTGGGCACTGATCCAAAACTGATTGAAACCGCGTTTGCTCCAACATTCTTGGACGGCTTCGGGGTTATGACGCCTACATCGATTAGCGCCTGGATCTTGTCCTTTAGGTGGTAGCACGACTTCGTGGGGTGATGGACCGCTCTATGGTATGCACAATACCTCGGATCCATCACCTTACTAGCCCCTTCTTGATCCACAATCGCTGGCAGCTGAATTTTTTTGTTCTCCAACAAGTACTTAAAGATGCCGGAAACTTCGTCATCCTTGAAGGAGTACACTTTAGGAAACCTCGGCTCTGAAGATTTCTGCTTCTGAGGCCGTTGTTGCCATTGCCCCCGAGCTTGTTGTGGTGCTTGTTGTTGCTGCTGCTGTTGCTGCTGCTGGGGTTGCAATTGAAAGGTTTGATTAGCATCAACTGCATTAGCATGTGCCTTACCTTTCCCCCGTGGGACGAAATTCTGTTGCGGAGCAATATTCGCCTGTTGGCCTCTCTCCGCCTTCTTTCTTTTGAGGAATCGCTCGGCTTGCTCTCCTCGGACCTTCAGATCCTTCCATGTCTTGGACGGTGCTGTCCCCATTGCTTCCAACACGTCCAGTGCGAGGTTGTTGTGGTAAGTCTGGACGATGAATTCCTTGGTGATTGGGTCCCGACAGTTCATCGCCTTGTTCCGGAACCTTTTGACGAAGTTGTCCACCAATTCCCCGTCTTTCTGTTTCTCGTCTAGCAACGATCCGATGGATATCTCCGTGTCGTCGTTGAAGAAGTTGGCGAGGTATTTGGTCTCCATGTCGTCCCAACTGTTCACACTACCTGGCTTGAGGCGGCGATACCAATCGAAGGCGGCTCCGTGAAGAGTGCCGACGAATGACCGTACCATCAGAGGCTCATTACCGGAGATTACCCCTAAGTGCGATTTGAAGTAAATCAAATGCTGGGTGGGTGAACCCATCCCATAAATGGCGTGAAGTTAATTAGATTGAACTTCGCCGGATATGGGATTGATTCCCACTCTCTTGGGTATGGACAAGGAATGCCTGTTTTCTTCATCTCTTGAGCGGAAATCAATGTATTGATTTTGCTCTCGAGATTTTTAATTTTCAGATTTTCATCTAAGGATTATTAGTATTACGAGCTTCATTCGTATCCTCGTCCTCCTGATGAACTTGGTTGCGACGACTTGGCTCTCCTTGCTGGTTCGTCAATGCTTGGATTTGTTGGTCATGCATTTCTCGCATGTTTTGCATGGCCATCTGCATTTTGAACCTGAAGGTTTCCTGTTGCTTAGCTAAGGCGTCTTCAAGCATTTTGGCCACTTGCTCCGCACTTATCATAAATGCCTCGCGGGGTTGTCCCTCGCTGGATACTGTATTGTCTGATGCAACCGCGGAGCCAGCATCAGATTCTTCATCTTCTGAAGGGAGTCTTGTCCGAACCCTACCATAGGTTGCTCGCTTGATGGTTCCGGACTGCAGACGGGTTATAGGCCGGGATGCTTATAGTTCCAGACTGCAGACGGGTTCTAGGCCGGGATGCTTTCAGAATTGATTCGAGATTGTCTCGCGCCGACGTCCCTTTGCTGGTCATGTTGGTGGTGACCCTCGGAAATTCTCCCTCTTCAACCACCGTTCTTCTTCGTCGGAAACGCATAGGCCTTGGTTTCGGCGTTTCAGTACTGAGTCTCTCGAAAACCGAAACTCGTTCGGGGACCGTCTTGATGCAGCTGCATTCAGACAATACTGCCCGAATGAGTTTGGAACAGGGGCACTGAGTTTCCTATTCTTGGGGACTCCTTTTCCTGGTTTTATTCGTACCCCCAGCACGATAGTACAACTCGTCTGCTTGACAATCGGAGTAACCTATCGTGTGTTGGCACGACTTCTCAGGTATAACACTATCGTCATCAGACGATAATGTTTCCTTCTGAGGGGGAATTGCCTTCTTAGGGCTTTCAAAAGTCACGCGCCTCGAAACATGCCTTTTTGGGCATGAGTTCTCGGCGGGCTCCTGGACTTCAATACGCAAGTTGGTGCGCATGACTGCCTTGGTCTCTTTGTCATGTTGGAGGTGACGGCGACCCCCAGCATGCTGCGTCGTCCGGGGCTTCTTCATCGGGCCCAAACGATCTTGGACGGGAGCTTTGCCTCTCTCGTCGGGAATCGGACCGAGGCGCTCCAAGACTGGCTTCTTCCTTTGGGACGATTCTGCATGATCTCCCGGAGAAGCTATTGGGATTACCGGCGACTTGGGTTGATTCACCGGAGGTTGAACTTTGGTTGGAGCCTGCTTCGGCCTCCACACTTGGCGGGTTGATGGCGGCTTCTTGGCCACTCTTCCTTTCTTCAACTCCTCGGCCTTCTGCACGAGGATTCTTGCTTGTGCGAGTAACGCACGGCGTTTGTGAATCCGCTCTTCGAGTGTCGAACGGTTCCGTTTGACCCGGATCCATTCGTTCGTCGGCGGCTTGGAGGAACCGCCATTCTTCAGTTGTTGAGGCTGTTTGCCTCTCCTATTCGTCAGATCCGCGTTGTAGCGGACTCCGTCCGTAGACTCCATCGCCTTGGCGAATTGACGCGCAAGGCGTTGACGTCGCCTCTGGCGGGCTCTCTTCGAGAGAGTCACAACGCCTTCAACAGTAGAAGCGTTGACGAGAACAGGTTTGACCTCGTTGGAGGTCGGTGGAACTTCACCTGACGCAACTTTGGCGTCAGCTGGGGTGAGAG
>NC_033801.1:46788150-46788711 GCF_001876935.1 Asparagus officinalis
ATGTTAACATGACAGAGGATGTCGTGATTGGAACGACTTTGAGGACCCACCATCCTTTGGAAGAGGATTGGCGGGGGATTTTGTCAGAGGGTTAATGTTAACGTGACAGAGAATGTCGTGGTTGGAACGACTTTGAGGACCCACCATCCTTTGGAAGAGGATTGGTGAGTGATTTGGGGCTCTGGTCCTAACTATCTGAAGGTTTGACCCAGTGGTCGTTTGATGTCGCCTGCCAGAGGTGCTAGTTTCGCCTGTCTCGAGAGGTTCGCCAAGACAAGGAGCTTAGCTCAAGAAGTAGACTTCGCCTAGACTGATAGGCTTGCCTGATATGATTGATTCGCCTGATCTGAGTGATTCGCCTGGTTTGAACGATTCGCCTGATCTGAGCGATTCGCCTGATTTGGGCAGTTCGCCTGTACTGGCAAGCTGGCTCAAGAAATTGAAGCGTAGGAATAGTTTTACCTCTTATACCATTTGGAGGGTGTGAGGGCCAGTTTAGACTCGTGCACTCGTGGGAGTTGGTGAAGGAGAACTAGGGGTAGTACTTCTTCAGATACTTGC
>NC_033801.1:46788733-46795714 GCF_001876935.1 Asparagus officinalis
GCCGTTTGAGTAGACTGTCTCTATTACGAACGGTCCTTCCTATTTGGACTGGAATTTCCCCTTCTTCTTGAAAGTGAGGATCATTGGTCGGCGAACGGAGAGCACGCCGTTCGAGTAGACTGTCTCTACCACGAATGGTCCTTCCCATTTGGACTGGAATTTCCCCTTCTTCTTGGAAGTGAGGATCATTGGTCGACGGACGGAGAGCACGAGCTCTCCCTCTTTGAAGGCTCGGCGCTTGATTTTCCTGTCGAAATTCTTAGCCATTCGAGCCTGATAAAACCCAATGTGCTGTTGAGCTTCCAGTCGCTTATCATCCAACGCCTCAAGCTCTGCGAGTCGCAGTTGGTGATTTTCCTCGGCCATCATCCCTGTTGCTAAGGCGACGTGGAGGGATGGAATCTGAATCTCTAATGGCAATACAGCTTCACAGCCGTATACCAACGAGTAAGGCGTGGTGCCAGTCGGTGTACGAACCGTCGTGCGATATGCCCACAGGCTCTCGCCTAGCTTTTCATTCCAGTCGCGCTTGCTAGTGGAAGTCAGCTTGGTCAAGATCTTGATGATCGTTTTGTTGAAAGCTTCGGCCAAACCATTCGCTGAAGGGTTGTAGGCCGTGGACGAGAGGTTCTGTATTCGGAATTTGTCACAGAACCTGGTGAAGGCATGGCTAACGAATTGCGTGCCATTGTCATGAATGATACGCCGGGGTACGCCGTATCGGTATATGACATGGTGCTTGATGAATTTGATCACGTCGCTAGTCTTGACTTCTCTCAAGGGGATGGCTTCGGCCCATTTAGAGAAGTAATCAGTTATCGCGAGGATGAAGCGATGGCCTTTCGCCGATGGTGGAGAAATTGGCCCCACTATGTCCATCCCCCATGCCTCGAAGGGCCAAGACGTCCTCGTCGGATGCAGGTCCTCCGGAGGCTGGTGCATATAGTTGGCGTGGATTTGACATTCGTAGCATCGCTTCGCATAAGCGACTGTGTCAGTAACCATCCCAGGCCAGAAGTAGACTATCCTCCGTAGGCGATCCCAAAGTTTGGGTCCAGGCTGATGGGCTCTGCACACGCCGTCATGCGCTTCGCGTATGGCCTCTTGCGCCTCCGCCTTGGAAAGACAGCGAAGTAATAAGCCATCGTATGACCTCCGATACAACATTTTAGTGGTTGAATCGTAGTAGAACCACGAGGCACGTCGTCGGACAGACTCCCGTTCCTTCGCGTCTTCTGGCAATATGCCGTATAGGGCATAGTCGATGATCGGGAGACGCCAGTCTTCTCGATCAGGCTGATCTGGCGTCTGATGAGTGGCGTTCGCCTCTGGGACGTCTTTTAGTCAAAATAGTTTTCGGCTGGTGACAGTGACTCGTTGGGTCGTTCCCAAAGGATGGGCTAAGTTAGCCGCCAAGGACGCGAGAGCATCCGCATGGGTGTTCTTTGAACAGAGCACGTGCTCAATGCGGAAACTCTCGAATAACTCCACTAGTCTGACGGCCGCTTTGTGGAGTGGGATGAGATCTTCATTCCTGACTTCATATTCGCCAGTCATTTGTTTAACAATGAGTTGCGAGTCGCCATAAGCCTCCAGATGCTTAATCCCTAACTCTTTGGCCAGCTCGAGCCCTATGAGCAACGCGTTGTATTCGGCTACGTTGTTGGTGCACGGTTCCGTTAAGGAAAAGGCCCGGGGTAACACATGGCCATGCGGAGAGGTGAGGACCACCCCCACTCCTGCAGAGATAGAACCGCTCGCACCTGCGCGAGACGCGCCGTCGAAGGAAGTCACATTGGCTTCGGGGGGTTCATCTGGCAGATCTTCGAATAGATCGGTCTTCCCCCCCAGCGGGTGACTAGCCATGAGATCGCAGATGGCTTGTCCCTTGACTGATTTCTGCGGCATGAAGTGGATGTCGTATTGAGAGAGCAGAAGCGCCCACCTGGCCAGGCGCCAGTTTAATGCTGCAGGTTGTGTCATGAAGACCCGAATAGGATTCATCCGGGAGATGACATGGATGGTTTGGCCAACCAAGTAGTGCCACATCTTTTGGATAGCGAACACCAAGGCTAGGCATTCCTTCTCGACCATTGGGTACCATTGCTCGGCGCCCTGCAAGGTTCTGCTCAGTTAGTAGATGCCTTGCTCATAGCCTGCATCGTCGTTTTGAGCCAAGAGGGCACCTAGAGAGTGTTCCATGGCCCGTACATATATGAGGAATGGCCTCCCTGAGATTGGCACCGCAAGGACTGGCGGATTTGAGAGATAATCTTTGATCTCTTCAAAGGCCTTTTGGCATGGCTCATCCCAGACGAAGGAGGTACCTTTCTTCATCAGCTTAGAGAAGGGTTGGCACTTGCCCGAGAGATTCAAGATGAATCTTCGGATATAAGCCAGTCGTCCCTGAAGGCCTCTTAGCTCTTTAAGATTTCGGAGTGGCTGGAGCTCTTGAATAGCTCGCACCTTGTCTAGATCAATCCGGATTCCTTTCGTTGTGACGACGAAACCGAGGAATTTACCGCTAGACATCCCCAAGAATGACTTGGTAGGATTCATCTTGAGCTGATGAGTCCTCATGAGTTCGAACATAGCCTTCAAGTCTTGGAGGTGATCTTCCTTATGGCGACTCTTCACGACCAAGTCGTCCACATAGCATTCGATCGTCTTTCACAAATGATCTCGAAAGATCATGCTCATGGTGCGCTGGTTGGTCGCGCCGGCGTTCTTGAGTCCGAAAGGCATGACGGTATAGCAATACACCCCCATGGGAGTTCTGAATGCAGTGTGCTTTTCGTCCTCAGGGTGCATCTTGATCTGATTATACCCTGAGAAGCCATCCATGAATGACATCCTCTCGAATCCGCACGTATTGTCAATGATGACATCCGTGATGGGTAGAGGGAATTCGTCTTTAGGGCAAGCAGCGTTGAGGTTCCTAAAGTCGATGCAGATGCGGATCTTGCCGTTCTTCTTCAAAACTAGAACAATATTCACCACCCAGTCGGGGTGTTGCTCCTCTCTGATGAAGCCGGATTCGATCAGCTTCTTTACTTCAGATTCGATTGCCTCCATGATTTGGGGGCGAAACCACCTCTGCTGTTGTTTGACTGGCTTGGCGTCAGGGCTGATGTTGAGGCGATGCGTGGCGACCCGCGGATCCAAACCAGGCATGTCCTCATAGTTCCAGGCGAAGACGTCGATGTATTCCCGTATGAGGGCAATGAGGTCCTCTTTTTCCTGTGGAGGCAGGCTGCCGCTGATGAATATGGGTTTGGGATTCGCCTCAGTACCCATGTTCACCTGGAGGACTTCGTCTTCAGTTGGTGGTTCGCGCTGTTCGAAGCGACTGTTCCACTGGGCGCTAACATGGCGATCCCATGTCTCGTCGTAAAGCGGAATTCATCCTCCGCCATCTCGACGGGGTCTACTGTAGCCATGTTGACTGTAAGGCCATCAAATAGATCCCTCACGCTGACGTCTGAGTCCCAAGCCGAGGTCGTCGACGATTGGTCCCCCGAACATGCATAATCGGAGTCCTCGTCGACGTAAAAGCACAGCTCCGACGAGGAGGAGGAGTAGCCTAAGCCTCTCTGAGTCCTGTTGAAGTAATTTGACGGCTTTCCTTTGGGGACGTAGGCAGGTTTGATGACCGTATTACGTCCTCGGCCGTAATTCAGGCCCTCCAAGCGAGTGAGGTCATACCCCATGTCGCTCATCATGCGTTTCGCCACTCGACTGTATTGCGAAAACTGGGGCGCCGGGTCTTCGTCCTCAGATTCGTCCCATAGCGTGCGTAGGGGATGATCGATTCGACCGAAGATGATGTCTTTTCGATACCTCTTCCGTGCTGGCACGACGAATACAGCTCGCGATGGCTCGATCAGTCGCGTCTTGAAGACGTATGACGAACATACCGGCAAGTGTAGAGAAGACTCACTGTAGAGTGTCGACCATAGGTTATTAGGTGCGTCATCTTCGGACGAGGAGCAAGACGACAAATAAGCAAGGTCGGATTTTTCATTCATGATAAGCTTCTCTGCCTGAACGGCGTTGGTTACATGGTGACTCTCGTAACCAATTACAATTGACTCAAAGTCGTTCAGAATTAAGCTGTCACCGTATTCAGGCTCGCTGTCCGCCTCATTACCACTCTCCAGTTCTTCCACTGGTGGCTGTTCGGGGTCCTGGTACAGCAGAGAATCCGCGAAGTAGTTCTCGATGCCTTTAAAGGGGTGCTTGTCGGCCACTACCGTTCTTACCCGCTCGTAATCGTCCACGTACTTCAAGCACTGGTGTAGTGTTGATGGCACGATCCGGTTGCCGTGAATCCACGGACGTCCCATGAGTATGTTGTAGGAGGGTTCGGTAT
This sequence comes from Asparagus officinalis, assembly GCF_001876935.1. Lineage (NCBI taxonomy): Eukaryota > Viridiplantae > Streptophyta > Magnoliopsida > Asparagales > Asparagaceae > Asparagus > Asparagus officinalis. The sequence continues at coordinate 46,793,106 of NC_033801.1, forward strand.
CGATAACGTAGCACGTCACCTCCGTCTTCATGTCGCCTATCCGACACTTCAGGCGGATTTTGCCGAGCGGCCGAGTACCCGTGGCGTTAAAGCCGAAGATGGTAGTCGTGGTCGAGGCTAGGCGCTTCGACGGTATCCCCAAGTGTTTGATTAACTTCAGGGGCACGATGCTCAGCGCAGACCCCGGATCAACCTGGATCCGATCCACTTTCACCGAGCCGACGTATCCTATGAAGTACAGCGGCCGGTCATGGGACGTGCTCTTGATGAGCATATCCTCAGGGGTGAAAGTGATGCAGGGGATCTGTCTCTCGGAGACTTGGCAGCAAGTTGTACAGCCCTGTTCGATCTCCGTTTCTTTTGAGAAATGGGTCGAGAACGCCTCTGCGTCGGCCAACGCCTCTTGTAGGGCCTCCCGGGTAGGCCTGGATAACCGGAGGAGGTCGTACATGGTGATTCGCGCGGGGATACTTTTTAGTTGCGCGAGCACGTTGAACCGGTAAGGCTGGCGGCTTGAACTTGGTCCATCTGGATTGGGAGGGACTGCTGCAGCTGGCCTCACGGGAGGTCCTGCCGGGTTTTCCGCCCTCGCGGGATATTCTTTCGCAAATTCTTTCCCTGCCCTCGTGGTGAAGACGTTGGTGACTTCTTCAGAATCGGTTAGGGCAGTCATCGCCGTGTCATCTCTATCCGGGATGGCGGAGACAACATTGCAATGCTTCCTCTTAGCCTCCTTGGAAGGCTATGCAGTCCACTGCTCATCATTGAGGAGGTCCGGATAGACCCACATCACCTGCCCTGATGGCAGAGTTTGTGGAACCAAACCCTTTCCCCGCTGGTTGTGAGGATCGTCATTAGTGATCTTCAAAACCGCCTTGGGGATAGGAATTATCCCCGCCGGAGCTTGAACCTCCGGGAGACCCGTCCCAAAGCTCAAAGTGACCATGTTCGCCGTCACTTGCTTTTGGACCTTCTCTTTCTTCAAGACCCCCGCGTCGTAGAGAGCCTGGAGTTTGTCCTTGAGGACGTAGCACTTGGTTGTGTGATGGCCAAGGAATCTGTGATATGCACAGTAACTTGGGTCACCGGTTTTGTCCGCCTCCTCAGGCTTGACGGCTTCTGGCAACTTAATCCGCCCACTCTTGAGTAGAGTGTCGAAGGTTGCCACCACCTGGTCTTCTTTGAAGTCGTATTGCCGCTGGGGGCGTGGCTCAAACTGCCTGGGTTTAGGCTTTTGAGCAGCCTTGGGTGCCGGGGCGGAGTCGACCGCCATGATCTCTTTTCCCCTCGACCGAGGAGGATTCTTTGGTGCAGCTGGCTCCGCTGCTCCCTTCTTGGATTGCGGCTCTTCGGCCTCCAGCCTCTTAATCATATTTTCGACTTGCTCGCCTTGGCGAACAAGTTCCTTCCAAGTCCGGGTCTCTACTGCCCTTATCTTGGACAAGATGTGGATCGACAGGTTGTTGCGGCACATCTCAATCAGCGTCGCCTCGGAAACTTAGTCCCGACAGTGGACTGATTGATTCCGAAATCTCTTCACGAAGTCGTTGACCGACTCCGACTTCCGCTGCTTCTCAACGAGGAGAGTGGCCATTGACACTTCCGTGTCGTCGTCGAAGAAGCGGGCGAGGAAGAGCTTTTCGACGTCGGCCCATGCCTTGATAGAGCCGGGCTCCAGTTTGCGGAACCATTCAAAGGCCACCCCCTTGAGGGTACCTATGAATAGTTGAGTGAGAATGGCGTCATTCCCGGTTAGGAATCCGGTCTGCGCCATGAAGTAGTAGATGTGCTGCGAGGGCGACCCCTTACCATCAAACTGTACCAAGCTGATGGGCTTGAACTTCGCTGGGTATGGGACCATGTCTCATTCGACGGGGTAAGGACGTACCACCCCCAGCTTGTTCATGTTTTGCTGAAGTTTCAGCGCGTTCAGCTGGTCCTGGAACTCGTCGAATCTTTTGTCACGGGTGCTATCCGCGGTGTGCGACGTTCCTATCGATGTTTTGGAGGAGTAATCGGACTGTCGATCATCCTCCGTCTCAGCCGCTGGACGGTGAGGAGGTACCCACTCCTTGTCCCTGGTTTGCCGGGGTAAGGGACGTTGGGTCCTTTTCTTCTTCTTCTTCTTGTTCAGCAGTTGCTCCATCATTTCTCTTAGAGAGTCAATGGTCGCCTGCTGTTCCCCCAGCTTTTGAGCCATTGTCTGCTCGGGATCGAGTCCGGTCATGTGCACTCTCGCCTGTGCGTCTTGACTTGAGCGCGATGTCTGGGATGTGGCCGCCGCCGAATGAACCTCGTCTTCGCCGTAGGAGGGAGGTACTAAGGTGGAATAGTCGAACCCAATACTTGCCCCCTACGACTACAGGTTCGCTGGAATATGCCTTCCTGCCGGCGTCGAGCGAACCGAGTGTTAGGTCTCAGGACAGAGTCCGAGTCTGGCGAGTCGGAGAGTACCGCCTTCCCCTTGTCCGTCATGTTAACTGTGGCGGATGAGAGTTACAGGTCGTCAGCAGCGCGTCTTTTCTGGTGACGACGCCTTTGACGGGAGGGCCTTGGTCGAGAGGACTGTTGAGAAAGTCTCTCGAACACCGAAGGTTTCGCCGTTCCGA
>NC_033801.1:46796714-46853967 GCF_001876935.1 Asparagus officinalis
AGCCGTTTTTCTTGGGAATATGGCAACGAATGTTGGCTACCCAGTCCGGGTGTTGTTCTCTCTGACAAAGCCCGAGTCTATAAGCGTTTTAACTTCTGAATCAATTGCTTCCATGTCTCTAGCGACAAACACCATGTTGCTGTTGTTTGACGGGTTTATGATACGCTCATTATTGAATTGATGGCCATTGGCACTTTTGCGATCAAGACAGATGTCTTCATAATTCTAAGCAAAGAAATCTAATATATTGCTCTAATGAGCGATATAAGATCTTCTTCTCAGTGGTTTTGTCATAAGCTTTCATTTATGAAGAATAGGATAGGGCGGACTCATCTCCGATATTGCCTGGATTACTTTGATCTTCATTGTAGAGCGGCTCGCGTTGTTCAGAATTCTATATCCCACAAGTGTTAAGGTGTTTGATCAAGGGTCATTGGTCGATTCAATCAACTCTTCATCACCCCTGCATCTTCATCTGGGTGACTAGTTAAAACCATGTTCACAGTCAAACTCTTAAGAACAGGTCGACGCTTGACATCAGATCCTTATAAGGATCGTTCCAGATATGAATAATCCTAACACGGGACAAGTACTGATATTCATTATTCTAAAGGAGAAGGGCGTCGTACATTTAACCCACATCCTTCCCTCCAGTTTTCTGATCAATAATCCGGACGGTTTTCCTTGGGAGTGAGGGACATTTCGAATTAGCGTTTTGCCTTCCTTTCCGGGCGAAGTTTAAACCCTGTTTTTTATTAAATTTATATCTCACTTCGTTTCATCGCGATATATGGATTGGGTTTGGGTATGGAATTGACGGTGATGCCATTATCTGATTCTTCTGACCTTCCTCGTTATGAATAAGTTCAGATTTAACTTTACCAAAGCTGGATCGGTCTTCCTGCACCTTCTTTTTGGATGGGACTTTGAAGAAAGCCTTCTGGGCATCTTCTACTTCTTATCTAAAGCAGTCGATATGAGACTTAATCGGACATGTGAGTGATGCCTCAGTGCATAATGTAGTGCCATGGGTCGTACCATGCATCAGTATCATTCTGTATTAGTTCATTTTTAGATGGCTCATACGCCGACAAATACGCCTTATAAACTAAGTCTTCAATAAAAGTACCATTCTCACCGCTCACTGCGCTAACATTATCTATTGTTCTCGACCTGACCCATTACATTGAAGTTCAACTCCATGGACAATTCTTCTTTGGGATCTGGCTTCGATGTTATTCTTCATTATCAGTTGTCGACATCTTCTTTCTCTGTGATTCCGAGTAAAAGACAGAATCTATATGGATAGTTTCCACCCTCTGAAAGTACTTTCGCAATAAGGCGTTCGACTTCCCCCTCATCATTTGCATACTTCAATAATCTGATGTAGGGTAGATGGGATAATGTGATTTGCATGAATTTCATGGTCATCCCAATAATAAATTATAGGACGTGTCCGCATCTATAATGCTAACAAATTACTCGAACTGAGATCTTCTATTTGACACCTAACTTAATCTTCCCTAGGGGTCGAGTACTGTTGGCGTTGAAACGAAGATAGTGGTCTGGGTGTGTTCAACTGATGCATGGGAATCCCTAAGACCTGCATGCCCCTATAAGGCCTTGATGCTGAGTGCTGAGCGCCGCAGTCAACTTGACATGGAACTGGTTCTGAGGACCCAATGTACCCATGTGTAGTACATAGGCCTGTCATGCTTGTGCTTGGACCTTTCATTCGTCCTACAGTGAATGTTATGCATGGTAGACTTCTTACTGCTTGCAGACATTGCAGGCAAGATTGGGCTTACGAAGCTTCAGGAGTCGGAGCAACTTGTGTAATGAAGCTTTTCGTGTTTTGTTAAAGCTTCAATCAGAGCTTCCTTTGTGGTTTTAGACAATCTCAAGAGCTCATATAGGGTAATCCGGCTGGTATGTTGGCTGATAATCATATTTTATTATAAATTTTATACCCTCATTAATCTATTTTATATGAATAATATACCATTAATAATTGTGTTAGATTAGTTTGCACATAAATGAATGGCAAATATAAATAAAATATTATTAAATGTAAAACCCCTCAAAATCTCTCTTCTTTTTTTTGTAGCATTTTAGAAGCACATTGAAGCAAAAAAGCCAATAGAAACCGGACTGCCGGACTTGGTTGTAGAGGCTTGGAATTTCCAAAATCAAACGTGGACTTGGATGCAAATAGTTGCGAATGAATTGGGCTTTTATGCAAAGAATTGAAATTAATTCACATGGACGCAGTGGGCTGTCTCATGGATTGGACCATGACCGCGACCTGCTGCATGAATGGAGAATTGATTTTTTCTTTCGGAAAATCAAATAGATCATATGGGTCGGACCTCTTTCTGCTGGCAAAATTCCCATTCATTGAAGCATGAATGCGGCCCGCGGCCGGATTTGTTTTATCATTGTGGGGGTTGTGTGCAGATAAATGAAAGAGACCGGATTAATGAGAATGAGCTGCTGCAGAGTTGGGTTTTAACTTGTGTGGGTGCTTGGCTTCGCGGGTAATGCAGCGTTAGGATTTAATCAAATACATTGGGCCTGGCTTGGATTTTCACAAGAAAAGCACTGATTTGGATGGGCCGGACTTGGCTGATTTTCATTTATTTTTGAAATTCAATTGGACCTCTTATGTTGGGCTAAAGAAGAACCAAAGGTGGAGATTATTGCTTGGGGCTCAAGACAAATCCAATGGCTCATATTCATTGAAGATTACTATAAATAGGGGTAGAGAGTGAGGGGTTAGAGGTATGAAAATTTTTGTAACTCCTTTTGGAGAGGAGGGCTACTCTTAATTGAGAAGGTCTTCCAAAATTGTAACTTTTTTTTGTAATTAATAATAATAATTTTTTCACCACTTTAAATTTTTATCTTCTTCTCTTTATTGGATGATGAAGATGATTGCTTATTAGTGTAGATTTATTTCTATGCTTGTAGTTTAGATTTTATTTTCTTGTTAAATAGCCAAGAGGCTAGAACCCTCTTGCCTTAGATTTATTTCATGCTCATAGATTAGATTTATTTTCATGCTTATAGAGTAGATTTATTTTCTTGCATTTAATTCTTGCAATTTTATTTTGTAGTTTAGATTTTGTAATTTATTTTGTAGTTAGATTTTAATTTCGTGCACTATTCACCTTGAGGCTTGAACCCTCTAGGGTTTAGTTTTTCTTTTTGTTTATTTTTATTTTGTTTGATTCGCCTTTAGGCTAGAACCCTCTAGGGAATCGCCATTTTCTAAGAAGTAGGTTCAATTTTAGATTACCCATATCTATAATTGAATCCATCATCTTTAATTTCTTGCATTTTATTTTATTCTAGAATTTTGTTCTTCATTCTTGATTTTTTTATTTGTTTCTTGATTTTATTCATTTTTCCTTCTCACCTTATTGATCATACTCATTCTCTTTTACATCCACTCTCACTTACACTTTGCACCTACTTACACACACTATCACTCTCATTATCTCTCCACAATCACATTCACTCATCATTCCTATTTGTCACGCACACAACATAAGAACCAATTTTATATTTTCTCCTACAAACACACCTTCCTCGTGGGATCGATATCTTTATACTATAACTTGACACGGTTGTGCACTTGCAACCTTTTTGGTACATGTTTATGCCGCATCATTGGCCAACTGCGTCAGGACATTGAATCGAAAAGAAGTGCTTGATTCTCCGACTTCTTGAAGAAAGTTCTTATTATACCGGGTTTCTTTCTGCTTTCCTTTGTCAATTGACTTTTGAGGAACAGAACCCCTAGCGTCTTGGTGTTGTTCTTCTGCTTCTTGTGCATTCTGAACATAGTCTTTCAGGTAAGCTTTTCCTGATCGGGTGCCAGGGTTACCTCCTTGGTATGCTGCAAGAATAATCCTTTCTTATTCTAAGTCGGTGAGAGGTTTAAGATGACCATCATTCTCATTCATAGAGGGGCTAATCATGTTGTATGACTTAGCCTTGCCTCTTTTCTTTTTAGACGAGGTGTTCGTCCGCTGTTGGTCTTCAACCAGGTCGGGATGGACCAACATGATCTCCCCTTTTAGGGTAGTGAGGGGTACCAACCCCCTATCCTTCTGACTATGTAAGTCAGTGTTTTTCATGTGCATTTCCCTTTTATGGATGGGGATAATAGCATTTGTAGCTGCTATTGGAGTGAAATCACCGAACTGGACCACTATCAAATTGGTGGATACGGTCTTCTGCTCGGGCTTCAGTGTGAGCATGTTAGCATTCACCAGATTTTGTAAAATATCTTTGAAGACAAAGCATTTTCTGGTCGGATGTCCTAAGAACATATGATAACGACAGTAATTGGGGTCATCCACCTTCCCTGCTTCATCTGGTTTTCTGATCTCAGGGAGCTGTAGTTTGTTGTTCTTCCGAAGTAGTTGGAACAAAGTATCCATGTGCTCCTCTTTAAACGAGTACTGCTTGGGCACTCTTGGTTGGTTTGGTGCTTTGCCTTGCTTAGGAGGTGGTGCACGCGTTTTGGCGTCGGCAGCCAAAGTCTCCTTTACCTTGGAGCGTGGGGTATTATTCTGATTGCGTTGCTATTGTGGCTTAGGTTGAGTAGCTTCTTCAGCCTTGACTCGGGCAATGATTTCTTCGGCTTGTTCTCCTTGCGAAACCAATTATCTTCAGGAGTGACATTCTGTTACCCCCATCTGTGCAAGGAGCTGGGTCTGTAAGTTATGCCTGCAAGTTTAACCAAAGTTGATTGGGCCATACCTGAGGGCATCGCAATGCCATGCTGCGGAATCTTTCCACATAAGTTTTGATGGATTCTCCCTTCCTTTGCTTTGTGGTAAGAAGGGTTGGGACAGATACTTCCGTATCATCTTCGAAAAACCTGGCTAAGAAGAGCGTTTCCAGATCTATCCATTTTTTAATAGATCCAGTAGGTAGTTTATGAAACCACTCGAAAGTAACGACTTTAAGAGTGCCGATGAACAAACGAGTCAAGATAGCATCATTTGCCACCACGTCTCCAGTCTGTGACTTGAAGTAATTGATGTGTTGGTTTAGCGATTCTGTACCGTCGAAAGGTTGCAGAGTTGGGGTCTTAAATTTTGGCGGGTAGGGATGACTGAGGATGTAGCTCTCTTTCCATCTCCTTTTCATTTTCAGAAGAGGATTCCAGGTTGTGAGTTTCACGATATGAATTCTCGTGCACCTTTTGTTTTCCCTTTGGAATGGTCCTCCGGGAAGATTCAGGTTTTTGGTCTTTTTCTGCAAGGAGCTGGGCTAACATATCCTTCATCTGATGAAGGGTTTCTTGCTATGCTTGAAGCATGACCTGATGCTCGTCGCCTCTCTTTGCTAAGTTGTCGGGGCCTCCAGTCATGTAAGCGGGAGCTTCAGGTGCCACAACGGAGCTTGAGGATTGAGACTCGGCGATTGCTGAATGTTCATCCTCTGAAGTGATTCCCTTGGCCAACTTTTGATAATTAACCGAGCAGATAGCTCCTGTCCGGGTTCGAGTGTGGCGATATATTCCTTCAAACTCATCATATATTTCTTGGACAGTCAGAGAGTGGCTTCTTTCTGATTCGTCAGAACTGGGCGCTAAGGCCTTCCCTCTACCAATCACGTTAATAGTGACTTCGGGATATTCAGCTTCGAAAATCTTCTTCTTGTGATGACGTCATCACTTAGCAGGCCTGGCGACATTTGTCAAATGGTCAAACACTGATTGTCGAGGCGCAGTCGCACAACAGTGACACTCCGAGAGGACTGCAGAGATAAACCACTCACATTGGCATGAATGATCTGTTTGTTGTGCAGGTCTCCCCCTCGATGGAAATTCTCACAAGTCAGAGACTTGGGATGAAGAATTTTCCTCTGAACGTGAGTACAGAGAAGGAACCCCCTGCCCCTGAGTGGGTAAGACTGATCCTTGTCGGACATGAACTTTGAACCCATGTCGACTCTCTTGAACTTGGCAGAACACGTCGCGTTCTGGAGAATAAGTGCAAGGGTTGCCTTTGGATTTATAAACACTAGACCGAGGCCTATGTCTAGTTGATAAAACAGACCTCCGAGGGTCATGTTTTGGTTGAACGCACTCTTGAGGTGTGCGTTTGGTTGGTGAAACAGACTCTTAAGAGTCATGTCTTGATTAAACGTACTCATGAAGTGTGTGTTTGGTTGATGGAACATGCCTTTGGTAGTCACGTTTTGATTTTGAAATGCATCGTTAAGGCGTGCGTTCACTTTTGAATACGCACTCTTGGGGTGTGCGTTCTGGTTTTATAACACACTCATGAGAGTTGCATTTTTCTTTGGAGACGCACTCCTGAGGTGTGCGTTTGGATTGAACAACGTACCACTGGGGGTCGCGTTTATGTTGGATTACACGAGGTTCGTAATCGGGCTCATTGCCACGAAGTGTGCGTTCTGGTGCAGAAATGCAGTGTTCGAGCAAAGCCTCAGGAACGCGATCTTCGCGTTGGGCAAGAGATTGGTTGTTTCATAAGTTCATTCGTCGTATGGATCTTCACCTACGACGAGCGGCATTCTTCTTGGCTTGTTTCAAAGCCTTGGTAGCAACGTCATCGACGTTTATAGAAGTTGCCTATTCCATGGGCCTTTTGTGACCCGTAACACGTCGAGTTGATGCAGACGAGGGATTTTCAACTTGTTGAACGAGTTTGGCAGAGGCTAAGCCCACTCCTTTAGAGGAGGGGTTGTTTGATAAATCTTGGCCAAAGAAGAGGGCTTTCTTTGGCATTTCAGCAGCAGTTATGATCTCTTTGGAGATCTTGCGGATGTTACGCATAGCCTTAGGGCTAAGCGATCCAGAGGAGAGGACTTTCTCGTACTTGGCTTGGTCAAACTCTACGATGAGAGTTTCGATGGTCGTTCTAGCGAGATGGACGTCGGATTGCGCCACCACTTCTTTGTCAGAAAAGCTAGTCCCCAGCGGAGTCGCCATCTTTTGTTCGATGGAAAACTTATAGTTAAAAGAAAAATTGAAAGAAATATATTTGATTTGTATTCTCTCAATCTCAATTATAATTTGGATTTTTATTACAAAAAATAGAAGAATTAATCTAAATTCTCCCCTTTGTTTAATTCTGGGTTCTTCACGGTAGCGATGGAGTGCTTCCTTTGAGTGCTCGCGTCGAATTTGCTCTCCGTTGATAATCCACACATCTTGTCTTGCTGGAACAACTAACTTACGTGGCAAGTTTGATTAAGAACTCTTAACGAGTTATGTAACTCATAGCGAGTTGAAAACTCTATAAAAAGAGTTGTTAAAACCGAATAATCGGTTAATAAACTAAGTATTTTGATCCTTTGCTATTGGTGGATACTCCAAGATCTTCTTGTTGCTAAGAACTTCTCTCTGGCCGATCTCCTGGATGATCTGATCTTGAAAAAAATCCAACCAACCCCTTTACTCGGTTGAGTAATGCGGTTATTTATAGGGGGATAAGGGGTGTACCTAACCTTTAAATCCACTCCTAAGTGGGCAAAAATCCCTTAAAACGTGGGATAAATGATTTTGAGACCGTTCAGCTTGTGTTTGAACAAGTCAAACGCCTAAATCAACGTTACAGGCTTTAACTCTACGTCTTAGACTTGAGACGCAGAGTTGGGTGCTTGCTAAGAATTGAAAATGCAAGGGCCGCTTGCGTTTTGGGTCTTAACTCTGCGCCTCAGACTTGGGACGCAGAGTTGGGTATCTGCGAATGATTGAAACGTACTGGCCGCTTGCGTTCTGTGTCTTAACTCTGCGTCTTTAACTTGAGACGCAGATTTGGGTATCTGCTGAAGATGGGAAATGCACGGGCCATTTTACATTTCGTTTGATTGAAGGTGGAAAATGCACGGGTTGCCTGCATTTCAAAAACTGATACGCACAGGTAAACTCTACGTTTAGAAGGGGCTAGTGATCTATAACCTCTTCTGTAAAACGTTGCAAAAGACCATTGTTCAGTGATCTTTGCATTGGCTGTTTTGGGGTGTGAAAGTCGTCAGGTTGTAACTCTCAAAGTTGATGGTAAATGCCACTGAATAGAGTTTTCGTCAGTCGTCGGGAGGGTCATTGAATTATAACTCCTCTTGATCTATGTGAAAAGTTCTCTATTTGTAGCTTTTATTTGTTGACAGGAAAGTCGTTGGATTGTAACTTTCTTTGTCAATATGTTGATGGAAGCTTGATAATGATTAGCTATCTATTGTGATTTATATACAGCCTATATGGGGCTGCATAATTATCTTCCTCGCTGTCAGATTCATCATATGGACTCGGATTACGTCGTTGGCGACCATCAACGTGATTTTAAACTCCTACCGTATTCAGATGCTCTACTGCCACTACAAGTCACTCCATGATAGTCTTCATCTGATTAACATTAGCCTTTAGCACGTCGAACTCAGTTCGAGTAATAGGGGCTTCATCACCTACCATTATATCAGAGGGACAAGGCTCTGATACCAATTGATATAGCGCGGAAGTAGTAGCCTCAGAATCAACCAAAGACAATCTTTGAATCCATGAAGAGCTTCGAATCCATGAATTAAATATTGAAAAAAGAATAAAAATTTATTAATTAAAAGTTATGCCTTTAGGGCTTACAAGACTACTTAAATAGAAAAATAAACAAGACTTCTACAAGGACTCAAACTCATACAATGACTCAAACTTTACCAAAAATAGTAAAAAAATTCCTAAAATATTAAAACTTCTAAAAAGTCTCCTTATGACTAGGAAAGTTCACCGGTCAAATCTGAGATTAAATCGTATTTGTTTCCTAATCAATACAGATGCCTAAAACATTACTAAAAATAGTAAAAAACTGATAAAATACAAATATCTCTCAAACTGTAGGGAATTTGGTAAAATGAAGAAAGTAAACCAAGACTTTAGCGTAAGGGTTGGTTTAGTTGGCTCCATCTCATCGAGATAGTTGATTTTCATATATAATTCACCCAATTCCGACGTATGGTTTGAAAGTTATGGCTGTTTCTTCGTAGCAAGTTACTTTCTTCGACTGGGCCCGCGTTTAACCTTGTGACTATCCCACTTTGACATAAGCATGTTTGTCATGTATTCTATATTAGTCCCCCCTGCTTGAAAAGAGCTCAACCATGAGCTTACATTTGCATGAATAGCTATTTATTCTGGCGGGTAATACTCAAATAAATCTACAACATTGAAACTAGGGGAGATACTCAAATCTATAGGAAGGTCAACCACATAAGCATTATCGCTAATATTTTTTAGAATTTTGCATGGACCATACTTCTTATTCTTCAGCTTGTTGTAGGTGCCCATGGGAAAATATTCTTTTCGCAGAAACACCATCAGCATGTCTACCTCTTCAAACACCTTCTTCCTCCTGTGTTGATCAGCATTAGCCTTATAATTAGCATTAGACTATTCTATCTTCTCCTTTACTTCTTGTTGGATACCCTGTATCTTTTCAACCTAATGATATGTAGGAACACTATGTCTGGTAAGGTAAGGTAGTGGAGCAAGGTCAAGATAATGATTCGGAAGCCTTCAATGCACAATCACAAAGGGAACCTTGCCTGTAGTTCGATTCTCCATACAGTTATAAACAAACTTAGCATATGCTAGAGCAAGATCCTACTACTTCGGACGATTTCCAGAGATGGATCTAAGAAGGTTACCGAGAGTGTGATTTACTACTTTAGTTTGGCCATCCAGTTGAGGGTGGTAAGTAGTACTGAACTTAAGAGAAGTATTGAATCGCTACCACAAAGTCCATAAAAAGTGGGATAAAAATTTAGAGTCATGATCAAATGTGATGGATTTTGGCACTCCATGAAGGCAAACTATCTCCTGAAAGAAAAGATTAGCAATGTGGCTAGCATCTGCAGTCTTCTTGCATGGAATAAAGTGTGCCATTTTCGAAAACCTATCAACCATAACAAAAATAGAATCCAAACCTTGTTGGGTTCTAGGTAGTCTCAACACAAAGTCCATAGAGATATCATGCCATGGTGCATTAGGAACAAGTAAAGGTGTATACAATCCCATATTCCGAGACTGTCGCTTAGCAACTTGACAAACTGACCAACACTGCACATCTTTTTCTGCTCCCTTCTTCAGTTGTGGCCAGTAATATCATTCTTTAATAGAAGTAATCATCTTGTCTCGCCCCAAGTGTCCTCATAGCCCGCTAGCATGAATGTTTCGAATTATCTGCTCTCTTAGTGAACTCTGGGGTATGCACAACTGATCGTCATAAAATAAATAACTATCCTGAATATGAAAGCCTTTGACTAATTTATTCTGTTGGCAGTCATTCCAAATCTCCTTAAAGTCTTCATCCTCTACATATAGCTCCTTTAGGTACTCAAATCCAATCACTTCTGTCTGCAAAGTCACCAATAAACCAGCTCTCTGACTGAGTGTATCTGCAACCTTATTCTGCTGCTCAGATTTGTGCTTCAAAACAAAGGTGAAATGCTGCACATACGTGATCCAACGGGCATGCATATGGTTGATGGTAGTCTGACTAATAAGGGACTTCAGGGCCTAATGATCAGTATGAAGCAGAAACTCTCGCGAGATCAAATAGTGCTCCTAATACTTCAAAGACTGAACTATGGCATATAACTCTAGCTCATATGTGATCAACTTCTGCTGAACTTCATTGTGTTTCTCGTAGTGGAAAATAACTGGACGTCCTTCTTGAGATAGAACACTGCCAATTCCTACGATGGATGCATCACAATCAACTTCAAACACCTTTTGAAAGTCTGGAAGTGTAATTACTGGTGCGGTGGACAATTTCTCCCTTATTAATGCAAAGCTACGATCCGATTCTACTCACCAATTAATCTTGCATTTCTTCATGCATTTAGTGATAGGAGCTATAATATTGTTAAAATTTCTAACTAATCTCCTATAAAATGTTGTTAGGCCATGAAAACTATGAACCTTTTTTATAGTCTTCGGTGTAGGCCAATCTTGAATAGCACGCACCTTCTCTTCATCAACATGGATGCCCTCTGCACTAACGACAAAGCCTAGGAATACAAGGCTACTGGTTATGAAGTTGCACATCTTCAGACTGATGTACAACTTGTTCTCCTATAAAACTGTTAGTACCTCCCTCAAGTGGTCCAGATGTGTAGTTTCGCTCTGGCTATAAATCAGGATATTATTGAAATAAACTACAACGAACTTGCCAAAAAAGAGTTTTAATACCTGATTCATCAATCAAATGAAAGTGCTAGGAGCATTAGAAAGGCCAAAAGGCATGACTAACCATTCATATATGCCTTCTTTTGTCTTGAAAGTAGTCTTCCACTCATCTCATTCTCTAATCCGAATATGATGATATCCATTCTTGAGATCTATCTTGGAGAACACTTTTGATCTAGACAACAAATCTAACTTGTCTTCCAGCTATGAGATAGGATATCGATACTTCACTGTGATCTTGTTGATAACCTACTGTCCACACATATACGTCATTCTCCATTCTTCTTCAGGACTAGTAACGCTGGCACGACACACGGACTCATGCTTGGTCGTATAAGGCCTTTTTGGATGAGGTCATTTGCTTGCTTTTGCAAATCTCTTCTTTCTTTAGGCTCATCCGACAGTGTTGTAAATTTGGTAGCCGAGATCCCGAAATGAGGTCGATCTGATGTTGAACGTCTCGAAGCATTGGTAATTCAGAAGGAAGATCGTCGGGCATAACTACATCGAATTTCTGCAAGCGAGTCTATACTTCAGGTGGAATTTTGGTAGTGGTAGAATCATCTTTTCCTAAGACAACAAGAGCATAAACCCCATCAGATTGTTTCACATCTTTCATAAAGTCTTCATTGTCAACGACCAAAAAAGTCTTCTTTTCTATAACATTGGTTTTGACAGGCCCCTTCTCGGATGAAGGCTTGAGCACAATTCGTCGACCATTGTTCTTAAATATATAAACATTATCCTTCCCCCTCTACGTGGCATCAACATCAAACTGCCATGGTCTGCCTAAAAACATATGACATGCATCCATCTCAACTACATCACACAACTCCTCATCGATATAAGTTCGGCTAATGGAAAAGATACCTGACACACCTCATTAACCTGCACGTCATTACCCTTACGAATCCAACCGATCTTGTAAGGAATGGGGTGCTTCTCCATCTTCAAACCTAATTTCTCCACCATGCACCGAGAGACAATATTATCACTGCTCCTATTATCAATGATGATATCGCAGATCTTCTATTTCACTGTGCATCTTGTGCAGAAGATGTTATGCCTCTGTTGTGGTTCTTCTGGCTATAGGGCTAATAATAGTCGTCACACAACACATGAGAGTTGTTCCCCATCATTATCAGGATCTAATCCACCGTCATAGTCTTTAGCATTGTCTTGGTCTACATCCTCCTCTTCGTGATCCACCATATTCACAACACCTCTTTTAGGGTACTAATTAGATTGATGACCAGGCTGTCCACATCTATAGCACTTGATCAGGTTAGGCTTGGCATATGGGTTCGATGGTGTAGTCTTCTTTGCAGTTGTTATCGCTGGACCCTTTGCCTTCTTTATTGTAGCATCTTGATCAAAAAAAGTTTGAGACTGTTTTTTCCCACCATAGTTAAAGCTCGTGTGCGACCCGTTGGAAGCTGCCCTTGATCCTTTACTATTTCGTCCGAGTTGTCTCTCTACCTTCTCGGCTAGGCTAACCGTGTCTACTAAGGTATAGGTCTGCTGCAAAGATAAACGATCCTGAATCGCTATCCTCAATCCCTCTGTATATCGGGACATCTATTGGACCTCGCTCTCGTTTAAGTTGTTGCAGGATGACAGTCAATAGAACTCCTGTATGTACTCATCAACAGTTCTTCCACCTTGCTTACAATTCTGGCATTATCCAAATAAAACTTGTTGATAATCACTTGGCAAGAAACGGGCTCTCATAAGTTTCTTCATCTTTTCCCATCTATCGACCTTCGGCTTTCCTTGACGAGATTGATTCAGACAAACAGACAGATTCCCACCTAGTTGTGTAGGCATATAAAATTGCTTATAGGTCCCTTAGCACAGTTCGGCATAAACCGACGAACCAACGAGGCGACGAGATCGATGAATCGTACGCGAACAACGGAATGAATCCACCCGCGTGCAGAATCAAGCTAACGAGTTGAGGAATCAACGAGTCATCCAACCGAGAGCGGACTCGGACGAATCGCGATCGAATCAAGATCAGTTTCGAACTCAAACTCAAAAGCCGATTTACTGCCTAATCGGGATCCAGGCTTCCAAATCAAGATCCCGAACAAATCAAAGTTCACAACAGAACCACAACCGAATCACGGACAGAACCGGAAACAACGAAAAACAACGGAACGAACAACACCCGGAGGGGCTCGGCCGAAACCGAACCATCTCAAGGTGGCTCGGCATGAGCTGAGCCACCTTGAGGTGGCCGACGGCTTGGATGTTGGCCACACGTGCACACGGGCACGGGCACAGTGTTGAGAGCCTATAAATAGGCCAAGGGGTTGTTCATTTGAAGAGGTTGGAGTTTCAAGAGCTAAAACTCTGCCGGATTGAAGAGTGAACTCAGAGCTTTGAAGACCTGAAGACTTGCACGTACAGATCTGATCCTCGGCGAGCACCTACGTCAGAAAAGGCAGGATTTCGAGAGGAGGCAAAGAACAGATCTGAGATCTACACGATATCACACTCCGGATCTAAGCTTGGTCTTAGATCCCGAGATCTGAGCGATTATTCCCTTGGTGGACTAATCCCTCCCGGCTATTATTCCCTTCGTGGAATAATACCCGTATAATCGTGTAGATCCGACCGGATCTAGATCGCGCGGTGGTCCACGGATTAACCCCGGCGTCGGCAAAGAACCCACAAAAGCGAGAGACCGCAAAACAGGATCTCGCGATTCGTTCGACAAATAAGGAAAGTTGTAATTTTTCTTTTTTTTCTTTGATTTAATTGTAACCGGATCTAAAAAAGACCGGATCTTTTGTAACCCAAGATGACAATTATTTCAATGAAGAAGAAAACCATTTTCCCCGCGAACAACTTCATTTATACTCAATAAGCCATTAGTACCGATAATGGTGGTTGTAAGAACATCATCAAAACATAAGGGCTAACACCCATCACAATATAACTCAACGGTGAACCATTTACATAAATGATCTCCCGCTCAAGACTCAATTGTCATACATTTCACAATGCTATCTCTTGCAAATTTCTATGATATCATCGCATCACTATGCGGAACAGACTACTTATTCAAGCATCCCATGTAAATACTGCACACTAGCCTTACGGAACCGTTCGACACTCGAGGAGCGCATTCGCAAGCGCCGCGCGATGTCAGCGCAGGCACGGGCTCAAGCTCAGGAAGCCCGTAGAAAGCTGCAAAAGGAGGTGGAGAAGAAGCCACCACCAACACGACAAGTCTGGAAGCCTAAGTCTGAAGTGGCGACTCAGGCCAAAAAGCAACCAGTGCAGCCTTCTAAGGAAGGTCAAACTCCGGCGAGTCAACCAAAGTCGCCGTCAATCCCAATAACTTCTCCGGGAGATCATGCAGAGTCATCCCGCAAGAAGAAACCAATTTTGGAGCGCCTCGGTCCAATTCCTGACGTGAGAGGCAAAGCTCCAATTCACGAGCGTTTGGGCCCGATGAAGAAGCCCAGAACGACTCAACATACTGGGGGTCGCCATCACCTCCAGCATGACAAAGACCTCAAGGCAGCTGCGCGCACCAATTTGCGCATTGAAGTCCAAGATCACGCCGAAAATTCACGCCCAAAAAGGCATGTTTTGAGGCGGGTAACCTTTGAAAGCCCAAAGAAGGCAAGTCAACCTCAGATGGAAACATTATCATCTGATAATGATTGTGTTGTACCTGAGAAGGCGTGCCCGCACACGATAGGTTACTCTGACTGTCAAAATGACGAGTTGTACTATCGTGCTGGGGGTACGAATAGAACCAGGAAGAGGAGTCCCCGAGAACGGGAAATTCAATGTCCCTGTTCCAAACTCATTCGGGCGGTATTGTCGGAATGCAATTGCATTAAGGCGGTCCCCGAAAGAGTTTCAGTTTTTGAAAGACTTAATGCGGAAACGCCAAAACCAAGGCCTAGGCGCTTCCAACGAAGAAGAAGGGTGATTGAAGACGGAGAATTTCCGAGGGTCACCACCAACATGACGAGCAAAGGGACATCGGCACGAGAAGATTTCGAGTCGATTCTGAAAGCTTCCCGACCTAGAACCCGTCTGCAGTCCGGAACCATAGAGCGAGCAACTTATGGTAGGATTCGGACAAGACGCCCTTCAGAAGATGAAGAATCTGATGCCGGCTCCGCGGTGGCATCAGATAATACAGTATCCAGCGAGGGACAACCCCGCGAGGCCCTGATGATAAGTGCGGAGCAGATGGCCAAGATGCTTGAAGACGCTTTGGCTAAGCAGAAAGAAAGTTTCAAATTTGAGATGGAGATGGCCATGCAGCAGATGAGAGAAATGCATGACCAACAGATCCAAGCATTGGCGAACCAACAAGGCGAGCAGAATCATCGTAACCCGATTAATGTGGAAGATGAGGATACAAATGCTCGTAACACCA
Source organism: Asparagus officinalis (assembly GCF_001876935.1). Taxonomy (NCBI): domain Eukaryota; kingdom Viridiplantae; phylum Streptophyta; class Magnoliopsida; order Asparagales; family Asparagaceae; genus Asparagus; species Asparagus officinalis. Next base: position 46,812,350 of record NC_033801.1, read on the forward strand.
ATGATCCTCCCGTCAACGCAGGGGGTGGTAATGAGAATGCTGGCGAAGAAACCGGCGAAAACCTGAAGATCAAGAACCTCGAGAGCAAAATCAACACACTAATTTCCGCTCAAGAGACGAAGAAAACAGGCATTCCTTGCCCATACCCAAGAGAATGGGAATCGATCCCATATCCGGCGAAGTTTAATCTAATTAACTTCACGCCGTTTAATGGGATGGGTTCACCTACCCAGCATTTGATTTACTTCAAATCGCATTTGGGGGTGATCTCTGGTAATGAGCCTCTGATGGTGCGGTCATTCGTCGGCACTCTTCGCGGAGCCGCCTTCGATTGGTATCGCCGCCTCAAGCCAGGCAGCGTAAACAGCTGGGATGACATGGAGACCAAGTTCCTGGCCAACTTCTTCGACGACGACACCGAGATATCTATCGGATCGTTGCTCGATGAGAAGCAGAAGGACGGAGAGTTAGTCGATACCTTCGTCAAAAGATTCCGGAACAAGGCGATGAATTGCCGGGACCCGATCACCGAGGAATTCATCCTCCAGACCTGCCACAACAACCTCGCGTTGGACGTGCTAGAAGCAATGGGGACAGCACCATCCAATACATGGAAGGACTTGAAAGTCCGGGGAGAGCAAGCTGAGCGATTCCTCAAGAGGAAGAAGGCGGAAAGAGGCCAACCGGCGACGAGTGTTCCAAAGCAAAACTTCGTCCCACGGGGGAAAGGTAAGGCACAAGCTAATGCAGTTGATGCTAATCAAACCTTTCAATTGCAACCACAGCAACAGCAGCCACAGCAACAAGCACCCCAACAATCTCGAGGACAATGGCAACAACGGCCTCAGAAGCAGAAATCTGCGGAGCCGAGGTTTCCTAAAGTGTACTCCTTCAAGGATGATGAAGTTCCCGGCATCTTCAAATACCTGTTGGAGAACAACAAGATCCAGTTGCCGGCGATCGTGGATCAAGAAGGGGCCAGCAAAGTGACGGATCCAAAGTACTGCGCGTACCACAGAGCGGTCCACCACCCTACGAGATCATGCTACCACCTCAAGGACAAGATCCAGGCGTTAATCGACGTAGGAGTCATAACCCCGAAACCAGCCAAGAATGTGGGGGCCAACGCAGTGTCAATCAGTTTTGGGTCGGTGCCTACAACTTGGTTCGAGCCAAAACGCGTCACCAAAGTCGGGATGAAGACGGTGAATGACGATCCGCACGGACAGCGCCAAAAGGGACTTGTGCCGCACACAACCCCAAATGGCGAAATCCTTTGGGTTCATCCAGATCTGATTGGAGATGAACAATGGGCCGGTTCGTCATCCGGGAGGAAGTCTAAAGGAAAAGGGAAGTCTTGTTATGGAGTCTCTGCTATCCCAGGGGAAGATGACGAAAGAATCTCCACTTTCCTGCTCTCTGAAGAAGAACAAGAAGCTTTTGCGACACGGAGCGGAAATGAATACCACTACAATTATCCGCCACCTAGTGAGCAGGGGGTGAACAAGCGGGGACCAGCCAAAACTCTCACGGAGATGGGAGTGATTGCAAGTCCCACACCGGGTAAAGAAGCTCTACGACAACCGGTGAATAAACCAAAAGAGAAGAATCCCCAAGAGGTACAGAATCCGAAGCAGTCTCGTTTCAGTCGTCCAATTGGAAGAGACAAACCGGAAAGCTCGAAGACTCCGCATAGCTTCGACATTATGGCGCAATTAGCCAACATTCCTGCACGGATAACGCTGTATGAGTTGCTGCGATTATCCAAAGAAACCAGGGAGGCCCTACAAGAAGCTTTGGCCAATGCAGAGGTATTTCTGACTCAAGTCAAGCCGGTGCCTGAACAGCCAGAACCGCTGAGTCAACAGTGCAACATAGCGACTAAGAACCTTCCCTGCATTACTTTCACCAAAGAAGATATGCAGACGAAGAATTCGAACCACGATCGGCCGTTATATTTCGTCGGATACATTGGCTCCAGCCAAGTCAACCGAATCCAAGTGGATCCGGGTTCTGCTGTGAGTATTATGCCGCTTCGATTGATGCATTTCCTCGGCATCCCAGTAAGCAAGTTGGCGTCCACAGGCACTGTTATCTATGGATTCAACACTAGTGGGTCAAGACCCTTGGGTAAGATCCGGGTGAAGTGCCAGATGGGAGATCTGAAGACAGAAGTCACGTGTTATGTGATCGATGCGGAGACTTCGTACAACTTACTATTGGGTCGGCCTTGGATCCATAGTAATGTGATAATTCCCTCTACTCTCCATCAGTGTTTGAAGTATGTCGACACTGACAATGAGGTTAGGACGGTGGTCGCGGATAAGCAACCATTCAAGGGGTATGAGAATTATTTCACCGATTCTCTCCTTTATGGTAACGAATCCGATACTGAACCATCGGCCCAGGGCACAGACAGCGGAGAAGAAGCTGATTCTGAAGCCGGATTCGATTACGATGGTGGTTTTGTTTTAAATGACATTGTACCCTTTGTAATCAATCTTGACGATGAACAATCGTCAGATGGAGGTTGTAACTGGCAACTTGCCGATATTGCAATAAAAGATGATTTAGAGTACTCCTTGTCTCTTGATGATGTGATAAAAGAGCTGTACGATAATCCTGAGTTGTATATGCCGATCCGATCGTCCTATGTAACGAAGGAGCGCCTCCAACATTCTTTTGGAACAACCATGATCATCCCAAACAAGGTAGGAGGTGCAAAAGAAGTAATTTATGGTAAAGGAATCATTTCTTAAGCGAAGATGAAGATGATGACAAACCTGGTCGACATCTATCCAAGTATAGTCCAGAAGCACGCAAGCTCATGGAAAAACAAGGATACGATTTCACACTCGGAGAAGGGTTATACTTTGGTCGAGGTCCTCGTACTCCAGCCAAGGCGGTATATGTGCCAAAAGGAAGACCCGATGATTATTATAAATACGGGAGAGGCTTAGGTTATGTTTCCTCGTCCGACGATGAATGTGGTTGGCAAATTATCGATCAAATTGCTAACAAAGCCAATGTTTGCGGAAAAAGTCGATGTATTCATTGCTGCATTCATTACAACTTTGATCGTTACAATAAAACAAAAAGATAGCCTTTTTATAAGACCGGTACACAATGAAAACAAAAGAAATGCAACTCCTTTCAAACAAACGCAAGAGCTGTTTGTCATCTCTTGCTTGCGTGGGTCTTTGGCCTGTGACGGGGACGTTGATATCCGTGGACCACCGGGGCAATCAGATCTGTTCCGAGAAAATCGGGCAGAGCTTCGTCTATCCGTGGAGGGATATAGAAGCAGAACTTCGTCGATCCGCGTGGGATCTTAGAAGCTATAAGCGTATACCTCGGCTAAAGCGAGGTATTAGCTCTTCTTAGTATTAACGCTAAGGCTAATACTAAGGCTCGGACGGGTGATGAAGGCTCTGATCAAGTCCTCTCCTCCTCTTGTTGAAGCACACGGGCACTCTTCACTGCAGCAGGGCTTCGCCAAGGCTCTCCAAAAATCCTCCTCAAATAAGGCACCAAGGGGGGGAATCTGTATTGACTTCAGGGACCTGAACACGGCATGTCCGAAAGACGACTTTCCTCTCCCAATCACAGATGTCATTATCGACAATACATGTGGATTTGAGAGGATGTCTTTTATGGATGGTTTCTCGGGGTATAACCAAATCAAGATGCACCCAGATGATGAGAAGCATACAGCGTTCAGAACGCCCCTCGGTGTCTTTTGCTACACCGTAATGCCTTTTGGTCTGAAGAATGCAGGCGCCACGTACCAGCGAGCAATGACCAAGATTTTCCAAGAACATCTCAGGAAAACAGTCGAATGCTACGTTGATGATTTGGTTGTAAAAAGCCCGAGGGGCGTTGTCCTTTTTGTGAACAGTGCCGGGTTCCCGATTGGTCCGGGTCTTGGTTGTTCCGAAACCCTATCCGCTCACGTAGCTCGCCGACTCACTTCAGTCGTTCGTCGACGTCGATTAGGCTCATGTGGGTCGGATAGTGACGTTCATCGTCGTTCTTTAACACTGAACCGTTCGTGGAGACCTATAGGCAATTTTCGATGCCTACAGCCAAGAAGGGATACTCTCCTGATGCTTCAGAGTGGGACTCCGATACAAGTCTGGGAGAAGTTTTCAAAGCCCTAATGGCAAATATGGCTACAGCTGATCCATCCAGCAACACTTCTACCTTATCGACTCTCGTCAATAGAGCGATAAGTCCTCAAAGTTGCCCTGAACGCAACACTTCTACCTTATCGACTCTCGTCAATAGAGCGATAAGTCCTCAAAGTTGCCCTGAACGCAACACTTCTACCTTATCGACTCTCGTCAATAGAGCGATAAGTCCTCAAAGTTGCCCTGAACGCAACACTTCTACCTTATCGACTCTCGTCAATAGAGCGATAAGTCCTCAAAGTTGCCCTGAACGCAACACTTCTACCTTATCGACTCTCGTCAATAGAGCGATAAGTCCTCAAAGTTGCCCTGAACGCAACACTTCTACCTTATCGACTCTCGTCAATAGAGCGATAAGTCCTCAAAGTTGCCCTGAACGCAACACTTCTACCTTATCGACTCTCGTCAATAGAGCGATAAGTCCTCAAAGTTGCCCTGAACGCAACACTTCTACCTTATCGACTCTCGTCAATAGAGCGATAAGTCCTCAAAGTTGCCCTGAACGCAACACTTCTACCTTATCGACTCTCGTCAATAGAGCGATAAGTCCTCAAAGTTGCCCTGAACGCAACACTTCTACCTTATCGACTCTCGTCAATAGAGCGATAAGTCCTCAAAGTTGCCCTGAACGCAACACTTCTACCTTATCGACTCTCGTCAATAGAGCGATAAGTCCTCAAAGTTGCCCTGAACGCAACACTTCTACCTTATCGACTCTCGTCAATAGAGCGATAAGTCCTCAAAGTTGCCCTGAACGCAACACTTCTACCTTATCGACTCTCGTCAATAGAGCGATAAGTCCTCAAAGTTGCCCTGAACGCAACACTTCTACCTTATCGACTCTCGTCAATAGAGCGATAAGTCCTCAAAGTTGCCCTGAACGCAACACTTCTACCTTATCGACTCTCGTCAATAGAGCGATAAGTCCTCAAAGTTGCCCTGAACGCAACACTTCTACCTTATCGACTCTCGTCAATAGAGCGATAAGTCCTCAAAGTTGCCCTGAACGCAACACTTCTACCTTATCGACTCTCGTCAATAGAGCGATAAGTCCTCAAAGTTGCCCTGAACGCAACACTTCTACCTTATCGACTCTCGTCAATAGAGCGATAAGTCCTCAAAGTTGCCCTGAACGCAACACTTCTACCTTATCGACTCTCGTCAATAGAGCGATAAGTCCTCAAAGTTGCCCTGAACGCAACACTTCTACCTTATCGACTCTCGTCAATAGAGCGATAAGTCCTCAAAGTTGCCCTGAACGCAACGCTTCTACCTTATCGACTCTCGTCGATAGAGCGATAAGTCCTCAAAGTTGCCCTGAACGCAACACTTCTACCTTATCGACTCTCGTCAATAGAGCGATAAGTCCTCAAAGTTGCCCTGAACGCAACACTTCTACCTTATCGACTCTCGTCAATAGAGCGATAAGTCCTCAAAGTTGCCCTGAACGCAACACTTCTACCTTATCGACTCTCGTCAATAGAGCGATAAGTCCTCAAAGTTGCCCTGAACGCAACACTTCTACCTTATCGACTCTCGTCAATAGAGCGATAAGTCCTCAAAGTTGCCCTGAACGCAACACTTCTACCTTATCGACTCTCGTCAATAGAGCGATAAGTCCTCAAAGTTGCCCTGAACGCAACACTTCTACCTTATCGACTCTCGTCAATAGAGCGATAAGTCCTCAAAGTTGCCCTGAACGCAACACTTCTACCTTATCGACTCTCGTCAATAGAGCGATAAGTCCTCAAAGTTGCCCTGAACGCAACACTTCTACCTTATCGACTCTCGTCAATAGAGCGATAAGTCCTCAAAGTTGCCCTGAACGCAACACTTCTACCTTATCGACTCTCGTCAATAGAGCGATAAGTCCTCAAAGTTGCTCCAATCGCAACACTTCTAGTTTATCGACTCTCGTCAATAGAGCGATAAGTCCTCAAAGTTGCTCCAATCGCAACACCTTCCACTCGTCGACTCTTAACAATAGAGCGACGGGACCACAAAGTGTGCCACGTTAATACTGTATTCCTGGCATTTACATTATTCTTCCAGTATTTAAGGCAAAAGCATAATACAAGAGGAATAAATAGTTGTTGTCGCAATATCAAATTGGTATTTCATTGTTCCATGTCAAAACATGATATGAAAAAGAAACAATAAAAAGCCAAACGGCAACACTACCTTTATTTAAAGGAAAACAAGGTGACCTAAGATAAGTGTTGTTCCTACCAAAAGAACGATACGAAAACAGGCTCATCAATTCATCAGATCAAATGAAGTTAGCTGAGACTTAATGTCAGAAAGTTTTTCTTCATGGTCGGCCCGAACCAGCATCTCGGCCCGTTTCCGAAGCTCGTCCTCACTAGACAGCATGGCAGATACCTCCTTCTTAGCCTCTTCCAGAGCACCAGCCTTGGCACGGTAATTCACCAGGGAAGCAGCACTTTTGACGTTGAGCTCAGTGACAATAGATTCTTCTCGTTTGAATTGAGCCTTCATCCTAGTCAACTCCACTTCAGCGGCAGCGATCTTCTCTCGCAAATTCTCCAGAGAAGTATTCGAAAGTGTCAGCTCAACTTGTTTTTGAGCATGTAGCTGTTGCAGTTGTTCAACCTCAACCTCTTCCTCAGCTATATGACGTTGAGCGGCTTCATACTTATTGAGTTCTTCGGCTCGAATATCCTCAAAAGTAGATGCAATCTGCGCTTGGATATCAGCGCGACCTAAAGCTTCCAAGAATCTGAGTTGTCCTTCTAGACGTGAGATAGCTTCAGAGCAGCGCTGAACGACGTCGACGTCACCTACAAGCTTGAGGTTGTTCAAACTATTCGTGAGCATGGGTTTGAAGGTATCAAAAGTATCTCGTCCGGCTAGCACAACCTCAATTATTTTCTTGGTAAGCCCTCTCAAGTAGTCAAGGGAAATCTTGACAAAATCTGGTACGTCTGCGGGGCTCGAAACAGCAATAGGAGATGGTACAGAAACTTCCGAAGATGCAAAGCCAAGTAAAAGGCCGGCAGGTGATTTCGGTGTAGTAGCTTGAGAAGGAGTGCCAATATCCAGCTGAGAGGGGCTCGATTGCATAGCCATCAGTTCCCCCATTTGAGATGACCTTGGCACGTCTACAACTTCTGTAGAAGCTAAAGAAATTGTCAACAAAGTTGTCGGCGGGAGAATCGTCATTGAGGTCTCCAAGCGAGGTGGCTCTGACACCTGAGCCGGTAATAGCATAAGCTGTTGCGACGAGGGAGGAGTGACAGTACTCGCTTCATGTACCATGGGATCTGTATGGAAAAATTATGTAAATACAGATTGAAGATCAGTCGAGTCGAAACAAACGACACTTACCAGCAAGAGGTAGAGGAATGTAAGGTGACGCCTTGTCAGAAAAGGAGGGTGGTGGAACACCCCAGTCATAAAGTTCATCAATGTCATCACCCAGGTTGTCATTATCCCCTTCATTCCCGCTTTGGTCACCATCATCATTTGCGGCGTCCGCATCATCACCATGATCCATGAGTTCCTCTCCGCCCACGGGAGGTAGTGCTGGCGCATCTTCGACGACAATAGGCTTTGCTACGATTCCAGTAGTAGGGCTAGACTGTGAATCTCCTATAATTGGCAATAACACAGAAGTTGAAGGAGACTTGCCCGTTGCTGAGCTTTGTTGGGCAGCCTCTAGAGGTTCTTGGACAGGAGCTACGTCTTCGGCAACATGAGGGGTAGTGGAGGCAGTATCATGAAGTGTATCTTCGGGGACAAACTCTGCACCCCCTGCAAAAGATTCATCTCCACGCTCTTCTTCATGCAATGAATGAGCAGAAGGATCATGGCTTCCTAAAGCAGGACCAACAGTAGGGAGACTAGGCCGAGGCGAGAGTTCCATAGCAGTCGATTCTTGGTCTTCTTCGGCACGCCAGGCTTTCTGAGCATCCGACATAAGTTTGGAAGCCGGGGGTCCGAGCGTTAACTTCCGACGGGCTCTCTTGTCATACTCTGCTTCATCGACTGACCCCAGCTTTCTTTTTCCACTGGCACTCTGACTTCGAGTCAAGACTCTTGAAGGTTCCACTTCGCGAGTATCCGGCATCCTGATCTCTTCCGGAACTCGCTCCGGTGATTGCTGCCGTTCATCCTCTGGAATTAACTTCTCATAGGACAAGTATTCATTAGCTCCTCGGGCGCGAAACTTTTTAGCGCTCCTCTTCGAAGCATACCATTTGCGGATGTCCTTCAAACAAGAAGTATTCATGTTATAGGCTGAAAGCTGAGAAGCGGCTTGGTACCAGGTACAGAAGCTCAGAGAGGTGCGAGCATTGGGCATCTTGTGAGGAAGTCGGAATTTCGCTCCAGTGCAACCAGCCACTGAGTAAAACCAAGCTCTCGCTCCTTCATACACATTACCTATGAATGCAAGAGTAGGGTTTGGGTTCCCAACATAGAGCTGATCATAGCCAAATTGCCGAGAAAAGCGATAAGGCTGATATGGTTCAATAAAGCATTTCCGCCCTTGTCGAAAAATAAGATAGCCCGGACGAATGTTTATGAGCCACCAAAAAGCGCCCTTGCTAAGCATGGTGAAAGAATTCGGCCCCGGAGAGTCTTGATGAAGTTCTCCATACGCGCCACCCTCGAAGGCGGGAAACTTGACAGCAATCTTGTAATTATAATCCCGTCTCAAAATTTCACGGAATTTAACTTGGTACCAACCAGCCCAGTCAGAAGTTTCTAATTGCTGAACAAGAGGGGTTGAGGTGTCATTTGATTCAGGAGTCGTCATTATTGGAGGGCAGTGCAGCACAAACCAAGATACCAAGTAAATATACGGCATCGGCACCCGAGGGGTTGGGGTTTGAATGACGGTCGTCCCGTCAGAATCCACTTTCTTGACGGCAATGAACTCAGAAGATAGTTCCCGCAAGCCACTTTGTAAACAGCACACCATGGCTGAAAGAAGGTTCAAAGGTCGTCCATAAGCCAGTAGAACAGCAGGGTATAAAACTTCTACTGTAATAGCATCCACTGGCCTTGTGGGGACCACACAACGCTTCAACCAAAGAGTTAGAAAACCAGCAAACAAAGCCATGTCGGAGATTGGAACTTCTGCCTGATAGTGGAAACTTTCAAACGTGGTAAACGCCGGGAAGACATCCTCCTCAACCTCGCAAGTATAATGAGAAGTTGCGTCATTGATACGTTCGGTGATTTCCTCAAGGGTACTGGCCGCTAAGCGAGTCACCTCAGCTTCTTTGTCCCACAGATTGTGGAAAAGATATTCCGCCCATTGTCCTTGTTTCACGCCGCTTGCTCTTTTCCCAGTAATTTGCGCACATATCTGGAAATGGCACATCAATTCCCAGTAAGTGTCGTAGATTTCGGGAGCACCATTTTTCAGGATCTCTAATTCCCTGCTTCCGGGAACAAACTCCTCATAAGGCAATTCCCCAAAAGACAGTCCAGAAATCTCAAACATTTCGTGGAGAGCGAAGCCCAGCTCACCAACTGGAGTGAAAAAGGTGCCGGTGTGAGGGTTGTAGAATTCCAGCATAGCGAAGAGTCCGCTGTAATTCGGAGGAATACCGTATCGAGTGGCTGGTATAGGAACTCTCAAATCCGAAATTCTCAAAGGTTCTTCTAGTTCCTCCAAGACGAAATTTATCATCCGGGCCCACCAGTCCGCATCACTGGAGTGAACCCAAGTAGGGGCCCTGAAATCCCGAGCAGGGAACTCTCCTTTGACAGAAATAAATGTTCTGATAAACACCTCCGCTAACTTAGCAGACTCTCCGACAGGGTGCTCTTTTTGGAATAAACCTGGCTTCAAAGCCATGAAATTATTGAAACCAGCGGGATGAGTACCCCGATGAGTGATGTGCCCCGTAGCAACACCGCCTTGGTCTTGAACAAGTTCCCAATTCATCGACCGCGGGATAGAAGCGCACTGATAATAAGAAATCGGCCACATCCGCTCCAAATTGGGAAGGAAAAGACGACGGTTGTTGACTACCTTCAGCCATTTGTAATTCCCCTCGGACATCCGCTTGGGGTCCATTTTTACAGAATCCCCGAATAGGAAGGACGGCTTCTTTAAAATCTCACGCTCTGCGGTTTCGAATTTGGCATTTGTAACCAAAGACCTGAGAGTCTCAGGAAAGGCTTGAGTGATGAGCTTCGACCGTTCTTTGTGGGTGTTCTGAAACACTGGATATTCAAAGGCGAAGCTGAAGATTGTATTCTTCTCCGCACCTCCCGCATGACCGAAGTAGTGGTTGAAAGAAAGAGGCTCTTTGGAGTAGCATACTGCAAATAGAAAAGTTAGTCATAAGAAGTCTAACTCAAGAATACAAGGTTCAGACCTGCGTTCGGGGTCTTGAACGCAGGGTCTCAACCTGCATCTGAAATTCTAAACGCAAGGTTCAGACCTGCGTTCGGGGTCTTGAACGCAGGGTCTCAACCTGCATCCAAAATTCTAAACACAAGGTTCAGACCTGCGTCCAAAATTTTTTAAACGCAGGGTCTGAACCTACGTTGAAATTTCAGGAACGATGGAGCTAGCCATACGTTTAATTGGTAAACACTGAGAATTATCTTTTGAGTTTAAAGATAGAATACGGATCGCCAATCAGGGGTCGAAAATGAGAGATCTGTCAAATCGACTTCCAATGGGTCAATCTTACCATTGGTTGAAGGAACTAGCAACGAAGGCGTGAGAATTTGATCATCCTCGGAGGCTCTAGCCAAAGGAACATCCGGAGCTTGGGCGGTCTTCGATTTGGAGGCCATTTTCTTGGGTCCCATGGCAACCGTGGAGTGGAAGACGAAGATGGGCGGAATATTCAGGAACGGACCCTTTCTTCCGTTGAAGCGCTGGAGAAGATGAACAGTAGCCCTGTTTAGAAATCAAACAAGAAAGGGAAAAGTCGAATGACTTTTTGATTTGACCTCAGTGGTCCATTTATAAACAGCTGTAGCTGTCAAATCGAAGCGAGATGTTAGGTAAAATCGTACCTGAAACGTGATTCTCGCGTTTTCAAATAAAAGGGAGGGGGGGTTTTCAACTCCCAAACGCACCCTCATGATCAAACAGTCGAACGCATGATTTAGACGTGCGTTCTGATGGCCGAATTCAGCCTACCACATAAATAACTCCTTCAAAGGGGTAAATATTCGAGGTAATAATCAGACGGCCGAGATCATTTTACCTCAGACGAGCTGATCAAGAAGATTCTTCCGAAGCTGTCTCCCTGACTAAGCTGGGGATGAAAGTCTGTTCATGCAAGCTGAGGTCCAAGCCATTATTGACAAAGCAAACAAGAAGGAGGGTGTCGACAAAATTTGCCTAAAACCCTGAGGTGCTCTATTCAGTTTACGATGGAATACATTTAATCAGCAAAGTTTTGGGATCCAAAGTATTCCGAAAATTCGTCCCAGTCAACCGCGAACTTTCGAAAACTTTGGAGGGGGTTCTGTAGGCTGTCTAAAAATCACAATGGATAGCTGAGTCTCCATCGAACACTGATGATGGAAGTTACAATCTGACGACTTCCAGAAGGCTACAATTCGAAGATTTTCACATGTCAAAGAGTTAAAGCAAAGATTACAAAACGACAGTCTTTAGCAATACTCTGACAGAAAGGATTACAAATCGACGATCTCTTCAAACCAAGACGTGGAAGTCCTCCCCGCGTACCATCATCAAGACACTACACCGATTCAATCACCTACGCCGCTTCAACAGCTATAAACACGAATGCAGCTTCTTATGTGAGATGATTGATCTTGATGGCTGCGACAACAACATGACTGATATCATGTTAGCAACCATTAGAGGTGCTGATGAGCAGTGTAATGATATTCGACACACTCAGTGGAGATCATGACCTGCAGTTGATAGAGCGTTATTGAGATGCCTCAATTGTCACAAATGGCCTGAATAAGACCTTCTTTACTGGTCTTTGGTGTCATCCATATATAAAGACAGAGAAATCTAATCAACAGCTCGAACGCAACTCCAATCGTTACCAAGCACAGCCCGAACGCAGCTTATCAACCGCTGCCCAACGCAGCTTATCAACCGCTGCCCAACGCAGCTTATCAACCGCTGCCCAACGCAGCTTATCAACCGCTGCCCAACGCAGCTTATCAACCGCTGCCCAACGCAGCTTATCAACCGCTGCCCAACGCAGCTTATCAACCGCTGCCCAACGCAGCTTATCAACCGCTGCCCAACGCAGCTTATCAACCGCTGCCCAACGCAGCTTATCAACCGCTGCCCAACGCAGCTTATCAACCGCTGCCCAACGCAGCTTATCAACCGCTGCCCAACGCAGCTTATCAACCGCTGCCCAACGCAGCTTATCAACCGCTGCCGACGCAACTCATCCATCACTGCCCAACGCAGCCCGTCAGTCGCTGCCAAACGCAGCTCAATCACCGCCAGAACGCAGGTTAAGGTTCTGACTCATTCAAACGTGATCTAACAACTTCGAAGCTGTTCTTCACCCACGATTTGAGGAGTGGCTTTAGTGGGTTGTTACACCCGACTAATGGGGTAACTAAACCCCCATTTAGGCGCGGATTATGGGGGCAGTTACACCCCTAATCCCCCTATAAATAGCAACAAACTCAACAGAGTGAGGATCTCTTTTTGGAGGGGGGAGATCGGATTTTTGATAATCAGATCAAGAGAGATTTCTTTTCATTAATCGGAGGGGGATCTTTCGATCAAATCTTCCAGAAGCAGAAAAAGGAGGATTGACTCCTTACACAGTCTGGGAAATCAACAAACGGAGGATCTCTAAACCATCGATATTTGGCTTATCAACCGAATTATTTTCGGTTCCAACAACTCTATCATTAGAGTTTGTTACTTGTTCTGAATCACAAAACTCGACAAGAGTTATCAAACCGGCCAAGACAGTTGTTCCAGTGAGTATAGATATTCGGATCGTCAACGAGAAGCAAACTCGACGCAAGCATTCGAGGGAGGCATCTCATCGCTACCAAGAAGAACCCAGAATTAAACAAAGGGGAGAATCCAGATCATTCTCTTCTCTTTTGCAACTAGGAATCCAAATTGTAATCGAGAGTTGAGAGAGTTGTAATCATTCTTTTTCTAAACAGTTAGAGAGAATAAAATCAAACGCAATTCTTTCCTTATATTCTTTTTATTACAAAATTTCCCACAAACATGTATGGTGAGAGACGGGGTTGTCCCAAGAGGAGTAGCGTCGGTAGTAATACCTAGAGGTAGGTCATAATTCTGAGCACTTGAGGGAAACACGGGCTAGAGACCAACGCTTAGAGGATATAGAGTGTGATTGCAATTGTGTGTTGTAAAATTTTTGGTATACTAGAAAACCGAATTGTGAGTTGTAAATATTGTTCGGGTGAGCATTAAAAACCCGGTTATGATAGTGGAGTTCTCCCCGGGAGTGGGGAGAAGAGATGTAGGACGGAAGGTCCGAACTCCGTAATTATTTTATTATGTTTGGATTGTTCTTTGTGTCCACTATTTGTTTATTTTGTTTCTTGTTTATTTTCCCCTTGGCATATATATCCTTGCATATATCTTATTGAATATCATCATTGTTAGGATATATTTATTAATTAATTTTAATCAGTACTAATATCTAATAAGATTAGCAATAACCTTATTCACCCCCTCTAGGGTACTTTCAATTGGTATCGGAGCTTGGTGCTCTTTGATTTGAGGTTTAACCACCTTGAGTTAAAGATCCATTGTTCTTATTATTGTTGCTAATCTTGTTTTGATATTATTCTTCTTGCTTACACATTTATTATGGATATGCATGGTGTCCCTTGTTTAGACTATGACATAAATGTTGTTCCTTTGTTCAATAATTTTCTTTATGCTCAATGGATGTTTAGATTCAAAATATTTGTTAGATCTAAACTTTAGATTTATGGAAAGTTATCGATAGTACTTATATTGTACCCACTTTGGAGATATCCAAGTGAAGAAATCATGATAAGAAAAAGTTTACCATGAACAAGTTATTGTTAGATTTTTTGCTTAAACCTTTTGAACCACCTATATCTAACAAACTTGTTTCTTTTGATAGTGCCTATTTATTATGAAAATATATAGAGGCATGTCAAGGCAACTTGGAGGAGATCCAACGAATTCAGGTGGACTCTACTTCAAGTAATATTGAAGCTTCATCTTCATTGTGCACACGACCACTAGGCGATAGCCCTAGTGAGGTATGCGAGTCCGATCCTTATGATAATCTATCCATTTATGAACTCGCATGTGCTTATGATAGATTACTAAAAGCCTATAACAAATTGCATTATAATTTTGTAGATTTAAAAAACAAGCATGTTATCTTAAAATCCGATCATGAGGCTCTAGCAACTAAGTTCGATATCATTGTTAATGAAAATGTAAACCTTAAAGAAACCAATAAAAAATTAAAAATGGATATTGATAGTTTATCTCATGAGAAAAATAATACCATGTTAGAAGTAGAAACTATTAGGAATGAATTTAATTCTTTTAAAATTAATCATGATTGTTCTACTTCTATTGTCAATAATATTATGTTTTAAAATTAATCATGATTGTTCTACTTCTATTGTCAATAATATTATGCCAAATGATGAGTTGAATAATATTAAAGATCAGTCAATAATATTATGCCAAATGATGAGTTGAATAATATTAAAGATCACATTTCTTCTTTAGATTCAACTCCAACTAAATGCATTGACAATCATAAGAAGCTTGTGAATATGTGTGCTAAGTCTAAAGCAAATAAGTCCACTCATTATGCACGTGTATATTGCAAAATTTATAAGTGCTCTATTTGCAGCCGAAAAGACCATCTAGCTAAATTTTGCTATGACGCACATAAACATTCTAATAATACTATTTCATATGCATATCATAAAGTTTTTACATCTCATACACATGCATATGCACATATTGCACATCATAAACATGCTCATGTGTATAAGTGTGAGTTTTGTGGTCGTTTTGGCCATTTGGCAAAATTTTATTTTGATTTGAAAAGTGTTTCTCATTTGCAAAAAGCTTCAAATAAATTATCTTTGTTTGCAAATAACTTCCGTGCACTACCACTTGGTCAACACAAACCTTTTATACCCTTTCATTGCACACATTGCCATTGAAAATATCACGTATATGAATTTTGTTTTGACTGTATCCGTGCACCATATATGCCCAAAAGGGATCATAACCCTAGGGCTTTAACTTTAATGATAGGGGCCATGTCCCTAGACTCTTCGGTACCAAGGGTAATTAGGTACCAAAACATGCTTAATCTTTAAGAATAAATTTTTAGCTTTTTAGTTTTTCATGTTCTTAAAGATGTTTTTATTTAAGTTTTATAAATTGAAAATAAGTTTATGCTTGGTATTTGATTTAAAAAGTTATCATTCATATTTTTTTTATGATTATCTTTCATAGATTTTCATGTTTTCATCCTTTATGAATTGATACAAATTTTTATCAAGATGATTTTTCCATACTAAAACATAATGTTTTGATTGTATACATTGTTTTCAATTTGAACAAAGTGTTAGTGTTTATGAGATCATTATAAAACACTCTTATGATGATAATTATGTGTTTGAGCTTTCGGATCATCTATTTGTGGTTTATAATGTATTCCTTATATGGTTTGATCAAGTTTTACAAAGAAAATTTCTTCTATTGATCAAACACTTTTTAGATATATATACTTTGTTTTTATGTATTGAGACATCATTCTCATAATAATGTATTATATATGTTCTTAATCAATCATAATTTATGGTTTGATAACTTATGAATTTTCTTTTGAATTTATTAACAAATTATTTGATTCTTGATTTTATTAATTTTTAAAACTTTGATTTTCATTTTTGGGATTTTTTTTTGTTTTTGATATATATATATATTAGACTCTTGTGACTCTTCTCTTAAACACATATTGTGGTCACTTGGTCTTCTTTAATGTGTGTTGTGTTTAGGATATTCTATTTTCAAGCTTACTCATATTTGTTTGCCATGTTTATAATTGCATATTTTCCATATGGTATTTTGATAGGGGGAGAAATCTCTATATCTTTTTTTGTTTATACTCACCTATGCTTTATGATAGGGGGAGCTTTCGCTCTATTATTCTTATGTTTCCCCATTTTGATATTGCCAAAGGGGGAGAAACAAGTGGATAGTGAGTATATTTTAAGAGTATTATGTTTTATTGTATATCTTATATACTCTTTGTGTAGATTGTTTGTCATCATCAAAAAGAAGGAGATTGTTAGGTTTCATGTTATGAGCATACATCTTCTAATCTTGTTTTGATGATTACAAATAATTTCTAATATTATTTGTTTAGTGTTTATGTTTTCTTATTAGGTATTCTAGACAAATAATATATTGAAGGATGAACGGACTAGAGCTTTCACGATCATATCTATTGGAGGATAGACGGAATAGTGGAATGAAGCCATTACACATCAAGTCATATTAAAGATCAAGCTTTATCCGCAACAAAGTCAAGCATATTGAAGATCTATCAAGCTTGGGTAAATTACTTTAGGGTTTATACTTTGCGTGTTAACATCTTAAGCTCAATATTATACACACACAATTTAATGGTTTATGTATTTTATCCACAAAAGTTTTTGCAAACAAATAGATATATAATATTTATTTGTTTTCTATGTGGATAAGTTATTTTGGTTTAGCTATATAGATATGAAGAAATATATATATCTTTATTTTCACATTTATATGCTTCATATTCTATTGAATTTGCAAAAATATTATGTTTATAGATTGAAGACTTATTTACACTACTTTTATATCTTGTATAAGTCTATAAATCCATTCTAAAGTGTTTTAAAGTTTTGTTTAAGTCATTTTGGTAAAATTAAGTTTTCAACATGTTCATACTTATGTGATTTTGCAAAATGATGAGATTTTACAAATGGGAAATGCAAATTAAAAAATTCTTTTTGTAACATGTTCATTATCATGTTTACAATCACTTTCCAAAGTTTTATATTTTTCTGAATTTATTTGATATTTTTAAAAGAGGTTTGAATTTCATTTTTACTATTGAATTCAGGCTGATAACCTGTTATCAGTCGAGTGATGACATCAGTCAACTAACCAGTCGACCGAAAAATGTGCTTGCAATCTTCAAAAGTTTCTGTTCTATTTTGGTCTACTGACCAGTCGACTGACCAGTCAACTGATGATCCATCAGTCGACTGATAAAGGTCATTAATCGACTGATAAGCTGTCGATTACCTGCAATGGTCAGCTCATCAGTCAACTGATGTAACCCGTCAGTCGACTGATGGCCTTTAATGGTTATATTTTAGTTTCTATTTGTTTGTCTTTTTGCTGGGTTTCACTTGGGTTTTGAGCTTTGTTTCTTCATCCTATATATACCCCATTCTATTTTCACTTCTGAACTAAGAAAAGAAGTTTTTGAAGAGGGTTTAAAAGAGGAGTTTAAAGAGTTTTAAAGTTTTTCTTAAGTTTCTAAGTTTGAGTTTACAAAGAGGAGGCTTGCATTTTCAATTGAGGAATTCATCGTTAATCTTCTTCAACCTCTTTGTGTTTATAGAGAAGTTTTTCTAACTTTTTTCTCTAGCAATTTTATTATTGATTTTCATATTCTTATTATTGCTAGTTTGCTAATTGAGTTAGATTTTATTTATACTCATTGTATCACACACACCCTATTTAAGCTTGTAGCATTTCATACATCATATATTGGGTTGTGGGTTTGTGATTTGTGAGATTGAGCTTACATTGAGTTCTCATCCAATTAGAGAACATTTTATTATAATTGAGCTTTATTGTGAGTTACACGTTGTATCACACTTGTACACTAAGAGGAGTGTGTAGTGAGAGACAAGGTTATCCCAAGAGGAGTGGCATCGGTAGTAATGCCTAGAGGTAGATCGTAATTCTGAGTACTTGAGGGAAACACGGGCTAGAGACTAACATTTTGAGGGTATAGAGTGTAATTATAATTGTGTGTGTTGTAAAGTTTTTGGTGAACTAGAAAACTGAATTGTGAGGTATAAACGTTGTTCGGGTGAGCGTAGAAAATCCGGTTGTGATAGTGGAGTTCTCCCCGTGAGTGGAGAGCGGAGACGTAGGACGGAAGGTCTGAACTCCATGATCATTTTATTGTGTTTAGATTGTTCTTTATGTCCACTATTTGTTTATATTGTTTCTTGTTTATTTTCCCCTTGGCATATATATCCTTGCATATATCTTATTGAATATCATCATTTATATTGTTTCTTGTTTATTTTCCCCTTGGCATATATATCCTTGCATATATCTTATTGAATATCATCATTGTTAGGATATATTTGTTAATTAATTTTATTGCATATATCTTATTGAATATCATCATTGTTAGGATATATTTGTTAATTAATTTTAATCGGTATTAATAACTAATAAGATTAGCAATAACCCTATTCACCCCCCTCTAGAGTACTTTCAAAAGCTTGCCTCAGGATATATTAGTCCGTTCAGGATTATTGAGCGCATTGGAGTTGTTTCGTATCGAATCCATCTTCCAGCATCGATGCCGGGTATTTATGATGTTTTCCATTTTTTGATGCTCAAGAGACATTTATGCGACAAGGAGTAGCAGAGAGTGTTTGATGTGTCGGACTTAGAGATTTAGGCTGATTTGACTATCATTGAGACCCCAGTTCATATTCTTGCTCGAGAGGATAAAAGACTTAAAAATAAGGTGATTCCTTTACTGAAAGTGTAGTGGAACCAGAAAGTGTTAGATATAGGTGCCCTGCAGGCAATTATTGTATATTGTAACAGGACCTATATGTATATAACATCCTTGTTCGAAATGATAGTATGCTATTTTGGTCAGATTTATCTGATGTTCTAAATATACAGATAATGTCCTTAGAATAAATACTAGACTATCAGACATTTCGGATAGTGATCGTAATGAAGAGATCTGATTAGTCGGTAACGTATATTCTAAAATGTTCCTAGTTGATGAAGTGTTGAGATAGGACATCATCACTTTTGTTTAGACTAGTGTATACTTTATTTCTCCTTTTGAAGGAGATGATCAATCTCTTAGATCATTGATGTGAGACATCAAGATACAGTATTCAGGTGACTCATTAGTGAATGAGTTGACTGAACGACTCGCCGAGAACATCTAGTTGGTAATATACTTAACTGTCAAATAGAAGTTCTCAAGTGATATAGTACATAGTAGTCTCTTGACCTGAGGCATGAGTGCAATATCTTATATGTCAGTAAAGATGTATTTAGACTTTTACCTAACCACAGTTCTTATCGAATTGTGCATAACGGTTCTTGTTGGGTACATCCCGAGACATAAGTAGATATTGAGATGCCAAGAAGGGATTCGTCTCTCCCAGTATAGGGGTTGATGTCATAAGATTGTTTGATATAACTATAGTCTGGAAATCCTTGGCCAAGGTGAATAAGATAAACTGAGTGTCAGTTTGATCTTATAGGTTATGAGTTTAATATCAATAAACACTAATCAAGCTATTAGGGTTTGACAGTTTGCCATACCCTAGGCTCAATAGTTTGACATGGTTTGACGAAGAGACCGGACTGTACGGTATTATCATTGAGTGGTCCTGATAAAATTGGATAAGCATCTTGCAGACCTTTATCACAACTTATACCCGGGTGGTCTTCATGTGTAGCTAGCACCTCTGTTGTACTTATGGATATGATCCACTACCGAGTTTTTTAAGTTGGGCCCTAGAGTCACACCAAGCGCGTACTTGAATCCTATGAAACACAATTTATGGAGTGATGCGTATGATTGATACGCATATATGATTTCTTCCGGATACACATAAACGGTTATGTATATCGGTAAAATCGGAATGCTATGTGCTTAGGAAATGAATTCCAGTATTTTTCCCATAAAGTTAACTTTTAGTCAACTAGTTGACTTTTTGGTCAACAGTTGACTTTTGGTCAACTCTTGATTTATTTGGTCATATAGTGACTAATTAGTTAAAGATTGGAATAATACTATATACCGTATTTATGAAATACTGTATTAGTGATAATAATTTGGTATTCTCATTTATGAAATACACATACCATGTATAATGAGTCATGAGATGAGTCACTTAGTGGTATGGTTTGAGCACATGGTTTATTAGCACATGGTTTTGAAATGTAATGATTCATAAGATGATTCATTGCATGACTCACTTGATTAATCATTAATTTTTGATGATTCATTGCATGACTCATAGGATGAGTCATTCATATCATGAACACATTTCACTCTATAAATATGAGCTCTTTTTCTTATGGAAAGGTTAATGAAAAATTGGCTAAGTGTTTTTTCCATAAGAGAATAAAAGAGAGCTCTCCTCTTACTAAACTTTAGCAATCTTTGAGCAAGAGGAAGTAGTAGGATTTTAAGAACCCCGGGGTGGATATCTTGCCTTGTGTCTTAAGAAGACTCCCATTTTATCAAGCTCACTTGAAGACTTGGAGATCCACTACAAGGAGATTTTCTACTACAAGGAGCAAGAGCTAGGGGTTATTCGATCTTCCATCGAATCACGCTACGAAAGTATGACTTTCTAACTCTTGTATGCTCACTTAATAATAAGGATCATGTTAGATTTAATTAGACGATCCATATGAATATTTCATGCTCTCTACATGCTTAGTATTTTTGTACATACATGTCTTCCGCTGTGTATTATGCATGTAGACATAGCACGATTTCCTTCATGGTATCAGAGCTATGGTTCTATCTAATTGAATCTTAACATGTACATCTAACTCATGGAGGACCTTGTTCTTGCTTCTAATTTCTAGTTTACATGAAACTAGTTAATTAATTCAAGTTATTTTATAAAATAATTAATTACAACTAGTGTAGTTGTATGTTAGAAGCTTGTTAGTCTTTTTTGAGTTTGGATAATCCTTATGCTATCTAGTTTCCAATATGTTGCATAACTAGATAGATGCATATTTCTTAATGTTGATTAAGTTATATGATTTATCATCTTGTATGGATGTTATGTTTATGGATGGTAGTGGACAACTATTCTCTTGTATGTTTTGTATTGATGTAATAAAGTTAGAAATGTAATAATTATTTACGACCTCTTCCCTCCCCGAGCATGGGCTACGCCTACGGGTTTAGGCACTTGCTCACCGATCATGGGCTACGCCTACGGGTATAGGCCCTTGTTCGGGTGTGGGGGGGTATGGTTGCTTAGTTTAGTTATTTCATTTATAGCTTTTGCTTTATATTTAATGCAATATTATTACCCATCCTACGAGATGGTTTTTCCATTATAAATGGGGCTTGCACGTCCTATGTTTATATGATTGTAATAATACAGAGTTTGCAAGGGAACAAGCACCGCAAGGAGTTGCATATGGCTTGCTAAAATGTAATTAGTGTAGTTGCATTTTATTTTCTTTAGTTGTCCACTACCATTCTATATAAGTTTTACATTACATATGTTGATATGTTGGTTGTGCCCCAAATTGTAGATGTCAATACAATTGGGTGCTATTTTTTGCAAAGTTTATATCTCTATCTCACTAGAGAATAGTTTTTATTATAAAAACTTATTTTTTAAAACTTTGTGAGACATGGCAATAAGAGTTTATTGACCATAGAGTGGTGAGATCGACATTAACATAGTGTTAGTGTGAAAGATAAATAAACCTAAAGCAGTTAAAAGAGATGTATTTAGAATGAGCTTTTAACTAGTGTCAAGGAAAGTAATTATGAGATATAGCTCATGGGGTGATGCCCAACTTAAGATTAGGGGTGATGCCCAATCTTTCGCGCTATAGTCTTAAAGAGAAGTGGTTACTTAATTAAGGTCCGATAAATATTCCCGGTGAATAGCTCGGAACCCTCCCACCAATCTTGCGCTTTCCTGGCTAGTTTAATTGTTGCAAGTATAAATATAGAGCATCTTTAAACTATATCAAGTTCGATTACGGTAAAAGATTTGAGAAATCGTCCGTAGCCCTCCATCATTTTAGTTAAATACTATTAAGCTTATAAATACTATGTTTGTTGGCATACGTCAAGGCATAACTATTCTATGGCTAAATAGTATTCATCTGTATATAAGATATAAGGATAGCTTAAGTTGGTTATGCAACTTTGTTGGCATACGTCAAGAGTTTGCATAAGTTAAATTTAAGCCAGTCAAGAAATGATGGGTACAAACTTGACTAGCATTTTATGATTTGTTGGCATACGTCAAGGTCATAAAAGACTAGGGGTAAAATCATATCAAGAATTACAAGAGTGTAAAAGACAAAAGTTGTCTACCAATTATTGAATGTGTTAATTTGTTGACATACGCCAAGGTTGATGCATTCAATGATAATTGGATCTTGATCCCACTTGAAAACAATGAGTTGTTTTCCGATCACCTATTATAAGGTTTTGAGGGACTCGAAAAATAGTGGGAGGCATAACTTAGATAAAAATAAACCAAATCTATTTTATGTATTGAACATCTGCTAAAATACCTTTTCTCTCTCTTTCAGGCCATTATGTCTGGTTTAAAACTCATATTGGAACAGAACAAGTTAACCGGTCCTAATTACAAAGACTGGTTGAGGAATGTTAAAATTGCCCTAACTTATGACAAAGTAGCATATGTCCTCACTGCGCCCGAACCTGTTCTAGGCCTAGAACCCACTATAGCGGAAACTGAAATCCGCAATACATGGGATAAAGATTGTTCACTTGCTCAATGCCTCACCATTGCCTCTATGGATTTGGTCCATCAGAGACAACATGAGAATATGGATATCAGATCCATATTTCGTAATACAGAAGAACTGTATGGCGAGCAACCGCGACAAATGAAGTACGCGGCGTCTAGGAATCTGTTCCAGACGAACCTCGTAGCCCCGGCGTGGCCAACGGCCACACCCTCCGGAAAAGCCTCATTGGAAAAGATCGCTGCAAGAAAAGAATAAAAAAAAAAGAGTCAATTGAGACAAAATTCGCTGTAGAGGCAAAATCGCCCATCTAACAGGAAAGGGCCGAACTCGCCTTACGCAAAGAGAGTTCGCCTCCTTCCCGCTAAAGGATTCGCCCGCGGAGACAATAATCATCCTCTAAAGGCAAATAGGGCAAGCTTTGCCCCAAATCGGGGAAGCTACCAAGCATAATGGGTAACACTCATCTCCCTAAAATCTGACGCCTAGGACCTACAAGAGATCGTTCAACGAACCCATCAACATACCTGGGCGCGACTCCAGAGCACCGGCAGGCATGCCGGCGGAGAGACAGTCGGAGTAACGTCCGGGGCCTGCACCCCTCACTTTACACCTCTTAGTTCGGAGGCCATTGTAGGATTGAAGCGGGAATTCTTCCTTGAGGTTCCTTTCAAAGACTTTGAGGGCACGGTAACTCGCCGATGGAGAAGGCTGATTTAAAGGGGAGAGTTGTCATGTGGCCACGACTGCCATCCGAAAGGCGAAAACCCTAAACGGACAGGAGACGTGGCCCACGATCCAAATTCGACGGCCCAGATCAGCCCTCAGTATATCGAAGGAAAACGAGGTTGGCGGTTACATCCGACGGGTTGAATTCGAGAAACCCACGGCCACGATGCGTCGCGGGGCGAAACACACGAAAATCGTGTTGTCAAGTCACGGTGGCTACGACCCGACGAGACCGTGCCGCCTTAGCTGGGAAGCACAAAGCCCTATCGACGGACACGTGGCCCATCTCCCGTCAGATCTGGGCCCGCCTCAAAAAGGAAGGATTTCGCCTGCAAATACTTGGCATGACCCCACGAGTTGCACGAAACTCGGCTCCCCAAAGACTAATTTCGCCTGAACGATTCACTCGCCACTAAAGGTAAAATTACAAACGAAGCCAATAGAATGACCTCGCCTAAACGGCTAGAACCCACGCCTCAGACGGCTAAGGGTTAGAACAGAAATCTTAGCGTTAAGCCTAAGAGAAACTGTTCAACAACTCATCATACTGAGGGGAATAGTATGGCTAGCCCGATTCGAACGGTAATCGGTAAAGGCACATCAAACCCGTTGATAGCTGAGGATTTGCTAAAAATCCTAAATATCAAGTGCGCTTGCTTCGCTGAAAATTTCTTCATTCAAAGTATTCCAGACCACACGCGAGCCGGTTTAGGTCTGAAAACTTTGAAGGGGGTCTTGTAGATGGTAAAAAATACCTCTATAGGCTTACAGGAAATTCGCCTACGGGAAGAGCTCGGCCTAAATCGCGTAGACGTCAGATATGCTCGATTCTAAGTTCGCCTAACGGTCGGCTCGCCAGCACGAGTTAAGATCGATCAGGATGGCGGAAGTTCGCCTTTCACCCAACTCGCCTGCCCGAGTACAAGGTCGAATCCGCCAGCAAACCCCAAGACCGTCGGTACAGCTGGGCATCCGCTACCCCACATGCTGAGATGGACCTCCCCATCCCTCTCGACCCGAAGGGAGAAAGCACAGTACCCCAGGACCGTCAAACGGCCGCTTGCAGTACGCACAGCACGAAGGACTGGACGGGTGTTAAGTCAACCTGAGCATTCATAAATGCGACTCACCTCGGCTGTCCGAGTCAAGAGCTGGACCCGCCGGCACTCGGCAAGTTGGCTAGACCCACTCGAGTACTGTGCACCTACTTCACCGCCTCTCCTGACCGGAAAGGAGAAAGCACCGTGCCCAAAGCACGCCGGACGGTCACGCACATTACGAGAGATCGGATAGACGCCTCATCACTCTGCGAACTCATAAATGCGGTTCATTAATGCTGGTCAGGTCCACTCGAATAACAGACGGCTGTTGCCTCATATACAAGGATGGGCCTTCCTATTTTAGGTGACAGGACATAAAGCACAATCCCTCGAATGACCATTCATGGTATCGAGAAACAGCTAGACGTCTCTGAAGAAGATGTGGTCACATCCCATAATTCAAGGAGGAGTCAAGCTGTCCCTCTTTCATTTAAAAGTCCCTTCCAGCACACTGGAGGAGAGGTCGCAAAACTTGGAGTAAAAGAGTTGAGACCAAGCTGTTAGCAGATCCTTGCCTTACAGCACCACCGCCTAGTTCCGAGCTCCGATCGCCGACGAACTAAGCAGACCCGAACTCTATTGGCCCGAGCTTCTACTGCGTACTGAAGCTCCCGAGCAACCTCATTCGAACGGTCCAAGGGAAGCAGACTCGACACGAGCATCGAGCGAAGCATCCTGTAGCCACCTAAAGTCCCCACACAAAACAAAGAGGGCTTTCCCTCTACTTCTGTTGTAAACATTTGATTTGTTAGTTTGTAATAAGCCTTCTTATTAATACAAACAAACACTCCCTGTTTTCGGGAAATCAAATTTTCACCCTACATTGGCACACCCGTTATGGACGGCAGTTATTTTCGTTTTGGGTTGGTTGACATCCTCTTATATTAGAGCAGGCTACTCGGATGCAATTCGAGATGATGTATTTATTCTTTACGTGGGAGATTTGAGTATGTTTCCTTGACTATTTGTTTTTCATAGAGAGATATATGAATGATTTGATATATGTAAGTACTGACTCTATTTTCTTATATACTCCTACCCCTTCCCCTGGGGAGAGGTAGTGATGATTTCGCTAGCGCTTTGACGCTCGTTGTTTCTCCTCTTTCAGGCAGCGAGTCCGGCGCACGGAGAGTTGCAAGTTGATGAGACTTCTTAGTTGTCTATTTAGCTACTTATTATACCTTGTTGTTATTGCAGAACTTCACATGTAGTTGATTATTTTTAGATTCTAGATTTGTATTTTAGTTTAGAGTTGAGGGCTTTTGTGAGACTTTGTTTATTTGACTCATTGTATTTGAGATCTAGTTTATACTCAGAGATAATTCTATTATATTTCAGTTAAGCTAATATTTGATATTTCTTATGCTTCTTCTGTGTATATCCAGTGTTGCCTATTTCTATTTTTTTTCCTGTCTGTACCCTCACCTATTTATTATTTTCACTAGAGAGATAGTGATTGTGATGGTGAAACATGTCGTAGCATGGTGGTTGGTGCTTGGCAGGTTTGACAATCCAGGTTTCATCTGGGACTACAGCCTTGTATGAACCCTAGGGTGTCATAGCGACCACTATCTGAATTTTATGGGGAGCTGACAGAGATATTCAGCGAGTTAGATCACCGTGATAAGGTGATTATGGAGAGCCCTAATGATGTTGAATCTTACAGGAAATCTATTCAACACTTGAGGGTACACATTTTTCTTACCGGGTTGGATAATGATCTTGAACAAATCTGCGGTGAGATTCTGCGAAGAGATCCCGTTCCTGAATTAGAAGAGGTCTATGCACTGGTTCGACGAGAAGCTCTCCGATGATTGGCAATGACAACTTAGAAAGATACTATAGCTATGATAGCCCGTACTCCTAATTGGTGAAACTCGGAGAGAACAACCGGATCTGGGAACTAGACAAATGCATCTCAATCAAATCCTCGGGGTTCATTGAAACTCGGAGAGAACAACCGGATCTGGGAACTAGACAAATGCATCTCAATCAAATCCTCGGGGTTCATCTTCCAAATATCCTCCATGTTCTGTCAGGGAACTAGACAAATGCATCTCAATCAAATCCTCGGGGTTCATCTTCCAAATATCCTCCATGTTCTGTCAGTTGGAGGACAGGACACTCAAAAAAGGGATGCTATGAAATCATCGGTTATCCTGATTGGTGGAAGGATACTCGGAACCGCCAGATAAATTAGACCATAGATAGAGGCAACAAACAGGCTTTAGGATTACTCACCTCCACAAATACACCTAGTAAAGCTTTACATTCTGTCTCTGTTTTGAATAATACATGGGTGATTGATTCTGGTGCCACTGATCATATGAAATCTAATTCGAAAATGATTACTATTATTACACCATCATCTCTTACTTTTGTTTCCACAGCTAACGGTGCTCCGATTCCCGTTACGGGAAAAGGACCCGTTAATCTATCGAACACCATGAATCTTAACTCTGTCCTAGTAGTACCATCTTTAGAGTATAACCTATTATCTATTTCTCAATCCTAGTAGTACCATCTTTAGAGTATAACCTATTATCTATTTCTCAAATAACTAAGGCTTTACATTGTGTTGTTATCTTCTGGCCAAATAACTAAGGCTTTACATTGTGTTGTTATCTTCTGGCCTTCTCATTGTATTTTTAAGGATATACAGACGAAGAGGATGATTGGTTATGGCGTTAGGCTTGGACAGTTGTACTATCTTGAACCGGAATTGAAAAACACAGCTCTGAACACTAGTACCCCCAGGAAGAAAATTACAGATGATCTTTGGCTATGACATCAACGATTAGGTCACGCATCGTTTGGATACTTAAAGAAACTTTTTCTCTGTTTATGTAATAAAGTTGATTGTTCCATTTTTCTTTGTGAGATTTGTGAATTGTCTAAAAGTCATCGAACTTCCTTTAAACCTTTAATGGATAAAAGTTCAGTTCCATTTATGATTATTCATTCTGATGTATGGGGTCCCTCTCCTGTTTCATCTTTAAGTGGCATACGGTGGTTTGTTACTTTATCGATGATTGCACTCGAATGACATGGGTGTGTCCTATGAAGTCCAAGGGTGAAGTTAGTAGTTTGTTTCAAAAATTTCATAAACAGATCAGTACACAGTATACCGCTACCATTCGAGTCCTTCGCAGTGATAATGGAGGTGAATATATGGGTATCGAGTTACAGACATATTTCAAACTTCACGACATTGTTCATCAGACTACCTGCACATATACCCCTCAACAAAATAGGGTTGCCGAATGAAAAATCACCATTTGTTAGAAGTCGTTCGGGCATCACTAATCGGGACAAAGACACCTGCATCTTATTGGTGTGAAGCCCTCTCCTCGGCAGTTTATTTGGTTAATCGGATCCCCTCCGCCACTCTTGACTTTCAGACACCTTTTGACATCTTAGCTAAACTTGCCGCAGCTCCTACCATACCAAATCTTCCTCCCCGGGTGTTCGGATGTGTTACATTTGTTCACTTACCAAAGGAACAATGGAACAAGCTCGAACCTCGCACCCTCAAGTGTATTTTTGTCGGGTATGCCTCATCCCAAAAAGGTTACCGGTGTTATCATCCCCCTACATAGAAAATGTTTGTCACTATGGATGTGACATTTCATGAAGATACTATGTACTTTGAACGGGCTGATAGAAAATGTTTGTCACTATGGATGTGACATTTCATGAAGATACTATGTACTTTGAACGGGCTGAACTTCAGGGGGACCATTATAAGGAAGTTCAGTTATTTGGAAATACTAGTGAGGAAGAGAGATGCTCAATAGAAGTGCTCCCGACGTTGACTTCAAGCTCAATAGAAGTCCTCCCGACGTTGACTTCAAGCCCAACACCGGCAACCGAGACAACCAAAGTAACGCCAGTTCCTGATAATGTAACAGCAACAACCCTGCCGAATAAAGTTGTGCAGCCCCCGCCTGACTCGAATAACAAATCGTCCACTTCAGATATCCCTAAAACTGAGTCCTCCAAGGTATCATCTTCTATTCCCAGAAAATAACTTCCCAACCGAGCAAATAGAGGTGTACCCAAATCCACATATGATCCAGACCTTACTAGTAAAGCCAAATATCCTATGCATAATTATGTGTCTTATGATCAGTTAACTGCATCTAACAAATCCTTTGCGAATCAATTATCCTCTATATCTATTCCTAACAATGTGCAAGAAGCTGTATGTAATCCAAAATGGAAATCAGCAATGGACGAGGAGATGAAGTCATTATTAAAAATGACACATGAGAATTAACCGAGTTACCAGCAGGAAAAAAGAGGGTGGGATGCAAATGGGTGTACACTGTGAAATTCAAAGCAGATGGAACAATTGAAAGATTCAAAGCGAGATTAGTTTCAAAAGGCTACACACAGACACACGGGATTGATTATCTGGAGACATTCGCACCCGTGGCAAAGATTAATATCGTGTGGGTGTTACTCTCATTAGCTGCTAATTTGGACTGGTCTCTACAACAATTCGATGTAAAAAATGCTTTCCTACATGGAGAGTTAGAGGAAGAGGTGTATATGGAGTTCCCACCTGGATATAATATCCCGATTGAGCATAAAATAAAGTCTGCAAGTTAAAAAAATCCTTGTATGGACTAAAGCAATCCCCCAGAGCCTGGTTTGGGAGATTCACGAGATTGATGCGAAAGTTCAGGTATAGTCAAAGTAATTCTGATCATACTTTGTTTTTGAAGAAGAGTCATGGGAAGATTACAGTAGTTATCATCTATGTCGATGACATGGTCCTCTCAGGAAACGACCCTCATGAACAGCATGCATTGAAGAAGCACCTATCTCAGGAGTTCGAAATGAAAGACCTTGGGGATTTGAAGTATTTTCTGGGTATCGAGGTGTCTAGGTCATCAAAAGGCATCTTCCTATCTCAGAGGAAATATACCCTAGATTTGCTAAATGAAACTGGGATGTCTGCTTGTCAACCATCAGAAACTCCAATAGAAGAAGGAGTGAAGTTAGAAGTTAAAACAGACCAAGTGCCCATTGATAAAGGGCGCTATCAGAGATTGGTGGGAAAATTGATGTATCTGGCACTGATAAAGGGCGCTATCAGAGATTGGTGGGAAAATTGATGTATCTGGCACATACAAGGCCTGATATATCATATGCATTGAGTACATCAGAGATTGGTGGGAAAATTGATGTATCTGGCACATACAAGGCCTGATATATCATATGCATTGAGTACTGTCAGTCAGTTCATGCATAATCTAGGGGTTAAGCATATGAAGACAGTTATGAAGATCATCAGCTATCTTAAGGCAGCCCCTGGAAAAGGAATCTTGTTTCAAAGAAATGAAGACTTCGTAAAGGTTGAAGGATATATTGATGCTGATTGGGCGGGAAATATATGTGACCGAAGGTCTACATCAGGGCACTTCACATTTGTAGGGGGAAACTTGGTCACTTGGAGTAGTAAGAAGCAAAATATGGTATCTCGATCAAGCGCAGAAGCAGAATATCGAGAAATGGCAATCGATATCCAAGAGTTATTGTGGTTGAAATTACTACTGACAGATCTAGGTTTCCCTCCAAAGGAACCTATGATTCTATACTGTGATAATAAAGCAGCATGCAATATCGCACATAATCCAGTTCAGCATGATAGGACAAAGCATGTAGAAGTAGACAGGTTCTTCATCAAAGAAAAGTTAGAAGAGAAAGCCATTTCCGTCCCTCATGTACGCTCGGAAGATCAGCTGGCTGACATACTCACCAAGGCAATAACGAGGAAGATATTTGCCAAGTTAATTAGCAAGTTAGGCATGTTTGATATATGTGTGCCAACTTGAGGGGAAGTATTAGAATATATGGTATTAGAATATATGGTATAGATATATAGTATAGATATATATGGTATAGTTATGATTCCTGGAATCATGGTATATTAGTATTACTTCCTTGTATAGCTCACTTTCTTGTATAGATCCTTCTCTCTATATATAAGGACCATTATATTCTTTCATTGGATCAAGAAAAATCACATAATCTTTTCCCAATATTCCTTCTCTATACTAATCAACATACCGAAGATATACTGTATATGCCAAAAATATATTAAGCACATTTCTTTTAGGTCCAAGTCGATCAAGCTCCACGCGTACTACTCCTCTTCTACTAATTTGACACTATTTTTTAGTGGTGACTCATCATAGCACCCTACTCTTTTGTGAATGGTAATGTCAAAATAGTAGAAGAGGAGTAGTACATTTATCACTATTCTTCAATGCGATGATTATTACAACTATTCTCAAAAGTAGAAGACCACCATCCTCCTTCTTGTACCTCTCTCTTAGGTACTCCTCCTTTTCCTGCATAAATAAAGAAACGATATTCCCTCACTCTCCTAAAACCCCCAAACCCAAAAAATATCCCCTTCAATGTCTCTGCCCATGACAAAGCTTGGGATGGTCCTGACCTAATAGACTATTTTAATCGACAGAACTTCTACACTTAGGCCTTCCTCGCTAATACTAAAGATCTTCAGGAGAGATTAGCGACTGAAATGAAGGGTATGATGCCTGCTAGGGTTAAGACTCTTCTTAAGAGCTGAGGTGATTTATATCGCTTTAGAACTTTAATTCCATTGAATATCTAATTTTTTTTAATGTGATGGAAAGTTGGTTTGCTTCAAAATTGAGTCTTTGCTTCAAAATAAGGAGAGTAATAAGAATAGGAATAGGATGTGTTTAGCATGTTGTAGCAGCAACACATATTATCTTTGTCAATTTTTGACTTGTGAGTCACTTCTTAATTTGACTCCATTGTTCATTAATTTTGATTGAATTTTGATCACAACAATTAGTATGATGATTTATGTTGAAATAATGAATCTTAGAGTGCTTTTATG
The DNA here is from genome assembly GCF_001876935.1 of Asparagus officinalis. Taxonomy (NCBI): domain Eukaryota; kingdom Viridiplantae; phylum Streptophyta; class Magnoliopsida; order Asparagales; family Asparagaceae; genus Asparagus; species Asparagus officinalis. Next base: position 46,844,027 of record NC_033801.1, read on the forward strand.
GAAATATATCATTTAATGATTGGATTGTATAGATAAAAATTAAAATGTGTTTAATTAGTAGTATGTAAGTTTTAGTCCCACATTGGCTAATTGAATGCATTTTAGTTGGTTTAAATTAACATACATATTATTTATGGTATAACAAAGGTGTTAGTATTATATAATTGTGTTGGTATATAAGGGAGCATGCGAGCATGCGGGCACGTGCGAGCTTGCGTGCTCGTGTACACGCATTCGGGGTGTGTGGGCTCGGGTGCGCGGTCCAGGTGTGCGTTTTGGCGCGTGTGCTGGTGCTTGCTCTGGCGCACATGTTGTGCTTTAAACGAGCTTATACGTTTTGCATATGCTCACTTAAAACCAGCTGAATGTTTCGTACGTCACAAATGTTACAAGAATTGAATATGTTTTATTGCAGACGTTACAAACGTTGCAATAACCGTAATTTAAATCTTTGTCTCTCGTGAACCCTATAAAAGGGCCTCTTCTGATCATTTGAAATACACAGAACATAAAATAAAAACTCATATATTCTTCTTCTTTTTTCAATAATTTTGTAAGTTGTTTAGTATTTTAGATTCTGGCGATCTAAAGAAGCAAACAAGGTGTTTACAAGAAGAGAGCGATTCTTTGGACTGCAGTCGTCTCATCCTCGGAAGTACTGTGCAGACCCAACGCTACCGTTGGTGGGGCATAGTTTCTTCAAGGACAGTCCTCTGTTAAGAGGGCGATTAAGCACTTCTGTAAAGTATTTCTAACTTGAAGTGATTTAATAAGATATTTCTAACTCTCTGCTCTTTTCTTTCATTCCTGTATGGTTTGTTATGTACTACTTTGGATTTATTTTTATGCTTGTTTTTCTCAACAATCTTAAAGAATCTATCATTAATTGAAGTTATATCGTCTATTTCTTGAGTTGGTTCATATGCCTCTAAGATGGACATCTCCGGAATGCCTAAAAAGTTCACTGGATAGTTCTTCAAACGTTGGCAACAACATATGAAGATCTGGCTAACGACTAAGGGGATGTTGGCAATGATATTCTAGATGGAAAAAATCCTAATAGTGCAGATGAAATTGCACAGTGGACAGAGAAGGACCAAATAGTCAGATGATGCATTTTGTTAGCTCTGTCCAATGTGCTCTTCGATGTCTATTGTTCATCTTCGGCCACTATAAATGCATTATGGGATGAACTGGACAGAAAATATAATACTAAAGACCTCGGTCTTGAAAAATATTTTGTGTCCAAGTTCTTAAAGTTTTAAATGGTTGAGGGTAAATCTATAATAGAACAAACACATGAACTTCTGTTCATTCTCCATGCTCCGCGAGAATCTAAAATGGAGCTTCCTGAAAATTTTTAAGTTATGGATATTATCGAGAAATTTCCTAATTCTTGGGAGACTTTTGGAATGTCTCTCAAGCATCGTAAGGAAAAAATAAATCTTGATAACTTGATAATTTCCATAGCTATTAAGGAAGAGCAAAAGAATCAAAAATATATTATGCGTGTTGAGCATCAACCTAAAGCAAATGTGATAACTTTTGGGAAAAAGTTTAAAAACAAGCCTAATGACAAACCTGATAACAAAATGAAAGCCAAATATAAGATTCAAAAGAAACCAAAAGCAAACAAACAATATTGGAATTGTGGACATGCTGGACATTGGGCTAAAGTTTGTCCTACAAAGAAAGCTAAAGCCAATTCAGGGTCCACTAGTGTGCCTTAGCTTAACATGGTTATGACCGAGCAAATTGGATTCATGGAAGGGTATGTTTCTATTAACCCTGAATTACTAAATATTTATGAACCAAATGAATGGTCGGTAGACACTGGTGCAAACGTACACATTTGTGTTGACAAATTATTGTTTGTGTCTTATCAGTCTGCAAATGGAAATACTATGAAGATGGGGAACAAACTGCATCTAAAGTGTTAGGATATAGACGAGTGGACCTGAAATTTCCTTCAGGACGGGTTCTATCATTGTATAGGGTGCATCATATTCCTGTTATTCGACGTAATATTATCAGTGGTTCATATTTAGTTATGGAGGGTTATGAGCTTTTTCTTTTAAATGTAATAAAGTAGTTATGTCACATGCTGGATCTTTTATTTTTAAATGCTATGATTCTGATGGAATGTATAAGGTTAGAGCATAACCTGTTCTTAATTCTGAAATAAATAAAATTATTGCTTCTGATTATCCTATTAGCAATAATATAGAATCATCTGATATTTTGCACAAACATCCTGGTCATATTAATTTTAATTATGTAAAAAGAATGATGAATCTTAATATGATTCCAAAACACTCTTTAGATTATAGTAAGAGATGTCAAGTATGTGCAACAACTAAACAAACAAGGAAGTATTTTCAATTAGTTGATAGAAACTATGAGTTGTTTAATTTAGTTCATACTGACATTTGTGAATTTAATGGTGTTTTGACCAAAGACATAAAGAAATACTTTATCACCTTTATAGATGATTATAACAAATATTGTTATGTTTACTTGCTTAAAACTAAAGATGAGCTCAAGAAAACTTTATCATTTTTTAAGAATGAAGCTGAAACCCAAACTGGCAAGAAACTTAAAAGGTTAAGATCTGATAGAGGTGGAGAATATACATCAAATGAGTTTACTCTTCTATGTCAATCTTTTGGCATAGTGCATGAAAAAACTGTTCCTTATTCTCCTCAGTCTAACGGTGTAGCTGAATGAAAAAACAGAACCTTAAAAGATATAATTAATAGTCTACTTGAAAGTTCAGTACGTTCAGTACTTCCTAAATATATGTGAGGAGAGTCTTTGAATACGGCTTTCCATATTCTGAATAGAGTCCCTCAGAAACATAAAGAAAGTAGTTTATTTGAACTTTAAAGATGTCAAAGACAAGCTTGAAATGCGTTAAATGTGGGGGTGTCTAGCAAAAGTGCTAATCCCATAACACAAGAGGAAGAAACTAGTTCCTAAGACAGTAGACTCTATCTTTTTGGGTTATGTAGAGAACACCTATACTTTGAGATTCTTAGTGATCAAATCTGAAATCCCAAGCATAGATATTAATATAATTGTTGAATTTCGTGATGCAACATTCTTTGAGGATGTTTTCCCTATGAAAATTGGAATGCCTCAAAATATTTCTAATGAAAATTTAGTATATGTCTCAACTTTCATTCCTGATCATGTGGAAAGGATGACAAATATGGGGATAGATAGTCTTAAATCTGAATCTAAAAGATCAGATGATTTAGAAGAACCTAGAATGAGTAATAGAGCTAGGATCGTCAAGAATTTTGAAAGTGACTTTGTCACTTACAATATCGAGGAGGATCCTATTTCCTACAGATCCGCTATGGCCTCAAAAGAGGCTAAATAGTTGAAGGAAGCTATCAAAAGTGAAATGGATTCTATTATCCTTAGTGTGCATATCCGCCGGATTATCCTTTGTGTGAATCTTCACAATCTTTACATCGCCATCTTTAAGAATATCTCAAACGAAGAAATAATGAACGTCAATGTACTTCGTCCTTGCATAAAAAACCTAATTCTTCGCCAAATAGATAACACTCATGCTATCACAGTGAATAGTGACAGATCGCTACGATATACCAAGTTCCTCCAAAAGTCCTCGAAGCAAAATAGCCTCCTTCACACCTCTGTAATTGCCATATACTTTTCCTCCATCGTCGACAAAGCCACCGTAGACTGTAAGGTGCATCTTCAACACACCGGCGTACGGGTCAAAGTAAACACATATCCCGTCATAGACCGGCGCTTATCCAAATCACCAGCATAATCTGAATCAACATAACCAATACACAATTGCCCATCTCTAGTGTCCCGCTCAAAAACTAAACTAACATTGAGAGTACCTCGAATATACCTCAAAATCTATCTCACGGTGTCCCAATGACCCACTCCTGGATCGTGCATGTATCTCGAAACTATGCTCACCACCTGTGACAAATCCTACCTCGTACATACCATCACGTACATCAAGCTCCCAACCACGCTCATATATAGAGTCTTCGACATTAACTCTCTATCTTCAACCGTCTTCGGTAAAAAAATCAGCTGAAAGCTTCAAATAGACTCCCAAAGGTACACTAACTGGCTTCTTATCCATACTGACATGAAATCGTTGTAGAATCTTCTACAAATAAGTCACCTGTTGTTTGTTGGAAATTTTGTAACAAGAAAACTATGAAAGAATTGCGTTTGACTTTATTCTCTCTAACTGCTTAGAAAAAGAATGATTACAACTCTCTCTACTCTCGATTATAATTTGAATTCCTGATTACAAAAGAGAAGAGAATGATCTGGATTCTCCCCTTTGTTTAATTCTGGGTTCTTCACGGTAGCGATGAGATGCCTCCCTCGAATGCTCGCGTCGAGTTTGCTTCTCGTTGACGATCCGACGTCTTGTTTCACTGGAACATGATCTTCTCCTCACAATTTGACGTTGTGGAGAACTCTGAACGAGTTTAAAACTCTATGAAAGAGTTGATTTAACCGAAAGTCGGTTATAAGCCAATGATGAAGAAGATCTTGTTGCCGATCTCCAAAGCTCCAACCGAAGGATGAAGGATCCTCTTTTCGCTGCCAAGAAGTTCCAACCGACCGAACCCTTGAACTGAATTGATTTTTAGTTATTTATAGGGGATTAAGGGGTGTAACCACCTCCTTAATTCGCTCCTAAGTGGGGCTAATGAGATGTAACCGCCCCTTAAATCACTCCTGAGTGGAGTTGTGATCCCCTCAGATCGTGGGAAACGGTTTTGAAACCGTTCAGCTCGTGTTTGAACGAGTCAAACGCAAATCCTGTATTCTGGAATGAAATCTGCGTTTGAACACAGTGTTTGCGAGCTGCGTCTGGCGGCAGTTAGAGCTGCGTCTGGCAGCGAGTGAAGCTGTGTTTGGTAGCGGTATAGAGTTGCGTCTGGCAGCGGTTGGAGCTGCGTTGGGCAGTGGTTGGAGCTGCGTTGAGCAGCGGTTGGAGCTGTGTTGGGCTGCGGTATGAGCTGCGTTCGTGGCTATGAACACGATGCGTCTTGATGCTGGTGTGCGGGGAGGACTTCCGCAGCTTTCTTGGTTTGAAGAGACCATTGATTTGTAGTCTCTTTCTGTCGAAGCGTTGCAAAGATCGTCATTTTGTAATCTTTGCTTTAGCTCTCGATTGTAACTCCCGATGTTGATTGTGAAGGCTGTTGAAGTAGAGCTTCCATCAGTTGTCGTGAAGGTCGTCAGATTGTAACCTTCAGCGATCTACGTGAAAGTCTTCAAATTGTAGCCTTCTGGAAGTCGTCAGATTGTAACTTCCATCATCGGTGTTTGATGGGGATCAGCTATCTATTGTGATTTTTAGACAGCCTACAGAACCCCCTCCAAAGTTTTCGAAAGTTTGCGGTTGACTGGGACGAATTTTCGGAATACTTTGGATCTCAACTCTGATCTTGGAGCTGTTGATTTCTTGTGGTAAAGGATTTGTTCTCTGCACTTGCTTCGAAGGCATCTTGGTTGAAGGGATTTGCCACTAGGACCTGTGTGAAGGTATGCGCCATAATCCTGCTTCTGGACTGTGGGGATGGACCCTGCATTTTGAACTTGAGATGCGAGTCTCACCCTTGCATGTTGAATTTGGAACACGGGTGTGACCTCGGCGTTCGGTTTTTGCATCGTGGGTCTGACCTCAACGTTTTGACTTAAGACATGGAAGTGGCTTCCGTGTATTTTTGACTAAGTCTTTGAGACTTGTCTTTGGCTCATCTGTTTTAAGTCTCGGCTCACATCCATTAAGCTGATGGACCTGCAAACGTGCATAGGATTTTTGGCAAACCCTCAGCCATCAACGGATTTGATAAGCCTTTACCGACTACCGTTTGAGTCGGGCTAGCATGTGGATTGTCTAAGTCCGTTCCACATGTAACGTTGTGCTAAGAGAATGAACCCTCTTAGACTTGATGCTATGATTTTTAATATATAGACTTTGTCATTTTCACAGGAAAAGACTAACCGGCAATGCGTGTTAGGCGTAGGCTTATCTCTAATTAGGGATCGAGATAAAGTCCCTCATGCGTATAAAGTATGGATTTTGGCGTTATTAATAACAACCTGCTATGATATTGAATACATAGGCTTTGTCATTATTACGAGAATGGGCTACCCGGCAGCATGTGTTAGATACATACTTATCTCTAATTAGGGGTCGAGATAAAGTCCCCCATGCGTGAAGGCATGGATTTTTGGTGTCGTTTCTTCCTGTGTGGCTTGAAACACCGAAAGAAAGTTGGAAGTGCCAGAGGTATGGTATTAACTTGGCGTGAATTTTCACTTAGAGTGAAATTCAGAAACTTTCTTTATTATCACTAGGATAATTTCAGAAAATCTCTAATCCACTGGGGATTTTATAATGAAAACTTGCTATTCTTGTTGAAAAAGGATTAACAAGTTCATTGGGTGGGTTTGACTGTTAGAGGTGTGATGTTAACCTAACAGTATTTTATGAACCTATCGCTCTATTAAAGAGAGTCGATAAGTTGATTATGTCGTCAGAGGTGTGATATTAACTTGACGGGTTTGTGGACCTATCGCTCCATTAAAGAGAGTCAATAAGTTGATTTTGTCAAAGGTGTAGGATTAACGTGACAAGAAAATGTTGTGATCGGGGTAACTTTGTGGACTTATCATCCTATTGACGAAGATTGATAAGTGGATTGTCAGAGGTTTGGTGTTAACATGACAGGTTTTGTGTTGCGATTGGAGTAACTTTGTGGACTTATCATCCTATTGAAGATGATTGATAAGTGGGTTGTCAGAGGTTTAGTGTTAACGTGACGAGAGTATGTTGCGATCGGAGCAACTTTGTGGACTTATCATCCTATTGATGAGGATTGATAAGTGGATTTTGTCAGAGGTGTGATATTAACGTGACAGGAAGATGTTGCGATCAGGGCAACTTTGAGGACTTATCATCCTATTGACGAGGATTGATAAGTGGATTGTTGTCAGAGGTATAGTGTTAACATGACGGGAATTTGTGTTGCGATTGGAGCAACTTTGTGGACTTATCATCCTATTGACGAGGATTGATAAGTGGGTTTTGTCAGAGGTTTAGTGTTAACGTGACAGGATTTGTGTTGTGATTGGAGCAACTTTGTGGACTTATCATCCTATTGACGAGGATTGATAAGTGGGTTTTGTCAGAGGTTTAGTGTTAACGTGACAGGATTTGTGTTGCGATCGGAGCAACTTTGTGGACTTATCATCCTATTGAAGAGGATTGATAAGTGGGTTGTTGTCAGAGGTATATTGTTAACGTGACAGGAATTTGTGTACTTGTAATTTGAACAAGATTTTGGGGACTAGCGTCTCGCTGGGGAGAATTGCTAAGTGAGTTTATCATCAGGAGCGATGAATTTTGATACCAAGATTTTTAAGACTTAGTGTCTTGCTGGGGAAGATTGCGATTTGAGCAATTTTGAGGACCTATCATCCTATTGGAGAGGATTGATAAGTTTATTGTCAGAGGTGTATTGTTAACGTGTGACAAATTGGGAGTAATGCGAGTTGAATGCAGATTCATTACTCTTAATCCAATGGATTCCAAGTAACCAACCCCCAGTCTTGATTAAGACTTAGCAGGAGAATAAAAAAAGGTAGACAAGGCACATCACCTAGTGGGGCACTATCCATGAAGTCGGAATAGAGGCACATCACCTGGTAGACCATTATCTGATGAGTTTGATTATCAGAGGTAACTGTTAACGTGATAGTTTTTTTTTGTGGACCTACCATCCTGTTGAAGAGGATTGGTAGGAGAATTTGGAGGGAATGGACTATCAGAGGTGATCATTAACATGATAGTTTTGGTGGACCCGACATCCTATTGAAGAGGATTGGCGGGGGAATTTGGAGAAACTAGACTATCAGAGGTAACTGTTAACGTGATAGTTTTGGTGGACCCGTCATCCTATTAAAGAGGATTGGTGGGGGAATTTGGAGAAAGTAGACTATCAGAGGTGATCATTAACGTGATAGTTTTAGTGGACCCGCCATCCTATTAAAGAGGATTGGTGGGGGAATTTGGAGGAAAAGGACTATCAGAGGTGACGGTTAACGTGATAGTTTTGGTGGACCCTCCATCCTACTTGAAGAGGATTGGTGGGGGAATTTGGAGAGACTAGACTATCAGAGGTAACTGTTAACGTGATAGTTTTGGTGGACCCGCCATCCTATTGAGGAGGATTGGTGGGGGAATTTGGAGAAAGTAGACTATCAGAGGTGATCATTAACGTGATAGTTTTAGTGGACCCGCCATCCTACTGAAGAGGACTGGTAGGAGAATTTGGAGAAAATAGACTATCAGAGGTAACTGTTAACGTGATAGTTTTGGTGGATTTCGTGGTTGACGGAGGTGTTCTATTGAATATGACAACTCAGAAAATTTATTGCTCATAATCGAATGAACTACAAACAAACCAACCCCTAGTCTTGAACAAGTGCAGGGGGGAAAAGGGTAGACATGGCACATCGCCTAATGGGCCATTATCTAATGAGGTTGACTATCAGAGGTAATTATTAACGTGATAGTTGTTGGACCCGCAATCCTATTAGAAAGGATTGGCTTCAGCATCCGTGGTATCTTCTGGTTCTGACTGAGAAGATTGAGCTTGGTTCGATTTCTCAGGAGAAGATTGGGCTTGGTCTGATTCCTCAGGTTGATCCTGCTTACTTTGTTCTTCAGTTTTGATCCTGGCAATAATCTTTTGAGTCTGTTCGCCTTGAGAGATCAGTTGTCTCCAGGAACGGCATTCGACAACCCCTATTCGGGCTAGGAGGTCGGTTTGCAAATTATGTCAACAGGTCTCCACTAGGGTAGACTGTGTCATACCTGTCGGACATCGCAGAGCCATGTTTCGAAACCTTTTGACGAAGGCTTTGACAGACTCCCTCTTCTTCTGCTTAGTGGCGAGAAGGGTATGGATGGAGACTTCTATATCATCTTCAAAGAATCTTGATAGGAAGAGTCTCTCTAGATCCGTCCACTTTTGGATACATCCCACAGGAAGTTTCCTGAACCATTCAAAGGCAACTCCCTTGAGGGTGCCAATGAATAATCGAGCAAGTATGGCGTCGTTTGATATCACATTCCCAGTCTATGACTTAAAATGATAGATATGTTGGTTCGGTGATTCCGTGCCGTCAAAAGTTTGTAGCGTCGGGACCTCGAATTTTAGAGGATAAGGGACTGCATCTCATTCGGCAGGATAGGGTCTGACAACTCCCTCTTCTTGGAGCTCGCTTCTGTTAGAAATGGCATTGAGGCGGGCTTCCAATTCTTCCATTTTAGCAGATTGGAGATTCTGCTCGTTCTCAGTCTCTCTTCCTTTATCAGAGGAAGATTCCAGGTTGTGGGCTTCTTGATCAGAAGTAGCACCATCAACCACTTTTTCCTTCCCTCTGCTTGTGTGAGGTCGGGATGAAGACGTTTTTCCTCTCCGGGAGGATTCTTGCCTAGGTGGCGAATCCGTCTTCTGAGATTTAGCCTTGTCTGTGACGAGTTGAGTCAACAGGTCTAGGAGTTCATTGAGGGTCTTCTGATGTAATTTGAGCATGGCGTCTTGCTCAGCAACCCTCTTTGAAAGATCTTCAGAATGTTCTGCCATGTGGGTGAAGCTCTCATGCCCAATAAAAGAGCTTGATGATTGAGACTCCGCAATGGCTGAGTGTTCATCATCAGAATTAGTTCCTTTGGCTAACCGCCAATAGTTGATAGAGGGAATGGCTCCTGTTCACGTCCGAGTGCGTCGGTAGATCCCTTCAAACTCGTTAGCGATTTCTCTGACGGTCGGCGAACGACTTGTCTCAGAGTCATCGGAACTAGGACCTGAGGCTTTCCCTCTGCCGATCACATTGATAGTGACCCCAGGATA
>NC_033801.1:46854338-46876447 GCF_001876935.1 Asparagus officinalis
TTGCTGGTGAAACGCAGTCTTGAAGTCTGCATTTTGGTTCTGAAACGCATATTTGAGAGTTGCGTTCATTTTGTGGAACGCGCCCATGAGGGTTACGTTCATTTTGTGGAACGCGCCCCTAAGGGTTGCGCTCAGTCTTCTTCACACAGAGCCTATGTTTGGGCTCATAGACGCGATACTTGCATTCTGAAATAGAAACGCAGGGCATAGGGTCGCGTTTAGGCTCACAAACACGAAGCTCATGTTGACTTGAGGATCGGCATTCTCGGAGATGTGCTCAGGGATCTCCTCCTCCGTCGAGCGGCGTTCTTCTTAGCCTGCTTCAAGGCCTTTGCAGCGACGCCATCATCTGTGTTGATCAAGTTTGTCGCCTCAATGGACATCTTTCGACCCGATACCCGTCATCTTGGCGCGGGTTTGGCTGAAGCTGAGCCCACTCCATTAGGGGAGGGGCTGTCTGAGCAGTCTTCCTTAGGTGGTCCGGCTGCAATTGGAGCAGTTGGAGCTTTAGTCTCTTTGGAGACTTTGTGGATCTTGCGCATAGCCTTGGGGCTAAGGGATCCGGAGGAGAGGGCCTCCTCAAAGTTGGCTTGATCAAACTCTACCACAAGAGTTTCGACGGTTGTTCCAGTGAGATGAACATCGGATTGCGCCACCACTTCTTCATCAGAGAAGCTAGTCCCCAGCGGAGTCGCCATCTTTTGTTTGTTGGAAATTTTGTAACAAGAAAACTATTAAAGAATTGCGTTTGACTTTATTCTCTCTAACTGCTTAGAAAAAGAATGATTACAACTCTCTCTACTCTCGATTATAATTTGAATTCCTGATTACAAAAGAGAAGAGAATGATATTGATTCTCCCCTTTGTTTAATTCTGGGTTCTTCACGGTAGCGATGAGATGCCTCCCTCGAATGCTTGCGTCGAGTTTGCTTCTCGTTGACGATCCGAATATCTATACTCACTGGGAACATGATCTTCTCCTCATGATTTGACGTTGTGGAGAACTCTGAACGAGTTTAAACTCTATGAAAGAGTTGATTTAACCGAAAGTCGGTTATAAGCCAAGGATGAAGAAGATCTTGTTGCCGATCTCCAAAGCTCCAACCGAAGGATGAAGGATCCTCTTTTCACTGCCAAGAAGTTCCAACCGACCGAACCCTTGAACTGAATTGATTTTCAGTTATTTATAGGGGATTAAGGAGTGTAACCACCTCCTTAATTCGCTCCTAAGTGGGGCTAATGAGATGTAACCGCCCCTTAAATCACTCCTGAGTGGAGTTGTGATCCCCTCAGATCATGGAAAACGGTTTTGAAACCGTTCAGCTCGTGTTTGAACGAGTCAAACGCAAATCCTGTATTCTGGAATAAAATCTGCGTTTGAACGCAGTGTTTGCGAGCTGCGTCTGGCAGCGGTTAGAGTTGCGTCTGGCAGCGAGTGAAGCTGCGTTTGGTAGCGGTATAGAGTTGCGTCTGGCAGCGCTTGGAGCTACGTTGAGCATCGATTGGAGCTGCGTTGGACTGCGGTATGAGCTGCATTCGTGGCTATGAACACGATGCGTCTTGATGCTGGTGTGCGGGGAGGACTTCCGCAGCTTGATTTGAAGAGACCGTCGATTTGTAATCTCTTTCTGTCGAAGCGTTGCAAAGATCGTCATTTTGTAATCTTTGCTTTAGCTCTCTGATATGTGAGAGTCGTCAGATTGTAACTCCCGATGTTGATTATGAAGGCTGTTTGATTAGAGATTCCATCAGTTGTCGTGAAGTTGTCAAATTGTAACCTTTAGCGATCTACGTGGAAGTCTTCAAATTGTAACCTTCTGGAAGTCGTCAGAGTGTAACTTCCATCATCGGTGTTTTGATGGGGATCAACTATCTATTGTGATTTTTAGACAGCCTACACCTATGTCAAACAAATTCTGCCCTTCTTTTTGTCTCTGTCGATCTCCATCCCTAAAATGTGCTTAGCCTCACCCAAATCTTTCATCTCAAACTCCTTTGAAAGTTGTACTTTTAACTCATCTATAGCAGACCTGGAAATAGAGGCAACCAACAAGTCATCGACATAAAGAAAAAAATAAATGTATGCATCTCCTTTCAACTTGCAAAAATACACATAAGGATCAAACTGGCTCCAAGTATACGTATGGAAGATCATAAATCCATCGTATCGTCTATACCACTATCAAGGAGACTGCTTCAAACCGTATAATGATTTTTTCAACCTACAAACCAACTTATCATTCCCTGCAGCTCGGAATCCCAATGGCTGAGTCATATATATCTCTTCATCAAGATCACCATGAAGAAATAACATCTTTATATCTAACTGATCTAACTCTAAACCATACTGTGCCACCAAAGCTAGCAAAATCTGAATCGAAGAGTGCTTCACAACCGGAGAGAAATCCTCACTATAATCAATATCTTCCTCCTGTGCATAGCCCTTCGCAACCAACCTAGCCTTGAATCTCACTAGAGTGCCTTCAATGTCCTCCTTCTTCGTGTATACCCACTTGCAACCAATTACCTTCCACCCCCTTGGAAGCTCAACAAGCTCCCATGTATTGTTCTTGTGAAGAGGCTCCATCTCCTCCTGCATAGCTACCTACTACGAAACAGCCTCCAAACTCTGCTTGGTCTCTCTAAAAGTAGTAGTCACCAACTCATCTATACTCTCCACCAAAAGTACATATGCAACTATGTGTCGGTATACCGTGCTGGCATCTGTATGTCTCTCCTTTATCTCCGAACTGCAATAAAATCCTGAACATGAGCCGTCGGTCCCTGATCCTGCACATCTGTACCCGTATCCTCCTCGTTGTCGCCATACTCACCTGGTGTCACCTTAGTCGGCACTCTAATGGATACTATACCATCTGGATAATGTGGAGTTGTATTGATATCCACCACCTGCGATATCTTCTCTGTCGGAGTGCTCTCCACCTGATGAGAGCTGGGAAGCTTCAAAACTGAATCCTCATCAAAAGTGACGTATCTACTAAGCACAATCTTCCTATCAACTGGATCCCATAGCTTGTATCCCTTGACACCACGCTTGAATTCTATAAATATGACATTCCTAGCTCGGGTTCTAACTTATCAGTCTTAACATGATAGTATGCAGGGCACCCAAATACCTTGAGCTGGTCATAGTCATGTGCTGGCTCTCCCGACCACATCTCCATAGGGGTCTTCCCTTCAATCGCAGTTGAAGGCAGCCTGTTAATAAGGGGGCTCGCATATGAAAGTACCTCAGCCCAAAAGATCTTCTCCAAACCACTATGCGCCAACAAATATTAGATCTTTTCCAGCAAAGACAATTTAACCTCTCTGCCACCTTATTCTGTTGAGGTGTATGACTAACTGTAAAGTGTCTCTCTATGCCCTCGTCTCGACATAGCTACTGAAAGGGGTCTGGTGTGTACTCACCACCGTTGTCGGATCGCAACGTCTTGATCTTTCTCCTAGTCTGTAGTTCCAATATCTTCTTCCACTCCACAAATATATCTAGAACTTCACTCTTCTTTGCCATGGTGTACACCCAATAACGCCTAGAATAGTCATCAACGAACGTTGTTGGCCTTTTTGTTTTGATGATGTTTAATAAACAACTTACTACTAATATTGTTTGTCTAGTGTTTGTATTTTTTTATTTATTATATACAAACAATATGTTGGAGGATTGATGGAATTAAACTTTAACGATCATATCCAATGGAGGTTGGCGGAATTATGGTATGAAGCCCTTGCAATTCAAGTTGAAGATCCAAGTTCAAGCTTCATCTACAAGTTTACCAAGAAGAGCTTATTGAAGATCATGATCAGTTGCTTGGGTAAATAGTTTAGGTTTTATATTATGTGTGTTTAGTACTTTAAGCTCAATATCATATACACACACATTTTATTGGTTATATATATATATATATATATACATACATGTTTTGGTTTTTAAGTTTATATAAATATGAAATTATATATTTTATATTTATTGTTTTGATTTGGTTTAGCTTTATAGATATGAAATAAATATACATTCATATACATATTTTATGTTTCATATATATTATTTTGTTAAATGCATATTGTGCAAAACTTTATTTTTGCATAATATTGAGTTTTTGGTTTATAGACTTAACAATAATAGTTTATATCTTTAATCAAGTCTATAAAATTATTTTACAAAGTTTCAAAAATTGGTTTATGTCAAAACATCAAAATTCAAGTATCTTATGTTTTCATGTTTTGGACATATTTACAAAATAATAATATTTACAAATGGGAGGTGCTTTTTGAAAACTAGTTCTTGTAACATGTTCATTTTCATATTTACAAGCATTCTCCAAAGTTTTATATTTTTCTGAATTTATTTGCTATTTTTAAATCAAGTTTAAAAATCATCATTTCTGTTTTCAAACCTGGGTATCTGATATATCTGTCCGCGGTCGACCGGAGTGGTCGCGGTGGTCGACCGCTAATTGTCCAGAGACCCATTTCTATTTTTAGCCATTCGCGGTCGATCGACCGTGTCTCTGCGGTCGACCGCCGAAGTAGTCGTTGCATAGTAATGGCTAGTTTCTAGTTTTGTTATTTTGAGAGTTTTAGGAGTTTTTTTAGGTTGTTTTCTTCTACCATATATATACCCCATTGCATTTATCATTCCCACCCAACCAAGAGTGTTTAAAAATAAGTTTTAAGGGTGTTTAAAAATTCGTTTAAGTTTGTTTAAAAGTTTATTTGTGAAGAAATTTTCACAAGGGCTTGAGGAGATTATCCTTTGGTGTTTGAGCATTCAACTCATCTCCCTCTCTCTCTCTCTTGTCATTCATTGAAGAAGTTTTCTAAACTCCTATCTAGCTATTTATTTGTTTTGATTATAATTTCCATAAGCTAGATTTATATTGAGTTTAGTTTACTTGATTATACTCTTTGTTCACACATAACCTATTGAGCTTATTGTATTTGCATACATAGTATAATTTGGGGTTGTGGGTTTGTGACTTAGAGTGTGAGCTTTCATTGTGTTCTCGTCCATAGTAAAGAATAAATATTTGTTATATTGAGCCTAATTGTGATGATACACTTTGTAATACACTTGTACACCGAGAGGAGTGTGTGATAAGAGACGGGGTTGTCCCAAGAGGAGTGGGGTAGGTGGTAATACCTAGAGGTAAGTTGTAATTCCTAATACTTAAGGGAGACACGGACTAGAGACCAATACTTATAGGGTGTAAAGTGTGATTACAAGAGTGTGAGATTATAAAGTTTTCAGTAAGCTAGAAAATCCAGTGTGTGGTGTAAACGTTATTCGGGTGAGCGTAGAAAACCCGGTTGTGATAGTGAATTTCTCCCCGGAAGTGGGAGCGAAGACGTAGGACGGAAGGTCCGAACTCCGTGATCATTTGCTTGTATTTGAGTTTGCTTTGGCGTTTCATTTGTACTTAGTATTCATTACGTTCTTGTCGCCATTGTCAATTGCTCTTTGTTTATCTTGTCCACTATCTTGTTTATATTGCTTTGTGTTTATATCACATTTAGTTTCATATCCTTGCATATTAAGTGTTGCATATCTAATTTGCTAGGATATTTATTAGTAAGTTTTTAATTGACATTAAATCGGATTAGATTAGCATAAACCCTATTCACGCCCCCTCTAGGGTTCTTTCCTAGTGGCATTAGGGTCTAATAAACGTGACGAACCAATATCGATCACCAAGTGATGCAGTCTTTGTGGGACCCTAAATATCTGTGTGCACGTAATCCAGGATGCCCCTCGTCCTATGAATGACTATCCCAAACTTCATATTCGTCTTATTGCTATGAACAAAGTGCTCATAAAACTCAATCTTTCCATTCTTGGCTCCCTTCAATAGTCCTTGCTTGCACAATGCCTGTAGTAACTTCTCTCCTGTGTGCCCTAACCTGTCGTGCCAAAGTCTGTTCATGTTCGCCTCTAAAATAGCTGAATCTACCTGGCTAATCTCAGTGCTCCCCTTCAGATAATACAAGTTTCAACTGCGGACTCCCTTCATCACCAATAAAGATCCCTTAGTAACCTCTGCTACAGCGTATTCAAAGGTCACATTGAATCCTTTTGCCTCCAAAACTCCAACAGAAATAAAATTCTTTTTCAGCTGAGGAACAAATCTCACCTCTTTCAATTCACAGACTACTCCATCGTGCATCCGAATCCTCACAGTACTTATCCCATTAATATCACAGGATTATTCATTTCCCATGACAACAACACCCCCATCGTGTCTTTCAAATGATGTAAACCAATCTCGCCTAGGAGTCATATGATAAGTAGCGTCAGAATCAAGCATCCAATCTGATGCATCTAAATGGTTCACTTCTGGAGTAATCAAAAGAGAAAAGCTTGAATCATTGGAATCATCGCCTTTCGCAACATTCACCTCATTGGCCTTCGGGCCCTTTTTCTTGCCATTCTCCTTCTCTTTAATCTTTGGACAGTTTCTCTTCCAATGCCCTTGTTCCTTACAGAACGCACACTGGTTCTTCAATAACTAGTGACGACCTCTAGACTTTGACCTATTCCTATTACCACCTTTTGGATATGGGCTTCTTCCTCTCGTCGATAAGGCCTCTCCTGAAGTACTAGCGTGAGAAGTCTCTTTGTCCTTCCTCCTCAAATCATAGTTCGTCAAAGCGTTAGTTACTTTACTATAGCTGATAGAAGATCTCCCATTAAACAAAGTAAGCACAAAGGTATCATACTTCTCATCAGGTAAGGAACCCAAAAAAATAATCGTATTGTACTCATCTGATATCTTCTCATCAACATTCGCCAAGTCCGACAACAACTTAGTATAGTTATTCACATGAACTACTAGTAAGGTGCCCCTGGACATCTGAAATCTGAATAATCTATACAGCGAGTGCAATTGGTTCTCAACACTCTTCGTAAGATACTTATTGTTGAGAATCTCCCACATCTTCATTGCAGACGTTACCCCAATCACATCATACTTCAGCTCATGTTCCAAACAGGATCTGATCACACCACAAGCGTTCCTATTCATCTTTTCCCATATCGCCTCCTCGTATTTTGGTGGCCTCTCATGGATCATGATGGTCTCTTCTAAATTTTGAACACTGAGAGCGTCATGTACATCGCTCATCCACAAACCAAAATTGATTTTTCCGTCATATTTAACCACACTAATTTTAGTGTTTTGAAAACCAACTTGAACTGTATCCGCTATCTTACTGCTTTCACCAACTTCTCCACCCATACTTATAAACTCTAAATTACAAAGAAAGATTCAAACTTTGAAAGGATTGAGGAATTACCCAATTAAACCATAGATTGGATTCCAAATAGAACTCCTAGCCACACGAGGAAAACAAGATCTTCAACGATAACCCCAAACCCTATCTCCACCGAAGCCTAGACCTCCAAGAACTAAGCTTCCACGACGAATCTTTATCCACCTAATGCCAAAACCCTAGATCTGAAACCCTAGTGCTCTGATACCAATTGTTGCGCGCCGTGCGGAAGCGTGCTCGACAACCAAACGAGTCGGTGAGCGATGAGAGAAGAGAACCAAACCAAATTACGGGTGCAATTCATAAAATAACGACCAAAATCACACACAAACACATGGATTTACGTGGTTCGACAATTTCCTACGTCTACGGGAAGAGGATGGGGAGATTTCACTATATGAAGAAGAAATACAACGGGTTACAACTCACAAAATCACTCAAATATAACCCTAACCAAAGTTCTCAACTCTCTCACAATATCTCCCTCTCAAAGTGCTCAAAAACCCGTTAATTCTCTCCTTAAGAAACCCTAAAAACATGGTTCTATTTATAACAAAACACAAATCCCAAACAGATTGGGATTCTAAAAACGAGTCTGCCACACCCACACACCACACCCTTGAAAACAGGACAGATTCTGCCACACCCAGGTGTGACAGACACCATACTCATGTCAACAGGAACAGATTCTGTCACACCAGGCCAGGGTGTGGCATACACCACCAGGGTGTCATGAAGTCTGTCTTGTTTATTTTTCACGTTTTTCTCAATTATTTTTCTCAATTCCTTTGTCGTTTTCACACTTATAAGTTATTCACAAATAAAAAGACGTCTTCAAAGAAAAGGAAATTGAGGGGGAGGGATACATTGTTCGCAAATGATTAAATTTAAGATTTTTCTATAAATAATATTTTAATTATTATAAATTATAGATATGGTGGTTTGGTGTGAAAATGTTAAAGTTCATAGGGGTTTCTAAAACGCCCCAACATTTTAGCGTGGTTATGTATACCCACAATATTATGCAAAATTAATCGTTTGGCAAATTTTAGGGTGGTTATGTAAGCCCACAAGATTGAGCAAAATTAACCATTTGGCTGAATCTTTAATTTAAAAAAAAAATCCGCATCTATTCATAAATCTGTTTTTATCATAGAATAATCTATACTTCCTATAAATCGAGAATAAATAGAACTTTACCTTCTAGAAAACCAAATATTTATTAGAGAATGCATATGTTCTTTTCTTGCTGTTACTTGTCACTGTTTTTGCTGCTCTTTATAGAACATGATTATGAGTAGGTTTACTTAAACCATAAGCAAGCGAAGCGTATACTCTTTAGCTGCTCCTCTCTCTCTCAAGAACGGGAAAAAGGCGTGCATGTGAGCTGTGCGTGGAGGCGACTCACGATTGGATCCAGCTCATCAACAAACTAACTGCGCCTTTCAGGAAATTACCCGCATAAAAGCCATACACACACAAACTCCTCTATCCACCATCCGTAGATCATCCGAAGGTCATTCTTAGCTCGCACGAAACTTTCCATGCGCAAGTTCCGTACTTTGGACGTTGGAGCAGGAGAATTTTTTTGAATTGCTTGGCTCGTGCCTCCTACATAATGGGGTCTCCCACGCCACGACTCTCCCAGCTTTTTTCGTGGGGCCCACGTTCTCAGGCCCTGATGCTCCTTGTTAAACAATATGGCCTCGACACGGCCCTAGGGGAGGGTTGAGATTCCAACCACGCCCTCGCAACGTTCCGAAATGAGTCGGAGCAAGCGGCACGATCGTGGGGGTATTTTAGTCAGAGCAGCATCCTTGGGTTTTACAACGGTAAGTCAAGGAGGGTTAGGTTAACGGGAGGTAACCAACAGCGGAAAACGCGAACACATTTCAATGTGGGTCCCACGTCCCACTTCCTTAGCCCGACCCTTGCTCTCCTTCCCTCATAAGCAAGCTGCTTCGTTTTTTTTTGCACAAACGCAGCTGTCTTCTTACTTATTACAAATATATTAATTAAATCAAAAACATATTTTCACATGAAAGAGCTAAAAAAGGAAATAAAGAAAAAGCTCTTCATGTTCTAGAAAGGAAGCGACAAATCACTTGAAATTGAAGACATAGACTATATTATCTGTCTATTTCCAGCGGTGTTTGCGTATATAGTCAGTTTGCTGGCGGAAATATACACTTGATATTAAAAAACATAGTCTATAAATTCTACACAATGAAAATCATAAATTTTAAATGGATAAGGTGGACAAGGAAATTGTTTCATTTTTAACTTCTACTTGCATAGAATTTTATGATGTTTTCTTGTCATTACATTTCTGGATAGATGCGGAGATTCTCAAGTTAAAACTTTCCATATCAAATTTATATTAAACAAAAAAGGAAAAGAACAAGTCTTTTCACAAATATTAACTAGTATTTGCTTGGTTCACCACCCTCTAAATGCCCATTCGTCATGGTTTAAGCTAACAAGCATCAGGAGTCAGACTTGTGATGGCGCCGTACATCAGAAGACACGCAATACAAACTTAAGACAAGGGTCTTTTTGCAAAAAGGGATACCTATCTATCATCAATAATAATAAATTAATAAATGGGAAGAAGAAGTGGGCGCCATGCCCACCACTAAAGCTCATCGCAGTAGTGGAGCATATACCTCTGTTTCAAATAAATAAAAGGAAAGTAAATAAAATACCCCAGAGCTTTCTCTCTTTTAAAAAAAAAAAAAAAAATATATATATATATATATAAATACCCCCCTTTTTCTTTAAGCTGCTAAACTTCACGGGAGTTCAACTCCCGTGAAGTTTAGCAGCTTTTAATTAAGCTGCTAAACTTCACGGGAGTTCAACTCCCGTGAAGTTTCGGAAACTTTTTTTCAAAAACCGACCTGGTTTCAGCGCTGAGGCTGAAACCAGGTCGGTTTTTGCAAATAAAACTGAAATAGGTCGTTTTTTACAAATAAAAAACCAAAAGGGTTGGTTTTGAAAATTTGTCCCTCATTATATCTCTGCCGTCTCATCTCCTGTACAGCTCAGCCCACCACCACGACCACCACCGCCACCTTTTCCTCTTCCTTGTGATTCCCGTTTCCCTCTCTTTCCTCTCCTTTTTATTTCTCTTGCTCGCTGCATTCTGTTATCAATTGATTAATGCCCATCTCATAAACCTCTCCCCTTCATCCTCTACAGAGATATAGACCTCGAGGGAGAGCAACAATGTTTAACAGTCTGCTTGGTAGCAAATTCTCAAAAAAATGGTAACCGTCTCTTGCCCAATTCATCAATTTTTTTTAAATTTGATTTGAACGGGAATGGAAGAGGAAGATGCTCATGGGTTTTCTTTCCATTTTCGGTTCTGTTTACCTTATTTGGGGGTTTTTTTTAATAAAAATTTATTTCTTTTATTTTTGTTTTCCTTCGTATTTTGTAGCAAGTATTGTTTGAAATGCATCAGTAGCAGAGTTCAGCTCATAAGGAAGAAGAGGCAGGCGACGGTGAGGTGTCTGAAGAAGGATGTCGCCGAGCTCCTTGCCAGTGGACATGATTCCAAAGCTTTTGCCAGGGTAACTTTCTTTTTAATTTTCTCTTTTTATAAAAAAAAACATTTTATTTCCTAATTTTTTGGAATTCCTTTTTCTTTTTGTTGCATGCTCGCTTCTTGTTAATTCGAATTAATAAATGGGATCCGCTACCAGTGTTTCAAGCTCAGGAATGTTGTTGGTTAAGTTTTGTCTGATTTGTTTGTCTGATGTGGATCGCAAAACCCAATTATGATTCAATCAAGTATGTGGTTCATGCTGGCCTTGTATGATTGTCAATGACAATTCGTTGAATTAGAAATAAAATTCTAATTCCTGAGAAAAGTTTTGCTTCAAAGAATTTAGAAGCTTATTTTTCAGATTTGGTAAATTACTTCTGATTCCCAAATGGTTAGCACGCCCATGGAAAACGAGCTCGGACTTTTCGACTCTCTATGTTCATCAAGTGGCCCTGCGTTTCGTAATCAAAAAAATTTGTACTTCTAATATTCGCAATTCGCAATGATGTAACCAATGTATCCTTTTAACCACTTGTTCATTTATTTGAACTGTTCAGCTGTTTTCTCCTGTTCTCTGAATCAATACCCTTACTTCTTTTCTGGTGCAGATTGAAGCATTAATCGTTGAAATAAATCATGCATCTTGCTATGATATGATTGAACAATATGGTCAATGCATTCTGAATCAGCTTTCAGGCTTACAAAAGCAGAGGTATGCAGATCTTAGTTACCGTCTTAGACTTTACATTAGAAAGTCCTCTTCTTGTGTGGAGAAATCAATTCGAATAATTTAATATTACGTGCTTCTCATCGGTACAATTGGATTATGAATTTATCTCCTATTCGGTTTAATCTTAGCTACATACATGTCTTATAAATGTGGGAAATTGCTGATTAAGGTCCAACAAGCCATGCTTGATATGTTTACACAATCTCTGTTCTCTTGATGGACCGTAGGCACCATTGCACAACTGGAGGATTCTATAGCCGTGAAGTGAAAACTTATGTGTTTAATGTATCAAACAAAACGAAAGTGGTGATGTCCGTATTCATCTCTATGACGATAGATAAAGCTTAAACATTGAGAAATTCTACATTACAAGTATGTGTAGGGGTGGAAACGAATCAAATAATTAACAAATAGCATGTTAATTCTTTGACTAACTGTTCGTCATATTCGATTCGGAAGTTCATTTAACTCTAAACAAATAATATTTAGTATTCGAGTTCATTAACAAATAGAATTTAACCTGATGTATATTCGATTCATTTGTTATCAAATATTCTTTTAAAATTTGATCACTCATAATTTGTATTAGTAGACATATGATGTTATATCTTCAAACTTATATTTTCTACTTAAGTTCTATATACTAATTTTGAGAGCCTTAAAGAATCTTAAATAAGTTTTCTAATGAAATAATCAAATTAAATATATATATTCATCATAACTATAAAGAAATGATTTTCATTTATTGATTTAAATACTATTTAAAAATTAAATTCATTAGCGGAATGAATATGCTTACATTCGATAAATATTCGTGAATATTCATGAGTATGTATCGAATACCGAGTATTCGAGTTTGGATTCGAAAAACTCTAGACGTGGATATTTGAGTTCGGGTTTGAATTCGATGGTTTTAAACAAATACAGGTACAAACATCTTAGTATTTGATTTGATTTGATTTGTTTTGTTCGTTTACCACTCCTAACTATGTGGAGTTTCATGATCATCTTCAGTCATGGCAATTGAACAAGAAAGGAAGGTGCAAAGGTTGGTAGAGGCATACGGAGGTCCAAGTCTCTTCACCATCCACTTTTCTTAACACTTAAGACGATTTTACTTTTTTTTTGTTTTTGTTTTTGCTTGTAACTTGGACGTCTAACTTTTAGATGACTGGTTAGGTTTGTTTGAGGGGGAAAAAAGGAAAAATCATTTAGAAACTTGATAGGTGTGTCACGATCTATTGCTTTGGATTAGCATTTGTCAATTAAGGGATAAAATTTCAGCTGAACTGAGGAAAGTTTTTTGTCACTTGAAAAATCAACCTTGTTATGAACTTCCATGTGCGATCCAACTAAGTATTTTGCAGATAGAAAAATAGAAACAGAGGACATAAATGATTGCTGATAGTGGGTAAGTTTCAGATTGGGGGTTAGACAATCATAAGTACTCAAATATTTGGAGTAATGTTTTCTTCTGAAACGCAACACTTTTGCCAAGATTTTTTATAGTGTTTTAAGTGATTGTGCATATGGTTCATATGCTTTCTCTAGCATGTTGAGCAATTACAGTTGTATATCCAGAAATCTCAAAAGTTATCAACGTAATATCGAAATGAAAGTACTTGCAGTCATGAGTTACTTTTCAATTGTTTCCCTACTATGAATTATATGGTTAAAACAATTGGCAGACTCTTGTAAGGTAAAAATTTGTCACAGGTACATTATCAGGTTAGGTATTTTATTAGCCAGCAATATTAGATTCTGGGCGACATAATTTTGGTTTCAACAAGGAAATAGGAAGACACACTAAAACTGATCCTAAAATCAGTGAAGACAGATCTCAAAAATAAAGGGTGATAAATCTGACGAGTCACAACCAGACTTCAACAAGGTAAAAAATTGTTGAAGTCTGCCCTGCTATTTCTAGTCAGGTGGAGCAGGATGAATCAGACAAGGAAATAGGCTTTAACAGAAGCCTTTACAATACTTGTCATTTTATATATGATTTTCATTTTAGGACTGTATAGGTAAAATAAAGCAAGCTACTATAAATACACAGTCCTGTATCTAACATTCTGTTGAATGTATATAGGCATGTAAGTATGTATTTATGTACGCTTGTATGTAATGCATGCATAATTATAAAAAATCAGTCTAAAATGTATACTTCAACTCAAATAGAGGCCACTAAGCAAACTAAAGGGTATTTTGTGGAGTACATGGCTCAAGTCTGACTCACAAGCACTCATGTTAAGCAAACAGAAGACAGAAAGGGAAAACTGTTGATCTTTAGTTCCAACTTCCATATGTTCCATGGATAGTAGATAGATAATAGATGGTTTAATACAAGTGGATACAAGATTATAGTAGGATTTCCCCGTTTAGACATTATGGGCTGTTTCAAGACTATTAGCCGGATAACCATCTAGATCAATGGCCTTTGCCACTACATCTTTCCAATTGGGTAACATTGTTTGAATTTCTCTAGCCACTAATATCGAGCATATTTATGCTTGATTCCAAGCTAATGTGCATGCCATGACCCCTTGAGATGTGCTTTACTATTGATAATTTGTCTAGTCATATATGTGTGTGTGTGTGAGTGTGTGTGTGTGTGTGTGTATAGTCAATTTCAAGGATAATAGACCCTTATCCAATCCATGTACAACCTAAAATATTTACAAGTTCTGACTGTCAAGTGCAAGTTTGTTTTTATTCTCCAGTACTTTCTTATTAACAGTGAGTGACAGCAGAATGTGCCTGTGTCTGTTTTGAGCAGGGAATGTCCTGAAGGAGCTATGGAAGCTATCTCGACTCTTATTTTTGCTGCTGCAAGGTTTTCTGATCTGCCAGAATTATCTGATCTCAGACAAGTATTCAGAGAGAGATACGGGAGTCAAATGGAATCATCCGTGGATGCCTTGGTAATTAAACCTTCTCCTTATTGTTTTTTTTCCAACATGTTGGCCCTATTCAAATGTTTCAATTCTGATAGCTTTCAATCGTTCTTTATTCTAGTTTGTTGAGAAAGTACAAAAGAAGTCCTTTTCAATGAACAAGAAGCTGCAATTGATGCAAGATATTGCTGATGAGTTTTCTGTAAGATGGGACTCTCAGGCTTTCCGTCAAAAACAATCTAATCCAAACGCACCTCCCTTGGTAAATTCCACACTGCTTCAGAACTACATTCATAGCGGTCCTACCAAGTTCAATTCATTCTTGTATGTTCGAGGATAGTAGAATTTATCATTCCTGTCCTTTTACAGGATCAACCTAAAAGAAGCAGTAACAACAATTCAGCAGTTAATCAGCGCAAGGAAGCAGTCTTCGATGCAGCTAGTGAAGTTACCGCTCAGAACAGAGCAGCCCTTAATGCAGCTGCTTCAGTCAACAGAAGAAAGGAACCTATCTTTGCTGCAAATGTTGCAGGTAATGTAAGAAAGGAAGGAGTCACCAATTTGCGTGATCCAGTTAATAATAAAGATGGAGCAGTCCTCAATGCGGCTGGTTCATTCAACAGAAGAAAGGAGGCAGTTCTCAGTGCAGATATTGCATTTAATGAGAAAAAGGAAGCAGTTACAAATTCAAGTAGAGATGGAGCAGCAGTCCTCAATGGAGGTGGTTCATTTAATGGCAGAAAGGAAGTAGCCCTCGATGCAGATATTAAAGTTAATGGAAGAAAGGAAGCAGTTATTAATTCGAAAAATGAAGCAGCATTGAGCACAGGAGGTGACCGAGAGGTTCCATATAAGGAGAGATGGGTACCTCCTCCTCTGAGAAGTTCTGTTCAAAAACAGCAAGTACAGCCTGAGCCCAGAGACATCCATGTAATTCCTACCATCCGCAATGGCCGAAGGGTATCCACTACTGCTGAGGAAACAGAGAATGTTGAACCGGCCTACGATAATAAAGCAAAGGGGAACTATACTGATGTGCTGAAAGATGATTGGTCCAAAACACCGAAAGTTAGGCAGAATGGTATCCATAAAGATTGGCTTAATGGCACTGCGTGGGCTAGATCGCCTGTGGGGCAAGAAGAACCAGGTCTCATCGGCCTCGAGAGTCAGTCTGCTGCACCCGTGGTTTCGAGGGATGTGAAAGCAGTCAATATGGTTCCTCCACACAAACAGACTGTTGATGATTCTCCTGTCTATGATGATGATATCCCGAGAGCTGTGAATAAACTGTTGGATCCTTCTGTGCATGAGGCGAGGCCTTCACTTCCGATGAGGTCAAAGGATGCAAGGCCAATCAGTTTGATACCTCCTCCTTATACCAAGCCTCACTTGAGAAAGGCATCAACTCTTCCTGATGACAGTAAACTCACTGATGAGCCAATCAAGAGTTACATTGCTGTTGATTATGAAAAATCCGACATTGGTGACAGAGGCAAGCCTGTTTCCGTTAGGAGGAGAATTCCTAAACCAGCATTGGGTATTGAGACAGAGCATACGACTACACCCAGCCGTAGGCTGCTCAATGGTGATCTGTATGATGCGGAGGTTGCAGATCGATGGGAGAGGAAAGAAAAAGTAGGTGTTGCAGATCGAAGACAACATGAGGTCAAGAGATTAGATGTGGAGGAAGAAGCCATGGACAGGCTCCTGGCTCATTACAGTAAGAAAGGGACAAGCAACGAGCCGAGCAGGAGAACCAGGACAAAGCCTCCTCCTGTGGAGCCTGCTAAGGATCAGAGTACAGCAGAATCACTGCGTTATCGTCCAGAGAGAGTAGCTTCCCTGCCACCGGAGCTAACAACTCCTGTAGTAGAGGGCGGTGTAGGTAGAAGGCCTGTTCGTACCACTTCTCTGCAGCCAGACTCGATGAGCCCCAATGGAGGACGACTGCATCCGAGGCTTCCGGATTATGATGACTTGGCTGCTCGGTTCATAGCCTTGAAGCATGGGTGATGAAGCAAGATGAGTTACTCTTTCAGTTTTGCTCAGGTCCTTGATTTTGAGTCTTTGACATTCATATTCTTACAAGATTGTTTGTGGATGGGTTGGGTTATCGCTTGTTCTTGTAAATAGTGTCTCTATTTACACTTATAATCTGCAAGTTCCCTTATCTCTCACATTATATTTTTATAATGCACAGTTTAGTATACACGATTCTGTTATAGTGGTTGATAATCTTCTCTACAGAAGTTTTGTTAGAGTTAGTTGGAGAATTATGACTATTCATGACGCAATTTAGTGCCCAGATAACTGGAACTGAACTAATGATAAATTTTTTTTATTGTTTGTTTCTCTGCAAACTGGTAACCTGCTTGCATTATTGTATTTAATACAATACAGTAGGAGTAGCACTACGTTTTGGCGATTTATGTTTCATCGTATGGGGAAGAGTAGTAGAATTTGACTTCTTTTCGGGGTCTCCAAAGTTTCTATTACATTTGAGTTTGGATTTCATTTAGGGTGGAGTGATGATACATTTGATTTGATTCCACTTAAATAGGTAGAACTAGCTAGAGTAGTGTAGTATGCCCATACACATCCAGTACAATTTATATAGTATTAATGAAGATTTCATTGTTGCACATATTATTTGGGTGTCCTATACATAATTATGTTATCCTTAGAAACTGTTTTATTAGATCATGTATTGTGACGCATCATTTGCTTAGAGATATGATTTAATTTAGAGATTTTTTAAAATTATACTTAATCTATAATTAGTATAGGATAACTATGTGATAACAGATTATCATGCATGGCACTGACATATCTGATGTAGTGGTGGGTCTCAACCACTGGGATTGGATACTTCCCAAGTGTATACCATGAACACATATATATTGTGAGTCGTGTAGTACTAGGTTGCATTTGGATTTTCTAGGACAAGTCACCGACGAGATAGAGAATTTAATTGTTACGTGGCCCCTTAGATTTAATGATATTGTCATTTTCGATTTGATAATCTAATATGTTTTTATATGATGGTTAACTTATTTTATTACAATTGCTGTAAAACCTAAAATGTTAGGTAGCTATATTTTATTTAAGGAAATGATAGATATTTAGATATGATCCGATATGTTCTTTATGATGAGAATAATTTATTAACAATCTCATGAAGTTATGAAACCCTGCTGGTATGTTGTTTGGGAAAAGTTTTTAAAAATATATTTCTTATAATATTATTGATATTCTCACAGTGATTTTTTGTTCATGGGGAATACAACTTTTAGATGAGCAAATAGGTGGATCGTCCTGCTTATTAATTTGTCTAAAAGAAACATAAATTAATACCGGAAGGGATTAAATATAAGAAAATAATATTATTTAATATTCTAATCCCATATTATGGAAGAGATTTGATGGATAGTTGGTCGGATGGGGATTTATTGTTAAATTAAAATTATTAGTAAAATTTTATTGATAATTAAATTCATTAGGAATTGGCTCTTGGTATGAGATGCCTAGCCAAAACAATTCTATCTTATCTACAATGGTTACAGATTGACTTTTTAAAAGAGTTCCACATCATTAAAACTATTGACATGATGGATGACCTAAGCCTATATAAGAAAGGCTTATGTAATCATATATGAGAACAGAGAAAAAGGATAGAAAGGAAATATAAGACCATGTGCAGCAGTGAAGCAAATTGGAAAGCAAATGGAGAGAGAAGGAAATGGAGAGCAAAATTTGCCCATGGGCAATTCTGATTTTGTGGGCCCCACACCTGCAAACAAAATTTAAAAAAATCTTCATCCTCCTTATTTTGTGGGCCCCACACCTACAAACACCTGATTTTCTTATCCTCCTATTTTGTAATTTATTATTTTGGCCCATAATTAATTAAAATTAATTTTTAATTTTTATATCAATATTTTTCATTTTTCAAGCTCTATAAATAGAGCCTAAGTTTGTGTCAAATAAATAAATATGAATATAAAATGAATAAATATGGTGGGGTATATGATAGAGTGATGTGGAGGAAAGATAAAATATGGTGGGGTATAGATAAAGTAAAAAAGTACATATTTGCTTTTCTGCTGTGGAGCTGAAAGAAAAAGGGCAATATTTGCCCTTCTGCTGCTGATGGTCTAAGTAGAAAATTATGATTTGGAGGTCCTATCAATCCATGTGTTGTATTACATCCTCTCCATGACCGGTGGATTTAGTTAGAGGCTTTCTCTTCGGGGCTGTTTGTTTTAGTAATTTTGGTGCTTAATTTGTAATCTTGCATTAACAATTGGGGCCCACAAATTTATAATCTTAGTTTTTATATTAAATATGTTGTTTGGTTGAGATTTTTGACTGTGTGAATTTGGGCGTACCACATCAGATTGTTGCATCCTATGTGATTCCTGAT
The DNA here is from genome assembly GCF_001876935.1 of Asparagus officinalis. Taxonomy (NCBI): domain Eukaryota; kingdom Viridiplantae; phylum Streptophyta; class Magnoliopsida; order Asparagales; family Asparagaceae; genus Asparagus; species Asparagus officinalis. The sequence continues at coordinate 46,873,226 of NC_033801.1, forward strand.
TTATACGCGGTTCTCAGCGAATTACGGTGCCTCCTTCGTCCAACAGATTTTTCTTTCATGTTGCTGAACTTGGACGGTTTTTTGCCACCATATTTTATCAAAAGTGGGATTAGGGTGCCTCTCGTCAAATTTTCCTTTCCCGCCAATCGCGGTCTCCTCCAGAAAAATTACCTTTTATATATCATATACTTTTATACACTGAGAAAGAGAGAGAAGAGGGATTCCGATGAGCCACCTGGGCATATGGAGAGAGAGAGAGAGAGCAGAGAAACCTTGGTACAAGTGGCCTCATTGACTGGTAAGTGATATGGACTGATCTAGGCCCCTACTCATTTACTCGAAATAGGCCCATCACTTTTTATATTTCAATGTTAGCATGTAGACCGAATCAAGTCAATCACTACTAATTTAAATGGCAACTTGGTACTAGTTTCTTCATTTTCATACTTTGGGTTGGTGTGTTGTTTGTTTGTTACAGCATCAGCGACAGAATATATTTATATATATATATATATATAATTATTATATATATTATATTTATATATATATATATATATATATAAATTTAGATTTTCAATTGCTTAATTTTTGTCACAATCTTTTGATATCACAGTTTTATATGTTATTTTTGAGGAAAATTTCCTTCTTTTTTCATAATATGTTTATTTCAAGGTTTTATATGCTATCTTTGAAGAAAGTTTCCTTCTTTCATTCATATTCTAGATTTTATATGTTATTTTTGAGGATATTTTACTTCTTTCATTCACATTCCTAGGAAGTTGTTTGTGCTGGACAAAATTGTTGCGCCCGGCGAAAGCGTGCACAAATTCACATCGAGTCGATAAGCAATGGACAAAGAACACCACAAGCACAATTCACAATGAAACGATCAAAACCAATCATAAACACAGAGATTTACGTGGTTCGGCAGGTTGCCTACGTTCACGGAGAGAGAATGAGGAGATTTTACTATATAGAGGAGAAACACTATGGGTTACAACTCTCAAACACACACAATAACCCTAACCAATAAGATCTCACTCCCTCTCAATAATTTCCCTCTCAAAGTGCACAAAACAATATCTTTTCTCTGATTAAAAGCCCTTACAAACGTGTTTCTATTGATATAAACACCCAAATCCAAAACAGGCTAGGAAACAATTCAACCCAATAACCCGCTATCGGTCGACTGATGAGAATTCATCGGTCGACTGGTAGGTGTTCATCGGTCAACCGACAAGGCATCATCGCTCGACTGTCCAGTAGAATTTTTTTGGTTCTTATAGTGTGCAAGTTATCGGTCGACTGATACACCCCTACCAGTCGACCGATCAGAGCATATTCCTGTAGCTGTTTTTTCACGTGATTTTTTGCCTCTTTCAACAATTCTCCATCACGGCGAAGTATTCCCAAAACTGAGCCAACACCAACATGAGCACCAATATGTCGTCTTTTCAAATCTGGCTGTACTAATGTGGTTGCCTACGTACCCCCTCTCCCAAGAGATCAAGCCGCCCGTAGTTCATCCAAATGACCTTGACATGCCTCAACAAGCACGAATATGCAACAAGATTCTATAATGATCGAACTTGTTTCTAGGGACCACATTCGTGAGCATATCTGCTGGATTTTCTTTTGTGTGGACCTTCACAAGCTTCACATCCCCATCTTCAAGAACATCCCGGACGAAGTGATAGCGAACGTCAATGTGCTTCGTCCTCGTATGAAAAACTTGATTCTTCACCAAATAGACCACACTCATGCTATCATAATGAATAGTAACAGACCGCTGCGAAACACCAAGGTCTTCCAAAAGTCCTTGAAGTTAAATTGCCTCCTTAACAGCCTCTGTAATTGCCATGTACTTTACCTCTGTCGTTGACAAAGCAACTGTAGACTGCAAGGTGCATCTCCAACACACCGGCTCACGGGTCAAAGTGAACACATACCCCGTCGTCGACCGGTGCTTGTCCATTTCCAGCATAGTCTGAATCGACGTATCCAATGCACAATTGCCCACCACTAGTGTCCCACTCAAACATCAAACCAACATTGAGAGCACCTTAACTGTACCTTAAAATCCACCTCACGGCTTCCCAATGACCCGGACCTGGGTCATGCATGTATCAAGAAATCATGCTAACTGCCTGTGATAGATCCGGTGTGATGCCCCTATTTTCACACATGACTGTAGTCCAAGGTGAACCCAAAGATGTCAAACCTGCTATGCACCCACACCGTGTAACAACATATTTTACCATTACAGTAATATCTTCCTAGTAGAATCAATAAGTGTAGGTACAAAACAGGTAAAATAAGGGAAATAAATGCATTAGACATGATGTAAAAAGAGATATCTAATAAATATAATCATGTCTTAACTGAATAAATTGAATACTGTAGGTGAGTAAAATTTGGGTCTCGATGCGAGATTTTTATTGATTGAATGTTTATTACAAATCAATGAAATTCAAGATTACAACAGAAGCGCAGAGAAGGCTCTCCTTGTTTAACGTGAGTTCTTCGGTAGCGATAGGATGCCTCCCTCGAATACTTGCGTCGATTTTGCTTCCCTTGGACGATCCGAATGAAGTTGCAGTTGAGCTTCAGTACGCAGTAGAAGCTCTGGTGTGATTGAATTTGATAAATACCCGAGCTTGATGAGTATCAAGACCGAATGCTTGGAGAAGACTAATATGAAAGAGTTTTCAAAAGAGCCAAGAGTCTCAAATCTGAGAGTTCAGATTGAGTCTACTTCAACAGTCCAAGCAAATAGCTAGGAAAGTTCCACCAAGCAAGCCAATGAAGATCTCTATTTGAAGAGTCTTGGAAATACCAAGCTTCTCTATTCAATTTGTAGGTTGAGCCAGCCGAACTGAGCAATCCTAGCTGAACCTCCTTCATGTTGGTAAAGAGGTCCTATAAATAGGTAAGGGATGACATGAGTCATCCCTTGATTTGTGGGATGTGACCACTAATAGGAGTAAGGAGTAGCATATTCCCCCTATAGCTATGGGATGTGATCATTATAGGAGTGATGGGAACCATGCCTCATTACCCAGGACGTGGGAAGTGGGTAGGCCCACTCCCACAAGCAAGCAACCACTTACACTGTTCAGGCGAGGCTGACAGGCTTGTATGCGAGCTTGAGAGTTGCTTGAACGTTCAAGCAAGCTTACAAGCGAGCTTGGTGAACAGGCGGGGTCGGCTCGTAGGCACCTC
>NC_033801.1:46876457-46876691 GCF_001876935.1 Asparagus officinalis
AGGCACCTCGAGTGTATGAGCTGGCGTTCATTGGCAAGCTCACTGTAGACGAGCTTGACACGTGCGGGTGAGCAAGGTGTTCAAGCGAGGTCGAGCTCGTGCTGGCGAGCTCGATAATCAGGAGAGCTTTACACGTGCTGGCGAGTGAAGCAAACAGGCTAGATTGGCGAGGTTTGGCACGTGTAGGCGAGCCAAACAAACAAGCGAGCTCGGCTTGGCCTCTTGAGTGCAGAC
>NC_033801.1:46876701-46899555 GCF_001876935.1 Asparagus officinalis
GCAGACAAACTTTGTTTGTGCTAGCAAGTTAAGCACTACAGGCGAGCTAAGCGCGCTGGCGAGCTTTGGCTTGCAAGCGAGCTCTGCTTGGCCTTTTCCTTGCTTTGAGCATGCAGGCGAGCTCTCCTTGGCCTTTTTCTTGCTTTGATCACGTAGGCGAGCCCTAATGAGCGAGGTTTGAGCTCTCTTGTGTAAAGGTAATTTTTATTGCCTACAAAACCCCTTTTAAAATTTTCAGACCTAAATCAGGTTGAATGTGGTCTGGAACACTTTAAATGAAGATGATCACTGTTCATTGGTTTGGGCGAATTTGAGCCCCTTGGTTGAGTTAAGCTCTTCAGGCGAGCCTGATGAAGTGTAGGCGAGCTCAAGTCTTCAGGCGAGCTCAAGCCATTGGTAGATGAGCTCCAGATGTCGGCTCACTGCAGGCGAGGCTCAAGCTTGTGAGGGCGAGCCACATGTCTGCAGGAGAGCTCTTGTGCTTGCCAGCTAAGGCGACGTCTCGTTTTCACGCGCCTGATTCGAGCTGTTGATTTCGTGGCGTTCTTGATCTCATCCGTCGACTTGACGAGAGATCATGGCCTGAACCGCCAAATCTTAGCCGTTCGCTTTGGAATTCCAAACATCCCGTCACGCTTGCGGCCGTTCGACTCGAACTATCGAATCGAACCGTTCAGGCGACCTGAGCCGCTTGCTTCGACTGAGCTGGCGAATCTCGGCTGTTGAGATTCGCCTATATGAAGCGCTCTTCTTCCTCGTTGGGAGATTACTGTGCTATCAAAACTTTTGTTCAAGTTCTCGAAGAAAACCTAAACTCTCCTTCGTTCTCAAGCTTAAAATAGCCTCAAGAGTGCGAGCCACACCTATGCACCTAGCGCAGTAAGGAAGGATCCGTCTCCTCGAACTTACCGCTGACGTTGCCGCTGCTAGCCAGCAGCCACTCCCAACGTACCCCGAACCCACTAATGTAAGTTAAGGACTGCAGGTGTGAAATGAATGCATAGACGAACGGGATTGGGAAGATGAACAACGTTTTGTTCATCTTCTGTGGCGAATTTCGTCGACTCCGGTGGAGTTCTGTCATTCAGGCGGGCTTGCTTGTTAGGCGAGCTCTGCTCCCATTAGGCGAGCTTCGCTTGATTGGCGAGTTTTTTCCTTTATTAGGTGAGCTTAGCTGTCTGGCGCTTTGGTCTTTGTCAAGCGAGCTTAGCTGTCTAGTGAACTCTGCTTAATGGAGCTCTCTTGCACTTCGTAGGCCGCCTGTCTTCAAGACTTAGAAAATTTTTGACCTTTTGAGTCAAAATTCCTAACTTCTTTCCGTTGTATTTTGCAGCTTGAGAGGAGGCCCCGGTTGTTTGGCTTCACAACCTAAGATCCTCTAGGAAGAGACTCCTCTCCAGAGAAGAAGCGGACCGATATGAGGAGATCACCCACAGGAGGAGGACAGCGAGATCGGAGTCTAAACCCATTCTTATATCTGATGATGAGGAGTTGTCCACTCCGGCGTCCGCTCAGACATACTCCCCACAGCCCAAGTGCAAGTCTGGCTTTCTTGACCCGGCCAACATAGGGAGCTCTGGCTGGAGGCTACCCGTTGATGACGACAGACCTCTCCCCTGGGTGCAGCCTATTGCTATGATAGCCCCAGGTCAAGAATCTGTTTCTCTAGACCCCGGATCCGTGAAGGCGTCATCCAACGGTTAGAGAATGCTATGAAACAAGCAATCTCTATCGTTAGCGTTGGGTGGAGTACTTTTGTTTACTTCTACCTCTTCATAGCTGATAGTTTAAAGGACATCCAGTGCATGAGCGATATCGGGCTGGCTAGGCATTGTAAGGAAAAACTCATTCGCCTGGAGGAAGTCATGCATTGCTTGGAAGGGCTGGTGTTTTCCGACCCGCGTGATGAGGTAGCACCACTAATAATCGAAGCTCGGATCAAAGCTTCTCGTGAGAGTAAAGCTCGAGAGAAGAGGATATCAGAGTAGGAGGTTATTGTCACGAACTTGTGTGAGCGATAACGTCACTTGCAGACCAAGATGGACGCTTACAACAATATTGCCGAGCGTACAGGGGTCAGGACCGCTTAGGGAGAGGCGACCCTGAAGGACTTTAAGCTTGATAGCACCAAAGTTCATGGTGCTTATAGAGAAGCGATGGAAGCTCTCCATGTGCTGCGTCGAGAAGATGCGGCTCCTGCTGCTGATGATGCTCTTGCTGAGGCCGAGCTCCAGAAGGAGGCTGAGGAGCAGATCCGAACGGATCGAGCGAGGAGGCTGGCCACTGTTAAGGCCGAGCTCGCATCCTTCATCCTGCTGGACTTAGCCCGACGGGGTTGTTTTTGAGAAACTTTTATTTTCTTTGTTTGAATGTATTGTTATGACTTTGTTTAGAAGGTATTGTCATAACTTTGTTCGAATGTATTGTCAAAATTTCTCTTTATGAATGAAGTTATCCTTTGTTATCCCATCACCGCGTCTTAATAACTTGTGTGAATATCTTCTTGCTGACCTACACTTAGGATTTTAGCAAACCCTCAGTTATCAATAGGTTTGATTTACCTTTACCGATTACCGTTTGAATCGGGCTATCCATATTATTCCCCTCAGTATGATGAATTGTCGGAAAGTTTCTTTTGCTAAAATCTTTTTCCTACCCTTAGCCGTTCGAGGCGTTGGGTTGGGTTAAATACAACTGTTAAGTCATAATGAAGTTGGGCTCTGTCGTTAAGTGTAACAACTTAGCCCGAAATGACCGATCACTTGCGTAGGTGATCATAATGAATCATCACATGATAAGTCGTTGTTTGGAGAATCGATAGGGCACACCGCTTGGTAGGCTGTTATCGATGAACAACGTCATTTGCGGGAATGACGGTGTTGGGATAATCAAATCGTTCAGGGACGTATAAGTGTGACGATTGATTGGTGTAGAAGACATTATATGGTAGGCTACTACCCATCGATTGTTCTAAGAATATTAGAATGCACAGAATGGATCAGATCGTTCAGGGATGTACGAGTGTGATGACTGATTGGACAACGTTATTTGCGGGAATGACGACGTCGACTATTAGAGGTAATCGTTAACGTGATAGTTTTATGGACCCACCATCTTATTGAAGAGGATTGGTGGGAGGATTGGATTGTCGCGATCGGAGCGACTTTGAGGACTTACCATCCTATTGAAGATGATTGGTAAGAAAATTAGATTGTCGTGATCAGAGCGACTTTGAGGACTTACCATCCTATTGAAGAGGATTGGTAAGTTGAATGTCAGAGGTGTAATATTAACTTGACAGAATTTGGGTACTTATAATTTAAACAAGATTTTGGGGACCCATCGCTCTATTAAAGAGAGTCAATAAGTTGATTTTGTCAGAGGTGATTGTTAACGTGATAGAATTGGGGACCCGCCATCTTATTAAAGAGGATTGGTGATGGAATTTGATTTTGGTCCTAACTATCTGGAGGTTTGACCAAGTGGGGGTTTGAGACGATCCTAACTGTTTAAATGTTTGATCATTCTATTTGGTAGACCTCTCGTTCATGGAATAAATCGAGAGAGGATTTCGGCTTTGGTTCTAACTGCAGGAAGGTTTGACCGAAGTGGAAGTGTAGGGAGTAGTTTAACCTCATACCAGTCGGAGTTAAGGTGCAGTTTAGCCTCATGCATTAGTGGGAGGGAAGAAGCAGTTTAGCCTCATGCACTAGTGGGAGGGTAGGAACAGTTTAGCTTCGTATACCAATTGCAGAAAGTGAAGAAGAAGTTTATACTCGTATACTTGTCGAAGTGTATGAAGAAGCAATTTATACTCGTGCACTTGTCGAAGTGAATGAAGAAGCAGTTTATACTCGTGCTCTTGTCGGAGTAAATGAAGAAGCAGTTTATACTCGCACTTGTCGGAGTATATGAAGAAGCAGTTTATACTCGTGCACTTGTCGAAGTGTATGAAGAATTAAAGGAAGACTATGAGTAGTACTTCTTTAGGAATTTGCTGTTAATAGGTATAAGGATCTTATCGCCATTTGGTTTGACGAGACGGTAAACTCCATTCGAATAGACTGTCTTTATCACGAATGGTCCTTCTCATTTGGGTTGGAACTTTCATTTCTTCTTGGAGTTGAGTATCATAGGTCGTTGAATAACAATGATCAACTCTCCTTCCTTAAAAGATCTATGCTTAACTTTATTGTCGAAAGCCTTGAATATTCGGGCTTGATAGAACTCAATGTGTTGTTGAGCTTCGAGCCGCTTCTCATCTAACACCTTCAATTCCGCGAGACATCACCTATGACTTTCTTCACTCGCCATCCCCATTGCGAGTGCGATGCGTAGGGACAAAATACGAATCTCCAGCGATAGCACGACTTCTCAACCGTATACCAAGGAGTAAGGTGTGGTACCGGTCGGTATGCGAACCGTGGTACGATACGCCCACAAGCTTTCACCGAGCTTTTCATTCTAATCGTGCTTGCTATTGGATGTCAGTTTGGTCAAAATCTTGACGATCGTCTTGTTGAAAGCCTCGGCTAGTCCATTTGATGATAGATGTAATAGTCAATATTTTTGTTATTTAAGCAAGGCTTTATTTAAGAAGCCCACGTGATATGGAGTTGAAAAAAAAAACAAAAAAACACCTCTTAAGGCCCATTAGTGAGCTTGTAAGCCCAGCTATGTGTGCAACACCTCTGCAGTGTTTTTTTTGCATTAGTGAGAGTGTGAGATTTTTTTTTTCTGTTTTCGAAAATTTTGGCCAACCAACCTCCATAGCTTTAACTCCCAAAAATAAAAACCGTGAGTTTTCTGCAGATTTATTTTTGCAATTATCCTTTTACCACTAAATAAAAATTCCTTAGTTTTTGGGTTTCTCCACTCTATTTTCCTATATAAACCAATCCTCTTTTCTCTCCATCTCTATTCCAAAAACGGCAGAAAAAAGAAAAAAAGAAAAAAAATACCCAACCGAGAACAAGAGGAGGGGTGGAACGAATTTCGATTTTTCTTATGGGATTTGGGGTTAATACTCTTTGCTTCGACGAACCGACAAGCATCTCTTTCCTTAATTATTTTTAGCTTGTTCTTCATGCAACTCATTTTTTTCTCTTTCATAGAAATAAATAGTAGAATTCAAGTTTAATATTATTAGAGATTTCTTTTTGATTGTTATATTCCTATTCGGGAAATGAATAATAGGATTTATAATCCAAGCATCTATTTTTACTATCTTATTTATTTATTTATTATATTTTTCCTCCATGATCTTAACATTATTATTAGTACTATTAATTTCACATAATTTTCATATAAATCAAAAGATAAAATTTCGGTTTATATAGGATTTATAAACATTATCATTTACTTATTTGAAATTTTTTTATTAAGGAATTTTGCAGAAAACCGAGATTTAGTTTTTGTCTGCATTCCCTTGAACATGAAATTATGATGGGTGTAGTGGTTAGTTGCACTTGACCATGTTGCAACGGTCCACGGTTCGAATCCTAGAGCATGCTTTTCTGCAAATATATATGTTTTGGGTCGGTTTGAAGTTGAACCCGACCCGGTTCAGGCCCGTTGAGTCCATAAAATCCAAATTTCAGACTCGTTATCCATTTTCCAGATTCGTTTGGGTCTATAACTCCAAACTACAAGACACGTTATCCATTTTCTAGACTCGTTTGGATCTATAACCCAAAATTACAGACCCGTTTGACCAAGTTTGGATCCAATATCATATTTTAGACCTGTTTAAGCCTTTTCCTCACTAAAATCAGTTTTGCAGATTTCTATGGAGTCAAATTTAAAACTATTTGCCTGTTTGACACTAAACAACTATGCTAATTAGTCATTTTTTGTTTATTAAGAAGATTAATGATATTATTTGATCTCTTAATGCTTTATTGGATCACCTAATGCTATGTTGATCACCTAGTGATATAAAATAGGCTAGACTGTGCATGAAGACGACTTCCATCAAAATATGATTTATAAGCGTGTTTTCATAGCATGGCTATACTCTCGATATCAATATCCCGATATGAGATTTTTCCTTGACTATTACTATTATAGCATCGACTAGACAATGCACCCCTCTTGATTGGACATGTTCTGGGTCACGATTATCATTTATAGTTTTATGGAAGCCATTCCACGGTAACTCTGTGGTTAGTGCATAATATTTCTTGCACAATCACTTAGATTAAACAGAAAACATAAGGGTTTATAAAAGGGGAATTAGACGGAGAATATAATATATATATAAAGGGGCACTTGCGCATTCCTGATATCCTGAGTTATATATATACAAGGGCCAAAAGACCAATACTTGACTTGAAGCCGTGTTCCTAGGACAGTTTACGGGAAACCAATTTATATACGTGAAAATATTCTTCTCTAATTTAAATAACATCTAAAATAATAATAATATACTTGTGTGTTGGTGACGGACATTATTTTTTATCTCTATGATTTAGCCTTGTCTTTTATCACTATAAATTTAGAATTTATCTTTTCTTTATATCTGCTACTTACACTTACACGCGCACAATTTTCTCATTTTACATGCTTGTTAGGAGTTTTCTGACTCCCCTCGGGTTTGCGTGCCCCAGACTCGGGAACTGTTCTTTCTTCGCAAGACCAAGAGTATTTTGAGGAGCAGGCTTAGCAACAGTGATCACCGTTCTTTTTATCAGTTCTCCAGTTTAGTTGATTTAGGTAGCTATTTGGTTTAAGATTTTCTTTAGTCACATGTGGCTCTGCAGACTATGGTGTATTGTTCCTTTCTTTTTAGATGGTTGTGGACTTGTCATAGAACTTTGAAAATTTTTAGATATTTCTTTATCTATACATTCCTTTTTCTTATCTTGGTTACATGCTCTTTGGTGTAGTTTTGGCTTTATATCTGTATACAGGATGATCTAGAGGCGTGAATGTGACTGTATGGTTGCATTACCGGCCGAATCACGTTCCAAATTACTACATTTTGGAACCAGTGCGTGACAGGGTTTTTAGTGGTATCAGAGCCTAGATTAAGAAATTTCTATCTCGTCTTGTATACAAGTAAAAACTAAGATTAGGCCAAAAATAGAGCATGTTAGAATGAGTTCTTTTCTTTTCAGAATATACGTCCTTTGACTCCCAATACGTTGATTCTTAAGTCTTAATCTTGACCCATTTCATCTCAGGTGATCACTATGGCCCTAAAACGTTGACCCCCTACTCCAGTTGTCCCTGAGGGACATCAAGTCGATCAGGTTGATCTTGCAGAAGCGATTAGGGACCTGATAGCTCACAATCGTTAGAGGGATGAGCAGCGGTAGGTTTCAAGGCCAGGCAATGTGTCCGATTTTCGAAAGCTCAACCCACAACATTTTGCTGGGACTGAAGGTGGATATGAGGCCGAGATGTGGTTGCAGACCATGGGTCGCTTATTGAGAGCAGTAAAGATACCATATAAAGACCAAGTTGACATTGTACAGCTACAGCTCATTAATATAGCGAGGACCTGGTGGGATGCAGAGGAGGAGAATCTGCCTAAGCCAATTTCATGGGAGATATTCTGGGAGAGTTTCTTAGAGGCATTTTTCTCGAAGACAGTTCGTCTTAAGATGCAGATGCAGTTTGTTATGCTGAGACAAAGATCTAGTATTGTAGATGAGTAAGTAGCGGAATTTGCCAAGCTCAGCAGGTTTGCCCCGGGGATGATATCGAATGAGGTGGATAAGAGACAAAGGTTCATGCATGGCCTAAACATTAAGATTTAAACTCAGATTTATAGTCAGAAGGGGGTTGAGACTTATGCGGATGTCCTAGAGGCAGCTCGAAAAGCAGAGCAACTGATTGGATCATGAACTCGGTGAAGAGAGGGGCAAACAAGCGCCCTGCAGGACAGAACTCAGGAGGTAACCATCATAAGCCTCAGATGGGAGGAGCGCCAGCCAAGCGCCAATAGATAGGGGCTTCGAGACCAGCTCCATAGCCAACCAGCATGATTTATCATTTTTGCAGCAAACCGGGGCACTTGATGAAGGACTGCCGGAGAGCTAATGGGTTGTGCTTAGCATGCGGGGTAGCGGATCATCAACTCACCGCTTGTCCTAGTAGAGGAGTCTCAGAAGGATATTCAGGTGGAGAGATAGTACTAGCAGGCCAGACTAGACAGGGTAGAATACAGTTGAGGCCACCACTTCCCACACAACAGCAGATATTTCGAGGACATCAAATGGGTCAACAATTTCAAGGCCAGAGACAGCGGAGAGGTCCTCATTTCTAGCAGTCATATCAACCGTAGTATCAGTAGAGACACTCAGGGTAATATGGTCAGTAAGCTCAGCAGCAACAGAGACAAGGTCGGGTTATGACACTTACCACTGAGTAGGCAGATGCATCTGGTGATGTAGTCACAGGTACTATTTTGGTTTATTCAGTCTCTGCATTTATCCTATTTGATTCTAGGGGGCATCACATTGTTTTATAACTTCTCAGTTCGTTGCACGACACACCATACCATGTGATAGTTTAGAGGCAAGCTAGAATATCCATACCAGTAGCGGGGTGTTATTGTCTAGTAGGGAGTGTAAGAGATGCCCAGTGGTAGTTTGTGGTAGGGAGTTATTTGCAGACTTGTTGGTGATTGACACTAATGGGTTCAATGTTATTTTAGGGATGGATTGGCTCTACAGCTTCCATGCGACGATTGACTACCAATGCAGAAACGTAGTGTTCAAGATACCTGGCCACCCAGAGTTTGAATTCATGAGTAGGAGCAAAGTGATGGAGCAGCCAAAGTATCGAGCAGGCATGGATGGATTATTAACCTGTATAGAGATAGAGGAGAAGCCCATACCAGAAATTGTCGAGGAGTTCCTTAACATTTTCCTGATGAGTTTCCGGGTCTGCCACCAGATCGAGATAAAGAGTTCGTCATCGATATTATTCCAGGAGTTGCACCTAATTTAAAACTACATTACTGAATGTCGTTAGCAGATTTAGAGGAGCTAAGGAAGCAATTCTAGGAGTATCTTGATAAGAAATTTATCAGGCTTAGTACTTCACCTTGGGGAGCACCAGTGGTGTTAGTGCTAAAGCCGGATGGTAGCCGAAGGATGTGTATTGACTACATAGAGTTGAATCAGGTTACCATCAAAAATAAATACCTAATACCCAGGATTGATAACCTTTTTGATCAGCTCGGAGAAGCTAGGGTGTTTTCTAAGCTGGACCTCAGGTCAGGCTATCATCAGTTGAAGGTGAGGAAAGAAGACATACCAAAAACCGCATTTCGCACACGGTACAGGCACTATGAGTTTTTGGTGATGTCATTCAGAGTGACAAATGCTCCATCTATATTTATGAGCTTGATGAACAAGGTGTTTTCCCAGTATCTCAACCAGTTTGTGGTGGTGTTCATCAATGACATACTTGTATACTCCAAGACAAAGGAAGATCATGCAGAGCATCTATAGACGGTGTTGGAAATCCTACGAAAGAAGAAGCTCTATGGAAAATTGAACAAGTGTGAGTTTTAGCTGGAGCAAATGTCCTTTCTGGGGCACGTAATTTTAGGAGCATGTATCTCTGTAGACCCGAAGAAGGTTGATGCGGTGTTGAGGTTAGATCCACCTACATCTGTGACAGAAGTGTGAAGTTTCTTGGGGATGGCTGGATACTATAGGAAATTCATAAAGGATTTTATTAAGATTGCAGGACCACTCACCAGGCTAACTCGAAAGGAGATCAAGTTTTTGTGGGCTCAGGAGTGTCAACCAGCATTTGAGGAGTTGACGAACAAGTTGACGACAACACCAGTTTTGACAATCCCAGATGAGTCAGGAGGATTTGTAGTACACACAGATGCTTCTGTGTTGGGTTTGAGTTGTGTTCTGATCATGAGATTATATTGCCTAGAGCAGAGAGACAGTTGATGAGTTTACAGTTACAGTCAACCCTGGTGGACAGGATCATGGTTACCCAGTTCAAGGATGCTCGGTACCAAAAATTCAAGAAACATGTGGAGTCTGGAGAGAGAACTGATCTACAGATACTTGAGGATGGATCCTTGCGATTCCATGGTAGGTTGTGTGTGCCTAAGGGCGACGTTAGAAGAGAGCTGTTGGAGGAGGCGCACAGTTCAGTGCTTTCTATTCATCCAGGAGGCACAAAGATGTATCGGGACTTGAGAGAACATTACTGGTGGCTAGGAATGAAGATGGAGATAGCCTGATTTGTGTCAAAATGCCTAATATGTCAGCATGTGAAGGTTGAACATTAGAGAACAGCCGGGTTATTGCAACCCATTCCTATTCCCGAGTGGAAATGAGAATATGTTACAATGGATTTTATCATAGCTCTGTCGAGGAGCCAGAAGGGAAATAACGCTGTATTGGTAGTAGTAGACTAACTCACCAAGTCGGCTCACTTCATACCATTTCGAGTTAGATAAGCAACAGAGAGTTTAGCAGGGCTATACATGAGGGAGATAATGTGCTTGTATGGGGTACCAGTTAGTATTGTTTTTGATAGAGACACATGATTCTTATCACACTTTTGGAGGAGCTTGCAGCAATGTCTTGGAACTAGGTTGAGTTACAGCACGGCTTACCACCCTCAGACAGATGGACAATCAGAGAGGACTACACAGATTCTAGAGGACATGTTGCGGGCATGCATGTTAGATTTCAAGGGCTCTTAGGAAGACCACTTACACTTGGTGGAGTTTTCTTATAATAACAGTTATCAGTCCAATATCCAGATGGCACCTTATGAGGCATTATATGGAAGAAAATGTAGATCTCCTACCTGTTGGGATGACTTAGGAGAGCATCGTCTGTTAGGTCCTGAGATGATAGTGCAGACAGTAGACAAGATAAAGACAATATGGGAGCGCCTTAAATCAGCTCAGGATAAGCAGAAGAGCTAGGCTGATGCTAAGAGGAGACCTCTACAATTTTAGGTTGGAGAGCATGTTTTCTTGAGGATATCCCCAACCAGAGGAGTTATCATATTCGACAGCCGCAGGTAGCTTAGTCAACGTTTCATTGGCCCTTTTGAGATATTAGAGAGAGTAGGAGAGGTGGCATACCGGCTAGCTTTGCCTCCATCATTGGAGGGAGTGCATGATGTGTTCCACATATCACAGCTTCGACGTGCGAGATGAGACCCATGTCCTAGACATCGCAGAGCTTTAGATTAGGACGAACTTAGCATATGAGGAGCAACCAATGAAGATTTTGCATCGATAGGAGAAGGTCCTCAAGAACAGAACTATCCCACTTGTCTTAGTATCTTGGGGACATCATGGACCTGGTGAGGCAACCTGGGAGCGAGAGGATGACATTCGTCAATGCTATCCACATCTCTTTGCTACAGGTGATATTTAGTTCTTATTATGGTCAAATAAATTCCGAGGACAATTTTTTTTTCTTAGGTCGGTAGGATGTAATAGTCAATATTTTTGTTATTTAAGCAAGGCTTTATTTAAGAAGCCCACATGATATGAGTTGAAGAAAAAACAATAAAAAAAACCTCTTAACACCCATTAGTGAGATTGTAAGCCCAGCTATGTGTGCAACACCTCTGCAGCGTTTTTTTTTGTATTAGTGAGAGCGTAAATTTTTTTCTATTAGAAAATTTTGGCTAACCAACCTCGGTAGCTATAACTCTCAAAAATAAAAACCATGAGTTTTCTGTAGATTTATTTTTTTATAATTATCCTTTTATCACTAAATAAAAATTCTTTAGTTTTAGGGTTTCTCCACTCCATTTTTCCTATATAAACCAATCCCCTTTTCTCTCCATCTCTATTCCAAAAACGGCAGAAAAAAAATGAAAAAAAGAAAAACCCAACCGAGAACAAGAGGAGGAGAGGAACGAATTTTTAATTTTCTTTTGGGATTTGGGGTTCATAGGCTTTGCTTCGACAAACTAGCAAGCATCTCTTTCCTCAATTATTTTTAGCTTGTTCTTCATGCAGCTCATTTTTTTTCTCTTTCATAGAAATAAATAGTAAAATTCATGTTTAATATTATTAGATATTTTTATTTTTTATTGTTATATTCTTATTTGGGAAATGAATAATAGATTTATAATCCTAGGATCTATTTTTACTATCTTATTTATTTATTTATTATATTTTTCCCTCCATGATCTTAACATTATTATTAGTACTATTAATTTCACATAATTTTCATATAATTAGAAGATAAAATTTTGGTTTATATAAGATTTATAAACTTTATCATTTACTTATTTGAATTTTTTTTATTAAGGAATTTTGTAGAAAACCAAGATTTAGTTCTTGTCTGCATTCTCTTGAACATGAAATTGTGATGGGTGTAGTCATTAGTTGCACTTGACCATGATGCAATGGTCCAGGGTTCGAATCCTAGAGCCCGCTTTTCTGCTAATATATATGTTTTGGGTCAGTTTGAAGCCAAACCCGACCCGGTTCAGGCCCGTTGAGTCCATAAAATCCAAATTTCAGACCCGTTATCCATTTTCTAGACCCGTTTGGGTCTATAACTCCAAATTACATACCTGTTATCCATTGTCCAAACCCGTTTGGATCTATAACCCAAAATTACAGACCCGTTTACCAAGTTGGGATCCAATATCATATTTTAGACCTGTTTAAGCCTTTTTCTCACTAAAATTAGTTTTGCAGATTTCTATGCAGTCAAATTTAAAACTGTTTGGCCTATTTGACACTAAACAACTATGCTAATTAGTCATTTTTTTGTTTATTAAGAAGATTAATAACATTATTTGATCTCTTGATGTTTATTGGATCACCTGATGCTATGGTGATCACCTAGTGATATAAAATAGGCTAGACTGTGCATGAAGATGACTTTCGTCAAAATATGATTTATAAGCGTGTTTTCATAGCATGACTATGCTTTCGATATCGATATCCCGATATGAGATTTTTTTCTTGACTATTACTATTATAACATCGACTAGACGATGCACCTCTCTTGATTGGACATGTTCTGAGTCACGATTATCATTCATAGTTTTACGGAAGCCGTTCCACGGTAACTCTATGATTAGTGCACAACATTTCATGCACATTCACTTAGATTAAACAAAAATTATGGGGATTTATAAAAGGGGAATTAGACGGAGAATATAACATGTATATAAACGAGTATTTGTACATTCCTGATATCCTGAGTTATATATATACAAGGGTTAAATGGCCAATACCTGACTTGAAGCCGTGTTCCCTGGACGGTTTACGGAGAACCGATTTATATACATGAAAATATTATTCTCTAGTTCAAATAACATCTAAAATAGTAATAATACACTTGTGTGTTGGCGACAGACATTATTTTTGATCTCTATGATTTAGCCTTGTCTTTTATCACTATAAATTTAGAATTTATCTTTTTTTTTATATCTGCTACTTACACTAACATGCGCATAATTTTCTCATTTTACATGCTTGTTGGGAGTTTTCTGACTCCTTTGGGGTTTACGTGCCCCAGACTCGGGAAGTGTTCTTTCTTCGTAGGACCAAGAGTATTTTGAGGAGTAGGCTCGGCAGCAGTGATCATTGTTCTTTTAATCAGTTCTCCAGTTCAGTTGATTTAGGTAGTTATTTGATTTAGGCTTTTCTTTAGCCACATGTGACTCTCCAGACTATGGTGTATTGTTCCTTTTTCTTTAGATGGTTGTAGACTTGTTATAGAACTCTGAAAATTTTAGATATTTATTTATCTATACATTCCTTTTTTTATCTTGGTTACATGCTCTTTGGTATAGTTTTAGCTTTATATATGTATACAGGATGATCTAGAGGCGTGAATGCGATTGTATGGTTGCATTGCCGGTCGAGTCACGTTTCAAATTATTACATTTTGGAACCGATGCATGACATGGATTATAAGTTGTGTATGCGAGGTTCTGTATTTTGAACTTGTCACAGAACCGAGTGAATGCATAACTAACAAATTGTGATCCGTTATCATGAATGATACGTCTTGGGACGCCATATCGTTAGACAATGTGATGTTTGATAAACTTGATCATATCACTAGTTTTGACTTCTCTTAAGAGAATGACTTCGGCCCACTTAGAGAAGTAGTTAGTTATCGCAAGGATGAAGCGATGACATTTTGCTGATGGTGGAGATATCGGTCTGACGACATCCATCCCTCATGTCTCAAACGGCCATGAAGTCACTGTCGGATGTAGGTCTTCGAGTGGTTTGTGAATGTAGTTGGCGTGGATTTGATACTCATGGCAACGCTTGGCATAAGCGACAACGTCGTTGATCATTTTGGGCCAATAATAGCCCATCTTTCGCAATCGATCCCAGAGCTTAGGTCCGGGTTGGTGAACGCCGCAGGTACCATCATGGCTTCCCACAGGACTTTCTGTGCTTCAGTCGTTGAGAGACACAGAAGCAACATACCGTCGTAGGACTTACGATACAACGCCTTTGTTGTTGAATCGTAGTAGAACCTCGGAGCGTGTTTGCGAACAAAATCTCACTCTTTTACATCTTCGGGTAGTATACCATATAAGATGTAGTCAATGATTATGAAATGCCAATCTCTCAACTCGAGTTGACCCATCGCCTGGTGAGTTGCATTCACTCTCAGAACATGCTCCGGTTGAAAGAGTTGTAAGCTTGCGACGGTGACGCGCTGACTCGTTCTAGGTTAGCTACCAATGACGCCAGGGCATCGACATGCGTGTTCTTAGAATGAAGCATGTTCTTAATGCGGAAGCTTTCCAATTATTCGACTAGTTTGATGGCTGCTTCATGACATGGGATTAAGTCATCGTTTCTAACCTTATATTCCCCCATCATCTATCTGACGATGAAGTGATAGTCACTGTAAGCTTCAAGGTGGTTCGCCCCCAACTCCTTGGCGAAGTCGAGTCCGATGAGTAGCGCATTGTACTCAACCACGTTATTGGTGCATGACTCGGTTAAAGAGAAAGATCATGATAATACGTGGTTTTGTAGAGAAACTAAAACCACCCCCACTCCCACGATGATAGACCCACTTGTGCCTACGTGAGATGCTCCGTCGAAGTATAATCACCAAACTTCTTCCTGTGAGATAGCATTAACCTTGTGGGTTTCATCTGTCATTGCTTCGAATAGGTTAGTCTTTGACTCGAGCGGATGACTGACCATCAGGTTGCAGATTACTTGTCCTTTGACAGACTTCTACGACATGAAGTATATGTCGTATTGAGCACTCATTTAAAGATTCGGGCTATGTCATGAAGACTCAGATATGATTCATCCGGGAGATAACGTGTATGGTTTGACCAACCAGGTAGTATCGTATTTTCTGGATAGTGAACATCAAGGCCAAACACTCCTTTTTGACCATGGAGTATCACCGTTCGGCTCCCTATAAGGTTCTACTCAGGTAATGAATGCCTTACTCGTGGCCGGCATCGTCATTCTATGCTAAGAGGGTGCCAAGAGAATGCTCCATTGCATGCACATAAATCAGGAAGTGTTTCCCCAAAACGGGGGCCGCCAAGACCGGTGGATTCAAGAGATAAGTCTTGATCTTATCAAATGCTTGTTGGCAAGGCTCATCCCATACGAAGGAAACACCTTTCTTTATCATCTTGGAGAAGGGTTGGTACTTACCCGAGAGATTTCAGATGAATCTTCGGATGTAGGCCAGATGTCCTTGTAGTCCTCTCAATTCCTTGACATTCCTGGGTGGTTGAAGCTCTTGAATAGCTTGCACCTTGTCGGGATCTATGTGAATTCCCTTCATCGTGATGACGAATCCGAGGAATTTGCCGCTCGACATCCCCAAAAATAATTTTGTGGGGTTCATCTTGAGTTGATGAGATCGTATCAGCTCGAACATCGTCCTCCGATCTTGAAGATGATCATCTTTGCTGCGACTCTTCACAACCAAGTCATCTATGTAGCATTCATCTGTCTTTCATAGATGATCCCAAAAAATTGTGCTCATGGCGTGCTGATAGATTGTGCCGGCATTCTTAAGTCCAAAGGCATAATTGTGTAACAATATATCCCTACCGGAGTCCTGAATGAAGTGTGCTTTTCGTCTTCGGGGTGCATCTTGATTTGATTATACCCTGAAAACCTGTCCATAAAGGACATCCTTTCAAACCCACAAGTATTGTCGATGATGACATCTGTGATGGGTAAATGGAATTTATCCTTTGGACATGTAGCGTTGATATATATGAAGTCGATGCAGATACAGATATGTCTGTTCTTCTTCAGGATTGGAACAATATTAGCCACCCAATCGGGTTGTTGTTCCTCTTTGATGAAGTCCGACTTGATCAGCTTCTTCACTTCGGCTTCGATTACCTCCATGATTTGAGGACAAAACTATCTTTGCTGTTGTTTGACAGGCTTGGTGTACAAGTTGATGTTGAGATGATGCATGATGATCTGGGGATCAAGGCCAGGCATGTCATTCCAGGCGAAGACGTTAATATATTCCCGGATGAGAGATACAAGGTCTTCTTTCTCCTGGGGAGGTAAGCTGTCGCTGATAAATATGGGTTTGGGGTTATCCTCATCTCCCATATTTATTTAAAGTATCTTGTCCTCGGTGGGTGGCTCACACTATACGAAGCAACCACTCCATTGAGCACTGACATGATGATCCCATGCTTTATCGTAAAGCGGGATCTGCTCATCCTCTTTGATTTTGGAGGGATCGACTGTGGTCACGTTAACTGTGAGGTTTTTGAACAAGTCTCCCACGCTAACATCTGAATCTCATTTGAGTACGTTAAAGATTGGTCATCTGAATGTGTATTGTCGGATATCTTGTCGAAATTGCAGTATAACTCAGAGGAAGAGAAGGTATAGCCCAACCCCCTTCGGATTTTGCCGTAGTAATTGTCCAGTTTTCCCTTGGGAACATAGGCCTGGCCGAGACACCCCAAGGGGTGTCCTCACCTTTTACCACCCCCCCTCTTGGTTTCCTATAAATAGGCCCCTTAGGCCTCCATTTGAAGGGGCTCCTTATTTTTGTGGCTTTTGGTGTTTGGCTAATATCAAATCTTGGGCTTCATCCTTGAGATCTGAAATTTGAGAGAGCCTAGGCGAAGCCCTGCTGCAGCGAGGAGTGAGCGAGCCGTCTACAGCAAAGGAGCCTTCTTCTTCATTCACCCCTTCTCTTTTCCTTAGTGTTGCCCCTTAGCGGTGATACTAAGTAGAGCGAATATCTCGATTATCCGAGATAGGAGCTATAAACTTCTAGATCTCACGCGGATCGACGAAGTTCTGCTTCTATATCCCTTCGCGGATAGACGAAGCTCTGCCCGATTTTCTCGGAACGGATCTGATCTACCGGTGGTCCACGGATATTGACGTTCCCGTCACAGGCTAAAGACCCACGCAAGCGAGACCGCACCAAAACGAGATCTCGTGTTTATTTTCGATAAAGTTGTAATCTTTGTTTTGTTGCACGATGAGGTTTTATAAATAGACCGACTTTTTATCGATTCTTGTTGTAACGCTTGAAGTTGTAACAGATTCAAAAGCAATGAAAACAGCAACTTTCACCGTTTCATTGTAACGATCAAAGTTGTAATGAATGCAGCAATGAATACAGCGACTTTTTCCGCAAACAAGTCAACGCCTGAGCCCTGATGCGTACGACCCCCAGTCCGGGTCTTGGTTTGCGGCTCGTTTGATGATCTCGAGCTCTCCTTATCAGGCGGCGCAGGAAATCCTCCTCCTCCAGAGTCGTTCGCGGGACCCTTAGCTCAAAGACCCAAGAACCCCTTGCCGTCGCTGCACTCGCACCACGTGGCGTCTCCGCGTCGCCCAACGTGGTCGAGATCGCAGATCTGGGCATCTCCTCCGCCAAGAAGATGGCTAATGAAGGCGCTCCAGCAGTATCAAAGAGAACCCGCCAAAGACGGCGTCAACAACTTGCTCGTCAAATGGCCAAGGCTTTGGAGCCTATGGACGGGGTTCGCTACAACGAAGATCTCAAATCGAGACGACGCCTGGAGCAACAACGGTACGTAACCAACTCCTCCTCCCTGACAGAAACGAACAAGTAGGTTCGTGTCATGAGGACTCGTTCCACCCTCGAAGAGAGAATCAAGAAGCGCCGCGCACTGCTCGCGCATGCCTGAGCTCTCTTGCAGAAAGCAGAGGAGATGCAGAAAGAAGAGGCGGTCAAGACTCCGCCAAAACTCAAGCAAGTATGGAGGCTAAAGGCAAAACCAACACCTAAGCCAAGAGTTGAAGATGTTGCTGCCCAATCTTCACCAAATCCAAGTCCCATTCCCCTTACCCCGGCACCTCCGGTGGGGTCAGGTATGAGCACGGATCCTTCAACATCCAGGGTTCCTGTGAAAGGTCGCCTCGGTCCCTTACCAGGGAATCGAGGTAAAGTACCTATCAAGGAGCGATTGGGTCCGTTGAAAGGTCCCCTAATGATAAACCCGACTGGGGGTCGTTCTAACTCCCCCCAGGAAAATAACAAAGGGAAAACCCCTATTACCGACCGCATCGGGTTGCGTGTCGAAGTTCAAGAGCCCGTTAAGTTTTTACGTTCACAAAAGCGTAGACTGGCGTCCTATCCCCAGAGGGAAACACATTCGTCTGATGATGATTGTGTTATACCTGGGAAGTCATGCCAACACTCTATAGGTTGCTCCAGTTATCAAACTGATGAGTTGTACTATAGAGCTGGGGGTGCGAATAAGTCTTGGAAGCGAAATGCACGAGACACGGAGCCTCACTATCCGTGTGTCAACATCATCAAGGCGGTGCTATCAGAATGCTGTTGCTCTGAAGCTCCAAGGAGAGTTTCGGTATTTGAGAGAATCTCCACCGGAGCGTCTGAGACTAAGCCTAGGCATTTCCAGCGAAGAAGAAGGATAGTCAAAGACGGAGAATTTCCGAAGGTCACCATCAATATGGCCAGCAAAGGAACATCGACAGGGGATAATCCCGAGTCAATCCCGCTAGTGCCCTGGTATTTAACCCATCTGCAGTCCGGAACCATTACACGAGGGACCTATGGTAGGGTTCAGACGAGATTACCATCAGAAGACGAAGGATCAGACGCCGGCTCCGCAATTGCATCGGAAAACACGGTATCTAGCGAGGGACAACCCCGCGAGGTGCTCATGATCAGCGCCGAACAAGTAAACAAGATGCTGGAAGACGCCCTAGCTCGGCAGAAGGAAACCTTCAAGTTCGAGATGGAGATGGCCGTGCAACAGATGAGAGAGATGCATGACCAGCATATCGCGGCTCTTACAACTCGTCAAGAAGAGCCCACTCGGCCCAATCATCAAAATCAAGAGGAGAATGAACGGGAAGGGAATAATATCAACATAATTATTCCCCCTGTCAACAACGACAACGGAGGTGGTCCTGTAGATGATAATGCAAAAGAGGACCACGTTACCTCTCCCCAAAACCACTCGAAGACAGAAACGAGTGAAGACAAGAAGATGAAGGACTTGGAGAGCAAAATCAACGCGTTGATGAACGCTCAAGAGGTAAAAAGATCCGGCATACCATGTCCATATCCAAGGGAGTGGGAATCAATTCCATATCCGGCAAAGTTCAATTTAATCAACTTTACGCCGTTTGATGGAAAGGGTTCCCCTACCCAACACTTAATATATTTTAAGTCCCACTTAGGAATAATCTCCGGCAACGAACCCTTGATGGTACGGTCATTCGTTGGCACTCTTCGCGGAGCGGCCTTCGATTGGTATCGTCGCCTCAAGCCGGGGAGCATCAGCAGCTGGGACGACATGGAGGACATGTTCCTGACAAACTTCTTCGACGACGACACTGAGGTCTCAATCAGCACTCTGTTTGAGGAGAAACAGAAGAACGGTGAGAGAGTCGAAAACTTTGTGAAGAGGTTTCGAAATAAGGCAATGAATTGTAGGGATCCGGTCAGCGAAGATTTCATCCTCGAGACCTGTCACAACAATCTTTCCTTGGACATCCTCGAAGCTATGGGAATGGCGCCACCAAAGACCTGGAAGGATCTGAAGGTGCGAGGAGAATGAGCTGAACGATTCCTCAAAAGGAAGAAGGCGGAAAGGGGTCAAATAGCTAACAATGCCCCACAACCAAACTTTGCCCCTAAGGGAAGAGGAAAAGCACACGCAAATGCTGTGAACACGAATCAAACGTTCGAGGTGCAAGCATAGCCGCAACAGCAGCAGCAAAAGGCGCCTCAACAACCAAGGTGGCAACAGCAGACCCCGAGGCCAAAGGCTTCGGAGCCAAAGTTCCCAAAAGTTTATTCGTTCAAAGAGGATGAAGTTCCCGGTATCTTCAAGTACCTCGTTGAGAATAACAAGATCAAATTGCCTCCAATCCAGGATCAGGAAGATGCCAAGAGAGTCAATGATCCAAAATACTGCGCATTTCATAGAGCGGTGCACCATCCCACCAAGGTATGCTATGCTCTTAAGGACAAGATCCAAGCTCTCATCGATGTCGGGGTCATTACCATGAAACAACCGAAGGAGAAGAGAGTGGGAGCAAATGCAGTATCGATTAGCTTCGGTTCTGCTCCCGTGAACTGGTTCCAGCTCAAGCCAGTAATAAATGCAAAAGTGAAGACGGTAAATGATGATCCTCACAAGCAGCGCCAGAAAGGACTTGTGCCGCACGCAGCCCCGAATGGTGAGATTCTTTGGGTTCATCCAGATTTGATCGGAGATGAACAATGGACTGGAACCTCTTCCAAGAAAAAGTCAAAAGGAAAAGGTAAATCCTGTTATGGAGCTTCTGCTATTCCAGGGGAAGATGACGAAGAAATTCCCGCCTTCCTGCTTTCTGAAGATGAACAGGAGGCCTTTGCGACCCGAAGCGGGAATGAGTATCACTACAAGTACCCGGATGCTTCCGAATAATTGGGTACCAAAACTCCTCCTTCCAAGACATTGTCAGAACTGGGTATTGCAGCAATTCCCCCGACGCCTATAGCTACGGAGAAAGTCCAGCAGAAGGAGAAGGGGAAAGAACCTTTACGCCAAGAGGCCCAAAACCCGAGGCAGTCTCGATTCAATCATCCGATCCGGGAAATGTGAGCTCTCCGCCTCAGTTTGACATCATGGCGCAGTTGGCCAACATCCCGGCTAGGATAACCCTATACGAGTTGTTGCGTCTTTCCAAGGATACGAGGAAAGCATTACAAGAGGCCTTGAGCGACTCTGAGGCTTTCTTAACTCGAATCAAGCCATCTCCTGAAGAACCAGAGCCGTCAACTCAGCATTGCAATCTCGCGGCGCATCATTTTCCATGCATCTCTTTCACCAAGGAAGACATGCAGACGAAGAACTCAAAGCATGATCGACCTTTGTATTTCACAGGGCACATTGGCTCCAGCATGGTCAACCGGATCCAAGTTGATCCGGGTTCTGCTGTTAGCATCATGCCATTCCGACTGAAGCATCATCTCGGAATCCCGACTAGCAAACTAGCCTCCACCGGCACTACGATTTACGGATTCAACACCAGTGGGTCCAGACCCTTGGGAAAGATTCGAATCAAATGCCAGATCAGGGATTTAAAATCAGAAGTTACTTGGTTCGTCGGTTTGTGCCGAGCTGTGCTAAGGGACCTATAAGCAATTTTATATGCCTACAACACCGAAACTGGGTTTGATTATGATGGTGGTTTTGTACTTAATGACATTGTACCCATTGTAATCAATCTTGACGATGATGAATCATCGGAAAGTAGTTGTAATTGGCAACTTGCCGAAGAACTATCAATAAACGATGATTTAGAGTACTCGATGTGTCTTGATAATGTCACTAAAGAGCTATATGATAACCCTGACTTGTATATGCCACTTCAATCATTTTGTCTGACGAAAAAACAGGTACAAGATCCATACGGAGCGACGCTTGTCATCCCCGCGGGAACATGGGGTGGAAAAGAAGTCGTCTACGGCAAAGGAAAAGAAGCTCCGATACCCGATCACTTCGTAGAAGAAGAAGATGATGATGACAAACCTGCCCCTCATCTGTTTAGATATGACGCAAAAGTGCGCGATCTAATGGAGAAGCATGGATATGACTTCACACTCGGAGAGGGTCTTTTCTTTGGTCGAGGTCCACGAGTTCCACCTCGAATGGCCTATGTACCGAAGGGGAAACCCGACGATTACTATCACCATAAAAGAGGTCTTGGCTATGTCTCCTCATCCGACGACGAATGTTGCTGGCAAATCATCGATCAGATTGCTAACAAGGCTAGAAAAGGATACTCTTCCGACGCTTCGACTTGGGATTCCGACGCTAGCCTTGGTAAAATGTTTAAAAAGTTAATGTCGAACATGGTCACGGTCGATCCTACCACAATAGAGGAGGACGACCAGATGCCGACATGGGAAGATCCTTGGGTTCATCACCTGAACATGCAGTATGGTGATAGGTTCGAACAAAGAGAACCTCCTACCGAAGATCAAGTACTCCAGGTGAATATGGGAACTGAGGAAAATCCTAAACCGATATTCATTAGCGATAGTCTCCTACCCGATGAGAAAGAAGAGTTAATCTCTCTTATCAGGGAGTACATCGATGTGTTCGCCTGGAATTATGAAGACATGCCAGGGCTTGATCCAAACGTAGCAGTGCATCGCCTCAATATTAAGTCGGATGTCAAACCTGTCAAACAACAAAAAAGACGGTTTCGTCCGCAAATGATGGAGGCGATCGAAGCTGAGGTTAAAAAGCTTGTGGACTCGGGCTTCATTAGAGAAGAGCAACATCCAGAGTGGCTTGCCAATATTGTCCCAGTCCTTAAGAAAAACGGAAAGATCAGAGTCTGCATTGACTTTAGAGACCTCAATACTGCTTGCCCAAAAGATGATTTTCCCC
>NC_033801.1:46900555-46948627 GCF_001876935.1 Asparagus officinalis
CCTTGCTGGTTCGTCAGTGCCTGAATTTGTTGCTCATGCATCTCTCTCATAGTCTGCATGGCCATCTGCATCTCGAACCTAAAGCTTTCCTGTTGTTTGGCTATGGCATCTTCGAGCATCTTGGCCACTTGTTCCGCGCTTATCATCAGTGACTCGCGGGGTTCCCCCTCACTGGACACTGTATTATCTGATGCGACTGCGGAGCAGGTATCCGACTCTTCACCTTCTGAAGGTACTCTTGTCCGAACCCTACCATAAGTTCCTCGTGCGATTGCTCCAGACTGCAGACGGGTTAGACGCCGGGATGCTTTCAGAATCGACTCGAGATTATCCCGTGATGAGGTCTCTTTGCTTGTCATATTAGCGGTGACCCTCGGGAATTCTTCATCTTCAACCACCGTCCTTCTTTGCCGAAAATGCCTACGCCTTGGTTTTGGCATTTTGGTACTAAGCCTTTCGAACACTGAAATTCTCTCGGGGACTACCTTGATGCAGTTGCACTCAGACAGTACTGCCCGAATGAGCTTTGAACAAGGGCACTGAGTTTCTAGCCTTCGAGGACTTCTCTTTCTGGCTTTGCTCGTACCCCCAGCACGATAGTACAGCTCGTCTGTTTGAAAGTCAGAGCAACCTATCGTGTGTTGGCACGATTTCTCAGGTATAACGTAATCATCATCAGACGACAACGTTTCCTTCTGAGGGAGAACTGCCTTCTTTGGACTTTCAAGAGTCACGCGCCTTGAGACCTGCCTTTTTGGGCGTGAATTCTCAGCGGGCTCCTGAACTTCAATGCGCAGCATAGTGCGCTTGGGTGCCATGATTTCTTTGTCATGTTGAGGGTTGCGGCGACCCCCAGCATGTTGAATTGTTTGGGACTTCTTCATTGGCCCCAACCATTCTTGAACTGGAGCTTTGCCTCGTTCTTTGGGAAGCGGACCGAGGTGCTCCAAAACTGACTTCCTCCTCTGGGATGGTCTTGTGGGATCTCCCAGAACAGTTACAGAAATTACCAGTGGTCTGGATTGATTCGCCGGAGGTTGAACTGTCAGGGGCTGCAGTTGCTGCTTTTTGGTCTGAACCGCCGCTTCAGACTTCGGCCTCCAAACTTTGCGAGTTGGTGGCGGCTTCTTGGTTACCTCTTTCTGCAGCTTTCTATGGGCTTCTTCAGCTTGAGCCCGTGCCTGTGCTGATAGTGCGCGGCGCTTGCGAATGCGCTCCTCCAGCGTCGATCGGTTCCGTTTGACACGGACCCATTCCATTGTTGGCGGCTTGGAGGAACCACCATTCGTTGATTGTTGAGGCTGCTTGCCTCTTTTGTTCTTCAGATCCACATTGTAGCGGATCCCGTCAACTGACTCCATGGCCTTTGCGAATCGTTTCGCAAGGCGTTGACGTTGCCTTTGGCGGGCTCTCTTCCAGAGAGTCACCACGCCCTCTGTGGCAGAAGAGTTGGCCAGAGCAGATCTGACCTGGTTGGAAACTGGAGGAATCTCACCCGATGCGACTTTGGCATCAAACGGGGCGAGATCTTCGTTGGTGGCTTCGACTTCTTCAAACCGGAATTGGAGGAATCTCACCTGATGCGACTTTGGCATCAAACGGGGCGAGATCTTCGTTGGTGGCTTCGACTTCTTCATACCAACGAACCTTTCTCCTGGAGGAGAACTTCTGGGATTTCTTGGACTTGCGGGGGGAGGTTGATCCGGACGAGGACGACAAGTATTCCTCGAACTTCTGTTGGTCGAACTCGTATTCCCAGATTGTTCGCGGGGAAAATCGTTTCTTTCTTTGTTATTGATTCCATTGCCATCTTAAATAACAACTTTTTGGGTTACAAAGATCCGGTCTTTTTATAAGATCCGGTTACAATGAAAATCAAAGAAAAATAAACAAAGATTACAACTTTCTCCTTGTGAACAAATCGCGAGCTCCTGTTTTGCGGTCGCTCGTTTTTGTGGGTTCTTTGCCTGCGCCGGGGTTTATCTGTGGACCACCACGAGATCTAGATCCGATCAGATCTAAGCAGTACTACGGGTATTATTCAACGAAGGAAATAATAGCCGGGGAGGATTGATTCACCAAGGAAACAATCGTCCAAGTCTCGGGATCTAAGACCAAGCTTAGATCCGGAGTACGTCTGCGTAGATCTGAGATCCGGTCCTCTCGAACACCTGCCTTATTTGGCGTTGACGATCGCTGAGCACCAGATCTGGAAGAGTGAGTCCCCGAAGTCCCAAAGCTCCAATCTTTTTTAAGTTTCGAGTCTTGAATCCGACAGAGCTTCGCCTCCAAAATTTCCAACCCCCCAAAATGAACAATGACCCCGCCTATTTATAGGCAACCAGATCTGTGCATTTGGCACAGATCTGGGCGGCCACCTCAGGGTGGCTCGGCTGATTTGTTGATCTGATTTGGCAGTAAATCCGGATCCTGATTAGGCAGTAAATCCACTTCTGAGTTCGAGTCCGAAACTGATCTTGATTCGATCGTGATTCGTCCGAGTCTGTCTTTGGTTGGATCACTCGTTGACTCTTCAACACTTGGCTTGATTCTGAACGCGAATGGATTTATTCCGTTGCTTGCGTGCGATTCGTCGCCTCGTTGGTTCGTCGGTTTGTGCCGAGCTGTGCTAAGGGACCTATAAACAATTTTATATGCCTACAGTAACATTGAGTGTGAGCTTTCATTGTGTTCTCATCCATAGTAGAGAACAAACAATTATTGTATTGAGCCTAATTGTGAGATCACTTTGTAATACACTTGTACACCGAGAGGAGTGTGAGGCGAGAGACGGGGTCGAATCCAAGAGGAGTGACGTCGGTTGACGAACCTAAGGAGAGGTTGTAACCGAGCACTTGAGGGAGACACAGCTAGGTCCAACACTTGTGTGGGTGTAGAGTGTGATTGCATAGTGTTTGTTGTGTGAGAGTTTTCGGTAAACTTGTAAACCGAGTGTGTAGAAGTTCCGGCTTCCAAACCGGGTTGTGATAGTGTATTTCTCCCCGGGAGTGGGGAGCGGAGACATAGGACGGAAGGTCCGAACTCCGTGATCGTTTGAGTGTGTTTGAGTTTGTCATTGGCGCATTTGCTTTTGCATTTATCTGATATCACCAATTATGCATTGCTCATTTATTTCATCCACTATCTAGTTAATATTGTTTACCCTTGTGTTAGTTTTATATCCTTGCACATACATTGCCTATATCTCTTTGTTAGGATATATCTTGTTATTCTTATTGCTTATCCTAGCTTATATATCTTGTTGTATTTCATACTTGCTAGGATAACTTGTTAATTAGTTTTTAATTAGCATAAAATTGGATTAGATTAGCATAAGACCCTAATCACCCCCCCCCCTCTAGGGTCTAACAGATAACACTAGGGGTAGTGCAATTGAACCCCTCAATGACACTGAGGGTGGCCAAATTCCTTCTTCTCGACATCGTTCAAGGAGAAATGAAGATGAAGACATGAAGCAGACGGAGGTCAAATCTGTCACCACCCCCATCAGGCGCTATCCCAAAAGAAAGAAAGTTGAGGGAAGCCAACCGGAGTTCATACCCAAGTTTGTTGTTGATATTAATCAAACATTACAGCGACAACCACAAGATAAATCGCCACAACAGTCGCTTCAGATGCGACGATACTCTTTCAAAGATGATGAGGTTCCAGCCATCCTCAAATCCCTCCTAAAAAATGACAAAATCAAGCTCCCACCTATTAAAAATCAGGAGGAAGCTAACGGGAGTTCAGACCCAAAATATTGTGAATACCACAGGAGAGTCCATCATCCTACCAAGACTTGTATCACTCTCCAAAATACAATACAGGCCTTAGTTGAAGCCGGTGTTTCAATGGCAGAACAAACCGAATAAGAACGACAACCACACTCCGAAAAGTATACGAGTATAAACTGCTTCTTTCAAAACTCCAACAGGTATGTGAGTATAAACTGTTTCCTTTGTATCCAACGAGAAGTTCCTGGAGAATATTATACAGGATATTCTAAAGGATAACTCGATATCAACAAAGAGGGGTTGGAAATAAGATATTGCTTATTGACCCAGTCTCGCCAAAGAGCTAGGGTCGAATATCTCGTAGTTTTTAGTGATTCTCAATTAATTTGAACCCAAATGGGAAGGACCATTCGTAGTAGAGACAGTCTACTCAATGGGCGCATATCGCCTTGTTACCAGGGATGGCGACCGGTTTATGATGTCGATAAACGACAAATTCCTGAAAAAATACTACCCTTAGTATATTCAGGATAACCAATGTATCGGGAAGTTCCCGGAAGAATAGTACATGTGGTATTCTTAAGGATAACCCAATCACTATAAAAGTAATAAATAAGAGATACACATTTAAACTCTGAATGTCAGAATGTTTCCTTTTATTGTTATCGAATTCACTAATTCTCATGAATTCTTTTACTGAGGCGAGATTCGCCCTTTTAACAGATAAATCTTTCCTCGCAAAATTCCCCTCTAATCAAATCAATTGACGGTGGGCCCACCAAAATTTCTATCCACCGAGTCATGGTAATTTTCAAAGATTGACGTGTTAAGTCCTGATTACTTAACATCAAAAATCCTCCATCGAGTGGCTAGTACAAGCCGGAGTTTCTACTGCTACCTGTATTCCACTCTCTTTGCTTTCAGGTCAAACCTATAAAAGTTAGGGCCAAATCCAGATTCCTCTCTCGATTCCTTCCATGAACGAGAGGTCCAATTTCAATTTGAGCAATCAAACCTATAAAAGTTAGGATTGTCTCCGAACTCACTTAGTCAAACCTGCAGATAGTTAGGACTAATATCGAGTCATTCCTTTCAATAAACGAAAGACTTCCATCTTTTCCTTTTCAGCCAAACCTATAAAAGTTAGGGTCGAAATCGGAATTTCCCCTCAATAAATGAGGAACTCTTTTTTTGGATCAAGCAACCAATCCTATAAAAATTAGGGTTGCTTGAATCTTTTCGATTCTCGGAGTGGAGATCCCACTCCTAGTTTCATCTTTCCAGATTCTGGGGGTGAGATCTCACTTTGAGTTTCCTTTCCAACTAAAGATAGAATATAAAATTCTTACTCTTTAGTGCTGGGAGATAGAATATAAAATTCTTCCTCTTCTATTTTCTTGTTCGTCTTTACCCTAAACAAGACCTGGAGATAGAATATAAAATTCTTCCTCTCCAGCATCGAATTTGTCTTTACCCTGAGAAAAGACACAATTCTCAACCTCTAATCCGCACACTTTATGCACGGGGAATTTTATCTCGACTCCTAAATAGAGATAAGCCTACGCCTAACACGCGTTGCCGGTTTAGTCTTTCACCGATTGAGAAAGACACCAGAGTATAATTCTGGGGACTTTTATCCCGAATCCTAAGTATGGATGAGTCAACGCCTAATACGCGTTGCCGGGTGCCATATTCCCGTAAAAACTAGTGAAGTCTATGTATTCAAAATCATAGCACTAAGTCTAAGGGAAGTAATTCTCTTAGCACAACGTTACATACGGAACGGACTTATATAACCCGTATGCTAGCCCGATTCAAACGGTAATCGGTAAAGGCTCGTCAAACCCGTTGAGGGCTGGGGGTTTGCCAAAAATCCTAAGTCCATGTCTAACACACATCTTCGGTTTAGTCTTTCACCGATTAAAAAAGACACCAGAGTATAAGTCTGGGGAATTTTATCCCGAAGCCTAAGAAGGGATAAGCCATCACTTAATACATGTTGTCAGGTGCCATATTCCCATAAGAAATGGCAAAGTCTATGTATTCAAAATCATAGCATTAAGTCTAAGAGAAGTAATTCTCTTAGCACAACGTTAAATGTGAAACGGGTTTTAATAATTCATATGCTAGCCCGATTCAAACGGTAATCGGTAAAGGCACATTAAACCCGTTGATGGCTGAGGATTTGCCAAAAATCTTATAAGCGTTATGTCCACTGGGTTCACAATCAACAAAGAAACATCATGACAAAAGGAGGAGTGCACTAAGGAAAAGACTTTGTTTCATTAATAAAATTAGGCCAAATGGAGATACAAGAAGACGTCTCAAATCAGATTTAACAAACTGAAGGAAGCGATTTTAGCCTTAACAGCGGCAAGCTTCTCTACCTGTTCCACTCAAACCTTCTCCTCCTCTTTCTTCTAAAGCTTGGCATTAGCGAGAGCGGTGGCGGCGTCGGCAACCGCGTCTTCTCGATACAGTGCGTGGAGGGCCTCCAATTCTCCTTTATAAACACTTTAAACTCTGGTGCTCTCAAGCTCAAAATCCTTTAGAGTCCTCTCCCCTAGGACGGTCCTAATCCTCGTACTATCAGCAATGTTGTTATAAGCATCCATCTTAGTCTGCAGATGATGTTGCCGTTCATACAAATTTGCAATGATAATTTCTTGCCCCGATATGCGTTTCGCTCGGGCTTTATGCCCGTGCATCCTCTGAACCCGAGCATCGATCATGTGCGGCGTGGCTTCATCATGTGAGTCGGAGTATACTAGCTCTTCCAAGCGATACATGAGTTCCTCTAAGCAAGTCAACTTTAAATTACATCGCCTAGCTAGCCGGATACCGCCTACACGCTAAATATCCTTAAGACTATCTGCTATGAAAGGGAGCAAATCATAAAATCTTCCCCGCCCAAAACTAATGGCGGTGGCCGTTTGTTGCATAGCTTTCTCTAACTTTTGGAGGATGCCCTGCACGGATCCGGAGACCAGGAGGGCAGATTCTTGGCCAGACATAATTGGAGCAATGGGATCCTCTTCCCCCTCATCGTCGGATATTATGATGATTTTGGGTCTCACTATCCTCCCATCGCAGGAGTTCAACTGAGGAGTCGGACCAATAGCCTGCCTATCAACAGCAGAAGCAAAAATCTCTCCACTGCAACCACTAGTAGCATGGGAGGGAAGACGGTCTGCGGGGAATTCAACTGCGACAAAACAAGGGTAGAATCAGAAAATTATCCATGAATTATAAGATGGCGAGATAGGATCATCCATTGAGCAATTGGCGAGACAATTTTGGGTATGCATCATCACGTAAGCAATGTGGTAACGTACCCCGACCTACACAGTGCAATACAACACGAAATCGCCCTAATATGCCGGAAGATTTGAATTGACTAAGCAAAACAAATCCCCTGAAACCTCGATCCCCGCGAAGGAGGACGTCGGTTCTTCCCGATTGACCCGCGAAGGGGCCAAACGAGGGCATGACAGAACCATAAATCTCCTGAAACCTCAATCCCCGCGAAGGAGGACGTCGGTTCTTCCCGAATGACCCGCGATGGGGTCAAACGAGGATACAGAAAGCACAAATGCTCACCCCCGAAAGAGAATGCCGTAGAAGAGGAAGCTACAGGAGTCTCCCTCTCGCTATGCTATGAAGAGGAGTGACTCCTATGAAATCGCGATCGGCGCGAAGACATGGATAACCTGCGAAAAAAAGGGAAATTAAGAACATTAACTAAAATCCTATAAAAAAATAGGATTTTATAGTTGAAGTCTAATTAAACCTATGAGTTTTGCGCATGCAAACAATGGGCTCAGGTTGCAGTACGAACCCTCACGATGATTTCTTTTGGTGAAATACCCAAAATACCCCTCATGTTCGAGGCTAAATTCTAGTCACGGGCGCGTTCGAATTTGGGCCATGATCATCATGTTTGTTCACCTAACACCCCCAATATCTCACAATTTTGGCTAACTTTACAAATAAACCCTTCTGTAAAATTTGGCCAATTTTGTAAATAAACCCCTCCACAAATTTCGATCTAGTTTCCACATACCCTTCTCAAAATTTTGGTCATGGATTTATGGTCTAAACTCTTGAAATTTCAGCCCTAAAATTTTAGCCCTTTTGCAAATAAACCCCTCTACAATATTCGGTTGCTTTTTACAATTAAACCCCTCAAACAATGTTGATTCTTTTGTATGAAAACACCCCTCGACGTTTGGCCAAATAGGTGTGGAATTTCAGTCCCAAATTTCAGTCCACTTTTGCAAAAAAGTCCCAAATTTTAGTCCACTTTTGCACAAAAAACCCTAAAATTTCGGCCATATTGCATTCTTGCATAAAACTCCCCAAATATTGGTCCATACATACAATCCATCATCAAGATCCTATCTTTTTCACAAAACCTAACTCATGAGAACAAAAGCTATGATTTTTTGTATACAAATTCATGGTATACCCTCATTACAAGCATAAAGTTGGAATCTTTCTTAAAAAAAAGAGAGAGAGAGTTTTGAAGGAAAACTTACCCAAATCAAGAAGCTTCCCTTGAGCTTGAAGATGAAGAAAAACCCTAGCCTTGAGAGGAGAATATTTTCGGCCAAGATAGGAGCACAAAATCCGAATTTATGACGAGAAGGTTAAGGGGTTTTAAAGAGAAAAGTTCTAATGGGTTTAGAGTTCATGAATAAGAGAAACCATGGTGTTTGGATAAGAAGAAGGAGAAGAAGTTTAGGGGGGAAAGGAATCCCTTTTGAAAATTTTGAAAGAGGGGGAAAGTACACAACACAAAAGACAAAAAAAAAAGAGGGGAAAGAGACATGTGTCTCGGCCTTTGGGCCGAGACACCCAAGGGTGTCTCGGCCAAGGCTAAGACACCCACGGGTGTCTTGGCCCAGTTCGAGCCCCCAGATATGTTTATCAAGCCCGAATTTCGCCCGTTTTCGTCGGTTATTGGATATTTCGATAAAAACCAACACTAGTCAACATCGGGCGATCCGAAACCCTAAGGTTAACGCTAGTCAACGCGTAACCCTAGGTCAAGGCCAATCAACGCGTTGCGATGAAAAAGTCAACATCGGGTGATCCAAAACCCTAAGGTCAACGCCGGTCAACACGTAACCCTAGGTCAACGCCAATCAACGTGTTGTGATCCAAAATCCTAAGGTCAACGCCTATCAACGCGTAACCCTAGGTCTACACCAATCAACGCATTGCGATGAAAAAGTCAACATCGGACGATCCGAAACCCTAAGGTCAACTCCGGTCAACGCGTAACCCTAGGTCAATGCCAATCAACACGTTGCGATGAAAAAGTCAACAACGGGCGATCTAAAACCCTAAGGTCAACGCCAGTCAACGCGTAACCCTAGGTTAACGCCAGTCAACGAGTTGTGACCAAAAGTCAACATCGGACGATCCAAAACCCTATGTTAATGCCGGTCAACGCATAACCCTAGGTCAACGTCAATCAACACGTTGCGATCCGAAACCCTAGGTTAACGTCGGTTAATGCCAGCCAACGCGTTGTGATCCAAAACCCTAGGTTACCGCTGATCAACACGTAACCCTAGGTCAACGCTAATCAACGCATTGCGATCCGAAACCCTAGGTTAACATCGGTCAACGTGTAACCCTAGGTCAATGCCAGTCAACGCGTTGTGACAAAAGGTCAACATATGGTGATCTGAAACCCTAAGTCAGCACGATGCGACGGAGATGGTCAGTTCTAAGTCAACTTAACAACACAAGCCCAAACTCAACTCATCAGTTTTAGATTTGAGATTTTGACGATGGCCAGACGATAAACGCAGCACCGAAAGAACTTCAGCTATTCGTCAAAGCATCGAATAGATTGAAAATCGAATGAGTCAAGAATTAAAGCTAACTACAGGTCCTTTACACTAACCGAAGGCTGGATCAATCACATCCAAAGTATTCCAGCCTCTTCTATAAAAGAAACGAGTCTGGAACACTTTGGAGGGGGTATCTGTAGGCGTTAAAAATTACCTATAGGTCTCCACGAGCAGCTCAAAGCTAAGAGAAGATGATGAATGTCACTATCCAAGTCACAGAAGCTTGATTGACGTTGACGAATGCTTAAAGTGAATCGACGAACTATGTGAAGTAACGGAGTTTCAGAATAACGAAGATACGAATTGATCGGGAACCCCGTGTCGCTTACAAAGGGCGAAACACCGCTCGTATCCCAGCTTAATCCATAAATATCTAATCATAGGAGCTTATATAACTCCTCGCCGGCTTTCCAACGCACTTTGAATCACTTAAATCCGAGTTCAGATGAAGAAGTTATGGCGGAAACGGACAAGTGTGAAAAACGAAACGTCTCAGCATGAGCTAGGACACCCCGAGGTGTCTCGGCCTAACCGAGACACCCCAAGGTGTCTCGGCCTCGCTGAGACACCCAAGGGTGTCCTGGGCCCTAAAAATGTCAGATTTTGATGGTTAGGTGATTTTAACCGCCTGGATTCCCCGGAGCCTATAAATACAGCCCCAGGGCCTTTATTTTTTCGGATCTGGAATTTTGGAGATTAGGCGAAGCCCTGCCGGACTGAAGATTGATCAAGTT
This sequence comes from Asparagus officinalis, assembly GCF_001876935.1. NCBI lineage: Eukaryota > Viridiplantae > Streptophyta > Magnoliopsida > Asparagales > Asparagaceae > Asparagus > Asparagus officinalis. The sequence continues at coordinate 46,910,891 of NC_033801.1, forward strand.
GGTCAGCACAAGAGAGAAAGTTTCTTCAGATCTACATCGCCCGTGTCCGTTCCTTAAGATTATCCCGTTGTGATAATCTTAAGAAGAGCAATTATCTCGCCGTTGTCGAGATAAGCACTTCTGCTTCTAGATTCCTTCGTGAATCGACGAAGTTTTGAATCTGATCTAATTGTCAGGTAGTCCACGGATATTGACATCCCCATCACCGGCCAAAAACTCAGGCGAGCAAGAGACGACGAACGAATCTTGTGTTATTTTTGAGAGAGTTGTAGTCCTTTATTTCTTTCTTTTGTTGAACATTTGAATTCTTTATAAACAATTAAAATTATAATGAATTCATCAATGAAGGTAACTTTTAGCGAAAACAATAAGTAATGGAACAGTATGAAACATTAACAAACCTCTAATAGATAATGTTTTATTAGTAGATTCTTTAAAATATAATCTTCTAAGTATAAATAAACTATGTGATAAAAATTTTAAAATTATATTTAAAAAGATTCATATCTTATATATGATCATGATTTAACAAATATCTTGTTTAAAGGTTTTAGAAAGAAAGATATATATGTTTTATCTATGAATTTTTACTCAAATGATCATCGTTTAGTTGCATCTTTAAATGATTCATTATTATGGAATAGAAGATGTGGACATATTAATTTTGAAAAATATTTTATGTATTTCTAAAAATAATTTAGTAAATAGCTTACCTAAAATTGTAAATAAGAAAAATCATTTTTGTGACGCATGTAAACAAGAAAAAAATGCATAAATCTTCTTTCAAATCTAAAGGTGTTGTTTCTACAAATAGACTATTAGAATTATTACATATGGATCTATTTGGACCTTTTAGAATTGCATCTTTAAAAAAAGTAGATATACATTTATCATTATTAATGATTGTTCAAGATATACATGGGTTATGTTTTTAAAACATAAAAATGATACTTTTGATGAGTTTTCTACATTTTGTAAAAAGATACAAAATTAAAAATCCACTACTATTATCACTATTAGAAGTCATCATGATGGTAAATTTGAAAATAAATTATTTTTTGATTTTTGTAATAAAAATGATATTTCACATGATTTTTTATTTCCTTACACTCAACAACAAAATGAAGTTGTTAAAAGGAAAAATAGAACTTGACAAGAATATGCTAGAACAATGTTAGTTGAGTCTATTCTACCAAAATATTTTTGGGCAGAATCAATTAATAGTGCATGTTATGTTCAAAATAGAATTTTATTAAGATCTATTTTAAATAAAATAAGTTTTGAATTATTTTACAATGCATTTCTAAAGTTTCTTATTTTAAAGTATTTGGATGTAAATGCTATATATTAAATACAAAAAAAAACTTAGACAAATTTGATTCTAAATCAGATGAAGGTATTTTTGTAGGTTATTATATGCATAGTAAAGCTTATAGAATTTTTAATAAAAAGACTTCTACAATAAAAAAATCATTACATGTTTCTTTTGATGAATCTAATTCTAATTCTAATAATAATGATAATAATCATGATGATGATGATTTTGTTAATCAATCACCTCCTATTGTTGATGAATTCTAATAATAATGATAATAATCATGATGATGATGATTTTGTTAATCAATCACCTCCTATTGTTGATGATAATACTAATGATACTAATGTTTTATGATGATGATGATTTTGTTAATCAATCACCTCCTATTGTTGATGATAATACTAATGATACTAATGTTTTATCGAAAGCATATGTAGAAGTTAGAAATCATCCACGTAATTTGATCATAGGTGATATTTCTCGTGGTGTACAAACTAGATCACAATTAAACTTATTTACACATGCTACATTTGTTTTAACAATAGAACCTAAAAATATAAAAGAAGCATGTAAAGATAATTTTTGGATAATTGCTATGCAAGAGGAACTCAACAATTTATAAGAAATAACGTTTGGGATCTTGTACCTAGACCTCAAAATAAATCCATTATAGGAACCAAATGAATATTTCGAAATAAATTGGATGAATCTGGATAAGTTATTAGAAACAAAGCCAGATTGGTTGTACAATGTTATAATCAAGAAGAATGTATTGATTATGATAAAACTTATGCACTGGTTGCTCATTTAGAATCTATAAGAATTTTACTTGCATTTGCATGTTTTATGGATTTTACATTATATCAAATGGATGTTAAAAGCGTATTTTTAAATGGTTTTATTAAAGAAGAGTTTTTTGTAGAACAACCTCTCGGATTTAAACATGAAAGCTTTCCAAACTATGTTTTCAAACTTAAGAAAGTTTTATATGGTCTTAAACAAGCACCCCGTGCTTAGTATGATAGACTAAAAAACTTTCTTTTAACTTCCGAATTTGAAATTAGGAAAGTTGATTCTAGACTATTTATTATGAAAATAAATAAAGTATATTATTAATTCAAATATATGTAGATGATATTATATTTGGATATACTAATAATGATTTTTTTAAGAGTTTGCTAAGACAATGCAGGATAAATTTGAAATGAGTCACATGGGTGAACTTAACTTCTTCCTTGGACTTCAAATCAAACAATTAAAGGAAGAAATTTTCATCAATCAAAGAAAATATGCTAAAGAATTACTCAAACACTTTGGATTGGACAACACTACTAGCAAACCAACACCAATGAGTATAAGTACATCACTTGACAAAGATGAAAATTGTAAGGATGGTGATCAAAAGCTATATCGAGGTATGATTGGATCACTTCTTTACATTACTGCTAGTAGACCCGATATTATGTTTAGTGTTTGCTTATGTGTAAGATTTCAATCAAATCCTAAAGAGTCACACCTTAAAGTTGTGAAAAGAATTTTTAGATATCTTAAAGATACTACAGATTATGGTTTATTTTATCTTAAGAATAGCACATTTGATTTAATATCATATAGTGATGCTGATTTTGCCGGGTGCAAATCCGATAGGAAAAGTACAAGTGGTACATATCACTTTTTAGGATATTTACTTGTATCTTGGTTTAGTAAAAAATAAAATTCAGTATCTTTATCAACAACTGAAGCAGAATATATTGTTGTAAGTTTTGCATGTGTACAAGCTTTATGGATGAAACAAACATTATTCGATTATGGTATAGTTTGTCCCACATCCTCCATAATGTGTGATAATACTAGTGTCATTAATTTATCTAAAAATCCTATCTAACATTCACGTACAAAAAATATTGATATTAGACATCATTTTTTATGTGATCATGTGCTTAAAGGTGATATTTCTTTAGATTTTATTTAAACTGATAAACAAGTTGCAGATATTCTAACAAAACCATTAAAAGAAAAAATATATGTTAAATTAAGAAGAGAATTAGGTATATGTTCAATTAAAGATTTAAACTAAGTTTTAAAATTAATACATATGCATACATAGTCTTAATAGTCGACTAATTATGTTAGTAGTCGACTACATACACAAACATTGCATATATCACATTCTGTTGATTTCCTAGTAGTCGACTAATAGGAGGAGTAGTCGACTAATTAGAAGCAAAAACAGATAAACAGCTTTCTATTGATTACAGTGTAGTCGACTATAGTACAGTATAGTCGACAATATAAACTGGCTATTTCACATTTACAGTTTTAACTTATTGGATCCTTTACCCACCAAACCCAAAATCCAATGCCCATTAAACTTAAGTCAAATTGATCTCAACCATTCATTATTTTCCAGATCAATACTAGCCTTAAATCTACTTCTTTTAAGGTCAAATCATATCCATTCATTGATTTTTTTATTTAATCTAAGCCATTAAACTTTTACATAAGAAAACTACCCTAAAACAAAATTACTCACTCTCTCACATTCCTAAAACCAACGGCAAACCTCTCTCCCTCTTCAGTTCATCTGATTCAAGGTTAGGGCATCTGCTTTTCTGAGTTTTTGAGTACTTAGTAGTCGACTACAACTGTAATTAGCTGACAACTAACATCAACTAGGGTTTCAACAGTTTGATAAGTCTTCTTCACTTGATCCTTTCAATTTCAAACATTAAATCATGTTTAGATAAAAAAGGCCTAGGTCTGGTCCTTCTAATGTTGTGGAAGACTATTCAATATATCTAAAAGACCCTTCTTTGCTTGCTCAATTCAAAGAATATCAAACTTTTGAAATACTACACGGTTGATTCGTTAAATTTGATGACTTTATCTCTCTTAATTTCAGTGATTATTTTGTAAATGTTGGACTGTTAGATCTATTTTTTAAAAATAAAAAACCATATTATCCTCTCTTGGTCCAACTATTTTACATCAATATCACTAGACTTAAAACTGATCAACAATCGGATGTTCTTAACACACTTGTGAAAGTAGTTGAAATCAATTTAACTCCTAAGAGACTAGGAAAATTTTTAAAATTCCTTATCAACGTGTTAGTCTTCCAAGTATCAAAATGACAGATGAAAATTTACTTTCAAATCATATTTTCCTTCTCAGACATGGCAAACCATTGAACCAGTCTAAATAAACTTAGGCCTATCCCTAGGTTTATCGTCTGAATTCTTGCCTACATTTTATTTCCAAAAATAGAGAATTTTCATTTTATATTACTTGACTTAGCCAATGCCCTATATGCTATTATGGCTAATATTCAAGTAAATTGGGCTAATGTATATTATGAAAATCTTTTAATTCTACCTAAGGGATCTCTTCTATTTGGAGCCTTTCTAACTAGAATTTTTAAGACTTTTCATGTCAACCTCGAAACTGAAAATTCTATGATTCATTCCATCGACCTCTTTTATTCCAATGCCTTACTCGGATGAAATTAACCAACTTTGAAATTCACCAAGATGAGCCTACACAAGAACCAAATCCCCAAGACATACCACAATCCTCTCATGAAGTTGGACCCTCTTCAAGCCACATTCCACCACCTATGCAACCTAAACCTTCGTGCTTTTCTGATGCACAATATAACACTTTGTCTGCTCGTATTCTTGAGTTGGAGACTAGACAACGAGCACTATATTCTCAGAACCCATGCATTTTGAAGAATCAAGAATATTTAAATAGCAAGTTTGAAACTTTTGATATGAAGATTAATACATTGGATATAAAGTATGATACATTGAATATGAAGCTTAGTGCGTATTTCCAAGGAAATCAACCTCCACCAGAACCTTCAAGTTAGAAGACTTTGCAGCATCGTGAGCACTTGGTCTAGTTTCAGTTTGTTTGTAATTATGTCAACAAAACAATGAAGTCCTTAGTTTCTTTGTTTGTTTAATTATGTGTCAAAACTATGTGCTAGTTATTTGTTGTGTTTAAGATTTGTGTAATGTGTTATAAGTTGCTACTAAGTTTTTATGTTGCTACTATGTTGTTTAGTATTCTAATGCTTAATGTGTTATGTTATCATGCTTAATATTATCATGCTTAGTGTGTTAGAAATATTTCCTATATATTGGTGTTCATGAGCTATATATATTCTAAACAGATTGTGACGATAGAAATCATCGAACTTTTGGTCTTTATGGCAAGTCTTTGCCTTCCAATTTGAATGGTTGAACTAATGGACTACGTTCATAATTTGGATGATCTTTTTGAAGTATTAGGTCATGAAGAGGAAATAATTGCATGTTTAAGTTATATGTTTAATTCTTTTTGTTAATGACAAAGGGGGAGAATGATATTAGAATGTTATGTTATTCTATGATATACACTTGAATTGTAGACTCTAATATGCTTTTATACAATTTATTCACTATGTGTATTATTATGTACTAACATATCAATACAGATATCAACTTCAAATAAGCTCAAGGTATGTGAACAAAAGTGCAAGATGAGCTCAAGGTATATGAAGTAAAGAAGATGAAGTGCTTAAACATATATAATATAAATTTTATATTTTCTTTACTTATTATTGTACAAGCCTTGATGACTCACAACACATACACACACATAGTGTTTAGAATACACTAACACATGCTTAGTGTGTTGGTTAATAATAGAAATCCCCTATGTTAACCATTAGAGTTTATAGTTAAAGAATGAGTCTCAAAATAATTCATTCATATCATTTTTACCGCTTAGTAGTCGATCAATAAGATTTGTAGTTGACTATATGTACACTGTTTGAAATATTAAGTTTTTGTTATTTGACAGTGTAGTCGACTGTAGACAATAGTAGTCGACTACTCATGCCTTAGAACTAATTTCAAGTTTCTGTCAAATAACAGTGTAGTCGACTAATACACAGTGTAGTCGACTACTTAAGACTTAGACAGATTTTCAAGTTTCTATAAAAATACAGTGTAGTCGATTAATGACTATATGTAGTTGACTACTAAGGTTAAATTCAATTTTCAAGTTTCTGTCAAATTACAGTGTAGTTGACTACTAGACAGTATAGTCAACTAATAAATGTTGAATCTAAATTCCAGACTTTTTGTGTTTATAGAGTAGTCGACTAATAACCAGTGTAGTCGACTACTAAGAAAAATCCTGACTTCACAGAGTCTGTTTGAACTCAGTGTAGTCGACTACTAGGAGTTATAGTCGACTATAATAATAATTTTTCTGACATTTCAAGTTTGAATTTGTGAGTATTTATAGCCGTTTTTTATCCGTTAATTAGCTTTAAAAAATTGTCTTTTTAAGGGCTATAAATAGGTTAGAAGTTCAGAAATTTGCACCATTCATTTCCTATCTATAAGCTTTAACTTGTGCATTCTCAAGACTTCTAAAAATTCAGTTTTTTGCCTAATTGTTTTGAAAATTGAAATTTGAAATAGCCTTTGATCTTCATTACATATACAAAGTATTAAGGTATTTTTTAGAGATTAAAGTTCCTAAAGTCAATAATACACATCACTACACAATCAATGCTTATAGGAATTGTGTTGTTGATTCAAGAAAAGTTCTCTTGGGTGTGAGAGTTATGATCTCTTGGTGAAGAGATTATGTGCAATTTGCATGGTCTTGCAAATTAGTCAGGTTTGCCTTTTAATTTTATAATAGTTTTTAAAATCATAGTAGAACTCTCAAGCGGGATTTGCTTGGGGATTGGATGTATACCAGGGAGGTGGAACTAGTGAAAAATTTTGTGTTTGTGATTGCAAATTTTTATGATTGTTGTTATCTTTCTTACAATTTATAATCTACTTTGCAAAAAAATTAAAATAAAACTATTCAACTCCCCCCCCCTAGTGTTTTAGTGTGTATTAGATCAGATCCTACTCCCTGTTTGTGATTTTTGGTTTGTGTGGACTTGGAAATGTTGAACACTTCATTGAATCAAAAATCTACATACTTATTTATAATCTATATTGTTTGTGATTTTTAGTTTGTGTGCACTTGGAAATATTGAACACTTCATTGAATCAAAGATCTAGTGTAAATAGACAAGATAACAAAATATGGATAAGATCATAATCCTCAATTATGACTACTCTCTACCCATTTGGGACTCTTAACTAATAACTCAAAGAAGTCCAGTAGATCCATTCATCACTCTCTCATAACAACTTCAACGTCGAACCTCATTAAATCAACTTCTTCAAAAATCATTGGTATCATCAAATCTCAATCTTTTAGTTTAATTCTCATAATTTATCAAATTTTACATCTTACTTTTTTATGATCACTCTCACTAACATACTCAACTTGGTCACACTTCATTCTACGTTTGATTAACACCTAGGCTCACCTCTGAAAGTACCTTAGAGGGGGGTGAATATGCTAATTTCTAATCTAATCCGATTTATATGCCAAATTAAAACTTTATAAACTAATTAACCTAACAATTATGATTTACAATTATATATATGCAAGGATATATAATAAACAATAGGTGATATAAACTAAGAGACAAAAGGGGATATAAAAATATAAACAAGAATAAGTGTGCCAATACCAAACACAAACACAAGGATATGTTCATGGAGTTCGGTCAACTCTCGACTTACGTCTCCGATCCTCACCCTCGAGGAGAATCTCCACTATCAACACAAATAACAACTACTCAATTTAGTTTTCAATGCTCACTGACAACGTTTACAAATCACACGTTGATAATCACACAATACACTCCTCTAAGTGTTGGCTTACCCGTGTCACCTTCCTCAAGTACTTGGATTTATAACCTCTCCCTAGGCTTTACAACCAACGTCACTCCTCTTTAAATTGACCATGGTCTCTCCCAACTACTCCTCTAAGTGTTCTTATGTATTACAATGTGATCTCACAATTACAAGCTCAAATAAGTGTTTTATTCTCCAACAAAGATGAGAACGAAATTGTAAGCTCACTCAATGAATCACACCCTACAACCTAAGTATATTATATGTAAAAATACTTAAGCTCAAATGGTTGTGTGTGTAAACAAATGAACAATAATAAAAATTAAACTCAAATTAATCTAGCAAATAAATATAAGAATCAAAATAAAAATAAGCTAGACTAAAGAGTTAGAAAAACTTCTCTAAAAAAAGTACAAAGAGATGTTGATGAGAATTAAGGTTGAACTCCTCAAAACCAAAATTGAAAGCTTCTTCTCTTTGTGAAAACTTCTTCATATAAACAAAACAAACTTTTTCTCTCTTGAAACCCAGAAACAAATAGTCCAAAAACTTGTGTAAAAACACTTAGAAAAGAAATGGGGATTGAGGACCTTTTATAGCCTCAAAAACAGCCTTAAAAACTAATCGTTATTGTTTTGACCATTGATTGGTCAACTGATGCTTTGCATTGGTCAACTGATCGGTCTGAAAACTCAGACGGCTAAAAACTGCATCTGTTCGGTCGACTGATGAACAGTGTCGGTTGACTGATAACATGCATAGACAAAAATAAACAGTTCATTCGACTGATGAATAGTGTCGGTCGACTAAAAACACTATTCACAGATATTGTTTATTTGAAAAGCTAATTTTATAAAATCAATTAAAAATAACAAATCAACTCCAAAAATAGTAAAACTTGGGGAAATATTTATATACATAAAAATAAACAAGTTAAATAAAAAATGTTGAAATATCATTTCCCATTTGAAAACTCATCTGTTTTACAAAAATAGCATGAAACCTGAAAAGTTGATTTTCTAAATTCAATTAAAAATAACAAATCAACTCCAAAAATAGTAAATTTCTCCTTTGTGAAAACTCATCTGTTTTACAAATGGGAAAATTAATTTGAAATGTTTCTTCTTTAACATATTTATTTTTGTGTATATAAATATTTTCCCAAGTTCTACTATTTTCGAAGTTGATTCGTTATTTTTAATTGAATTTAGAAAATCAGTTTTTTAGGTTTTATGCTTTTTTTGTAAAACAGATGAGTTTTCACAAATAAAAATGATATTTCAAAATTTCTTCTTTGACACATTTATTTTCCTATATATAAATATTTTTCTAAGTTTTACTATTTTTGGAGTTAATTTGTTATTTTTAATTGATTTTACAAAATTAGATTTTTAGATAAACAATATCTGTGAACAGTGTTTTTAGTCGACCGACATTGTTCATCAGTCGACTGAATTGTTCATTTTTGTCTATGCATGTTATAAGTCAACCAACACTATTCATCAGTCGACCAAACAGATATAGTTTTTAGCCGTCTGAGTTTTTAGACCGATTAGTCGACCAATGCAAAGCATTTGTCGACCGATCAACGGTCAGAACAATAACGGCTAGTTTTTAAGGGTTTTTTTGAGGCTATAAAAGGTCCTCAATCCCCAATTATTTTAAAGTGTTTTTACACAAGTTTTTGGGCTATTTGTTTTTGGGTTTCAAGAGAGAAAAAGTTTGTTTTGTTTATGTGAAAAAGTTTTCACAAAGAGAAGAAGCTTTCAATTTTGATTTTGAGGAGTTTAACCTCAATTCTCATCTACACATATTTGTGCCTTTTTAGAGAACTTTTCTAACTCTTTAATCTAGCTTATTTTAATTTTGGTTCTTATATATTTGCTAGATTAATTTGAGTTTAATTTTTATTGTTGTTCATTTGTTTACACACACAACCATTTGAGCTTAAGTATTTTCACATATAGTATACTTGGGTTGTGGGGTGTGATTCATTGAGTGAGCTTACAATTTCATTCTCATCTTTGTTGGAGAACAAAACACTTATTTGAGCTTTTAATTATGAGATCACGTTGTAATACACAAGAACACTTAGAGGAGTGGTTGGGAGAGACCGTGGTCAATTCTAAGAAGAGTGATGTTGGTTGTAAAGCCTAGGGAGAGATTGTAAATCCAAGCACTTGAGGAATGTGACACCGGTAAGACAACACTTAGAGGAGTCTATTGTATGATTATCAACGTGTGATTTGTAAACGTTATCGGTGAGCGTTGAAAACCGAATTAGTTGTTATTTGTGTTGATAGTGAAGATTCTCCTCGGGGGTGAGGAGCGGAGACGTAGGTCGAAGGTTGACCGACTCCGTGAACATATCCTTGTGTTTTTGTTTGGCAATAGCATACTTATTCTTGTGTATATTTTCATATCATATTTTGTCTCATAGTTTATATCGCCTATTGTTTATTATATATCCTTACATTTATATCATTGTAAATCATAATTATTAGGTTAATTAGTTTATAAAGTTTTAATTTGGCATCTATATTGGATTAGATTAGCAATTACCCTATCCCCCCTAGGGTACTTTCATTTGGTATCAGAGCTTGGTGCTCTTTGATTTGTTGTTTAATCGCCTAGAGTCAAAGATCCTCGCTTTGTAAATTTGCTAATCTAGTTTTGTGGTTATCTTATTTGTATTTATATCATGGATATGCATGGTGCATCTAGTTTAGGTTATGTTATTAACATTGCTCCAAAATTAAATGATTTCTTTTATGCTCAATGGTGTGTTAGATTTAAACTTTTTTGTTAGATATAAACATTTCGATTTATGGAAAATAATTGATTATGCTTATATTATATCCACTTTGGAGAAATACAAGTGGAGTAATAATGATAAAAAGATATTTACAATGAACAAGCTATTGTTAGAATTTTTGTTAAATGCTCTTGGTTCATATATATCTAACAAGCTTGCTCATTTTGATAGTGCTTACAAATTGTGGATATTTATAGACGCACATCAAGGAAACTTAGAGGAGATCCGATGTGCTTTGGCGGATTTCACTTCAAGTATAATTGGAGCTTCATCATGCACAGGACCACTAGGCAATAGCCCTAGTGAGGTATGCGAGTCCGAATTCGGAAATGATCTTTCTAATAATAAACTCGCTTGTGCATATAAGAGACTAATGCATGCCTACAATAAATTGCATCGTATTTTGTAGATTTAAAAAGCATGCATGTTATTTTAAAATCCGATCATGAGACGCTAGCATCCAACTTTGACATCATTGCTAAGAAAAATATAATTCTTAAAGAAAACAATGATAAGTTAAAATTGGATAATAATGATTTGAACTTAAAAATTGGTAGCTTATCCCATGATAATTATGAATGTCATTTTAGAAGTAGAAACAATTAGAAATGAATTTAATTCTTTCAAAGATAATCATACTTGTTCTACTTCTAATACCAATACATATGTGCCTAATATTGAGTTGAATCATATGAAAAACCGCATTTCATCATTAGATTCAACCCTTACTACATGCATTGAAAATCACAAGAAACTTGTGAATAAGTGTGCTAAGTCATGTAATCCTATTTTTAAATCACGCACTCACTATGCACATTTGTATACCAAAATTTATAAATGCACCATTTGTGGCCGTAAAGGCCATCTTGCCAAATTTTGTTATGATGCTAAATCCAAAAATTCTAATACTAATGCTTGTTGTGCATCACATAAAGTTTTCTCATCATGAACACATACACATGCACCTATTATTCATCATAAGTATGCTCATGTGTATAATTATGATTTTTGTGGTAGAGTTGGCCATTTGCCCAAATTTTGTTTTGATTTAAAAAGGTTTTCATATTTGCAAAATGCTTCAAAAAGACCATTTTCATTTGCAAATATTTCTCGTACACTTTTTTATGGTCAACAAAAACAAATGCATATGTTCCATTGTACTTTCTTATGGTCATTTGTGAGATTTTTGCTATGACCGGACTTGTGCACTACATGCACCCAAATGGGGTCATAACCCAAAGACCTTAGATTTTATTGATAGGCGTCATGTCCCTAAACTCTTCAGTACCAAAAGTGTTTGGGTTCTAAAAAGTTTTTTATTTTAAAGAATTAAGTTTTCAGCGTTTCCATTTTCATTTCTTTTTGGAAAACGCGTTTGCAAAACTTTTTTTAATGTATCTTGATCAAAAATTTTACCCAAATGATTATTTTTTTAAAATTAAATATATTGATCGAATATTATTTTTGGAAATATATATTTTTTTTTATTACATATGATGATTTTTTTTTAGTTTTGACTTTGAGGGCATTGATTATGAGTCAAATTCTTATGTTTTAACATTTGCTAGTTTTAAAAAATTTTAAACTATTTTAAATGCATGCTAAAAATACCTTCCTAAATGGTTTCACAAATGAAGAGTTCTATGTTGAGCAGCCCCCCAGATTTATTGATCTTTTTCTTCCAAATCACTTTTATTGGATGAAAAAAGCTTTATATGGGTTGAAACAAACTCCAAGAGCTTGGCATGGTCAAATTTTCTTATCGAATATAGTACAAGTTAATCTTGGTTTGTTTTATCCGAAGCATACTTCTTTTTTATCTTTATGGATGAAACATATAAATGTTCGACATTACTCTTTGTATGTTTATGTATATAGGAAAGATGTGTCCCTTATTTATATTGATACAAAATCTCAATTTAGCGAACATCTTTACCTAACCTCTTTGCAAAGAAATTATTTTGTCATATAAGAGGTGAATTGGTCATGTTTATCATTTGAATCATGTTTGCTTGATCATTTTCTTTATCTTTTTCAAAAATGATGTTTTTGTGATTTTGGGTCTTCATGGATGTCCATAACTTTCATTCATTTTCAAATTGGGAATATATATAAGGATTTTCATTTGGACTTTCATTTGGACTGTCATGAGTTTCATGATTTTCATGATTTCCCTTCATTTGATTTCATGATCTATATATGTAAGTCTATATATTATCCTTTTTTATGGTTGTGTATTAAGACATCATTTTCATAATGATATATCTATGTGTTCTTTGAGCACCTTGTATGTGAGTTGTGTTTAGTATACATTTTTATATCTATGTATATATATAAGCCTTATTATATTTTTTTATATGCTTTAAAGCTTTTTGATAGGGGGAGCCTTCCCTATCTCTTTTCTTGTTTATACTCACTCGTGCTTATATGTAGGGGGAACTTATTGCTCTCTTTCTTCTTATTGTTTTTCTCCATATGTATATTGACAAAGTGGGAGAAACAAGTATATTGTGAGTATCTTATTTTCTATCATGCATGAGTATTACAAATTGTATATTCATTTAATATCATGCATGTCTTATTTCTCTTTGTGTAGATTGTTTGTCATCATCAAAACTAGATTAGATAGTCTGTAGTGTCGAAAAAATTAAAGTTGGATTGATTCTCTTGTTTTAAGAAAACTGGGTTCGATCACTTAATACGAAACCCTTACAATCACTCACACTCTCTCTCGGTTACATATGAAGAGAAGATTAATTCAGCTCCTCCTTGTTTAACGTGGGTTCTTGGTGGCGAAAGGATGCTTCCCCCGATGCTTGAGTCGAGATTGCCTCTCGTTGACGATCAGAACAAGATTGCTAGAGCTTCTGACGTTCGTTATCCGGTTGGAATCAAAATTCGAACTCCGAATTTACACGTATAAGCTCTGATTTATGATGATTACTAAAAGTTTAGAAGTATGAACTCATCCCCTTTTTCTCTGTAGCCATCCATGGCTATTTATAGGGTTTAAGCACATAACTACCTCCTCCAAATCAGCGCACGCCGAAACGTGCTGCTAAAGACTAGCCTATGTGGCTGACTAAGTCCTCATAGTCTCTATAGCTAGATCTCACATGGATGAAGAGCCTTGTCTTTAATTGAAACGGGGTTCGTCATGTAAGACAAGCCTCGATACACAGCGAGGTTCATTTTACAAAGTAAACTTTGTAGTAAACAAGCTTCTTCTGACAAATTTTGTCTTCACTGACTTCGTCTGATGAACTTCATCTTCACTAACGAATTTCATCTTTGATAGCTGAGTTCAACTGCATAGCAAATTTGGTGGATTTCCCTTAGACGAACTTCGTCTTCATTGACGAGCTTCAAGGCTGATGACCAACTTTGTTTTCATTGACGAACTTCACCTCCGATGATGAACTCCGAACCTCGTATCCAATGACGAGCTTTGAACCTCGTTTCTAATGATGAGCTTCGTCTTTGACATCAAGTCTCATTTCTAATGATGAGCTTCGACCCTCGTTTCCAATGACGAATCCCGAACCTCATTTCTAATGGTCAGTTTTGCTTTTGTTGTTGAGCTTTGCTGCATGGCGAGTTCCATTCGGGAAGTGGATCTTTGCTGAGCAACGAGCCTCGTCTTGGATCGAGACGAGGTTTGTTTTCTTGATGATGACCCTCCTTATATTTTAAAGCTTGGCATTTTTGAATGCCTACAAAACCCCCTTCAAAGTTTTCAGACTCGAATTGGGCTGAGTCTAAAACACTTTGAATACCTACAAGCGTCTTGAACTTCCAGAGTTTATCTGACGAACTTAGTTTTGTTATGAGCTTCGTCTTCACTACGAGGTTCAACATGGATATTACCCCGAGGTTCATTCTAGAGTTCGTCCCTCTATACAACCTTTGTTAGAATAATAGTCATCTGACACCTTGTGTCTTCGTCAGCAATGCTGTTACGCACCTTTTCCAGACCTAATAAATGGTCGCCAGCTGGTGCTTAGAGATCTCTATAGATCTCGTCTGCAGATCTTGTTGGGAAGGGATCTCATCAAACGATCTCAACTGAAGATCACGACTCTTGATTCAACTTTTTCCTGTCCCTATATATAGAGCATTATCATATGAGAAGTCATTTCTTCTCTTCATCGTTTGGACTATCTGAACTCCTCCTCTTCCAAAGTTTCCATCTTTTCTTCTTCGCAAGCTCTTTAAATGAAATCAATGGCCCCTAAGACCGTTGTAGACTGAAGCAAGGGCAAGGGCAAGAACGTTGTCGGTTCTTCACACGAACCTACTGTTCTACCTGCTTTCTTAGGTAATAGATCTAAACACATGATTTGCATTCGAAAATATATCAACCCTGACTATTTTAGACTTGGGTTCCTTGAGGGAGATGAACAGTCTCTTCCAGAGTCATCATAAAGATGACATCTTTTTTATTTGATGAGGTTCGTCATCGATGAGGCTCATCTCTATGACCTGTCTCGTCTTTTGATGAGTCTTATCTGCTAGTTGAATCTCACTTGTCCAATGGCGTTGGCTATCTTGACGAGGGTCTTCCTCGAGAATTAAATAAAATTTGTTTACATGATGAACTTTGTTTTCAAATGATTAACTGTGAACCTCGTTTTCACCAACGAGCTTTGCTGGACTGATGAACCTCATCTTTACTTGTTTGTCCTTTGTGTAATTGTATATCCTTCTGTTCCAATTCCCCAGCATGGTGATCTTGGAGCGGATGGTACTCAAGCGGTTGCAATTCATTCTCATTACTCTACCCTTGAGAGTATTCCTTTATTCAGAGAACGGGAGCAAGAAGAAGTGGATCTTCTTTCTGAACCTTTGATTTCCACATTTAGGCATATGATCACTAATGCTCCTCTAGAGTCTATTAATCATGAACACATTGTGAAGCATGTTCTCTTGTTTGGAGACTCTTCACAGGATTCTGACTTATTGGATATCGCGACTTATGAATGGCTTAGAACTGTGAATGGGCAAAACTTGCTCTTGCCTCAAATAGAGTGACGTTTCTCTTACTTGCCTTAAAGATTGTTTCGGCTTCAAGGAGAATGGACTGGGATTTAACCCTAACACAAGACGGGGTTACATGCGGCTACTTTTCCCGGAGCAGTGCTAATATAGATAGCGGTAGCCATTACATAACTGGAATACACCCAGAGCTTTTCCAAAAAGAGCTCACTATTGGCAAGACTGTTGAGGAGGCTAACACTTTCGACCGTGCTTTCTTTAGGCGAATGGGTCAATTCCCTGCTAAAGACTTTAGAACCCCTGGCTGGTCTCATTGGAGCCCTACGCAATGGTGGCCTTGTATCACCGAATACATCTTACAGGAGAATCATGAAGACCTGCAAAGGTTTGGCCTTTATGCACCCATCAGGGCTACACAATTTAGGTTAATCAATAACTCCCACTAATTCTTTGGTATTTTGGAGTTATATAGCCCTACAACCTGTACTTTATTTACTCCTGATGAAGAAATAGGAATTGCTCTTCATGAGATGGAGGAAGTTTCTGGGTTGCCGTATGGGAATTATCCATATGAGGAATACATTCCAGGTCAACGGGAGTTAACTGATCTAGAAAAAGAACACCCCCAGGTGGTGAGAGCTTTTGGGAGGTAATGTGTCATTACCACATTTGCATGAATGTGGAAGGATGGCTCAATAAGAGGGGTGAAAAGCTCCTCAGTCACAACATCTGGGCGCGTTTCCTCTTCAAGAATCTGGAGCTAGCACAAGAATGATCTAGTAGTGCCATTGGGTCCTTGTGATGCAAGTGAATTGTCTCGACGACTACTTGCTTATCCACCCATGCATCACGTATCAGAATCCAACGAACAAGGTTACCCTGTCTGTACCATATTTGAGAGTTATTTTTTTAATGTGGAGAGCCAATCTCTTCCAAGGCTTTGCTGGCGGGATATCTTATGTTATGGCTTCAACAAGTCATTGTTGTTTCTGGAAGCTTCGACATGTTGCCCATGGAAGTGGTGTTCCCCACCGTATGTTTGGTGTACGGGCGTTCCTATGCACTCCTTCCTGCCATGACTGCTCGCATTCATTATGGACTACGGAGTTTATGTTATCAATTTTGCTGGGACAATGAGAATACCAAGGTAGGGTTACCTTACACTTATTTCATGGCATGGGTCATCCTGCACTGTCCAACTCTTATGAGCACGCCTTCCGCTCGTATAGAGGGTCAAGTAACTCCTTTTATTCAGAGATTGGAGAACTCGGATTGGGAGAACCATTACATGGCCTTAGTACGGCGCATTCTCCGTGATCATAAGAAATGAGAATTCAACTGATGTTTTCATCATTTTCCTAGGACCAGCTATGGGCAGGCCGTAGTGGATGCATCGAACGGTCAAGGTTACACTACCCTAATTTTCCTAGGACCAGCTATGGGCAGGCCGTAGTGGATGCATCGAACGGTCAAGGTTACACTACCCTATAACTCAGCTACTTCATGTGGCTTATGACCATTCGTCAGGGTATCATATTTTTTGCTTTGGCCCGGTGTGTGTGTTAGAGCCTTACTTGCCCTGCCGCTTTGCTCGCCAATTTATCTATGCTCAGTTGTACATCGGTAACCCTAACACTCAACTAAAATCTGAGAGTTGTAGCTTGATTATTAGAGCTAGAGCTTGGTATTGGACTATTGCCGGAGGTATGGGTGCTCGTTTCTTGCTTCCGCAACAGAATCCACAGCCTCGGACCATGCTTACTTATTGCAAGCGGCATTGTATGGCAAATGCAGCGATCCCAAACTTCAATGTTAATTCTTCGGGACTGTGATACATTCGGCGTCGGTATAAATCTGGAAAAGCTTCTAGATGAATCCGTATACTAGGACTCAAGGAGTTCTTGTATGCTGAGGAAAGTGCTAAGGTGGAAGAATCTCACCCTTCCAATCCTCATAAAACTCAGGAGGAGATAGACACAGCTCTGAATGAGGATATGCCTCATAGATCTCCTCAGGTTGACGAATACGGGAGTCACATGCCTGCTGCTTCCGATATAGGAGATGCTCCTAGAGATGGAGAAGATTTTGGTGAATTTGAGGATTTTACCCCTGCTGATGAACCTTATGTGCTTCCTTAACATGATGCTTCTAAGAACTTTTCTCCACCCATTAAGTCCACTGCAGAAGGCTCTCATCAGCATTCCCAGGCTCTTAAAGAACCACCTCCCGACACAGGGATCACTGGTATGCCAACATTGACTTGTCTTAATTTCAACTTATTTTCCTCTGATACTTCTTATTCAGGATGAACTACAGAAGTTGAGGTCCCAAGACAAGTTGGGGGAAGTCTAAAGAATTCAGACAAATGCGCAAATCTAAACACCTCACCAAGAGACCAAGGCAAAATATTTCTCCGTCCAGAGCCCCTTTGATAGGGTCACTTAGAGTTGAAACAGATTCGGAATTTGAGGATGAAGTTCCTTTAGCCCGACTCTGTACTGGATTGCATCCAACGCCAAGCACCAATGTTGAATATGCTTCTGTTGATCCTGGTAAGATAAACATATAGTCATTTACCTTTCTGGATTTTTAAGGTATTAACAACTTTACTTGTTGTGTTTAGTCGTTTCCACTGACGCCATTGCCCCTACTGATGCGGGTATTGAGGCAAGACTGTCTCCTGGTGATCCTATTGAAAGTGGGATGTCTCCAAGTTCAGTTGTGGACACGGGTATGGCTAGTAGTCTGACAGTTGATCCTGAGATAGCTACAAGAGCAGAAGTCACTCCGACTACCATATCTGACGTTGAAGCTACTGTGAGCACCGGTGTTGTGTCTACTAGTTCCATTATCACGACTGAAATTCACATCATATCAAGAACTACCCCCACCATGTACACTGTGCGGCCAGTTTTCACAGAAACTATGATTTCTTCTACAGCTCATCATGCAACGGTATCTTCTGGTAGTACACCTTCTTCTCCTATCGTCTTAGCGAGAATTTTTGTCATATCAAAAATATTGGAGAACTTCCTCAATATTTTAAGAGAATCTCCCGTTCAAGTCTTAGCTCGTGGAGGGGACTTTGCAGGAGTGAAAGAGGTACTGGTGCCTTTCATGGACTTAATGAAGAATTTGACCTCCGACCTTACAATGTTACCATACTGGTTGCACATGACCAAGGTTGAAGACCTTTGAAATCAATGGCATAATCGTCAATCTCGATCTCTTTATCCTTTGGCTGAAGAATGAGCTATGCGAACTGTAATGCCCCTCCTTTGGGAGGTACATAAAAATTTGAGCATGACCTATCTGTAATAAGAATGATCGACCTGCTAAATTTTTATGCACATCACAACATAGATATACTGAAGGGCCAAAAATAAAGCAGTGGAGATGCATAAGCAATACCCAGGATCACGAGGTTGACAGCTGAGTCCATAGAAAATCAAAATAGAAGGGAACTAAAGGGTAATACAAAATATTACAATAATAGCAGTGGCTACAACATTAATACATGTTTTATAAGTCAAAAGTACTACAAAAGTGAACATAAATTAAAACCTACTAAGATTTTCCTCCGGAGCTAATCTTCAAATTCAGGGTCTGCAATTCCCTTATCCTTGCTAGTTGTACGACCTGCGAATGGATTCAGAAACAATAGGGGTGAACCTAAGGCCTAATAGGTAACCATAAAAATCTCGGGTACAATTCAAGGGAACGAATGAAAATGATAGACATAGATATCAAACTTGAACAAAGCGATCTCAACATTAAGTTGCCATTCTTATATCATAATCATTGACCCAAGTGAAATAACACGTAAAGATGAACAATCAACGTCTAATATTCAGGATTCCAAACTCCCCAATCATGGGATAATCAATAAACCGCGCATGTCTTTATACACCCACCAGTGAGCATCCTCACACAGGGCATTGTCCATTACCAACCGTTTCTTGAACTCCTAAAAATGCTCTTCGCATTTCTCACTCTAACTATACTTGACATTCTTACGAGTCAAATAAGTTAAAGGGGTTGCTAATTGGGAAAAGTCCTAAAAAGCTACGAATCTCAGTCACTGAGGTGGGACGCGGCCAGTTCACGATAGCTTCAACCTTTGCTGGATCCACGGATATCCCATCTCTAGTGATCACGTGGCCTAAAAATATCACCTTTTCTAGCCAGAATTCACACTTCTTAAACTTTGCGTATAGTTGTTGCTCTCTTAGGATTTGCGATACAATCTTCAAATGTTCTTCATGTTCTTGGTAACTCTTGGAATAGATCAAGATGTCATCAATGAAAACCACCACAAATTGATCTAAATATTGTTTGAATATCTGGTTCATCAAATCTATGAATGCGGCCGGCGCATTAGTCATCCAAAAGGCATCACTAAAAATTCATAATGACCGTAGCGAGTCCTGAATGCTGTCTTTCCTACGTCCTCAGGCTTAATCTTTAACTGATGGTACCCTGACCTTAAATCAATTTTGGAAACATATTGAGCTCCTTGAAGCTAATCAAATGGATCATCCATCCTTAGAAGTGGATACTTATTCTTAATGGTCAATTTATTCAACTCTCTATAATCTATACAGAGTCCCATACTCCCATCTTTCTTTTTCACAAATAAGACTGGTGCTCCCCATGGAGACACACTGGGTCTAATGAATCAGTTCCTTCATCTCAACTGGTGCCAATCTATAAGGGGCTATAGATATAAGAGTGGTCCTTGGGACCAAGTCTATGGCAAACTCTATCTCCCGATCTGGAGGCAATCCTGGCAAATCTTCTGGAAAGACATCCGGGTAATCTCTTACAACAAGTATATATGAAAGCTTTTTCTCATTCAATTGGTCACTTATCACACAAGCTAAATATCCACTACAACCTTGCCTCAACAATTTATTAGCCTTCATAAATGAGATTAAGTGCGTGAGTAGTCTTCTACTTTCCCCTTGGAAAACAAAACTCGCCTCCGCTTGTGGTTTAAACTTTATCAGTTTTCTCAAACAGTCTACAGTTACATGATAAGATGCTAACCAATCCATTCCTAGGATAACATCAAAATCTGACATGTCTAGGCATACAAGGTCTGCATTCATGACATGATCACTCACTAGAACTCCACAATTCTCATAAACATATATTGCTAGGAGACTACCACCCATAGGTGTGGACACAATTATCTCACTACTTAATAGTTTCGGTGAATTGGGAAAGTTCCTAGCAAAGTGAGGTGATACAAAAGAGTGTGTAGATCCAGGGTTGAAAAGTGCATGAGCGGTGAATGAACATATGGGAAGTGTACCTTCCACCACAGATAACAATGCTTGTGCATCCTTCCTTGTCAGAGCAAAAACTCTTCCTTGGTTCCTCTTCATCAATCGCCCACGGGTGTGATGGCCAATCGGGGAGTAATCCACCCTCTCCCCAAACATCTCCTCTGGGTTAGTCTCCTTAGAGCTGATCTCCCAATCCTCTGAAAGTGTTGACCATACCTCCCCGCTGCTAATAGATCCTTCCATCTCAGAAACACTCGAATCTGAATCTGCCATTCCTGCCAGAAGTCATCTATCAACCTCCAATAGTACCAAACCAACCTAATAGAAATCTAGATATCACAAGAATGTCATGGAATGATAATCCCTCCATAACTGGTGTTTGACACCGACTAGAAAGATCCCTACGTCTGTTCACGGTGAAAGTCGTTTTCATTGAATTCATTGTTCCTTAAGCAACTGTTTTCGGTTATAAAAGATCCGGTCTTTTTATAAGATCCGGTTACAATAAAATCAAAGAAAAAAGAAAAATTACAACTTTCCTTTAGAACAAATCGCAAGATCCTGTTTTACGGTCTCTTGCTTGTGTGGGTTCTTCGCTTGTGCCGGGGTTAATCCGTGTACCACCGAGCGATCTTGATCCGGTCGGATCTACACGGTATGACGGGTGTTATTTCACGAAGGAAATAACAGCCGGGGGTACTATTTCACCAAGGAAATAATAGCCTTTAGTAATCGAAATCGACCAAGCGAAATCGATACTCTTCTCGGGATCAAAAACCAAGTTTTGATCCGGAGGATGACCGTGTAGATCTCAGATCTAATCTCTCTCTCGAACTCCTGCCTTGATTGACGTGGATGATCGCCAAGAACCAGATCTGAAAATGTCCAAGTCTTCAAAGCTTCAAAACTCCAAAGTTGAGCTCTCAATCCAGCAGAGTTTCGCCTCAAAAAGTTCCAACCCCCAAAACAATGAGCCACCAAGCCTATTTATAGGCATTTAGAACCAGATCTGGGCTCAGATCTGGATCATGCTTGGATATATCGCCCGATGGTTCGTTGGTTTGTCGAATCACTGTGCTGAGCTGTGTTAAGGGACCTATAAGCAGTTTTATACGCCTACAGATACCCCCTCCAAAGTATTTCAGTCTCATTCTTTTATAGAAGAGTCTGGAATACTTTGGATATGATTGTCTCAACCTTTAATCGGTATGACGGGACTTTGGAATGGCTTCTATTCTTGATTCCTTCAATCCTTCAGGCTATTCGGTACTTTGTCGAATGTCTGCAAGGGTTCCGGTGCTGCATTTATTGTTTGACCGTTGTTGGAATTTTGAACTTGAAGTCAATTCCTGATTTTCTGATTTTTAGCTCGTGTTTGTTGTTTTAACATAGAAACGACCATTGATTGTTGGCGTTGAGTCTTCATTTGTAACGTGTTGTCCGGCGTTTGACGTAGTTTATACTCATACGTCTGTTGGAGTGTTGTTGAGTTATCCTTAAGAATATTTTTGGAAAAATACTCTCCAGAAACTTCTCAACAAAAATAGGGAATAGTTTATACTCGTATACCTTATTGGAGTACTAAGAATGATCTGAACCGGCCTGATAATGATCCAAAAAGGCAGTAATTAGGCTCAAAAAATCTTCCGACCTTTCCGAATATATGGGATGAATAAATAAGGGACTGAAATGTCGGTCGATTTGGAGTCGTTTCGACACTCGGTTCAGCTCCAATTTGAATTTTGGTTCAAACTGGTTCAAACTGGTTCAGAACTGGTTCAACCTGGTTCAAGACTGGTTCAGGACTGGTTCAGGACTGGTTCAGCCCGGTTCAGCCTGGTTCAACCTGGTTTGGCTTGGTTCAGCCTGGTTTGGTCTGGTTCAGCCAGGTCTGGTCTGGTTCAGCCTCATTTGAACTGATTTAGTCTGGTCTGGTCTGGTTCAGCCAGGTCTGGTCCGGTTCAAGACTGGTTCAAGGCTATAAAAGAGCCTCTTTTCCTCTATCTAGGGTCGTCCCCCCTTCTCCCCTTTTTTGAAATTTTCTTTTCCCTCGTGCATCTTTTCTCCTTCAAATCTTCATATTTGTCTTAGATCCATCCTTCCTTTTGATTTTAGACTGAAAAATCCCTCAAAATTTCCATATATAGAATTTCTCTCAAGCCCCTCGAGCACGTGGTTCGAGCCCCTTTTAAGATCTGATTTTTTGTCGGATCCTCGAGCTTTTCCTCAGGTAAATCCTCCATAATTTTAGCATATTTCATGTTTAATTTAGTACATGAATTTGTGGGATTGCATATGAGGGTTAGGGTTTGTAATTTGGCGCCTCGAGCTCATCTTTCAGGGGGTAAAATTTGGAGATCTGAGGGATTTAATTACAATAAAGAGGGGATAAAATTTTAGTGTTAGAGTTTGTCACCCTAACTAAAAATTTTTCTGTATTTGACCCCCTGATTTACTTTGCAGATCATCATGTCGCATATCCCTCGAGGTCGATCCCCTACTGCGTTGGCTGATGGTGTGCTTCCCTCATATGCTGGTGAGCTCCTTGTTTTGGCGTATTTTGTAATTTATCAATTTAATCCTTTTTCCCCATTTTGTTCTCCTTGGTGAGGCAATCGGGAAGAGCCTTGATTCTCCTTGGTGAGGATCGACGCTTTAAAGATGGATTTTGCTTGGTCAAAACCATATCTCAAAATAAATAAAAGGGGTGTTTTGACGATGCATTATGCCTTATAAGGTAGGGATATGTTTTTGATATATCCTACCTTATAAGTGCATAATGTGGCCAAATCGTCTCACCATTTATAAGGCAGTAACTCTATCTTATCCGTTCGTAGGATGAGTTCAACTTCCTTTTATAACTGAGACTAACAAACACTTAATTACCTGTTTTCAGTGGAATATCCCTCTAGAGCGTTCTCATCTCATGCAGTGGACGGACGTCGTGACGAGTATTATTCAACCTCCGATGATTTTTCACCTATTCCGCTTACTCTTCAGTTTGCTCCGGGCACGTCGACAGAGGTTGCCCAAGTGGTGAAGGAAGGTGGACATCGAGCTCTTCGACAGTTGATTACGGATGCGCCTTTCGTGAAGGATGCCAGTTCTGTTCAGCCTCTCAGGAAGACTGACTTTTTATTTGGCGACTCTGTCAGAGATCCTGATGCAGTGTTTATTGATGCCGAGCAGTGGCTTCATAAAAATGGTGGTGGCTTCCTATATTTGCCGAAGATTCCTCAACACCACTCGTTGACTGAGCTCAGGCGTCAGGCTGTGACACGGGAGATGTCGTGGCGCTTGACGGAGGAGCATGAGAGCGTTCACTGTGGCTATATCACTCATCAGGCAGCTCCAGGTTCGAGCAGGAGTCATATCATTGGATTGCGTCCTGGAGTATTGGGGCTGGATGCACCGCCGCGTAACGAATTTCTTGCTTCTGCTTCTACTTTGAAGAATCGCCTCGCTGACTTAGGACGGGAGATGCCTGCGACGCGCCACAGATTCTATGGCTGGGTCCATTCTCTAGACAAGCTTTGGTGGGCTCTTATGACGAAGTATGTCTTAAGCCGATGGAGCGAGGAGTTGCACGTTTGTGGTCTATATGCAGCCATTCGTTCCACCATGTATGGCTTACCTGTCAGCGCGAAGCATTTCTTCGCTTTGTGCGAGCTCTATAACCCGGATTCGAACACTTTTCTGACTAAGCACGGAGAGTTGGGCTTGGCTCTCCATGAGATGCACAAAATTTCTGGTTTGCCTATGGGTCAGATGTTATATCAGGAGTACTTTCCCTCTAACCATGAGTTGAGTCAGCTGAAGGACCGCATGCCCGACCGCTATGAGACTTTATGGGATCTCACATGTCACTACCATATTGCTTTGGCGCAGTCTGAGCCTTTAGCGAAGAGGACTAAGTCACATGTGAGTCTGAAGCAGTTTGCGTGTTATTTGTTCAGGAATCTAGAGAGCAATTCTGGCGAGGCTATTTGTGAACTGGCAACGCTTACTCCTTCAGAAGTTAATGGTCTGTTGAAGAAGATCGACGCTCACTCTTATACCATTAGCAGTCCCAAGAGTGGCTTTCCTGTAGGGACCAAGTTTAAATCGTTCTTATGGCATGCGACCGCATCGATTCAGCCGATGACCCTTCTTGCCGGTTACCTCACTATCTGGTTAAAGAAATGCGTAGTCTCGTATCAGTCCAGTGACATTTTGCCATTGGAAGTGCTCTACCCAGCGGTTCAGCTTGCCTACAAAAAAGAACTTTCGCTTCTTCCGGTGATGGTGGCTAACATTCATCGAGGGCTTCGACAGATTTCTAGTACCTTCACACAGAAAGAAGATGCACCGTCGGCTAAGATTCCTCTTTCTAAGGTGGAGCTCCCATACATTTATTTGATGGCTTGGTTCGTCCTTCATCGTCCTGATATAATGTCGGTACCTAGCACCGTAGACCGCCCTGTTCCCCTACTACAGTTGTTTGAGAATTTGGTTATGATCAGCTTTATGTTGGGAATCCACGTCAGCAGCTTCGGACTCATGGCGGTTTGGTGGACGGTCTCCGGGCATGGCTGTGGACCGTGACGGGCTGTACTGGTGCTAAGTTCAGTCTCCCGAGTGCTGAGCGGCAGTTGAATCTCACCTTCTTAAGCTGCAGGTGGTTGTTTGCAGCTAATAAAACTGTCCCCGTGAAGCCGATTGTAGAGCTAGTGGCCGAGGAAGCTTCTCAGGCTGATTCTCGTGTGATTTAGGAAAATGCTCGGTCACAGAGGACACGGAGCAAGACTCGTCGGATTGACGAAGAGGGAAAGAAGATCTTCCATTCTGCTGATGAGGCTTCAGGCGGAGATCTTGAAGATTACGAGGACTGTTCCGAGCGAGGTTACGGAGATCTTGAAGATTACGAGGACTGTTCCGAGCGAGGTTAGCTACCTATTCTTTCCTTTTGTCTTCCAGAATTATTAGTCTTGACAGTTGCTTAATGTTTCATGGACCGCAGTTGACAAAGATGAAGAATTCCGTCCTTTTTCCCAGGCGAGACCTCCGATTGTTGTCCCCGCTGCTAGGCGGAAGAGATTAGCCCATAAGCCGCATGCAGATTCACGAGCATCTGTGATGGATTTGTCTGGTGATGATCCCGCTAGCGACGGAGGTAACATCTACCCTATAGATCATCCTCTTGATCATTCAGAACTTCGACTCATGCTTTTCCATCTCTATGTAGGATAGCGTGGGGATAGCGAGATGAGTCCTGATCCTGCTCCTCATGATTGTGTATTTTCTGGTGAGCCTGACTCACCATACCAGGTAGAAAAGCCTGCAGAAGCTGTCGACGTTAGGGAGACCATCAATGTAGGACCCGATTCAGCGAATCCAGGTACATCTATCATTGACAATGTACCCTTTAGATGGCACACAAAGGAGTTGAAGGATTCAGAATTCGTGCATTCCCTAATTGTCTCTATGCTTCTTGCTCTTTTAGACAAATTGCAGGAGGCAAACGTGGATCTTGGGAATAGAGAGGCTAACACACCTATAAGAGGTAACTCATTTCTATTGGTCGTAGTCTCTTTATTCTTCTTTCGCACTTATAATCTCTTGTGTCAGATTTCTCGACTGATGATTTTGACGAGGAAGGTTTGCTTGTGGACACTCCTATGCTCCACTTCATGTATGGCTCTCCTCAGATTGATGACCAGATGCCTAAAGATATGTTTCCTGAGTCTACACTCCCTAAGAATCCCGAGGATGGTCCTTCTGAAGGTACGTGCATCTTCTCAAGTTAATTATAGGACTAGCTAATTTTTGACTAATGCAGCTATAATGTGATGCATTTGAGCATTCCGTTTTGTGTTTAACGGGAGCTTTTGTCGAGACTGATCCTGTTGAGCCGGCTGTGAGACCAACTACACCAGCTGACACATCCACAGCCGTTACACCTCCACTACCCCAGTGACTCAAGGGGAAGGAGGTATAAATTAAGCAACTGAGAAATGTCATTTATTTCCTTTCTTCTCGACTTCATGTCCTTGTGACGGAGTTGTTATCAGACAATGACCCTGAGAAGATCATCATCTGCATAGAAGTCCGCTCCTTCTTCTCCTTCGTTAATGCTATGATTGGCAAACTCTTCTACGGTGGACTTTTCCTTCACCAGTTTAAACCTTTCCTTGATTCTAGAATAAATTCAATAAGGGATGCAGGATACCCGGATCTGGCGAAGGCTATAGTTGATAACCTTGATTGTCTAGAGCATGAGCTTCAGATGTTTCGTGAGCTCTGAGATGCAGGTGCTTCTTCATTCATTGCTTCTTGTAGGCATCGAAAATTGCCTATAGGTCTCCACGAATGGTTCATTGTTAAAGAGCGACGATGAACGTCACTATCCGATCCACAGAAGTCCAATTGACGTCGATGAACGATTGAAGTGAATCGACGAACTACGTGAGCTGATAGGATTTCGGAACAACGAAGACCCGGAACAATCGGGAACCCGACAATGTTCACAAAAAGGACGATGCCCCTCATGTCTCGACCACTCTACAGATAATCCAAACGCGACTCAAGAAAGACCGGGGAATCGAACGTCCTGCGTCAAGGCCTTGAACTCCAACGAAGCGCAGCATACCGGAATCAGCTCAAAAATCCGACGTTACGGCGACTTGAAGTATGTTAACAGGGAAAGACAACCGAATCAACTCAACGGAGTGCCTTGCAGCGGAGGTTTCGAAACACCCGTGGGGTGTGTTAGGATAATGCCTAGACACCCCCAGGGGTGTCTCCGGCCATGGCACGAGACATCCCAAGGAGTGTCTGCGGCGCTGGCCGAGTATAGTCCCAAGAGAGCGCGTGTCTACGCCCACCTAAGGTCCCCTAGCAGCCTATAAATTACCCACCCCTTACCTCTTCTCGTTGAGAGGGGGAGGATTTTTTGAGAGAGCGCCTTGCGAAGCGCCTGCTAGAATGTGAAGAGTGTTCGTGCGCTCAACCGAAGGAGAGGAGAGGTCTTACATCAGAGCCTGTCATCCAGCGCCGTTGTCGATCCTTAAAGATATTAGCCCTTGGCTTAATACTAGAAGAGCTTCAGCATCTCGCTATTAGGCCGATGATAGAGACGCTTAAAGCTTCTAGATCCCGAGCGCGGCATGCGACGAAGCTCTGCCCGATTTTTTCGTGAGGCAGATTTCGGAGTGGGCTCGCGGGTGGTCGCACGGATTATCGCAACGTTCGCGTCACAGGGCCAAAGACGCTGCACGCAAGGAGGAGAGAGTGATCTAACGGATCTTGCGTTTTGTTTTGAAAAAAGTTGTATTTTTTTTGTTTTTCATTGTGTACAGAGTCCTTATAAAAAGGCGCCCTATCTTTTTTGTTTCATTTAACGATTGAAGTTGTAATGAATGGCAGCAATGCAATACAAGCAACTTTTTTTCGGCAACAGCTGGCGGCCACAACGCACAGTGGGAGCGCAAACGGCAATCGCTACCTGGAGACGCCGTCGTGATGGCAACGCGGCTATTCAAAAAGATGCGTGTGCTGATGAAAAGCAGAAAAGAATGCGAGTTGATTCGGCAAAGTTCGAGACAAGGGCCTCTCTTCATCCTGCCTCCCAAGATCCGCCTCTCCGAACTAGGCGCAGCGAAGGTAACCCTATCCATAAATGTTGCTGCAAGGACTTTCGGCTCGAAGATTCCAAGACCGCCGCAGCCCGTTGCCCGGCCGCTGGCAACTTGCACTACGTGACGTCCCCGCGTCATCCAACGTGGTCGAGATCGCAGATCCGGACTTCTCCTCGGCACTTGCACCATGCGACGTCCCCGCGTCGTCCAACGTGGTCGAGATCGCAGATCCGGACTTCTCCTCCGCCGAGGAGATGGCTTCTGAAGACGCTCCAGCATTATCAAAGAAAGCACGCCAAAGACGGCGTCAACACCTTGCTCGTCAGCTGGCAAAAGCTTTGGAGCTGACGGATGGGATCCATTACAATGAAGATCTAAAGTCCAGGCGACGACGAGAACAACAACGGCAAACAACCAGCCCCTCCTCCAAAGCAGAAACGAACAAATGGGTTCATGTCAAAAGAACCCGTTCTACTCTCGAGGAGCGAATCCAGAAGCGCCGCGCCTTGCATGCGCATGCCCGAGCCCTGGTGCAAAAAGCACGAGAAATACAAAAGGAAGAGGCAGTTAAGAGATCGCCGAGATCCAAACGAGTTCGGGTGCCAAAGGCCAAATCAACGCCTAAGGCAAAAGCAGGCGACGTTGCTCTCCGGCCTTCGTCAACTTCAGATCCCGAACCTCCGATGAATCCCCATCGCAGCGGAGATTTCACCAAGCTTAGGATTCCTATGGAGGATCGTATCGGCACTCTACCCGAGAATCGAGGAAAAGCGCTTGATAAGGAGAGCTGGAGATCATCGAACGAGCTGCAAGCCAACACCCAGACTGGGGGTCGTACGCGACCTCCTAACAAACGGATTCCTGCAACGGCCAGCTTGGCAGTGCGTGTAAAAGACCAAGAGCCCGTTAAGGTTTCACCCTCACAAAGGTGTGATTCCGAACGTGCGACTCTTGCATGGGCCAACAAGGTAATGTTTACTCAGAAGAAAACGTGTCGGACAGACGAACGCGTTATACCTGAGAACCTATGTGAGCAGCCGATAGGTTACTCCGACTGCAACGTCAGTGAGTTGTACTATCAGGCTGGGGGTGCGAATGAATCTCGAAAGAGAAACACCCGGGAAGCGGATTCTCACTGTCCGTGTACCAAATTTATCAGGGCAGTATTATCAACATGTAGCTGCCCCAAGACCGCTCCGCAGAGGGTCTCGATATCCGAGAGAATCTCCGATGGAACGACAAAGCCCAAATCAAGGCGTTCCCACCAAAGAGGATCGATTGCTCGAGACGATGAACCCCTAGAAGTGACTATCAACATGGTCAACAAGGGAAAATCCCCAATCATCTCAGGTGATTCCGACTCTAATTAATCAAGGCATTTACACCAAAGAGGATCGGCTGTTCGAGATGATGAACTCCCAGAAGTTACCATCAACATGGTCAACAAGGGAAAATCTCCAATTATTTCAAGTGGTTCCGACCCTAATTTCTCTTCAGGAAGCGGAGTCAATTCGGGAATAGCTCAGCTTCAGCTAGAAGCTGTCGGATATAACGACGACCATGGGATCCATGAAGAAGTCCATTCCGATGATGAGCTCTCAGATTCTCATTCCGCTCTTGCCTCTGACAATACAACGTCTAGCATAGGGCAAGCTCGAGAAGTGTGCATGGTCAACACCGAGCAGATAGCCAAAATCATTGAAGAGGCCCTGACTAAGCAGAAGGAAATCTTCAAGTTCGAAATGAAAATGGCTATGCAAGAAATGAGACAAATGCACGACCAACAAATCCGAGCTTTGTCAAATCAGCTAGTGGAATCCAGCCGTCGTACCCAGGACGCCGCAGTTGATAGCGATCCGGAAGTGAACGAAGTCTTCATGGCCGACGCACCGCCTAAGAATACTGGGGGTGGCCCCACTAACAATAACAACACTGGGGGTGGACCCACCAGTAGTGACAACACTGAGGGTGGTCGTATGATTCCTCTCGAAACTTATCCAAAACAGGATATGGGTGAGGCCGAAAAGATAAAGGAGCTCGAAAGAAAAATCGAAGCCCTGATGTCTGTTCGGGAGGTGAAGAGGACCGGCATTCCGTGTCCTTACCCGAGAAAGTGGGATTCGATCCCGTATCCGGCGAAGTTCAACCTGATCAACTTCACGCCGTTCAACGGAAAGGGCTCGCCCACTCAACATCTGATCTACTTCAAGTCTCACTTGGGAGTAATCTCGGGCAACGAGCCTTTGATGGTTCGGTCATTCGTTGGCACCCTTCGCGGGCCCGCCTTCGATTGGTACCGCCGTCTCAAGCCCGGAAGCATCAACAGCTGGGAGGACTTGGAAGGCATGTTTCTCGCCCATTTCTTCGATGATGACACCGAGGTGTCGATCAGGACACTCTTCGACGAGAAACAAAAAGGCGGAGAGTCGGTGGATACCTTCATCAAACGCTTCCGCAATCAGGCAATGAACTGCAGGGATCCCGTCACGGAGGAATTCCTCTTGCAGACTTGTCAGAACAACTTGTCCATTAACATCTTGGACGTGATGGGAATAGAGCCGCTCAATACCTGGAAAGAGTTGAAGGCTCGAGGAGAACAAGCTGAACGCTTCATCAGAAGGCGGAAGGTCGAAAGAAACCAACCAATGGTTGACCCTCTGGATTCGGATCTCGTACCTCATGATGAAGAGGACGTACCTGCAGCAGTTATTGACGATGATCAAACGTCACAACAGCAGTCCTGGGAACAACAGGAGAATTCAGACGAGGAGCTCCAAAACGAGTACTCGTTCAAAGACGAAGACGTTCCAGCTATTTTCGAGACCCTTCTCGAAAACAACAAAAGGGTGTCTCGGCCATGGCCGAGACACCAGGGGGTGTCTACGCCCCTTAGAGGTCCCCTAGCACCTATAAATACCCCCCTTACCTCTTTGTTTTGGGAGAGGATTTTTGGAGAGCCTTGGCGAAGCCCTGCTGCAGTGAAGAGTGGTCGTGCGCTTCAACAAGGAGAGGAGAGGTCTACATCAGAGCCTTCATCACCCGTCCGATCCTTAGTATTAGCCCTTGGCGTTAATACTAAGAAGAGCTCATATCTCGCTTTAGCCGAGATAGACGCTTAAAGCTTCTAGATCTCACGCGGATCGACGAAGCTCTGCCCGATTCTTTCGGAGCAGATCTGATTGCCCGGTGGTCCATGGATATCAACGTCCCCGTCACAGGCCAAAGACCCACGCAAGCAAGAGATGATAAACGGATCTTGCGTTTGTTTGAAAAGAGTTGTATTTTTTTTGTTTTCATTGTGTAAGAGTCTTATAAAAAGGCTATCTTTTTGTTTCATTGTAACGATCGAAGTTGTAATGAATGCAGCAATGAATACAACAACTTTTTCCGCAAACAAGCTGGCGACCACAGTGGGACGCACTCAAGATCGGGGTGAATGAAGAACACGAGCTCGATCAACAACAGTTCGAAGAAGGCCTCTCTTCCTCCTCCTCCAGATCCGCCTCTCCGAACAGGCGCATAAAGGTAAATTCTTCCAGAAATGTTCGCAGGACCTTCGGCTCGAAGATCCAAGACCCCGTTGCCGCCGCTGCACTTGCACCACGTGATGTCCCCGCGTCGTCCAACGTGGTCGAGACCGCAGATCCGGACTTCTCCTCCGCCGAGGAGATGGCTACTGAAGACGCTCCAACATCGTCAAAGAGAGCACGACAAAGACGGCGTCAAAGCCTTGCTCGTCAGCTGGCCAAGGCTTTGGAACCGATGGACGGGATTCGCTACAATGAAGATCTCAAGTCCAGACATCGTCAAAAGCAACAACGGCAAACAACCAGCCCCTCCTCCAAAGCAGAAACGAACAAATGGCTTCATGTCAAAAGAACTCGTTCTACTCTCGAGGAGCGAATCCAGAAGCGCCGCGCCTTGCGTACGCATGCCCGAGCCCTGGTGCAAAAAGCACGAGAAATGCAAAAGGAAGAGGCAGTTAAGACATCGCCGAGATCCAACCGAGTTTGGGTGCCAAAGGCTAAATCAACGCCTAAGGCAAAAGCAGGCGACGTTGCTCTCCGGCCTTCGTCAACTTCAGATCCGCTGCGTGGATTTCCCCAAGTTTAGGATTCCTCTGAAGAATCGTATCGGTGCCCTACCCGAGAATCGAGGAAAAGCGCTTGTTAAGGAAAGCTGGAGATCGTTGAAGGAGCTTCGAGCCAACATCCGGACTGGGGGTCGTACACGACCTCCTAGCAAATTGATTGCTGCAACGGCCCGCTTGGCGATGCGTGCAGAAAATCAGGAGCCCGTTAAGGTTTCACCCTCACAAAGGTGTGATTCCGAACGTGCGACTCTTGCAGGGGCCAACAAGGCAATGTTTACTCAGAAGAAAACGTGTCGGACAGACGAACGCGTTATACCTGAGAACCCATGTGAGCAGCCGATAGGTTACTCCGACTGCAACGTCAGTGAGTTGTACTATCAGGCTGGGGGTACGAATGAATCTCGAAAGAGAAACACTTGGGAAGCAGATTCTCACTGTCCGTGTACCAAATCTATCAGGGCAGTATTATCAACGTGTAGCTGCCCCAAGACCGCTCACAGAGGGTCTCGATATTCGATATTCGAGGAGTGCCCAGAAGTTACCATCAACATGGTCAACAAGGGAAAATCTCCAATTGTTTCAAGTGGTTCCGACCCTGATTTCTCTCCAGGAAGCAGAGTCAATCCGGGAATAGCTCAGCTTCAACTAAAAGCTGTCGGATATAACGGCGACCATGCGATCCATGAAGGAGTCCATTCCGATGATGAGCTCTCAGATTCTTATTCCGCGCTCGCCTCCGACGATACAACGTCTAGCCTAGGGCAAGTTCGAAAGGTGTTCATGGTCAACACCGAGCAGATAGCCAAAATCATTGAAGAGGCCCTGGCTAAACAGAAGGAAATCTTCAAGTTCGAAATGGAAATGGCTATGCAAGAGATGAGACAAATGCACGGCCAACAAATCCGAGCTTTGTCGAACCAGCTAGTTGAGTCCGACCGTCGCACCCAGAACGCCGCAGTTGACAGCAATCCGGAGGTGGACGAAATCGTCATGGCCGACGCAACGCCCAAGAATACTGGGGGTGGCCCCACTAAAAATAACAACGCTGGGGATAGACCCACCAATAATGATAACACTGGGGGTGGCCGTATCATTCCTCTCGACAATTGTCCAAAACAGGATATAGATCAGGCCGAAAAGATGAGCAAGATTAATGCTTTGATGTCTGCTCAAGAGGTAAAGAAAACCGGCATTCCGTGTCCTTATCCGAGGGAGTAGGAATCGATTCTGTATCCGACAAAGTTCAACCTGATTAACTTCACGCCGTTCGACGGGAAGGGTTCCCCCACTCAGCACCTGATCTATTTCAAGTCTCATTTGGGAGTGATCTCTGGCAACGAGCCTCTGATGGGCCGGTCATTTGTTGGCACCCTTCGCGGGCCCGCCTTCGATTGGTACCGCCGTCTCAAGCCCGGAAGCATCAACAGCTGGGAGGACCTGGAAAGCATGTTCCTCGCCCATTTCTTCGATGATGACACCGAAGTGTCGGTCAGGACACTCTTCGATATGAAGCAAAAAGACGGAGAGACGGTGGACACCTTCGTCAAACGCTTCCGCAGTCAAGCAATGAATTGCAAGGATCCCGTCACGGAGGAGTTCGTCTTGCAGACATGTCATAACAATTTGTCCATTAACATCTTGGACGTTATGGGAATAGAGCCGTTCAGTACCTGGAGAGAATTGAAGGTGCGCGGAGAACAGGCCGAACGCTTCCTCAGAAGGAGGAAGGCCGAGAGGAGCCAACCGATGGTTAGCCCTCTGGATTCGAGTCTCGTACCTCATGATGAAGGGGACACACCTGCAACAGTTATTAACGTTGATCAAACGCCACAACAACAGCTCCGAAGACAACAGAATACTTCGGATCGAGAGGCCCAGGAAGAGTACTCGTTCAAGGACGAAGACATTCCCACCATCTTCGAGTCCCTTCTCGAAAACAACAAAATCAAGCTCCCGCCCATCATGAATCAGGAGGAAGCTGACGATTCTGCGGATCCGAAGTACTGCGCGTACCACAGGAGGATCCTCCATCCCACCAAGGCTTGCTTTACTTTAAAGAATAGCATCCAAACCTTGGTTGAAGCCGGCGTCATAACGCTAGGGTAAGCCATTTGAGAACGGCAAAACTCCGAAGAGTATATGAGTATAAACTACTTCTCAATCCTCCGACCGGTATAAGAGGTTAAACTGCTCCCCGATACTCCAATAGGTATACGAGTCTAAACTATTTCCCACCATTGACGGGAAGTTCCTGGAGGATATTACGCGAATATTCTTAAGGATAACCAGGTCGGATAACAAGGTCAAACCCAGTTCCAAGAGAGAAGCTGGGGGTGGATAAACCAATGCATCGGGAAGTTCCCGGAAGAATACCACATGGGTATTCTTAGGGATAACCCTAATCATTGTGGAATTGACAAATAAGAAATCTACATTCGAACTCTGAAGGTCAGAATGTTTCTTCTTATTTTCGTCGAAAATTCTCTAACTCTTATGAGTTATTTTTGTGAGATGAGATCCAATCCTCTGGTAGGTCCACCTTCAAATCGAGCGATCAAACCTTCCGACAGTTAGGTCGTCTCAAACTCCTGCTTGGTCAAACATTCATACAGTTAGGGCCACAGCCAAAATCCCCTCTCGATTCATCCAATGAACGAGAAGTCCACTTTCAAATTGATTGATCAAACCTTCCGACAGTTAGGGTCATCTCAAGCTCCAGTTTGGTCAAACCTTCCTACAGTTAAGGCCAAAGCCAAAATCCCCTCTCGATTCCTCCAATGAACGAGAGGTCCACTTTCAAATCGAGTAATCAAACCTTCCGACAGTTAGGGTTATCCGAACCTTTCTGATTCTCGGAGTGGAGATCCCACTCTTAGTTTCGTCCTTCCGGATTCTGGGGGTGGAGATCCCACCTCGAGTTTCCTTTCCAGCTGAAGATAGAATATAAAATTCTTCCTCTTTAGCACCGGGAGATAGAATATAAAATTCTTCCTCTCCCGTTTCCTTTTCTGCCGAAGATAGAATATAAAATTCTTTACATGCGGAACGGATTTCGACAATCCGCATGCTAGCCCGATTCAAACGGTAGTCGGTAAAGGCTAACCAAATCCGTTGAAGGCTGGGGGTTAGCCAAAATTCCTAAAGTCAACGCCTAACACGCGTTGCCGGGTAGTCTATTCCCGTGAGAAAGACGAAGCCTATGTATTCAAAATCATAGCACAAAGCCACAGAGAGTTTACTCTCTCAGCACAACGTTACATGCGGAACGGATTGAGACAATCCGCATGCTAGCCCGACTCAAACGGTAGTCGGTAAAGGCTAATCAAATCCGTTGAAGGCTGGGGATTAGCCAAAAATCCTAAAGTCAACGCCTAACACGCGTCGCCGGGTAGTCTATTCCCGTGAGAAAGACGAAGTCTACGTATTCAATATCGTAGCACTAAGAGGGTTAACTCTTTTAGCTCAACGTCACATGCGGAACGGACTTAGACAATCCGCATGCTAGCCCGACTCAAACGGTAGTCGGTAAAGGTTTGTCAAACCCGTTAATGGCTGAGGATTTGCCAAAAATTCTATAAAAACGAGTCATTGACGTATCAACTCTACTAGTTGGTCTCGTGACTTGAGCACCCAACAAATTCAGGATAAAATCTACACACGCAGATGAATCAACTTTAAAACAGTTGGTCCTGCAGCCCCAACACTTGGGACCGCGAGGCTCCAATACCTTAAGAGCTTAAACTGTGTATACTCCAGCAAACGTACGAGTATAAACTGTGTTAATGGCGATTCAAAACCCTAAGGGTCAACGCCGAACCCTAGGTCAACGCCAGTCAACGCGTTGCAATCAGAGTCAACGTTCGACGATCCAAAACCCTAAGGGTCAACGCCGGTCAACGCGTAACCCTAGGTCAACGCCAGTCAACGGGTTGCGATCAAAGTCAACGTTCGAGGATTCAAAATCCACACCAATCAACGTTTGACGATTCAAAACCCTAAGGGTCAACGCCGGTCAACGCGTAACCCTAGGTCAACGCCGGTCAACGCGTTGCGACAAAAAAAAAAGTCAACACACGGGGGTCCGAAACCCTAAGCCAGCACAATGTGGTGGAAGTAGTTCAAAGTCAACTGTCAACGTTCGACGATCCGAAACCCTAGGGTGGACGCCGGTCAACGCGTAACCCTAGGTCAACGCCGGCTAACGCGTTGTGACAAAAAGTCAACACACGATGGTCTGAAACCCTAAGCCAGCACAATGTGGCGAAGGTAGTTCAAAGTCAACTCAATGACACGAGCCAAACTCAATTCCTCAGCTACAGACTCGAGACTCCAACGACGGCCAAGCGATAAACGCAGTGCCGGAAGAACTTTGGCTATTCGTCAAAGCATCGGATAGACCGAAAATCGAAGGAGCCAAGAGTTGAAGCTAACCACAGGTCCTTACGCCGACTGAAGGCCAGACCAATCACATCCAAAGTATTCCAGCATCTTCTATAAAAGAAACGAGTCAGGAACACTTTGGAGG
This sequence comes from Asparagus officinalis, assembly GCF_001876935.1. NCBI lineage: Eukaryota > Viridiplantae > Streptophyta > Magnoliopsida > Asparagales > Asparagaceae > Asparagus > Asparagus officinalis. Next base: position 46,948,308 of record NC_033801.1, read on the forward strand.
GGGTATCTGTAGGCATCGAAAATTGCCTGAGCGGATAGGATTTCGGAACAACGAAGACCCGGACCAATCGGAACCCGGCGGTGTTCACAAAAAGGACAACGCCCTTCGTGCCTCGACCACTCTACAGATAATCCAACCACCAGAGCAGATCGAACTCTTCGTCAAGCATCCAACGCACCCGGAATCACTCAAATCCGAGTCCGAACGAAGAATCTACAGGGAAAACAACCGAATCAACTCAAACGGAGTCTCGGGAGGTCGAAACACCCCGGGGGTGTCTAGGAAAAGCCTAGACACCCCAGGGGTGTCTCGGCCAAGCC